>NC_134534.1:60208750-60925000 GCF_050624435.1 Tenrec ecaudatus
TGGGATCTCCTGGATTCCAGACATATTCTTCTTTACTGCCATTGTGTAACACCAGTCCAATTTCTCCGGGATAATCAGGATCAATCACACCACCCAGTACAGTGACATCCTTCCTGACCTGTTGATCCAAAGGCATGAGAAGACCAAAGTGGCCAGGAGGAATTCTCAGCTGCCAGTTCAGTGGAATCCATGCTGGGTTTCCAGGTGGGAGAGTTCCTTATTTCAGGACCAGGACCTCCAGGCCTGAGGAACACAGGGTTGCTGGGACAGGAAGCAAAAATGCTGCAAGTGGATCACTAGGAGTAATAGTAACTGGTGCCATGCCATCTTCAACCCATTGGTTTCTGGACCCATGAATTCTGGCTATTGGAGACAGCACCATATATTGGCTGCTGGTTAGAGCATATACAGCTTCCTGGAAAACATTGCTCCAGCCCCGCAAGTTTTTGCCACCTAGCTGGCACTGTAATTGTGTCTTTAGGAGCCCATTCCATCATTCTATCAGGGCAGCAGCTTCAGGATGATGAGGAACATGATATGACCAGTGGATTCCATGGGCATGGGCCCATTGCCGCACTGCATTTGCTGTGAAGTGAGTTCCTTGATCTGAAGCCATGCTATGTGGGATGCTGTGCCGGTGGATGAGGCATTCTGTCAGTTCATGAATGGTACTTTTGGCAGAAGTATTGTGTGCAAGGAAGGCAAATCCATATCCAGAGTAGATGTCTATTCCAGTAGGAACAAAACGCTGCCCCCTCCATGATGTATGTGGTCCTATGTAATCAACCTGCCACCAAGTTGCTGGTTGATCTCCCCGAGAAGTGGTCTCCTATCTTAGCCTTAATTTTGGTTTATGCTTCTGGCAAATGGGGCACTCAGCACTGGCAGTGGCCAAGTCAGCCTTGGTGAGTGGAAATCCATGTTGCTGTGCCCATGCATAAGCTCCATCCCTGCCATCATGTCCACTTTGGTCATGTGCCCATTGGGTGATGACAGGAGTGGCGAGGAAAGAGGAGGACCAGTCTCCACAGCGCGTGTCATCTTATCCACATTATTATTAAAGTCCTCCTCTTCAGAGGTAATCCTTTGGTGAGCGTTCACGTGAGACACGATTTTCTTTACTTTCTTGGCCCATTCAGAGAGGTCTATCCACATACCTCTTCCCCACACCTCCTTGTCACCAATTTTCCAATCATATTCCTTCCAATTATCTGACCATACAACCAAGCCATTAGCCACAGCCCGTAGATCTGTATATATTTTCACATCTGGCCTTCTGTCCTGACAGGCAAACTGAGTGGCCAGGTGCACGTCTCGAATTTCTACCCATTGGGAAGATTTCCCTTGACCACTGTCCTTTAGGGAAATCCCAGAAAGAGGCTGTATTGCTGCTGCTGTCCACTTATGAGTGGCACCTGCACGTCATGCAGAGCCATCAATAAATCAAGCATGACTATTTTTTCTACAGTTAAAGTATGGTAAGGAACTCCCCAGGAGGCCATAAGTGAAGACTGGGAGAAAGAAGGTACTGTGACAGGAGTGGAAACTGTGGGCATTTGGGCCACTTCTTCATGCAGCTTACTTGTTCCTTCAGGTCCTCCTTTGGCCCGATCTCGTAAATACCACTTACATTGAACAATAGAATGTTGCCGTGCATGTTCAACTTTATGATTCCGTGGGTCAGACAATACCCAGTTCATGATAGGTAGTTCAGGCCTCATGGTGACTTGGTGGCCCATGGTGAGGCATTCAGACTCCACCAAGGCCCAGTAACAGGTCAAGAGCTATTTTTCAAAGGGGCAGTAGTTGTCTGCAGAGGATGGCAGAACTTTACTCCAAAATCCCAATGGTCTACACTGTGATTCACCAAACTCCACACTGCATCTCTAGCTACAACTGACACCTCAAGCACCACTGGGTCAGCTGGATCATATGGCCCAAGAGGCAAAGCAGCTTTCACAGCAGCCTGAACCTGTTGCAGAGCCTTTTCTTGTTCTGGGTCCCACACAAATTTGGAGACCTTTCATGTACCTTGATAAATAGGTTGATGTAGAACACCCAAGTGAGGGATAGGTTTCCTAGAAAATGTGAAAAATCCCAGTAGGCATTGTGTTTAGATACTGGGGGGCCAGATCCAGTAGTTCATTCTTCACTTTAGTAGGAATGTCTCAACATGTCCCCACCACAGAAGCCCTAAGAATTTTATTGAGGTGCCTGAATCTTTGTTGGGTTGATTTCCCAACCTCGTGTATGCAGATGTTGCTCCAATGAATCTAGAGTCTTTGATACATCCTCCTTAGTGGGTCCAATTAGCATAATGTCATCAATATAATGGACCAGTGTGACAATTTTGCGGAATAGACAGGCAATGAAGTTCCCTTCAGACTAAATTATGGCACAGGGCAAAAGAGTTGATGTATCTTAGGGGAGAGTTGTGAAAGTGTATTGTTGCTCCTGTGAGCTGAAGGCAAACTGCTTCTGGTGGTCTTTTGAGACTGGTATTGAGAAGAAGGGATTGGTCAGATCAATAGTTGCATACCAAGTTCCAGGAGAAGTATGAATTTGTCCAAACAATGAAATCATCTCTTTGGTGTCTATGGGAATATCCTGATAGATCCATTTCAACATACCATTTCCCTACATTTTTGGATACCTTTTTCTAAGGTGTACCAAGGTAGGTCAGGCATCTCCAGCTGGTCTAATCAAAGCCATCTGGCAGTCCTTGCTTCAGCGAACCAACCAAAGAAGGAATTAGATCCTCTCTTAGCCTTTCTCAATGAGACATTGAAAGATGGATCTTTTGCTTAGGGGTCATATTTCCAGAAACTCAGAACGGTATAATATTGCATTTCGTGCACCAGTATCCCACACCCTTTGTAACCACTCCCATGGATATTACCCAGGATTCTGCTTGTACGTATTAGAAAACTTGAGTAGATATTTGTGAGCATAGCGTGCTTCTTCTTGGGGAATCATCTCAACCTCACCTTTAGGAGCTTTCTGAGCCTTAATTTTAGTGACAGGGCTAGAGGAAATAATGGGTGGTGAGGGTGTTTCCCAGGTGCTCTCAGAAATATCTTGTAAGGAAATGCGACAGAGGCAGCCCCACCTGACATTTCAGCTTGAACAGTTTGGTTAATCTGCTAAAGTGTGGATTGTTTTATTGATTGTTGGTTAATACCCTCAGCGGGAAGGGGTGGATTTATTGACTGGGGTGACTCAATCATTTCTAGGGCCTCAATATCCTCCTCTTCTGGATCATCAGCCCATATGTTCCCATCCCATGTTCCGGGGCCCCAACTTTTTTCCAATCAATGCCCTCACCTGGGTATCAGTCACTGATCTAGATCCGCAATTCAGCTGCCGTTGTAATTGAGCAACTCACACAATGAGGCTCTGGACCTGGTTCTCAGCGATGTCAGCTCTACTATTAGAGAGAAGGCGCTCCTTTGTAGCACAGGTGGAAGCGTTTAAGTCTGTTATTCAGCACTTGATGCATGCTTCTGAGGTTCTGAGACCATCCCTCTCCTTAATCACACTTTCCATTGTACAGAGGACTAGCCAACTAGCTTTCCTATACTTGTCATCCTGACAAAACTGCCTCTCCTCTCCCCAGCACTTCATCTATTGGTGGCGATACTGTGGCTGTTAGCTTTGTGACTTCACACCATGCACTAGTAAGAGTGGCAGACTTACCCATGCCTTTAGAGGTAGACATAGCATTATCAGTCCTATGCCTAATAAGAAACCTAATAAGCTAGAGAGCCAATTTAAGAAGCCCATATTTATGATTTATGTCTAGAACCATTCTTGGTATCAATTATGTTTGACAGGGTTCTCCAGAGAAACAAAACCAGGACACTATTGATTATATATATCTATATCTATATCTATATTGATATAGATAGTTATATAGGTATATAGATATATAACATAAGAAATAAACAGTTAGTTTATAGAGGAGCACAAATGGCTCAGTGCAACTCACTTCCATGAGACAGCTGATACACTGGCAGTCCTTGAAATCTTGAGGGCCACCAGGTAGTCCTCTGTAGAACAATTCAGGCTATCCAGCCACAGGCAGCAAACAGTAAGGCAGGTTACCAAGTCAGCCAGATGACAGGGTCCGACAATCCCCAGCTCAAGCAATGTATGCTCCAGGAGCGTGGCAAAGCAGGTCTTGAAGGAATCTCAAACTACTGTGACACAGTCTATAGGTTAGGTGTCCCATAGGTAGTATAGTTTGCAAATTGAGGCAGAGAATGAGCTAAGGCAGCCACACACTGGCCCAAACATGAAAGAGCAAGAGACAAGAAAGGCGAGTCTCACCAAGCCATTTATCTCTCTGTCCTTCAATTAATCCCACATGTGTTCCTTGGCTAGGTTGGCACAATAAACCTACCTATCACATATGTCAATGTATATAGCAAGTGGGCCACATCCCTTGACCAGAGTAATCTTCCCGTAACTGTTTGGCTGCTTATAGCATCGAGTTGACTGTGCTCTAATAGGTCACACATAATGCGTCCCTGTGAGAATTCCGGCCCTACTCAAATGAGAAAAAATTCAACTACAACATAATGAGAAGGGAGAAATGCTCCCTAATTCTTTTAAGAAGCAAATTTAACCCTTAGAAACAATTAATACAAGGAAATTACAAGAAAAAGAAAGCTATAGACCAAGTGGGATTTATTTTAGGACATCAGGGATGCCTTAACATTAGAAAATCAATCAATGTGATACAGCAAACAAAACAAAACAAATGACAAGAACCCCATGCTCATCACAGTAGATGGAGAAGAAGCATTTGATAAAAAATGACATGATCTCTTCTTGAAAACCCTAAAAATATGGAAAGGCAAAGGAAAGTCCCTCGATACAATTCAAGGCACATAGGAAAGTCCAACAGCCAACATCATCCCTAATGGGGAAAGAGTCTGAAATTTCCTCTTTCAATTTGGAACAAGACAAATGTGCCCACTCTCACTGCTTCTATTCATAATTGTACTAGAAGTCTCAACCAGACAAAAATAAATAAATAGAAAATATTGGAGTGCAAAAAAGTTTTAAAAAATCTCTATTTGTGGGTGATATAATCCTGTTAAAAGAAAATATCGCACACATAAAAATCTAGACTACTGAGGAATTTAACATAGTTACAAGGTTGAAGGTTAATAAACAAAAATAAGGAGAGCTTCTATAAACCAGAAATGAGAAATCTGAAAACTCTGAAAACAATTTAATTTACAATAACGCCTAGGATAATAAAATACCTACAAATAAATCTAACCAGGGTTTCAATGGATTTATATTATTAAGAGCATACAATACTGCTGTAAGAGAATAAAGAAAACAAATGAATGGAAAGACGTTCTATGTCCTTAGATTAGAAGACTTACTAATTTAAATGTCAGCATTACTCAAAGTGCCCTGTAGGTAGATTCAGTGCAATCCTGATAGAAAGTCCAAGGACCTTCTTTACATAAACACTGAAACACTCATGGCCATCTGGTTGATGCCTACATAGGACCTTCTTTACATAAACACTGAAACACTCATAGCCATCTGGTTGATGCCTACTCATAGGTCCTCTTACGACAGGCAAGAACTAGCCCAGTGAGTTTCTTACACTGTAACCATTTATGGAGGGAGAAGGCCCCATCTTTCTCCCTTTACAGAAATAGTTGGGATTTTTTGTGCCAATAAGTATATTTTTGCTTTAGCCATTACTCTTATGTTTTTTGGAAACACACAAAACATATCCAAGTCTCCTATATGTACTATAACTTAGAAATGAAATTGGAAAATTTCAAAGATCTCAGTAAGAGATATATATCTATTCCACAATTTCTCTCTCTCCTGTGTGTGCCCCTGAAACTGTCGATCCCATTGTTCTTGCCTCCGATTTTTCATCCTTCCTATCTTGTTCCAACAACCCCCAGGGACAAGAAAGAATAAGCAATCTAAAATTGATGGCAAGGGGGTTATAGGATGCTTTGCGGTGGGAGGGTTTCTCAATCAAAGGCAATGTAGCTGAGAGGAATTGTAAAACCCCAAATGAAGGCTGAACATGATAGTAGATGGGAGGAAAGTAAAAGGAAATAGAGGAAAGAACTGGGAGCCATAAGACAGTTATAGAGTTTTAATATAGGCATGTATATATGTAAATATATTTATATACAATGAAAGGGGAATAGAGCTATGTACATATATTTATTTATAAAATATTATGGTAGCAGATGGATACTGGGCCTCCACTCAAGTACTCCCTCAATACAGAACAATTTATTCTACTAACACGGCACTCTGTGATGTTCACCTCCCCTGACATGATCGCTGAAGACAAAATGGGTGCAGAAGAAATCTGATGGTGCCTGGTCATCAAAAGATATAGCATCTGGGGTCTTAAAGGATTGAAGATGAACCAGCAGCTATCTAGCTGAGAAGAAACACAGCCCACATGGAACAAGCACACCAGCCTGTGTGATCATGAGGTGTTGATGGGATTAGGTATCAGGCACCAAAGACTCAAAACAAAACAAACAAAAAGTATATCAATTGGAATGAGGGGGAGAGCAGAGTGGAGATCCAAAGCCCATCAGTAGTCAATTGGACACCCCCTATCAGAACAGTCACAAGAAAGAGAAGAGTCAGCCAGGGTGTAGTATAGCACCGATGAAACACACAACCTTTCTCTTGTCCTTTAATGCTTCCTCTCCACACTCCCCCCATTACCATAACCCCAATTCTACTTTATCAAACTGGCTAGACCAGAAAATGTACAGGTACAGATCAGAGCTCACAACACAGGGAATCCAGAACAGATGAACCCCTCAGGACCAATAAGGGAGCAGCAATACAAGGAGGGTAAGGGTAGGGATGGGGAATAGTAAGGGGCGGGGGGGGGGCAGATTACAATGATTGATGTATGGTCCTCATCCTAGGGGGATAGACAGCAGAAAAGCAGGTTAAATGAGACTGCAGTTGGTGTAAAACATGAAAAAAAAAGAGGATAATTTATAAATTATCTAGAGGGCATGGGGGAGGAAGGGAACATGGGGGAGGAAGTGGGAAAATGAGGCGCTGATGTCAGGGGCTCAAGTAGAAAAATGTTTTGAAAAAGATGATGACCACATATGTGAAGATGTGTTTACAAAATGGATGTATGTTTGGATTGTGATAAGAGCTGTAAGAGTCCCTGATAAATTAAAATAAATTTTATAAAGAGAGACATATCTATAGAGCTATAGATATATTTTTAAAGAATATATGTATATTTAATACTTTAAAGAAAAAATGGTTAAAAGCAAATATTCTGGATCCTAGAAAGTTAAGTATTTGCTTGCTGATCAATAGTGTCAATGACTTGTAAAATCTTTAAAATAATGGGATCAACTGTTTCAAACTTCATCCCTTAAATAAATCCTAAGACCTTCTGAGTAACCCAAATTCTGGAAAAATAATTGTTTTGAGTGTTCATTCAGTTAATTTATCAACAGTGTTTAATTTAACCCAAAGCTAGGGAACGTCCAGCCCACTGGCTGTATTAGACTGAAAATATCATGAATACCATCTAACATTACATGCCCCATCAAAGAAAAGTAACACATTTAAAAAAAACACATCCAGCCATCATATGAGGAGTTAATTCCATGCCTGATTAGTTTGATCTGAAAATGATGTTAGACATATGCAATGCACTTGAGGGAGAAACGTTTTCCCACCCAGATTAGAAGGAAGTGACATGAAGGTCTTCATATTGTCGGCCATCATCATTTATTACACAATTATTTACAGCTCTGAAAAGTATGGATTTTTTTGGTAAAAGTTTCCATTATAGGGTACAGGATTCCTTTGGTTAGCTATATATTCTTAAAATATTAGCATTGATTCCAGGTAAAAATGATCAGATAACAAAAATGAGTGTAAAATGTGTTATCTGTGAAGCCCTCCAATTATCTGCTAGTTTCTGTGGAGCTGCCGTTAGATTAAATTCTTATAGAAAAGAATAGAAGAGAAACTTTGCTTGAAATCTTGTTGAGAAAATCCATAGGCTTCTAGCTAGGAGTCTATGTGTATGTATTTGTGTGGGCATGTGGGTGCTGTACCGGGCTGAGTGACTGGTGGTAGAAAGCCAATGGTAACAACTGCCTGGGATGGAAGAAGCAATGGATATAACAATCTCACTTTCGAGATACATGGGTAGGGATGTGAGAGGAACGGCAAAAGAATATGATGGATTAAAAGTACTCTGGCTCTTTCTTTCAATGCAATGATAATACCTAGTCAAAATGATCAGATGAAATACTTGAAAACTCTTAAAATCAAGTACAAATATCAGCATACTGGAGGACACAATAATTCAATGTAATATTAACCTGGCAATGAATTTATTGTTTTTCCTCCAATATCTTGAGAATTAATTCAATATGGTTAGAAACCCAGACAGAAGTAGAGATTGGCATAGAGAGAAATATATATATATATATATTTCATTGTTGCTATGTATAAATCATTTTATGGGGGGTTTCAGATGTTATACCAATCCATAATTCAATTGTATTAAGCACACTTGTACATATACTGGCATCATCACTACCAAAACATTTTCTTTCTACTTGAGCCCTTGATATCATCTCTTATTTTTCCCCTTCCCCTTCCTTACACTCTCACTAATCCTTGATTAGTTGTATATTACCATTGTTTTTTAACATTATATACCATCTGTTTTCTCCCTTCACCCACATTTCTATTATATTGATGAGAAACCCTTTTGTTTTGTTGTAAGGAGTTATAGGAGGTTCCTAACAGTTAAGAAAGCATGTAAATTCTCTCTTGTTGATCTACTTTATTCTTTTCTTTTTCTCCCCCCCAATCTTAACCTCTTCTTACTTGCCTTGAAGTTGGGAGAAGTGCACGGCAGAATAGGATAAGCGAAGCTCAGCCTTCAGACCAAACGACCGAAAAGGGCAGTCCAGTTACCTGAGCATCAGAGTGACCGTGGAGTGGAGTAGGAGGAGTCCTGCTGATGGACCGAGTTGCCTATTTGACTATTAACTGAGAAGTCAGCATTTGGAAACCACTAGAGGCTTCTACACCTGTAAAGATTTGCTGTCTCAGAAACACACAGCCAATTCTACACTGTTATATCCACAAGTCGATCCATGACAGTGAGTTTTGAGGTTTGGGGGTTTTGTTTGTGGGTATGTGGGTATGTGTATAGGGGGTGTTGTTAGTAGAATGGGAAATTAATCACAATTAAGTTGTTTATAAACTCCAGCATTTACTCTGGGTTTATTTGTTAACATGATTGGCTCCAGGACCTTGAAAAATGCACTGAGAATAACCACTCCCTAAGTCACAAACTTTCCAGTGGGTAGCACATATGTTAGACTATGCAGTAGACAGGGAATCTTCAACCCTCAGAAGACATGCCAAAGGCATGGTATGGACCCAAGTGGGTCAATGACTTGCTAAGACAAAAATATCAACATTCTTTATATAGTTTAATGTGGTCCTGAATTTAATAGTGCAAGAGTCAACATCTCTAGGATGAGTTCCAAAATTACTCAGCGAAATAAAAACCAGGAAAATCTCTATACAGCTTGGAAAATACATTCAACAGATGGCAAAGCTGAGATGACACAGATGGTGAAATTATCTGGCACAGATTGTATTTTATTTTGAGCATTTTATTGCGGTTTACAATTTATACACACTATTTCGTCACATTGGTTGCAATCCACTCAATGTGTCAGCACTCTCACAAGCGGCATCCTGGCTTTTCTATTTTCATTTGCCCAACTTTCTCACCCCTTCTGCCTTCTGGTAGGCAAAGTCTCCCCTTTCGGGTTTTTTAAAATTGTTTTACTGGGGGCTCATACAACTCTTATCACAATCCATATATACATCAATTGTGTAAAGCACATTTGTACATTAATTGCCCTCATCATTCTCAAAACACTTGCTTTCCAGTTAAGCCCCTGGCATCAGCTCCTCATTTTCCCTCTCCCTCCCTGCTTCCCCCCATCCCCTCTCCCTCATGAACCCTTGATAATTGATATATTATAATTTTGCCATATATTACACTGTCCGACATCTCCCTTCACCCACTTCTCTGTTGCCCATCCCCTAGGGAGGAGGTTATATGTAGATCTTTTACTCGGTTTCCCCTTTCAACCGTACCCTCCCACCACACTCATGGTTTCACCACTCTCACCACTGGTCCTGAAGGGATCATCGGCCCTGGTTTCCCTGTGTTTCCAGCTCCTATCTGTACCAGTGTACATCCTCTGGTCTAGCCAGATTTGTAAGGTAGAATTGGAGTCATGATGGGGGGAGGGGGAGGAAGCATTTAGGAATTAGAGGAAAGTTGTATGTTTCATTGTTGCTACATTGCACCCTGACTGGCTTGTCTCCTCCCTGAGACCCTTCTGTAAGGGGATGTCCAGTGGCCTAAAAATGGGCTCTGGGTCTCCACTCCACACTCCTCCCTCATTCACAATGATATGATATGATTTTTTTGTTCTGATGATGCCTGAAACCTGATCCCTTCAATACCTTGTGATCGCACAGGCTGGTGTGCTTCTTCCATGTGGGCTTTGTTGCTTCTGTGCTGGATGGCTGCTTGTTCACCTTCAAGCCTCTAAGACCCCAAATGCTATATCTTTTGATAGCCAAGCACCATCAGCTTTCTTCACCACATTTGCTTATACACCTGCTTTGTCTTCAGCGAACGCTTGGGAAAGTGTGCATAATAGAATGCCAGTTTAATAGAACAAATATTCTTGCATTGAGAGAGTACTTGAGTGGAGGCCCAATGTCCATCTGCTACCTTAATACTAAACCTATAAATATATGCACATAGGTCTATTTCCTCATCCTCATATATAAATATATTTACATATGTACATGCCTTTATTTAGACCTCTATAAATGCCCTTTGTCTCCTATCTCTTTACTCTATTTCCTTTGACTTTCCTCTTGTCCCACTATCATGCTCAGTCTTCATTTGAGTTTTAGTAATTCCTCTTGGTTACATTACCCTTGATCATGCTCCACCAGGCTTCCTACAGTAGTGGTGTTAACAAACCCAGGGACAAGGGAACAACAAATGATACCCTTTTGGTTTTGTGTAGTTCAATGTTCCTCATGGGCTTTATGTGTTCCTTTTATGGTATTGCTTTGGTTCTGTGCCGTTGAATTGGGTCCAACTCATATCAACTCTTGGAACAGACGGACAAAACACTGCTGTGTCCTGCACCATCTCATGACATATGGAAATATAACCACCTACAAATCTAAGTTATTGTTGTGCCTGAGAAACTTGCTACAGCCAGAGTATCAATCCCCCATTGCCAAAGGTCTTCCTGTTTTTCACTGACCCTTTACTTTGCCAGGAATGATGTTGGTTTCTAGAGGCTGGAATCTCCTGATAATGTACCTAAAGTACATGGGAGGAAGTCTTACCATCCTTGCCTTTGAAGAGCTTTTTCCAACATAGACATGTGTGTGTTTCCCAGCAGTTCATTTTATAAACCTTATTGTTTGATGGAAAGTTGATCATCACAAACAAGAACACTTTCAGTTGCAGACGAGAGATTCCAGAACTCTCTATCAGACCATTAAGTCTGGCGGGTTTATGGTTTTTAATTTTGTTTTACGTTTTCCTCTAAATCAGTTTGGGGCTCTCTATTGTGATCCTGAGAAGACCTGTCAATAATGGAGGTCTGGCACCGTTGATTTTGTCTGGTCTCAGGTTATAGATATTGTGGTTCTTGTAATACATTAGTCCTTTGGAATAATTGGGTCTCTGATTTCTTCACTCTTATTTTCTCAGGTTGGGGAAAGAGCAATAGTTTTTTTAATCATTTTATTAGGGGCTCATACAACTCCTATCACCATCCATATATACATCAATTGTGTAAAGCGTATTTGTACATTCGTTGCCCTCATCATTCTCAAAACATTTGCTCTCCACCCAAGCCCCTGGCATCAGCTCCTCATTTCCCCCCTCCCTCCCCCTCCCTCATGAACTTGATCATTTATAAATTATTATTTTATCACATTTGCTCTGTTCTGTGTCTCCCTTCACCCACTTTTCTGTTGTCTGTCCTCCAGGGAGGAGGTCACATACAGATTCTTGAAACTGTTCCCCCCTTTCCAACCCACCCTCCCTATGCCCTCCCATTATCGCCACTCACACCAGTGGTCCTGAGGGGATCATCTGCCCTGGATTCCCTGTGGTTCCAGTTCCCATCTGTACCAGTGTACATCCTCTGGTGTAGTCAGTCTTGCAAGGTAGGATTCAGATTATGACAGTTGGGTGGGTAGCGAGTAAGCATCTAGGAACTAGAGGAAAGTTGTATTTTTCATCATTGCTGCATCACACCTGACTGGCTCTTCTCCTCCTCAAGACCCTTCTGTATGGGGATGTCCAGTGCCTACAAATGGGCTTTGGGTCTCTACTCCGCACTCCCCTGCCCATTCACTAAGGTAAGATTTTTTGTTCTTTGATGCCTGATAACTGATCCCTTCATCACCTTGCGGTCATATAGGCTGGCGTGCTTCTTCCATGTGGGCTTTATTGCTTCTGAGCCAGATGGGCTGCTTGTTTACCTTCAAGTCTTTAAGACCCCAGACACTATATCTTTTGATAGCCGGGCACCATCAGCTTTCTTCACCACATTTGCCTATTCACCCACTTTGTCTTCAGTGGTTGTATCAGGAAGGTGAGCATCATTGAATGTCAGTTTAATAGAAGAAAGTATTCTTGCATTGAGGGAGTACTTGAGCAGAGGCCCACTGTCCTTCTGCTACCTTAATACTAATCCTATACATATATGCACATATATCTATTTCCCTATCCTCATGTATGTATATATATATATATTTGCATAGGTACATGTCCTTATCTAGACCTCTATAAATGTCCTTTGCCTCCTAGCTCTTTCCTCTATTTCCTTTGACTTCCCTCCTGTCCCACTATCATATATCAGATATAACTAAATCAAACCAAACTAAACTAAATTAAGGAATACATCTAGGTATATGAATGGATTTGGGGCATGAATTTAATTCTAGTCCCATTCTATGCAAAATTAGTTCTTATTACATGGCCATGCTTGAGGCTCACATTCATGAAGAGATATGTGTGCTAAAGGAGAATGTGGTAAAGAAACTAGATGGTGCCTGGCTATCAAAAATATAAGGTTTACACTCAAACCTTAACTTCAAATCTTAAAGCCTTCAAAGATTTGTCTTCAAACAAGATGTCTTCTAAGTAAGCCATCATCTAAGTCCACATGGAAGAAGCACAATGGACTGAATGATCTAAGAATGATAAATAACAAGATCCAAATATGAAGGAGGCAATAGTATCCGTGCTTAACTTGTGAACACCTTGTTTCCAGAAGGCTATGGATGATACTGGAAGCCTATAATAAATCCATTCTCAGGGTCTATGCATGGATTAATGCCCCAGTGAAGCCTCTCTTACCATAGCTGGGGAATGTGAATAGGCTTGTTATAAACCAAAGAGCATCGTAAAGTCCATGATGGCAGATGTAAATTAAAATGTAATATCTTATCATTTGATCTCCCCATTAACCAATTTTAGCATGGTTTCAGTTTTGTTGTGTTTCGTTTTATTTTAGGGAACAGAAAGTAAACGTGGATTAAGCCTCAGGTGAATCTCCTCTGACTTCAGACCAGGGGTATGAATAGCCTTGCTCTTATGCAGAACGCTTTGGAAAGTGGATTATTGCAGATAAAATTAGGGTAAAATTTGACACCATATCATTTGATCCCCTATATGACTCATTTAAATATGTTCTAATTAAAAAAATTTTTGGCTTTCTTTTCAATTGCATTTATTCTCTATTGTATGATATGTTAATTATATGTCAATAAAAACATTTTCCTTTTAGGTTTTCTAGTATATCTAGAAATCAATCTGAGAAAATGACAAGGGGCAATGATAGGAATGACAGTGAATTTCTCAACAAAGTGAAGTCAATTCAGACTCAATGACTTGATGTACAATAAAGCAAAACACTTCCTAGCCATGTACCATCCTCACAATTGTTGCTATGTTAGAGCCCATTGTTGGAGAACAGTCTTAGTATGTCCCATGGAAGGTCTGTCTCTTTTCTGATGCCCTACTACTTTACCAAGTATGATGTCCTTTTCCCTGGGCATGAGCCTTCCTGATAATACATCTAAATTATAGAAGATGAGCCTTGTCGTCCTCACTTCTAAGGAGAAATCTGGTTGTGCTTCTTCCAAGACAGATTTGTTGGTTCTTCTGAACCATGATTCAAATGCATCACTTCTTTTTCAGCCTTCCCCTTTTCATGTCCTCCTTTCCTACGCATATCAGGCGATTGAACATATCACAGCTTGGGCCAGGTGCACTTTGATGCTGAAGGTGACATCCTTGCCTTTCAACATTTTAAAGAGGTCTTGTGCAGCAGACATACTTAAGGCAATCAATTATTTTATTGCTGACTACTATTTTCATAAGAATTGATTTTAGATCCCAGCAAGATGAGCTTCTCAAAATTCTCAGTCTCTTCTCCATTTATTTTAATATTTTCTATTATTACAGATCTGAGTTTTTCTTATTTGCATAGTAATAAACATTCAGCGATAAGACACATTGAAGGCTGCAATCCTTGATCTTCACCAGCAAGTGCTTCAAGTCCTCCTCACTTTCGACAAGTAAGGTTGCATCGTCTGCACAGCAAAGGTTGTCAACCAGCCTTCCTCCACCTGATGCTTGGGTTCTTCATACAGTCCAGCATGTCAGATTGTTTGCTCAGTATGCAGATTTAATGAGTATGGGGATAGGAAGCACCCCTACACACACGTTTCCTCAATTAAACTACTCAATCGCCCCTTGTTTTGTTTTAAAAGTTGCTGCTTAGTCTTTGGTAATAATTTCTTTTAGAAGAATTAATAGCAGATTAGATCCCAAGGAGTTAAAGATTTCCCAAATGTCCAACACTTCTTAGTTGATATTCTGCTCAACTTTGCACAATTTCTCTCGTGAGTATTTTTCCTCACATCCTTGGGTTTTGAGATGTGCGCCAATATCATACAGAAACTCAAAAAAATGAAGGAAATGTTTCATACATTTGTGGGTGCTGATCAGAGGGAGGCCAAGTACAGAATCCAGAGCTAGAAGCCCAAAACATTCAAAAGTCACAAAATATCTACTTGTTTCTTCTAAAACTCAGTCACGAAATAGAGAAATGGGCTTTCAAGTAATCTGGTGAAGAATTAGATCAAAAGCAACATCATTTATACCCCATACCAGGAAAACAAAGTTCTGAAGTATTGAATGAATGATTTAAACCCATAGCTCAAAAAACTGAGCATTCACTCATTGAATTTTTAGTGAGCTATTTGACACAAATATAATCTGGAAAAGTCATGTATTTCCAAACTGAACTTTGAAATTTAATTTTTTTAAAAGGACTATATTCATATCTGCATCACAAACACTTGTGTTTTTTTTACAGGGTAATTAAAATTTTGCAACAATTTTGTTGACATATAATTAACATATCATACCATCCAATTGTGTAAACATATTTTAAAAGACGTGTGAAATCATCACTACAATCAATTTTAGAGCATTTTCATCTTCCTTGTACTCATTATTATTAGCTCTGCATTTTCGCCCACTTCCCCAGCCATAACCCCAAGACACCATCAATCTAATTACAATCTCTACGGATTTAACTATCCTGGATTTTATAGAGAGAAATAACATTAAAACAGAAACAAAAATCTTCCCCAAAGCCAATAACAATAATGAACAAAAGCATAGGGAAAATTCAGTTAAAAATAATGAAAATTAGAACAAATTTAAAGGAGTCAAAAGGGATTACAATTGATAAGGTGTTGAATTTTAATCTAATTGTATCTACTTTCATCCATTTTTCCATTCCTCTCTGTCTGATGACAAAGCTATTCACATCCCTAGTCAGGGGTCAGAGGGGATCCACGGGAGGCTTTGTCTTTGTATGGACCTGGCAAATGGATCTGGGTTTCCACTGTTATCCATAGCCTTCTGTATATTGAGTATTCCGAAGTTAAGCTCCAATGCCATTTTCTTCTTTGGATTTGAATTTTATTATTTATAATCATTGGATCGCACAAGCTGGTGCCCTTCCATGTCAACTTAACTCATGCCACACTTAGATGACTGCTTGTTTTAAGATGAGCCTTTATGATAGGAATGACAGCTAGGCACCTCCTGACTTCTTCATCACACTTTGCTAGATCAGCCATATCTTCAGTGATCTCTCATGACGGCAGGTATCATGTAGGACTATATCATCACAACTAATAGCTCTTATTTGAGGGCTACCATTGAGTGTGAGCTCAAAATCCATTCATGGATCTGTGGTTTGTATTTGTTCCTGGTCCTCTTTAGAAACATTACTATCATTTTATTGAGGAACATTTACAAATCATCTTCATAGGGCATAGAGTAATTCTATTGATAGTATCATTTATTTAGCCAATGTTAAATCATTTCAATTACTGTTTTTAAAAGGAAAGTTTGCATCCACAGGAAAGTTTTTTAGATCAAAAGACATGGATTGTTGACCTGTATAGATAAAATACTCAAGCAACAAACACAATTTACATAAGCAATGAAGGTTGGAGATCAGACAAAATTTTCAATAAATCATTCACAAATCCCAAACCATGCTTTCTAGACTAACACATGTCTGTCATACAAAGCAAAGAGAGTGTGAAAAGAGAAAATATATGAAATTCCAGAGCCACCATTCATTGGGGGACTCCCCTCCCCTCCCCTCGATAAAAGATCTGAAGCAAGGTTCCACAACTTCTAAATCTATAACCTTGAGCCAGTAGGTCACACTAGTTCATTTCGGTCTTATGTCCTTGGTAGTATTTCAATTCCTTTAATCTGCCAGAAGTGTGTTTATGGTAAATTCCAGTTCATTTTGTTTTCAAAGTCACAATCTCTAGTATGTCCTGTGAATAATGTTGTGCACCTTGAAAGGACATAATTTAAAGTCCTGGTTGTCTGTGACGTACAGCATAGCTTACCTCACATATTCTCTTTTTGGGTGGGTATATATATGTAATGTTAATTCATTTTCCCCCAAATGGCAGCTTGCCCCAGGATGTGGTTTAACCACCAAGAGAGGTATAACTGCCATCTCAAAGACAGTCCTCTCTCTGCTTTTTATGACATATACTAGTCTGGTAAGCATATGGCATAAAGTGAGTGAGCATTATTGATAGTGTTGCCCTGTCCCCAATTCTCACACTCAAGTATTTCATTTGTACAAGTCAACAATTTATGTGCTGTGGTATGAAAATCTAGCATATATTGTATAATTATTTTTTCTCAAGAGTGTTTTAGGTTCTATAATATAAGCAAAATTAGTAAAAATTAATAGTACTTGTACCTCATGAGATTATTTCTAATATTCTTTATCTTAAAATGATGATGGCATATCTAAAGTGAAATATATATATATAATATATATATATTATGCCAAGCCCCTATTAATTATTGCCCTCATAAAGAGATCATTGAAGATATGAGTGCTAAAGCAAAGTGTGGTGAAGGAATCAGGTGGTGTCTGACTATCAGAAAGAATTGTGAAAAAAAAAAAAGAATTGTGTTTGGAGTCTTGAAAATTCATCTTAAAACAAGCAGACATCTAAGGGATGCTTCAGCTAACTCCACATGGAAGAAGCACACCAGCCTGTGTGATCCAAGGATCGTAAATAATAAAATCCAAATCTGAAGGAGGAATGGTACTGGAGCTTCAATTCTGAAAATGTCACTTCTAGCAGGCTATGGATGACAATGGGCGCTCCAAACGCATTTGTAGCGTCTGTCCTCACCTGGATTAAGCCTCTGGTTAAGTCCCTCCAATGGTAGCCGAGGGATGTGAATAGTCTTGCTTTAAGCCCGAGTGTTATAAAGTCCATTATGGCAGATATATTTAGCATAAAATATAACATCTTATCATTTTTTCTCTCCTTTGACCCATTAAAACAACGCAAAACACATATTTCTGATGGTCTTAGGAACCAAGATGCTGCTCCTCTATCTGTGACCAGGAGGGTCTGCCCACATGCAGATAAGCCCACATATGAGTACCCGGTTTGGTGAAATCATCTGGCCAACACCATGACATACACCCATACAAATACAGGTGTATGTGACAGGGTTGTTGCCATAATGTACTTATGCGGGCCAGTCACACATGTGTAAAAAGGAGCTACTGTGCAGAGAGCAGCTCTTGTATTGAAAGCAGCTGCTGTGTTGAAAGCAACTACTCTTCTAAAAACATCATGTACTGTAAAATCAGCAACTACTGCAAAAGAGAAAATATATATCTGTACCATAAGAACGTAATCTGAATGCTGATCAGTCATTTTATATTCAGCTGTGGTTGATGTGAACACTGCCCTGTGGTGATATTAACAGGTGTGCAAAACAAAATAAAACAAAACCAACACAATGGTAAATCATGAGAAACTAATGAACTACATTGATTGAGCTATCCCATGACCATGGGTCGTGTAGAGAGGAACCTTAAGAAAAGAAAGTAAGTGAGGATATTTTGCAGTATGGTTTTACCTCAATAATTACAGCAGGAATTGAGAAACCGCAATGTGGTATTTTTTGTGAAGTTCTATCAGCCAAACAAACTAAAATGCCATTTTGATAGCAAGCATCTGAGTTTGCTGGCAAAAATACCAACTATTTTAGAAGCAAAGCTGATAAATTCAATAAAGCCAAACTAGACACTGGTGCCAAGTACCACAAATGTGACATAGCAACCATGGAAACTTCATATTTGGTGACACTCAGACTTGCCAGAACTTTGAAACCTCACACCATTGCTGTGGATTTACTGTTGCCAGCAGCCAAAGACATTGCTCGAGTTATGATCGGAGATGAACTTGATACAAAAGTGAGTGCAACTTCCTTATCTAATAACACTGTCCACAGAAGAATAGATGAAATGTCTGCTGATATTCTTTATGAGGTAATTCAGGAAATTAAATCTGCTCCACTTCCAATATTTAGCATCCAGCTTGATGAATCTATAGACATTGCAAGCTATTCACAGTTATTAGTGAGGTTTATTAATGGTGGCGACTTTAAAGATGAGTTTCTTTTTTTGAAAACTCCTTGAAACAACAACTGATGCATGAGATATATTTGACACAGTTGGTTCATTTCTGAAAGAGCATAAGATCTCTTGGGAAAAGATTTGTTGTTGTTACCCAGGTGGTGCTCCAGCTATGCTAAGATGTCAATCTGGATTTTACTATTTGGTACTGAATGAGTCACCAAAAGTCATTGGAATTCACTATATGATTCATTGGCAAATATTGGCAAGGAAGACACTGCCACAAGAGTTACAAGAAGTAAAGAAAAGCGTCATAAATTCTGTCAATTTTGTAAAGATGAGCACTTTAAACAGTCAACTTTTTTTACCAACTGTGCAATGAGTTGGATGCACTGAATAATGCTCTGCTATTTCACACTGAAGTGAGATGGTTGTTGAAAGGAAACGTTTTAAAATGTGTTTTTGAGCTCTGCAATGAGCTCAAAACATTTTTGAATCAGAAAGCAAGACTGCAGTTCTAAGCACTTTGCAGCGATAAAAGTGAACTACAGAAAAGAGCCTACTTGGGTGGCATCTTTGCCATCTGGAATGAGGTATATTTATCACTTCAAGGACCAAATGCAACATGCCTTGATTTGTCTGAAAAGAACTAATCATTCCAAATGAAACTTCAGCTTTGGGGGAAAAAATTGGATGAAAATAAAATTTACATGTTTCCCACCATATCTGCTTTCTTTGAGGAACATGACATTGAACCAGACAAAATGATTGTGATGATCATTTCTGTGAAAGAACACTTGAACATGCTTGCAGATGAAATTCTATCATACTTTCCAAATCTACCTGCCATCCCATTTGCACTTGCCAGGAGCTCATTCACAGTCAAAGTTGCAGATGTTCCTGAGACAGTGTGAGAGGAGTTCATTGAACTAATTAACAGTGATGCAGCAAGAACTGATTTCTCGCCAATGCCAGCTACAACGTTCTGGATCAAGTGTTTGCAGTCATATCCTGTTTCATCTGAGACTGTGTTGCATCTTCTTCCGTTTCCAACAACATGTCTTTGTGCAATGGGGTTTTCCAGCTTATTGTTTAACAAGTCTAAACACAGAAGTAGACTTGTGGAAGTCTTTTGCAGACTGCCCTGAGAATTTCTGATCTGTTGAGAAAGGAGCTCTCTCAATCTTCACGCTGAAGTTGGCTTTTTACGCATAATGTCGAAAATTGTGCAATGTAGTTTACTGCTGTTATATTAAGACTCTTACCCATTCTACAGTATGCTTCAAGACAAAATCTCTTTCTTTTGTAATTAGGAATAAATACTTCACTATGTATAATGACATAGTGTTTTTGAGATTGATCACTATGCTTTAATTTTGTTGAGTTTGTAACAATGAAAATATATCCTACATATCAGGCATTTATATTATGAGTCATAACAGTAGCAAAATTACAGTTATGAAGTAGCAACAAAAATAATTTTATGGTTGTGGGTCACCAGAACATGAGAAACTATATTAAAGGGTCGCGGCATTAGGAAGGTTGAACTGCATTAAAACTTATTTCAGATTTTAATATTTTCTGATTTCTTTTTGATTGGGATTTTTCTGTTTGTTTAAATCATTGTTTTTTGTTGCTGTTGCTGTAAGTCTCTTTCTTGTTTTTGTTTTGCAGGGTTTTCTTCATATGAAATCCAGGATGGGTAAATCTACAGAGAGCGACTGGATTAACCATTCCCTGGGGACATGGCAGGGGATGTTGTTGGGAAACAGGGAGTTAACCACAATGAGTATGAGAACTAAGAATATCTTCTGAAATTGATTACGGTAATGATTGTACAAATCTTATTACTATGACTGCACTATTATTTTGTATGATGTGTGAATTATATGGCAATAAAACTATTAAAATGTTTCCCCCAGAAAGCTCAATAAAGATCTTAAGTCACTCCCTCTAGTGAATTAGTTTTGAAAGTGGTCATCAAGGAAACAGAGGGTCGGCTTGGTTCACACCTCTACTAAAATCAGGTCTCAAGACCGTCCTAATCCTGTCCATTCATATAATTTAGAACATGCTCCAACATGAGCTTATAGTCACAGGCTTCAAGTCCAGAGTTGAAATAAAGCACTTAAAATTATTGCTAGATGATCCATATGAATGAACTACAACTCATAACCTATGTACAGCTTCCACATGAGCATAAGAAATTGTTCTGAAATTCCCATTCTTGTTCATACTATTCATAGTTTGTTATGATCCAAAGAATACATATATTTTTAAATAAATGAATTTGCATTTGTAAAGTACTGAAAGAAAATAATCGCCAGGCAAGAACTAAATTATATATGTAGAGAAAATATTCATGTGAAATGGAAACAAAATAATATCCTCAAACAAACTGAAACACACAATTAGATAACTTGTTGCTCGCAAACATATTACAGAGTTGCCAACTGTTCAGAAAGAAAATATATGTTTATGAGAAGAAATTTAAAATATCAGGCATAATAAAAGAACAGGGATTGTCAGTATTCAGGTAAATATAATAGAGTATAGTTCTCTTTTATAACTTTTTAAGATATGTCTTATGATTGAAAGCAAAAATTACAACTATCAACCAAGTTGATAGTTAAAATGTTTGTGGAAAATGGAATGAAAATATAATAGGATTTCTCCACAAACTTTTAGAAGTCCCCTCTACTACACTACAGAAATCAAATATGAAATGAATGGAAAGGGGGACCTATATGGTGAGAAGTTTTATATATTCCATTTGAGATACTAAAATTTATTTTAAACAGACTGTGGAAAGGTAACATGCATATCGTCATTACAAGGAAAACCACTGAAAAAGTACAAAATTCTGCATTTGAAACACTCTAGAAAAGCTTCTACGCTACTAAGCTACTAAGACAAGCTTCAGAAAATACAAAAGCTGGCAAACCCAAAGCAAGAAACCAAACTCACTGCCATCTAGGAAGTTTTGACTCATGGCAACCCTGTAGGATTGAGCAGAACTCTCCCTGTGGATTTCTAAGAATGTAGCTGTTTTGTTTGTTTGTTTTTTCAAGTGTCAGCAACTAATTTAGTCTATAGGTAATGGGGACCCCATGCAAAATTATAAAGTAACTCCCCCTTCCCTCTTCAAGCTGTTTTATGCAATATAGAAAACTGTAAAGAAAACAGCAAAGAACACAAGAGGCGTCCAAAGGCAGGAAAGACCATGTAGTGAAGACCAACTCTTTATGGGAGTAGAAAGACTCACCTTTCTCCAGCAGAGCTGCTAGTGGTTTCAGTGTTGACTTTTCAGTTAGCAGCCAGTGCATACCCACAATGCTACTGGGCTCCTAAAGAGGGTAAGAAGGGGAGGCAGAAGGAATGAGAAGGAAGCAGAGGGCAAGACTTCCAGAAATTGATGAGTGAGGACCTTAGTGAATCCCCTCACCAAAATGCACCGGTAAAATGGGCATAATTGTTTAAAACATCTATTCAGAACACCCGAAACTAATCAACATATAAAACAGAATAAGATGTGCTATTTCAGAAAACCTACTTAAACTCAGTAGCAACAGCAAGAATATGTGTCCTAAAGCACTGGGCTGCTAACCAAAATGTCAGAAGTTCAAACCCACCCAATGGCTATGGGTCAGAATTAACTCTAAAGCAACAGGCTTGCTGTTTTGGCTTTTAAGATGGGAAAAATAGTAAGTGGTTTAGGAAAAAATAAAAAAGAACAATATTTCCTTTCAGTTATTCATCATTTTCAGTCTTGTTGTTCTTCAATGTATTCATTTTTAATGCAGAAATAACTTCATTAAATGTAATCTTCATCATCTTTTGCCTAGACGATTGCAATATTCATCAGTGTTCCCAGTATGTTTTCTTTCTAGTACATTTTTACTCTGTGTTTTGAGAGATCTTCTTTTAAGTATATAACCATTATTGGTGCTGTGGCTATGACTTGGGATGTGATCCTCATGGCTGTCAGCTAAAAACAATGGCATCTTCATGGGAGAAAGACTGGCTCTCTCCATAAGCAGTTGCAGTCTTAGACACACACATGGGTTCACGATGAGTCAGCATTGACTAGATGGCAATGAGTAGAAAAAATAAGTGCTACTTTAAAAGCCTAGGCTGGGAAAGCAGGGCAGTATTTCAAGTGAGTATACAAGATCTAACACAAGCTAGCTACCTACCCGAAAAATAACTCTTCTCTAATAGAAGTGAAAGAACCCAAAGCTGTGAAGACGTCTCAGCACTACTTCCCTGCTTAGTCTCTGCAGTAGAAGCCCGAGGACTTTGTTTTCTGGAATGCCTGCCAAGGTCAGGATATGAATCTAAGTTGAGAAATACTAAGGTAAAGATTCAAAGGAGTTAGAGGGACAGGAGCCGTGTTATAATTCCTACAGTAGCAGTGTGCAGACACATAGGCATATCCAACATGCTGCAATTTCCAGAAGTTTTCCTGCAAAGCTTCTGTCTCATATCTGGAGCCAGATAGCTTCAATGCCAATTTTGTTCCTGGAATTTTCTGCCTTCTCAAAGTTAGTGGCAAAAATGAGTGCTATCAGCAGTTTTCTTTGATCTTGACATTTCCAACAACAACAACAACAAATTCTAGTTCACTGTATAAATTACATACTACTTGAAACTCCTGGAGTGCTTGCCAGTGTCATGCCCAAACACACATTTAGAACTCTAGTACCACAAGTAATTTCATGAAACCAACTCTAAAGATAGAATTCTGGGATTTCATAGCTGATGTGGCTATGTTTAAAAAGGATGAGCTCATTGTCAGTAGAAAATAGGACACTGGAAATTCATGCAAAGCAGTGGCAATACAATACTGTTACTTAAATTAGCTGCCACAGTCCCCTCTCAGAGAGTGACTAGAGAATGCAACGTTTGATAAATTAAGTAGTGGTAACAAAGACTTTCACTTGTCTGGTAGCAAAGATTATTGATCCTTTGGGTGCTTGTGAACCATCTTGTCCATGCAGCTCAATGTTGCTACATTATTCATGAGGAAAGGTGACTTGGCATCAGAGATAGAAGGTATTCATGGCCTCAGCAACATGGACGTGTCCTCACAAAGACGGACTTAGTTAACACTAGCTCTCATAATTGAGTGTAAAACCAGGAAATGCAGAGGCCAAACTACAGCTCCTGATGGGCTAGTTCTCAGTGGCCGCATCTGGTTACCTATTAGAAGATTGTCTCGACTAATTCCTGCAGTCTCAGAGGAGACAAGGATATACCCTCACCGGAAGGACATGTGCTTTGTACTTGTACTAGATCTGACCTGAAGTCCCTAAGCGGTTCAAATGAGCAACAAGCTTGGTTGGTAACTAAAATAGTGAGGTTTGTGTCCTTCAAAGGGTGTCTTGTAATAAAGGCCAGGCAGTAGGTTGCAAAAAACAAAGACAAATGAACAAACATACAGAAAAACTCACATTCAAAACCTTATGGAATATAGTTCTACACACTTAGATTTGCTATGAGTCAACTTGACAGAAACTCTTTATTTGTTTTATATAGATACTATTTCCTTATTTGTAGGTTTCTACCAGTATCATCACATATGAATTTATTGAATATTACATTTATCCTCATGGTAGTACAGACTAAATTAAGTATGAGCCAGAAACTTATTGTGAAACCAAAGAACAAAGACAATAAACTCATATCTGAAGAGTCAATAAATTTGTTCTACAAAGAGTTGAGCTTATTGATGAAACATACAACTTTCTTCTACTTTCTAAATACTTCCTCGTCCCCCCCCCTCCCCCTTACTATCATGATCCCAATTCTACCTTACAAACCCAGCTAGACCAGAGGATGTACACTGGTACATATAGGAACTGGAAACACAGGGAATCCAGGATGAATGTATGGATTGTGCCAAGAGTTGTGCAAGTCCCCCAAAAAATGATTTAAAAAAAAAAGTTGAGCCTATACAAAAAAAAGAATTTAAGTTTGATCAGAGACCTAAGTATAAGACATAGAACTATAGAACCATCAATAAGAAATTTGGAACAAACAGGATTTCTAATGGCTTGCACAACTATATTATCAAAGATGAAAGCACAAAAACAGCAGAAGAATCGCGAGCGGGCTGAGATGTCTCCTAAAAATGAAAACACTTATGTCTGGCAAAACCTTTCAATAAAGAGTTTTAAAATGGACATGCAAAGAAAAATATTTTGGCAATGATATAACAGACAGAGGATTGATCTAAAAATGTATAGAAAATTTCAACACCTCAACAAGAAAAAGACAAATAGTCCTTTTAAAAATGGTCAAAGGGTATGAACAGACACCACCACAGAAAATGTTCAGGCAGTCAATGATTTTATGAGAAAATTCTTGTGATCATTATTTATTTGAGAGATGCAATCAGAACAGTAATGAGATAGCACCTCACCTGGGCATTAGTCGCAAAGTTCAAAAACCAAACAATGCTGACATGGGTTCAGCGGGACTGGCGTCCTCAGACACTGCTCGTAGACAGTAAAACGGTGCAGCCACTGTGGAATAGAACAGAACCTTGTAAATGGAAATCTCGCAGGACTCAGCCAGCCCTCAACATCCTAGAGAAATAATAAAAGCTGAATGAATGGGCCTAACAGAAAATTAAAGAGAAAGAAAAGCTACTTGGTGAACTTAAAATAAGCGACATTGCCCAAACTGAAGATTAAAGAGAAACCAGTCTGAAAAATACATATCCACAGAGATCCAAGGACCTGCAGGACTTTAAGAAAGAGTTTACTTTTTTGTCATTGAATCTTGGAAGAGACAAGAAAGAGAAGGGGAACAAAAGGTATTTGATTAAATAATGAATATAAATTTCCCAAACTTGGCAAAACACACACACACACACACACACACATAGATTTATAGTTTTGAACAAACCACAACAAGAACAAACTCAAAGAAATCCAAACCAAGACAAATCATATTTAATCTTTGATAAAGAAAAAGAATCTTGAAAGCAGCCAGAGAAGGAAGAAGTCGTACTGGCATGAGAAACAGAATTTGAATGCCAGCAGAATATTCATTGACACCACAGAGTCCAGAAGAATGTGCTATTGCCTTTTTCAAATGCTAAAAGAACAGAGCTGTGAACTCAGAATTGTGTATTAGATGAAATGATTTTCAGGATTGAAGAAGCAATCAGAACTTTCAAAGATGACAATCTTGTCACCAGCAGACCTACCCTGAAAGGATGGCTAAAGGAAGTTGTCTAAACAGAAAGCCAAAGGTAGATGAATCTTCCAACATCAGCAAGGAAAAAGTAACATTGAAATGAGTAAAACTTTGGAAAATAATCACAATCGTGGATTTTGCCACAACCTGAGATGTTTGTGCCACTAGATGAGATCTGCCTGCCAATTGGCAACATGGATTCAGTTCTAGAGAAGTGTAGGTAAATTTTCTTACTTCAGTGACTCTTACTTAATTTAAAAGGAGATAGTAATGCTACCATGATTAAAAACATAGATTTGTGACAAATTCTGAGAACCCTAGAACTTGATCCATTCCTTCACATTGACAATGTATTAAAACATAAATGTAAATTTAAATCAATTGTTGTTAAAGAGAAGCAGTGTGAATGAAATGTGATTGAAGGTGGGTATATTTCTTGTAGTTCATCGTATTCCAAAACTAACAATGTTTGTGACTCATCGTGACTCTATGGTTCTACAGAGTAGAACTGCCCTTTGGGTTTCTGAGGCTTGAAAATATTGACTGGAACAGAAAGCCTTCTCTTTCTTCCGCAGAACTCCTGGAATTTCTGGTAGAACCCAATAGGCACAGCCCACTGTGCTACAAGGTTCTCTTGTCTTTCTGAACTATGATGATCCTCAATGTTGTATTGTGGTGATAGATGCACAACTCTGTACATGCAGCAAGGAAAAATAAATCCATACACTTAGTCTGAATACATTTTGTGGAATATGAATTACACTTCAATAAAGCTGTTGAAAAGTTGGTGGGGGCACCTTTCCCCTCTGTTACACAGCGGGCTGGGAGCCAGACAAGAACATGTCCTGGGTCTTTGCCCGGCAGGGTTCTGAATTAGAATCTGCTGATGAGAAGCACTCATGCTCGAGGAGAAGATGGAAGAAAAGTCGACGCTGCTCTTAACCCTCTGATAGCAGAAGGCAGACATTTGGCTCCAGCAGATGTGAGCGTCTGCATGGCTTCTGGGCATTTCTTGAGAAAATCCTGTCTTCCTGGTGCTGGAGGCACCTGTGATTAATTACCGCCCGGTGTCTGAGTTCCTGTGACCACAGGATGGCTGGAGCATTGGATGGGGAGGTGGGGGGCGTGGTGGTGGTAAAAAGCTGGGCTACATATTTCAAACCGAAAAAAAATGTGATACAGCAAATTAAGTGCCATCCCATTCTTTCTGATTCATAGCGACCCTGTAGGATGGAGCAGAAGAGTCCTTTGGGTTTCCGAGGGAGTTCATCTTTACCAACCCCCTGGACGGGTTAACGCATGCAAGTCAGGAAGAGCTGTGGTCACTTCTTTGTTTCTCCTGAACTCTCATCCAGGGAAGGGCTGGCATCGTGGGTTCACAACGCTGGACTGCTAACCTCAAGGTCAGCAGTTCCTCTGGAGCAAAATGAGACCCCCATAAAGATTTCCAGCTCAGACGCCCCGAGAGGCAGTGCTCCCCCTCCTCCAGGGTTGGGTTGGGTTTGGAGTGTGACACGGTCCAGCGCAGGAGGCCTTCCTCTCAAGAGCTCACTGAGCACTTGAAACGAGGCTAGTGAGATTGGGAAGTTTTGACTTTATTTATTTTTAATGTACTTACATTTGACATTGAACCTCATTGGAGAATATTGATATATGTTGGAAATAAATCAGTTGGGTCCACTTATTAACAACAAATTTTAAAATTGAAATGTAAGGGGAGGTGTTCTGATAGAAAAATTTTCTGTTCAGATTGTGATGGCTTTTAATAAAAAACACTGATTTCAGAGAGAATATTTAAAAAGTGGAATAAATATTTTTACATTGATAATTTTCTTAAAATTGTAAGAATTTGAATATGCTGGGTTCAGTAGCATACAATATTAAGTCTATTTATTTCTTTATATACCTTAATGTGATTACAAGAAAACACATATATACTTTGCATTATATTTCTAATGACAAAGCTGACCTAGTATATTTCTCTTTCCCTATATAATTCTTGACTAATAAATATCCATATCCATATACTTGCTGATTTGATTCTTTTCCTTTGGAAAGGCCTGTGTTGATACTGTTGTCAACAACAAACATCTAGAGGCTTAGGAAAGAGTCTAGAGGACAGGAGGCAACTGTTTACAGAACCATGGTCTGATGCATTTGGAGACCAGAAGCAGTCGGCAGTATCTGGCTATCCCTGACTATTGTATTGTAGTAGTGGCAGGTATTACTACTGAAAATTTCACCAAAAACCTGAAAATATTTTTAAAAGATGAAATGGATACCAGAATAACTCTGTTTGTAGGACAAAAAGGAATAGCCATAGCTTTTTAATTACAACCCCCCCCCCCCGACATACTATGACTACACCTTATTGATCTCCTTTGCTTAAGTGTACCATCTTCTACTAACCCTTAGCATTTTGATGTTATTCATGGATATTTGAATCTCCATCGCCTTACGTAGCTCTTCATATAGAAACAATATCATTCATGTGGCAATATTTGCTGAGCATGTGGTTTGAAGGTATGTGGGTATGCCTATGTGAGACTATAAATCATGTGCTTGTCATCTGCTTTGCAATTTCTTATATTTGAATTAGTTTCTAGATCCCATATTTACTTTCACCAAATCTTTAGTGAGCAAAATTGTATTTTCTTCATACATAAATTTGTGATTCTGTTGAATTATTTTAAGCATATAACCAAAAGCTACTTTAGGTAGGGCTTGGCTAAAAACAAAAAAGCCCACAAACCCAGAGAAAGACATGCAAAGGAAAAAAGTAAGGCAGAAAATAATTATGTTTTAAACTTCTCTGTCATGTGTATTGCTATGTGTTTAAGAGAGTAAGTATTCTGGGTGATTTAGATTCATTTAATATTTAATATTCAAATGAGCCTTTCATTGGAAATTGAGCGCTGATTATCTTACTCTATGTCATTGGTTCTTGCAAATTCTTACACCAGTATTTTCCAAGAACCATCTGTGTCGGTGATGCTTCTTCAACAGCTAGATTCACCGACAGGCAGACAAAGTGAATAAGGAAAGGTCCGCAGGCAGACAAAGCGAGGCGAGAAGGATGAAAGGTTTCGGAAACCAGGGAGGAAGTGGGCATGTCAGGGCTGTGAATGGTGTCACAAAACAGAACGTGGACAACCTGGTGAGTGGAAAGCTAACTTATTCCATAAACTTTCACCCAAATCACCATACGGAGTTACAAAGTGTTCAGATTCATGGACCCCAAATATGCATCGTTACAAATTCTTATTCACGTTAATATTGGGGAACTATGGTTTTATATTTTAAAAGAAAAAGTGCTTTCAGTAGTTAAAAAGCATATTTGGGTATACTATTGAGAAAATACATTCATTTAACTCAGAGGTCTTTATGAATATCTGCACATGCAAATTTCAACAATTAGTGTAAAGATTTTAATAATACCAAGGATATTGGTGATGTTTTCTTTCATCACCCAGTCTTCCTCTTATTGTACTTTGGGCATGTTGTCAAGGTGAGATGAGTCCCTGAGAAAGGACATCATGCTTGTTACCAACAACAACTGTCACTGGATTTGCTGCACTGGAGAACGCAGACCGGCACAGATCTTCCGTCATTGCTAATGGAAGCAGCAGTCAGGAAAGAAAAGACAATGCATTTTGCAAATCTGTTGCAAAAGATCTCTTTAATGTGTTAAAAAGCACAAATGACACTTCGCAGACTAAGGTGTTCCTGTACATGCCATGGAATTTTTAATAGCCGCATAGGAAACTGGATAATGAGTAAAGATGATGGGAGAAACACCGGTGCTCTGATTCATGACGTTGGTGGAAAACATCGGCGTGTCCCCACGGACTGCCAGATCCACGCGTCTGCTGGAATAAGTACAACCAGAATGATTTTTAGAAGTGTGGTTTGTGAGACTTCATCTCAGGTACTTTGGAAATAGTATGAGGAAGAATGAGCCCATAGTTAAGGACATCGTGCTTGGTAAAGTAGCAGGTCTGTGAAATGGAGAAAGATTCTCAGGGAACTGGTGCAACAATGGGCATATACATAAGAGGGGGTACCTCGCCCCAAATAGAATTTTTTTCCTTCAAAGATAAGTATTAAGTTTTTCCCCCCACAAAATAACCTTATCAACTTCAAAGTACTCTCCATTACACTTAATATATTTGTGAAATCTCTGATTCCTTTCTTGAAAACAGTTTTCAAACTCATCCATTTAGATGGCTGACTGCACCTCCCCCATTTTTTCTTCACCTCTTCTACCTGTCAAATCGCTGTCCTTTCACGTCTCTGCATTTGCAGAAGCAAAACGAAGTCACATGGAGCGAGGTTAGGTGGGTAAGGTGCATGGGGCAAGGGAGGCATTGCTGTTTCTTGCCAAAATCTGGCAGAGTGAGACGGCTGCGTGAGCAGTTACATTGTCATGTTGGCAAAACCAGTCCCCTGCCCGCCATAAATCAGGCCTTTTTTGTTGTACACTGTGATGCAATCTTTATAAACATGTCTCAACAGAAAGCTTGATTACAGTCTGTCCTGGTGGAGTGAACTTCAAATGCACTACGAGGAGTCAACGAGTTGACATTTTCGTCCATTCTGGACGTTAACTGACATTCAAACTGAGGGTTGTCATCAATGGACATTTCAGCTTCTTTGAAAGGAGAAAGCCATTCAACTAGCACACTTGAGTTGTTCCCATAGCACTGTCCTTTTGCACTGTGTTCAACATCACAACAGTTTCTGCCACATTTTTCTGGAGCAAGAAACAAAATTTCACAGCCGCATTCTTTCTCTTAAATCAGCCATCACAAAAACGAGGTTCCAGCAAAACTGCTTTAAAGAAAAAATTCAATATGACCAGAGAGACCCTTCCCAGGTGATGCCACTACTACTGGGTACACTAACTCGGAGCGAGTTGCTCCCTGCTCCCTTGGTGGGGAAAATCTATACTACAAAATCTCCGCCCAGCTGACTCTGCCTGTTTGGAAGGGATGTATTGTGAGCTGGATTGTGAGGCTGATGAGGACCAGCCAGTGGAGGTCTTTGGTTTTGTTTGGGTTCTGATGTACAGAGGGTCACTGTGAGTCTCAAGTGACTTGATGGCATCTAACGAGAACGTTCACAACCCATGAAATAGAGAGACGTGCACATATTATCTCAATGGCATTTCATAGCCATCCTACAAAATGGATAATGTTTGTATTCTCAACTTTATGGTGTGAAAATTGTGATTTATCTTTATGAAGTCGCATAGAGAACAAATAGTAGATCAGACACATAAATTGTTGCTGGTATAGGCTTTGTTTCAGTCTCTATTTCTAATCAAGAAGGACAAAAAAGTTGGGATGTCACAAAGGAAAATGATTAAAATAATGATTTGATTATTTTTGAAATCACATATTACCATAGAATGTTAATACCACAGGATATACAATTTCAAATCAGCAACTTTGAAATATTGTCATCTGGTAGCTGGTGACAGTATTTTGAACTTTGACATCCTGAGAATCTGCAGGATAGTAATGAGTTTAATTTCCCATAGAATAAACACATTTTTTTCTTTTTTAGTCAAGTGACATAAAGAATGAAATTTGCAAGTAGGTTCAAGCTAACATCGATATTCTTCTCATTATAAAAATGCAGAAAGGAAGTGAGTGAAATTTCTGCTTTTACAAATCTTGCCAATGGTATGCAGAAATTCTATGTGTTACTGGTACAGTTTCCGTTGTGAACTCCCAATGCTTTGAAATTTTAGACTAGAGTATGTCTTTTGGTGCCTAGGTTAGAAATCTGAAACCCTCATTATTTCTGCATTTGTTAAACTATATCTTTTGTTCCACTTGCAGCCCAAGCAGGCAGCTTTGATAAAACTTGATCTACATTCAGAGATTTGCTCTGATCTCCACTTTCTAAATGGTTCATCCCAGGGCACCTAGAATGTTGAGAAGACACTTTTAACTGGCTTTCTTTTTATTCCTTTTAGCTTAACTGTTTTCATTTACACACCTGAAACTCAAACTTTGCATTTACCTGGTTTAGTTCCAGGACTGGAATGGCTTTGTGGCTTTTCTATCAAGAAATCTTTGCATTGAAAATATTATGTGACATTTTAGCATTTTCACAAAATAAATGCCCCCTATTTCAAATGAAAATACTTTAAAATAGTTATACACATATATAGGTTATAATTCTAATACCTGTACATATAATTTGGCCCAGAGAATTGTTTCTAGTGCTAAAAAGACTTTTTCCAGAAGCCACAGGTGATGCAAGTGAATCCATTTGCATCATAGGGTAGTGATGTAGATTTTTCTTGATGTCCCAAGTAATGAAAGGCTTTTGTAATTTACATATATTCTGTCCCCAAACACAAATACTAGGTATGTCTACCTATGATCATCACAAATATTCCTATCATGATCAAAATTTAAGTTGTTGTTTCTATATCTGTTTTCTTTGAAAATTTCATTAGAGAGATAGCTTGATGCCTATCAATCCAGGAAAAAATTAAAGCATGATTTATTTAGGGTGCCCTATATAAACAATTAAGGTAATTAATATAAACTGTCAAAGACTAAAATATCTCTGTGCTTTTTAGCAACTCCTCGCACTCCAAATGATAATTTATTAGCATGAATGGTATTAAGCTGGTGATGATAGCTATATCCTGAGTACATATGCATCTAGCCTACATTCAGGTCAGTCTTCTACTGACCACTCCACCATAGTTTGTGCTTGAGAGTATAGAGAACAGATTCTCTTGCATTCTATTTTTCCAAACTATCATTTGAACCTTTTCTATAGCCTTCATATACCCTGCTAGCATTTCTCACTCAGTATGTTTTAAGTGACACATCATCTTCCCTCCCTCTGACCTGCTCCCCACCCCTTGTGGCTCCTTGATTGATTGTAGACTGTTAACTATTTTCAAATCTCACACCGACTGATGTCTCCCTTCCCCTCTGGTTTCTGAATGTTTTAACGGCAGCCATATTCCAGTGAAAATGGGGGCTTCTCCAAGGAAAGAATTTGGCTTGAGTACATATTTGTCCTCAGCTTCCTTGTAACTGTGTTTTGAGATTCTTGCTATTCCAATCCTCCTACCTTCTCTCTCTACCTAGATCTCATATCTATAACTTGAGTTGAAAACATTAGCTACATGTTCTTTTTGCCCTTGCATTGATACTTCTTGGAGAACTCAAATTATCTGAAGGAGCCCCAAGACAGGGCTAAAATATGAACCTAAATCTGGAAATGGGACATCTGGAAACGGGGGTTCTGCAGGCCAGTAGACTCCCTAAATATTCATAGATTTTCCTGGAACAATGATAGCATGTATCTTATTTTGGAAGATACTTAATCAAGACAATTTATGATCTCTCAATAGCTTATCATGCCTCATCTGTTGACTTCAAAGTTTTTTTTCCCCCTAAACTTGTTGCCATAAAATCTATTGCAACCCATGACAAGCTCATCTGAAAGCCCTATGTGACAGAGGACAGAAGTGCTCAACGTAATAGTCAATGGCTTGCTTTGTAAAGTTGATTGCCTCTGGTTACTGATTATTAAATCCCAGCAAACCTCCATTCATGATTGCATGTTCTAAATCTAAGAAGAGACATGTTACAAACTGGGAAAATGTCAAAAGGAGCATGTAGCAGGATGAAGGCAGGGTTAAGGCTGACCTTGGATTTAAGGGTGCTAATCCCAGGTTCTGGGGGAACAGTGTGTTACGTGTCGGGTTGCTAACCATGAGAGCAATTATTCAAACCTCCTAGCTTCTCCATGGAAGAGAGGGGAAGCTGTTTGTTCCTATAAAGGTTTACATTCTCCAGAACCCTACACAGACTCATATGTTGGAATCACCTTGATAACAGTGGGTTTGGTTTGAGTTTGATCAAGGATTAGGAATGCAGTGGTGGGAAAATATATTAAGCTGCATCATTTTGCACACAGAATACAATACTGTTGCAAGAATCCCAGGGAATGTAACACAGTCACCTCTAGATTGATTAGCTATGAGAAGCATGAAAAACATGATGATGATTTCTGAGCCATAACATGGCATCATTCCTACAGAAGATCAATCACAGCACTATCTCTTTTGATGCTGGAAGGTGAGCTGTTCTGAGGGTGGGTTGGTCCTGCTGACTCGCAGAGCCTCAGCGGTACAACTAGCCATGAATTGAGGTCTGAGGAGATGGCACCGGGAAGAACCCAAGCTGGACTTCTGGATGCACATGCTAGACCATGAGGAAACATTTCTTAACTCTTTCTGGAATGACTGTCTGAATGCACAAGGTCGTACACCAACAGTCATCAATTGTCCTGCCACCACCATATTTCCATCCTCTGAAGTCCCTTCTCAGCCAATACGGACAGAAAGGAAGAACCTCTGTCTTCAGGTAGCAAGTGAAAAGAACAGTTGCTCTTGTATGGGTGTTGATAGCTAGATCCTACAAAGGGACAAAAGGCGGTTGTCCCATGCTGACACTCATTTGTCACCCAGTAGCATAAGCCCCAAACATTTCCCTGTACAAGAAATTTACTAATAAATGTCATATGGCCAAGCAAGCAGACATTTTAAAAAAGAATGTTGTGCCCTTCTCTCCACTGATAGGAAGGAGAAGAAAGGGGAGAGATGGGAAGCAGGTAGACCAGTCAGTTCAGCAGGGCAGTTTCACTATGCGGCAGGCAGTGTCTGTTTCACGTTACTACACAACAAATTATCCTTCGGAGATTATAATCTACTCCGGGGCAGTTCCTACACATACACACAGTCAGACGCATAGATCCTGCTGCGACGTCTTCTGCATACGCCATTGATTAACCCATCCAAAATGTTCTCACTGCTGAATGCCCATTGGTATCCCACGGGAAGTGGTTTTAAAATGACCATGCTTGGACCTCACCTCTGGAGAGTCTGTTTTAATTGGCCTGAGTGGGGCACAAGCATCAATAATTTTTAAAGCCCCTCAGATGTTTCTAATGTGCAACCAGGATTGGGAACAATTGGTAAAATGTAAACGAAAAGAGAAGCTCTGGTGATTGATTTCTTTTTCAAAATCAATGGAAAGGCATTTGCCGGTTTGAGTCATTTGCAGAGGGGACAGTGGCAGTGATCCTACACGGGGGAGGCATATGAGCCATCTCCATGTCATGTGGCTTCTTGATGTACTAGATCAAGTTGTGCTCTTATTTCCATTAAAAACTCACTCAATTTTCCAACTGATAACCTCTAAACGCCTTTATGTTGATCCCAGAATCTGTGCAGTAACTTCCAGCATAACTCTATGGGTGTTGCCTATCCTACAAATCACATTTTTAATTTAGTTTCCTTTTACATTATCTATACTTATGATTACTAATGTTTATTCTTTATTTTGCTTTCATTTTTAAATGAAAGAAGATATTGCCCTGGGTCCCCCCCCCCAAAAAAAAAAGAAAGAAAGAAAAGAGAAGAAGTTTACAGAAGGAAACCTGGCCAAATAATAAGTTGATGTTCAGGGACTAGACTGCAGAGCCCATTCCTTTGCTTTCCTCACTGAGGCATGTGGCCAGTATATGGCTTTGAAGCCAGGTACAGACTCCGGATTAATCCTTAGCCTTAGTGACTTAAGACTCCGCAAAGTGCAACGTACCAGTTCCCACGCATCCTGTTCCCCTGGTGATGGGTTACTTTTCACTTCATCATTTCTGCTAGTATCATCGGTGTCAAATGGGTCGATAAAAGCATCAGCATTAGGACTGTTCATGTCCCAGTGGTCAGTCAGTGCCTACATGCTGAGAATCGAGTGGTGTCACATTCCATGAGTGTCCCCAAGACATCAGGACTAGGCTGAACTGACACGTTTCTCAGACGAAACAAAACAATCATTTCTAATCTGTTGCATTCCATTGTGGGGTTGCTCAGTCATTTCATAGAGATTTCTGGCAACAATTAATACAGTCATAAAAATGGGGGACCCTAACAGGGGGAAACATGCACACTAATTGAAAGCAGATATGTGAATATCGCTGTGCCACAATTGTAGATCAACCACATGTCTGCCTGGAAACTTGTAACTAGCATTCATAAGTGATGTTATCATCTAAAGTGTGATGGAGAAATCACAATGGAGCCCATTTGTACTTTCTGGAATTAATATCGATGTGCAGATAATTAAGAGAACAATAAAAATACACAAAGTGAACATGCACAGGGGAAGGTTGGAACTGAACATGATCCAAATCTGTCATATTGTGAAAACCTAGGGGAAATAAAGCTTTATGGGAGATTGGCAAACATTTCTGCTGGAACCAGGATTTTAAAGTCTTGCAGCTTGGAAATAATGCTTTCAGTTAATAAGGATGTGTGGGTGGAATTAAACTCACCACTCCCATTATTGTAGCTAGAATTATGCTCCTAATTCTCAAACAGTGTCCTGGAAATAATTCCTGCAATCTCGTTAATGAGAACACATTCAAACAAACCATGGTAGCAACCTATTATGTCAAGATATGTCCATTTCTTCTTGCTTATGCACATCCTATTAACATTATAAAGGTTTAGATGGGCACGTGGATATTAGGAATGCCTTATCATGTTGAAAAAGAGTAAAACGTAGGCAGGTGACCCAGTTTTAATTACTGGCCCAGTGGAATCCTTCTGAAAGCTAGAGTGCTTACAAGGAAGGGATCATGGCTGTCCCAGAAGCAGTGCCCTCCCTATCTGATGCTTCCTGTTCTGAAGAATGTATGTTACAGAAACGATTTGCTGTAGAACAGATGTAAGTCCAGATAGGATCTAAGTAATTTAAAGGCTTTATTTAAATACTTTATGGTCTAATGCAGCAGACATTTGAGGGGGGGGATAAGAATCATATTTCAGGCACAATTCAATGCATGTGCAACGTTTGGTTTTTTACTTTATGAAAAACTGGAATTGAGGAAACAATAGACTTAAATTATCAACCCGATGTGTGCTCGTGTGAGTACCCTTGCACATGTCATAGGAGTTGGAGGAGAGAAAGTCTATATTTGTTTTCAGAACCTTTGCTATTTCTCGATGGAGCGATCCCAATAAAATTCTAATGTATGATGATTTTGCCAATGAGCTTATTAAAGAAAATGACATCAAGTTAAGCACAATGAAATTTATCAACACAATTGCCACCTGTCTCCCCACAGCATGAGTTTTCTTTTGAGAAAAATGGACAAAATGAATGCTGTCCATGGAATAGAGCAATCAGAAATGTTTGTCACAAATTGCTTTAAAATGTTTTAATCCCATGTCCACTTGTCTTTGAGAAACTAAGTGAGAAAAGTGAACTGTTTGACAGTAGGGTACAGACATGAAAAGATTTCAATATATTTATTTTAAGATGTCCTTCACTAAGATGTCTCACTAAGAAAACAACAACAAAGGATAACAAAACAACAAACAAATTCAAAACAAAACCAATTATACATCACATAAAAAATCATTGTTCTTACTCTCATGGACTTTATCCTGTACCCTCTATGGATTTGTTGTTTATGAATAGATATTTATTTATATGGAATTATATTTGTATGAAATATAATTCAAAACATACTTACATGGAATCATAAAAAACACACCTGTTCTTACACCCCAGCAAGATTTGCTTGACTTAAACTGAAATTCTATTGAGCGTTGGGGCATGATATGGGCTTGTAAACAAACAATATTAGGAATATTTTTACTTATTAAGAAATTCTCAGGATGGTAATAGTAGAAGGGCTTTGGATGCTCTCCACAGGTGAAATAACACTACACTGTCAAGAAATTTCCACCCTGAGACAACTGTAAGACATGTATTTATATTCCCATCCTTCAGACTCCTGCTGGGAAGAGGGGAGGGACAACTTTCAGATTGTGATGTTTATTGGCCATTTGTCATTAAAAATAAAAACCATTGTCATCAAGTTGATCCTGATTCAGAGTGTCTTTATATAGGGTTCTGAGACCTTAAACTTTATGAGAGCAGCCAGGCCCATTTCTTTCTCCTCAGAAGTGGTTGGTAAGTTTGAACTGCTCAATTGGCAGTTAGCACAAATTATTATCCCATAGGGCCACCAGAAATCCTTTCTATTAAATATCTGGACTGATAATTATACATAGAGAAAAATACTTTTTCGGTCAGTAAACACGTGAAATATCTTTGTTTGAAAGAGCAGTCTCCCCTTTCCTAATTCCCTTACCCCGCCTACCTCTGTTATGCACGCTCCAACAGCCAACATCACTAGGAAGATACTGTCTAGAAAGCATATTAATTCATAATGTTAGGGAATGAAGGTCACTTCTCCTATGAGTCTGTGGATTTTTAAGTAGAGATTTCATATATTTGTCCTAGCATCTGTGTGTGTGTGTGTGTGTGTGTGTGTGTGTGTGCTTTGTTGGCACGGTGGAGAGTTCCTTTGAAGTATAACACATTTAGAAATGGAATTTCATCCTGCTTATTTGGGAAGATAATAGGATCTTTGTGAGTTCCTCAGAAATCAAAATTCTCCCACAATTATGATGTTCTGCATTATGGAAAACTGAAAAAAGGAGAAATTTCATGACCTGTACATGTTCTTCAGTGTTATTTTTCAATGATTAAGACCTATTCAGTAAGATACTCTTTACCAATTCACTTGCACATTGAATATTGAAGACACTCAATACTTAGTTTTGAGTAATTACGTGACATTTCAGCAAATTGTGCTTTGGCTAGATGACATGAGGGCAAAATAGTTTCATGTCGCCCATCTCATGATTACCACAAAAGAACCAATACTCAGAGATAAGTAGATATTGATTATGTTGTGAGCAAAATAAAAGATTAATAAGCACTGATTGTTTGTAATATTCAGAACTTATCTTTAAATGAAAACAAAGTAATAAAAAACCCCACCTGCACTAGAAAGATCTCTCCCTTTCTTCAAACACGATTTTTTCTAAAACTAGTTTTCTAAAAAGAGTTGAGTTGAGTTGAGTTCAGGTCTGCTTTGGCTGAAGCTCGGCTGTGATATAGCTGGAGATGGGGCTTGTTGCTGTTATTGTATCCTTTTGGTGCTCAAAGAATTCCTTGAATCTGTATACTTACTTTTTGTTAAAAATCGTTTTATTAGGGGATCATACAACTCTTATCACAATCCATACATACATCAATTGTGTAAAGCAAATCTGTACATTCATTGCCCTCATCATTCTCAAAACATTTCCTTTCCACCTAAGTCCCTGGCATCAGCTCCTTGTTTTTCCCCTCCCTCACCGCTCCATGCTCCCTCATGAACCCTTGATAATTTATAAATTATTATTTTGTCATATCTTACACCGTCCGACGTCTCCCTTCATCCACTTTTCTGTTATCCATTCCCCAGGGAGGAGGTTATATGTAGATCCTTGTACTCGGTTCCCCCTTTCTACCCCACCTTCCCTCCACCCTCCCGGTTTTGCCACTCTCACCATTGGTCCTAAAGGGATCATCTGTCCTGGATTCCCTGTGTCTCCAGTTCCTATCTGTATCAGTGTACATCCTCTGGTCTAGCTGGATTTGTAAGGTAGAACTGGGGTCATGATAGTGGGGGGGAGGGGGAGCGTTTAGGAACTAGAGGAAAGTTGTATGTTTCATCATTGCTACCACTGCACCCTATCTTGTTTGCTCCCCATGACTCTTCCATAAGGGGATGTTCAGTTGCCTACAGATGAGCTTGGGGTCTCCACTCCGCACTCCCCCTCATTCACAATGATATGATTTTTTTGTTCTTTGATGCCTCATACCTGATCTCTTCGACACCTCATGATCACACAGGCTGGTGTACTTTCTTCCATGTGGGCTTTGTTCCTTCTGAACTTGATGGCCACTTGTTTACCATCAAGCCTTTAAGACCCCAGACACTACATCTTCTGATATCCTGGAACCATTAGCTTTCTTCACCACATTTGCATATGCACCCACTTTGTCTTCAGCAATTGTGTTGAGAAGGTGAGCTTCATGGAATGCCAGTTTAACAGAGCAAAGTATTCTTGTGTTGAGGGAGTACTTGAGTGGAGGCCCAATATCCATCTGCTAACAAAACAATAAAAGTTGCCCTCTTTCTATTTTATTTCTAGTACTGTGATGACATAAATATTTGAAATATTTAGAATGACAGCATTTAATTCTCATCCAAAGCATATTTTGAGATTGGTGCATTATCTCATCTTATTGATTCAAAATTAGCTGCTCTGTCTTTCTATTTCTTCTTCCATTATGTCACCTCTTAATGTATGCGATTTTAATCACTGGACAGATAAAGGGGTTTTGAAATATGAACATGGGATACAATTCCTTACACTGATGAATTTTTCAATCTAGTGAAAGAGACCCATAAGGAAATAATTTTATGACAATATTTTGATTTTTCCATAGAAGTTATACAAAATACACTCAAGGTATGGAAAGATATTTACAAAGTAGATGACATTTTTGTTAATTTAATTTACTTTTCCACTTTTTTGCAGTGTTATTGAATGTTTATAGAGAAAATTAGTTTTATGTTCAGTCATTTACACATATTTTGTTCCCTGACATTAATGGAAATTCTCTCAAAATGACAGCCCTCTTTGAACATCATCTCTAGTTCCCCATGGTCATGGATTCTTCCTTCCTGCCCTTGCTTGGAGCCAAATGCTGCCCATTTGGTCTAATGTGGCTTATTGTACAAAGGAACAATTCCTAACTTCATAGACCTGTTTATTGGTTTGCAGGAAACGGATCCCCGGGATATGTTCACTTCCAAACGTGAAGGATATGGAAGGGCCACAGTAGAGGCTGGCTTCATTAATCTCGTTCAAACCAGTAAGTCTAGACTTTCATAAGTTTTGAGTTTTGTTCTTTATTTTATTTCTTCTCTCTTTCCAGGATTTACCTTTTATTATGATCCTGATCAGAGTAGTTGGTAGTAGTAACTTCCGATCAGGCTTGTGCATTTCTATAGATTTTGTGGTCCATTAGTGCTTTGGACGATTTGCTTCCTGGAGTGTTTTGTTTTCTTCATTGGTCTTAGTTCTGTACGAAATGAGACAAGTCGTTGCATTTCAGGTGGCGCCTCACAAGCCCTCAAGACTGTAAGAGCATCAGAATAAAGCGCAGAATGTTATTCTTAGGTCTTATGGACTTAGATGTCCAAGAAAGTGTGGTTCTAGGCCCCAAGCTCATTGACTCATTACGTCATTCTGAGATATATTGGCAGCACGCAAAAATGCAGATATGGAAATATACTAAACTCATAAGTATAGCTCCTTTCACCTTCCCACAGCGGTTCAGCATCTACACATCTATCTACCTACTCATAGACAGTGTGCTTTCCTAGTATTATACAATTGTGCACGTGATACAGCTTACCTTTTCTTGTTTTACTTCTGTACTCCTTTTGATTTATTTTGCTTATTGTTCATGTTACCGTGCCTTCCTCTTTGTTATATATTGCCTTTCCCTTCACTTAAGTTATTATGTATTAATTCTCTAATAATTTACTGTCCTTTCTCCGCACATCTCTAGCAATCATCAAAGGAATGTTTCTGTGTGCAAACGTTTTCTTGACATTTTATAAATAGTAGTTTCATACAATATTTGAAATATCTGTAAGGATTATAACAGGCAGCAGTAGAATAGAGCAAGGCAGGTCAATCAAGTAGAAATCATATTTCAAAAGTTATGTGAGATCCATGTGTCTGAAGCAGAAAGATGAATACAGAGAACAGAAAAAAAGTAATCAAAGATAACTGTGATAAAATAGATTGGCTCTGGATTACACAAGCCATGCCTCCTGTACAAAAGGATGCTGGACCTCACTCACGTTAGGCAATCAGAGGCTTTAAAACATATTAATCAGATTTGTAATTTTATAGACATGTATTCATTAAAATGGGGAAAGATTTAGGTGAGATAAAAGAGACAGAATAACCAGTTGAAACCCATTGAGTTGAAACTGTGTTCCTGTTTAAGTGTTTAAAACCTGACCTAGGAAGAAACGAAGTAGCAGACGGTCACATTGGCGTTGATTGACGTGAAAGCATTCCAGGTCAGCAAACCCTTTGAAAGGTTGGCTCCTGCTCACAGTCTGCCTTCCACATGTGAGGAACTCTATTGCCAAAATATGGAGCGATTCTGAATCCTCTGGAACCACTGACATGAGATTAAAAAGGGCCAAAGCTCACATTTTCAGCTCCACATCTCGCATACAGAAATGTCAATGGGTAGAGGCAAATTGGAATGACAAAAGATTACTCTTGGTGTGCTTCCCACAAGGTACCGCTAAACGTGTGTACCTACTCCAGTGACCAAAGCTAACGCAACAACGAAAGGCCCAGTGCAGTGATGTTGTCTGACATGATCTGTGTTAGCTCGTCACATCCTAGAGTGGGTGGAAGGCGAGGTCTCATGACCGTGGGGTTAGGGGCCATTGAGGTTATCCGAGTCATAGCAACTCTCCGCATAACAGAACTGAAACTCCAGCAGGGTGTGCGCAATCCTCACAATCGTTCTTAGCTTTCAGCCTGTAATTGCCCTCACTGTGTCCCCCCGCCCCCTCCATCTTACCTTTTAGGCTGTCCCTTTCCTTTACCACCCTTGGCGTCCTTCTCAGTGGCCCGGTCTCTCCTGGCAACAAGTTCAAACTGCGTAAGAGCCAGTCCTGACGACCGTGCGTCTATGGAGCGTACCGGTTCTACTTCTTCCCTGGCAGATTCATCTGTTCTTTGGGGCGTTTGCGGTGCTGTCAATAGTCTTGGAAAGTGTCATAGTTCTAATACATCTTCTCTTCTTCAGTCTTCCTCATTCCATTTCCAACTCTCACATGTATGAGGCAATTGAAAATACCATGGCCCTGGCTGGGCAAACCTTAGCTCTTGAAGTGACGTCCTTTTCAGCTCGCTGACGAGGTCGTGTGTGGCCGATTCACACAGTCGAGGCTTTTCTCTCGACCGCTGCTTCCATGAGCACTGATGAAATGCTTGACAACTTCAATCATATCTCAGTTTATTATCTTACCTACTGGTTCAGTTGTGAGGTTTTGGGTTTCTGTACATGGAGTTTAATCCATACTAAAGCTGGTCATTCTTGATTTCCTTCATTAACTGCTTCAGGATGATGCTGTATTGTTTATAGCATAAACTGCTTTCCATAAAATCTAGGACTTTACTTCTCGGTGCTTCTGGGTGGAAATAAACCTGCAGCCTACCAATTGCCAGGTGAGCACGTTACCTGTGTGCCTCGCCATCGAGCCAGTTTTCCCTCACTGCGGGCCTGTGGAACAGAAGAGAACGCTTGCAGGGTATCCTGGCGACGAGCTTTACATGGGAACATAGCTCGATGTTTTCTCCTGTGGAGTTGCTGCTAAGTGTGAAGAACTGACCTCTTGGATAACAGCTGAAAGTTTAGTCACTGCAGGAAATCAGCGATCACAAAGTGATTACACAGGAAATCAGTGATTACAGGAGGTAAACAAATTCTCTAGCACTTTATGTAAATGGAAGTTTTTAAAGTAGATAACTTGAGAGGAATGAATGAAAATCTAGTGATGATTATTTAAACCTATGTGTGTGTACCAACAAAACAATGAATGAAAAGCCATTGACTTGACTATTTTAAAAATATGTTTATATGTGCATATCTGTGTATATTTATATAGTTTATATGTGCATATATAATATCTACTATATAGTTTATTTGCATCTATAAAATAGTATATAATATCACATGTATTAGTATACATTATATATATTATTATGTATGTATAAATATGAAATATTAGAATGTATATTTTGTGCATATACACATATATATGTGCATATACATGTGTTTAAAAAATAATCAATTCATTGAATTTTCATTCATCTATATTTATTCATATGTAGCCATCATATATATACATATATAATCCATATTATATATGTATATATAAATCTGTGCTATTTCATAAGGAGCTCTGGTGTAGGGGATATGAGAGGGAGCTCTGGTGGTGTAGTGGGTTATGAGTTGGAATGCTAAACTCAAGGTTTTCCGTTCAAAACTGCCAACATCTCTGAGGGATAAAAAATGAGTTCAGTCGTTTGAAACTACCAGTCAATTTGTGGGAGAAAGAAGAGGCTTTATGCTCCTATAAAGATTTAGAGTCTTGGAAACCTACAGGAACCTCCCTATCCTGATGTACAGTGTCACTATGAATTGGAATAGATTCAGTAGAAGTGCATATATTTTATTTACACACACACACACACACACAAACATGAATATTTCTTTGTAGGGTGTGATTTAGTGCTGTGGCCAGCACCAAGTAGTACCAGAATTGAACATATGACTTCTAAATCAACTAATACCAGGAAGGACAAATAATAATATGTAATTCATCCATTCATTTATTTTCAATTTTCTCATAATTTGACATTTTAAGTAATTTTACAAAGCATTATATATTCAAAGTTAATCAAAAACAATAACTTTTCCCCAGAGTAATTTGCAGAATAGTGGAGACAAAATATAGATATGTAATTTCATAAATCATAATCTAATGTGGCAAGTGCACTAGAAGAACGAAAACCCTGTCTCCGGGAGTTCAGGAAGGAGTCCGTGTAGGAAGGGGCTGTTTGGAAATGGATGCTGGTAGCAAGTGTGCAGTTCTGCTTGTTGTGTTTTAACAATGAAATGGTATCATATAATATGATGTATGTATTAAATCCCAATTACTAAAGAAGTGAAATTTGAATTTTGTGTTGAACTATGAATGACAATGGGCCAGGTTAAAAGGGAGAAAGACCTACCATCAAGAAGTTACAGTTTCAAAACATACCTCTCTGAGAATAATTCTGAGTATTCAAATATAGGACCATGATACTTTGAAAAGCAACTAAAACGATATCTTGTTTAGCAGATACCTTTTAATTACAGTGAGCAGATCGGAGCATCTCTCTTTTCTGGAAGTAGGGAAGTAGTAGGCTGTCTCTAAGAACAAATGAAACAAAGTAGTTCACTTACTGCATTTCAGGAAAGAAATCATAACAAAGGAAAACCTTCCCCTTTGCTCAGTGTAACATCTCTTTCTAATGCCTCACTTCTTCCATCAGACCACATTCCTTATAGCAGTTTCACCACAGATATGAGTTTGAATGAACAACAGAAAAACACACCCACTGTCACTGAGGTGCTTCTGACTCAAAGTGACCCCACGTCACGAAGTCAAAGTGCTCGGTAGGATTGCCCAGGCTGGAACTCTTCCTAGAGACTGATCAGCTTCATCTTTCTCCCATAATCGTTCCCTTCAGTGAGCGTCCCCTTCCTCAGCCCACTGCGACCCGAGAGCTCCTTCTTATCTGCGGTACAGGGTTCAAGTTCATAATAATGATCACTTTTCAATCTTGGCTTTCAATATTTTTCCTTACAGGAAAACAATTTGGGGATTTCCATTTTATCTTCTGATTTAGGGTCTTAGCTTCATTTTGAATGAGTGAATTTGAGCAAGCCATCATGTTCTAGTGTTCTAAGAGTCTATTTTACCATATCAAGCTATTAAATATACTATCTTAAGCTTTGTTAATATACTATCTTAAGCTATATTAAAAGTGGCAATGCTTCCTGATTAACTGCTATACAAGACAGAACAGAGAAGTGCTCACTGGTTCTTACTTTACATTGGAAAATGGAAACTGCTGTATGTGTGCATGTGATATTATTATATTATCTTGATATCAGTTGTATTATCTTGATATCAATACACATCTGTAGAACTAAGATTAAAATGAATACTCAGTTCACCTTTGCTCATTGGAAGAAAATGGTGAGTCTCAAGTCAATATATCTGTGGTTAGTCCTCCTTTACTAATTCTTGACAACTGACCATTGGCTTACCTTTCTGAATTTGCATTTCTTGTGTAGAACATTTGCTATCCAATAACTAGCAGATGCATCTATTGGTGGTCATGATGTGATTCTGCGTACAGTGGCTTGTGAGATTTACAATAATATTTGTAAGTAAGTACTTTCTGCATGATGCAAAATTTGAAACTCAAGAAACTTGAAGCTATAGGACTTGCTGAAGTAACAAATCTAATAGCCAAGAGAGTCCAACATTGTCTTCTCTCATTTACTGTTATATCTTAATTTCTTTCAGCTAGACCAGGCAGTTCCTTCCATGTGCTCCATTTAAAATAAAATAATCTATTTAGGTTATAAATAAATGCTCTGTTGAAAATGCTGTTATTTTATTATTGAGTTTTAGAACATATGGCGTGAAAGCTGTTGCCTGCTTGTGGCTATTTCTCTGTCAGTGTATTTTTGTAATACTTTTCAATTGTTTAAATATTTCATCAAAACTCGAAAACGGAGAAAACATTCTGCTTGAGGTTTGTGTGCACCTGGCAAAGTTTAATTTTCTTCCAGAGACACACAACGGAATACCAGCATCTTGCTGGAATGAGCGTTTGGAGAAAGGAAATGCCCATTGAAGCTGCAGTTGCTCCTTCTTCACACGCTGAGCCTATGTTTGCTTAGGTTTCATTGCAAGCTATGGCGTCCTCAAAGAATTTGCTGGGGGCAAGGAAGAAATCTTTATTCCCTTAGAATAATCAACGGAATCACCCTGGGATAGGAAAACAGGAGTGAAACAAGGATTGGGTACTTTCAAGCATAGCATTAGATTTGGGGACTCTTGTCTGCTTGCACTAAGGGATTTTAAACAAAAAGGTATCCACTTACTTTAAGAAGTACAAAGTTTATTTAAGAGTCCCTGATTTCTTTAGAATGTGATCTGAGTCCTGGCAATGAACAGAAACACATGATTTTGCAACATGTGTCCACATGTGGTTCACGTATTCCACATGTGCTCTCTCGATGGGTCCTGTGACCTTGCTGTGGATCACATGTGTTTTACATATGCTTTGTATGGGCCACATCTGTTTTAAACATTTTTTTCCCTGACAGTAGACACCCTTGTTATATTACCATTTGCTATAATAATTAAGTTCAAGAAACTCAACTGGAGAGGACTTGTGGGGGAGGGTGATGGCTACTTTTGATTTATATTTGGTGCTGTGCTGAGTGATACCCATTAGAACTGCTTTTCGTATCTCTTTGTAGGTGGACTGTTGTGGCACTGAAGCCACACTAATCCAGAGGTGACCTTAAACGCCGGTGACTCATATGAAGGTTATCGTCTTAGGAGAGACCTTGGAAACTGACTTTGGATTTTGAGTTTAAAAAAAAAAAAATCAACAAACAAACCTGACATTTATAGGAGGAAAGGCTTCTTTTAATTTATACTGCTGATGCAGAGCTAAGCTATCGTAATAATACAATAAATAACATAATATAAATCATATAACAAAAATTAAATTTAAGTGGCAATCACAGATAGTAGGTCACAATCACAAAAGAGAATTTAAAATTAATGTGGACACCTGCCTGTTTTAATAATATCAGGAGAAAATAAAATTCATTGCAATTTAATGAATTACCTTTTGTTATAGTACACTTAATTATCTTCTTTTATCCTCAGGAAGTATCTTTTTAAACTCACAGCTGTAGCTGAATAGATGCTACCTATTAAACATGGAAACAGTACATTTTATTAATTACAGTGCATTTCTTTTCATCTATCTTTAAAGCACATTCTAATATTAGAGTCTTGTCTCTGAACAAAACAATACTGAGCTTAATGAAGTCTGAGAAACAGTGACTCAATTTGTATCTTTTCCTGAGGTGTGAATTCTGAGCTCATTAGCATTGATAATCTTTGGGAGTAAATGAGGCATGTTGGATTGCGGCTACCTTATGCATACACGGAGTGGGAAGTTGGTATCCCTCAGCCACCAAGTTACCTAATGTTCAATTGGCCAAATGGTAAAAGAGATTTGGTGCTGTAGGTGATTAAATCCAGAGTCTGCCCCTGAGGACCGTACAAGCAGTAAATAAGCATTTTAAAAGAATCCCAGCCTTTAATGAAGAACAGGAGAAATTTCAATCAGTAATCAGAAACAGCTTTGGAAATTCAGGAAGAGTGGTATGCATATTTTGATTTGGTGCATAGAACAGGGATTGTTTTAGAAGCATTCCCCAGAGTGGATCTCACCGTTGTAAATGGTTAGTGGGGTTTGAGCCTGTGAAGTGCTCAGAGGCAATATTCTGGAGTGAGAAGTGGCACCCTGGTGTGGAGTGATTAGACTTAATTAGAAATCGAGTAAATGGCATAGAATAAAGTGATAGAACAGTCCAACAAGAAAGGGAAACGGATGGAATACAAATTGTGGCAACTACAATAACTTCAAACACTTCATAGAAATACATATAGGGGGTTTCAGAAAGTTCAGGGAAAAATAGGGTTGAAAGATGACAGAATTTTTCCACACCCTTTTGAAGCCCATATGAGTGTTGGTGCAGACACAGGCAAACCTCTCGTTTTTCTGGGGCTTTGCTTTCGCGTGCTCCCTGGTGGCTGTTGGGCTTTGGAAAAGTGACACAGTAGCGAGGTTGTTGGGCCACGTTCCTCACAGCCTGTGCTCATTTTGTATCTCTATCCCATGTTGGTTACTTTCAAAGCATGTCTAAAGTTGTCATAATGCTTCTGAGTTACCAGAAAACAGAATAGTGCAAACATAACTTCTCCATGCACTGGAAAGCCAAAATATATATTTACCCCCTTTATTTGTGGTCGCTTTATTGCACTGTCTGGAACTAAACCAACAACATAGCTGAAGTATGGTGTGTGTGTGTGTGTGTGTGTGTGTGTGTGTCAACTTTTTAATAAAAAATAAGAATACTTTTATTCACAACTTCAAGCTCACGGTCACTCCATAGGACATGGTAGAAAGGCCCCTGTGGGTCTCAGAGACGGATTCTCTACAGGAGGAGGAGGACACAGTGATTCTTTAGGGGAGTAGAAAACCTCATCTTCCTCAATGGGAAGCCGCTAGAGGTTTGAAACTGCTGACGGTGTGGTGAGCAGCCTAACATATAAGCAAGGCTACCCAGGTCCCCGTCATACATAATAATGCCTTAAGCATGCAACCACAAGCACATGAATGCAATGCCAAGAAATTATTCCAGTTAATGAATTATCAGATTTCTCACGAGTCAATGCAATTCTATCCCATAGAGTACAATATGCTTAGAACTGACATGGAAGACACTAAAATTAAGAGTAGGTCAGAGAGAGAAAAAAAAGAGATCAGATGTAAGAGGGCCACTTGCTTTTAGATAGATGATTTAGAATGTCTATCATCATTTGCTGGCAACACTCATCTGACTAAATGGAATAATGCAACTCATCTGATATTTTGTTTCTTTTTCCTTTTTTCACTTGGAGTCAATGATCTTCCCATCCACGTTGCTGTGTCTCACATTGAAGTTCAAAAGCTATGACTTCAGAGCCACAGAATTAGGCAAATCGTGTCTAGATGTGGGGAGGTAGGAGAATGGAAGCAAGAATTGGCAGGGCTCTCTCTGCCTTCCATCATGTGGCTGGCATCATGCTCACAGGGACGAGCTCTTCAGTTCTTGGTGCAGGAAGACATTTGATGACGTGCAAAGGAGGATATGCATAGTACTCATTGGCTTGAAGTTCTTTAGAAAGGATGAATAAGCTATCAATAGATCTCTCTTTACATTGAATCAACTATTAATATATCTTTCTTTACACCTACCTCTCTTTATAGCAATAGATCAGTAAATCTATCTCTGTGTATCTATCTCTGTGACTTGACTGCATCAATGAGTAGCTCACTGGGGACTTGGCAAGTAAAAGTCTATATTTCGGATTATGGGAAGAGTCAGAGAATGGTAGTTATGCAAAAATATATATCTATAATCTAGAGGCTAGACACCCTAAAATGTTAATTTTATTCTTAAAGCCATCAGCTAATTGACTTCCATTATGGAAGGTCATCTGCTTTAGTTAAGGCTAACTTTTTAAATCACATGTAACTACATATAAACATTATATAATATTTAGTCAATTTGGTACCGTAGCCTATCCAAGATATTTTTAAAAGCCATTATATTTACTGATATAATAAAAGAAGAGAATATTAAATTCTGGCCTATGTGTAGCTTGCATATGCTGAACATTATCAGAATGATAAATCCATTCCCTTTTCTATCTTTTAGGGAAAGCTTGACACGATAGTACCATCCAATGCCTCCTTGATATTGCCAAATCAATATCTAGTCGTCATCTCCGATTTTAACAAATTCAGACTCGATTTCCTGATTCCCCCTGATTTCCCCCCAATCCTTACACATCCCAAACTTGTATCTGTGTTAGGTGCCACCGAGATGGTTCTAACCCAGAGAGGCCTTAGGTGCAGCTAAAGGAAACCTTGCATGGTCCTGTGCCATCCTTGTCATTGTTCCTATGGCCTAGCCCACCGTTTCAGCCGAGGGCCGTTTCTTATTGAGTGCCTTCCTCTTTGACATTGTCCCTTCAATTACCAAGCACGAGGTCCTTCTCCAGGGCTGGTCTCTCCTGACAATATGCTCAAAGTATGTAAGATGCAGTCTTGCCACTCTTGCCTCTAAGGAGCACGCACTCTGGCTTGACTTCTTCCAAGACAGATCGGTTTGTCCTGTAAGCAGTCCATGGTACTTTCAGTAGTCTTCTGCAGCACCATGAGTCAAAAGCATCAATTCTTCTTTGATCTTCTTTATTGAACATCCAACTTTCACATGCACATGAGGCAGCGGAAAATCCCATGGCGTGGGTCAGCCAAACTTTAGTTCCCATAGTAACAGCCTTGCTTTACAGCTCTCTAAAGAGGTCTTCTGTAGCAGGTTTACCTAACACAATGCATCATTTCATTTCATCTCATTAAAAGTCAACTCCATCTTTCTAGGCAAGAAGGCTAAAAATATGGAGTTGTCCTGTTTCTTCTCTTCTTACAAACCCACATCAAATCTGTGAAGCAAGTTCTGTTCTCAAATGCTATAAGTCTAGACCCCCAAATTTTTAAATATTCATCGAGCTTATTGCAACAGTGATCTAATTGCATTGGCTTTTGTCCTTGGGTAGAGTTTGGGGAGTCCCTGAACAGTTCAAAACGTTAAACATTTGCCTACTCGTCATATTGTTTACAGTTTGAACCCACCCCGAAGTCACTGCTGCTTAAAGGGTTGAAAACCCTATGAAGCAACTCTACTCTGCACACATGGGATTTTTAATAAATCACCATGAACTTGATGACAACTAATAACAAGACTCGCCTATCTGCAACAGCAGTCAAATAGGCTTTTGAAATTGCATATGTTCACCCCCTCCCTGCTCCCATCCTTCTGTAGTTTCATACTGCACTAAGATAAGAGCCACATTTCTTACGAAGGCCTGCATGGTTTTCTCTCCTGGAGCACATACTCACTCTTCCTCCATTGTTCTTTGGATCTGCTCGTTCCTGAGATGCCCCAACACCAATCACAGTCCTGGGGAAGGGTATTGGTATTTACTGTAAATTCTCTCTAAAATACGCATGCCTCAGCAGTCCCCACGGAGTCCTTCTCTTCCGATCCTATGCCTCTATTCAAATGTCCCCTTAGTATAGAACTGGGCCTCCCAGGTTTACATTACCTTTCTCGTTACCATAGGTTTCACCGGATACACTACACACTCATGTACCACGATGTCTTAGAATAATGCAAAGACATGCATTCATACCACTGAGCATAGAATTGGGTAAAATTTTTTTAAAAATGACCTGAGGTTATTGAGCAGACATCAAAACAGAGATAGAAATAGAAATAGACATTCATCATGTTCACATTCTATACTCACCTCCCCCCCTTCCTAGGCATTTGATGTATTCTAACCTCGTGAGGAAATGATAATTGTCAATCACTTTCCAAATATGAGGCTATACAGCATAGTAAATTGGAATGACTTATTTAAATAACTAGGGCAAGCTGGAGTCCACACTAAGGCAGGCTCAGGATGCTCCCTCATATCTAAAATAATAAATTTCCTTGATTACTCTTATGGTCAAGAGAATTCAAATATCTCTCTCACACTGTATATATTTATAACACATTATATATAACACATATTTAACATTATATATCATTTATATATAAAATATAATTTATACATAACCATATGTTGCTTCTGAGTTAAGTACTTAATATTGAAATTATTGTGAATCTGACAGTCTCGATTAGGTTTCACTCCAGTGTTTTGCAATCTAGGAAACTTCTAATACATGATGAGCTAGCCCCTTCTAGGTCTAACCCCTCTTTACATACTACCTACACCAAGTCAAGTTTAAGAATATTCTTCCAAATGAGAGGAAATATACATTTTTGATTAAGCCAAAATTTCATTACTAAATCTATCTACTGTAGAGCTTTAATGGGCTACTTTTTTTGTAAGTATGAACTTAACCAGCTTCCAATTTAAACTGTTGTTTATAGATAACTTTGTTTATATATTTTATAAGCCCAATGGAATATTCCGTAAAATTAAAATTCTTAAAAGTATATAAAATGTTAATTCTCATGTAACATTGAATTTGGCATTCCTCTTATGTGCACGAGGGTGAGTCAAAAAGTACTGCTGCTAGATTTCTGGATTAGATATGTCTGAGTTTATTCCAAACATAAGGTGTCTACGCAGGTTTCTGCGACCAGTGGGTGGTAGCAGAAAATTCTCTCAGTGACACGCATGGCTTTATCTCATTAGGGTGCCTACAAAAATAAAGGTCCAATTAAGACTGAAGCTTCCCAAGGGTATCTGCTAAGCTAATTAAATCAAGGCAGCGAGGTCAGAAGGTTGTAGGGCCCATTTTTAAGATTCCAAAGAGAGAATATTTATAAATGTCATCGAAGGACATGGTACAATCTCAGGGGGGTTGTTGGAACGGAGTTTTAAGAAAAAAGAAAACCATACTGATGGGTCACAGCCAGTAAAATGGTGCCACAGCCATGTCCTGGTCATTCTTCCAGGGTAGCAAGAGCTTCCCTCTGACAATGTCCCTGGGAATCTTATTCCACCCATCCTGAAGGACTGATGTTGCCCCTTCAGATCGCTTCCTGTTCCCCAAACTCAAAACCCATTTGAAAGAACATGATTTGCGTCCCTCAACGATTCCCAACCTGCTATTTTGACATGGTGTCAATCAAAGGGTCCGTGATTCCTCAGGGAAGGCCGAGAGAGACAGAAACACTGCTTTTAGAGGGGTATCAACTTAGATGGCATGTATTGAGCAGCAATAGCTTCTATTTGATATTTTTGTTTAATAGTGGTCTCCATGATTTTGTCCTTACCTTCATATCCATAAGTTCATGTAGGCATAGAAGATATCATTCACACACACGACACATAAGCAAACTTGTTGTTTATCTTGGATGTACTTGATAAACTATCAAATTATATATTACATTTGATATTATAACTTGATGTTTTCATGATTATACATTACATAGGCTTCAATTATACCATGAACTTTTTGAAAAATCTCTCATATGTGTGTATGTTCAGTGAGTAGGCAAAAGCCACACTATTACTAAATAACATAGAAATAACTGAATATCTTACTTACTATGTGTTACTTACTACCTTACTATGTGTTACTTCCTTGTTTACCACTTTGTGAATGTGAGCAAAAAAATGTGAGACAGGGCTCTGTCTTAAATAATTAAGCTCCAAACTTCCTACAGATAGAAACAAAGGTTCCATATGACTGTGTGGAGTCCTTTCTTGACACTGTTATTGTGTAACATTATTTCTGGCCCCTGCTGAGCCAGTCTCAATTTGAAAGCTGTCCTGCAGGTAAGGCTTCTTTCTATCCTTCGTGTTCATGAATTTGGAATGCACAGTTAAGTCAGGTTTTCTTTCTTTGAACTAATAACTACACACTGGAACATTGAGCAACCAAATGAATCTCTACTATGGTGTGGTTAGACTTGACCATCTGGTTACTTACAAAAGGATTTTGATCTATGTCCCAGAAGCATTGTTGTGGAAATTAAATAAGAAATAACTGGAAGTGATTTTGAAGGGCAAGTCTGGATGACATGTGGATGTTCGTCTGCTCTGATTGTTCTGAGAGGCCTGACTCCAAAGATGTTGTCCTAGCAGTCTGTCACCAGACAGACTAGTTTTTCAGAAACTCACTGCCATGGAGAGTAGATTCTGACTCATCATTACCCTATAGGACAGAGCAGGACTGCCCCTGTGGGTGTCCATGCTGATAAATCTTAATCGGAATAGAAAACCCCACCTTTATCTTTCAGAGTGGCTGGTGGTTTCAAACTGTTGACCTTGAAGTTAGCAAACCAATGTGTGACCCTTTGTGCCACCAGGGATTCTTTGAACAGTTTCTAGTAAGCAAACTCTCTTATTTGGAAAATAATTGAAGCCCACAACTAAACTTCAAAGAATAAATTGTATTCAATCATAATAACAGACCACCTTTTAGTTCTGATCTTTTTTGTTTCTTTTCAATATAAAAAATTTTGGAGAGAGCCAATCTATCAAAATTTTTTAACTTTTGTTTTTATCAAATGCTGGAGAGATTATCCACTCGGCCTAATGTTTTGTTAAGATGTCTTTCCCTTCCAAATGGGAAAAGCAAGTGCTCTGCTACGTTAATTGAGAAGGCTGAAACTTATTTATTTAGTTTGAAGTCAATAAGATTGGGTCAGCAGCTCATGTTTCTCACAGTGTAGCTACAAGTGATATAGACTGTTTTTCAATGCAATGGTAAATAGCTAAACGCAAAAATTCTTTAAATTTGTCTCTGAAAATCTCAATGAATTTATTTTGGTTCTGGTATTTGTTTCTATATTTTCAATTTTAAGAAAAAATTATAATAGTGATATATTCATTGTGTCTAAATATATCTTATATATGTTTCTTTGGATATCTTTTCTTTGGATATCTTTACATTTTCCATTTTGATCCCCAGGACTGGTCCTCACTAGCTCACACTTGGAATATTCTCTCTCTCTCTCTCTCTCTCTCTTGGATCTTTCTCCCTCCAATATCTCTTTCCGAATGCCTCCAGCAAAATAATTTTGTTCTTTGTCTTTTTCATCCATTTTACATACTACCGCCTCCAATTCTAAAAGACAGGTGAAATAACCCTACACTCTCCCTCTTACATGTCTTTTCAATTTTGCTTTTCCCTCTTTTCTACACAATATTTTTACTGCAGCCTATTTATTGAATAGTCGTGATGTCCATTAATTCAACATCTGTCTTGACTCATGTGTCTATGATCACTCAAAGGAAAGCCAGGCAAAGGTGTGCCATCCTCTCAGTTTGAACAGAGACCTCCTCAGCCAGTCCTCAGTGTGCGCCATCCCAATCTTCCCTTGGAAAATCCCTGGAAAGTTCTTCCCATAATGATGAATTCCTCTTCCACCTACAGCAGACACCATTACTGGATCGGTATATGTGCTATGTTGGTTGTTAATTGAAAGAAGAGGGCTGTGGTTTTGTCTAGACACATGGTTTCTCCCCAGGAGTCTACACACAGCATAACCTTAGGGATTGTTTATTTGGAGGCAACCTATTGAGATAAAAATGAATGTACTTTAAATACAATATAAGTTTAAACCCTGTTGTGTCACTGCCTAGCTGTGTGTCCTTAGGCAATTTATTTAATCCTTTTTAGTGGTTTTTCCCCTCATTTTATAATGGGAATGATAGTAACTACTGCACGGAGAGCTCTGAGTGCTAAATAAGTCATCGCCTTTTCTCTTAATGATGAAAAGGAAGAGACATTAGAATTTATTAATTTATTCTTTGGTTAATAATTTTTTCCAAAGAAAAGATTACCTCAAAAATGGTAATCCATTCTCACTAATAGCAAACAGGAATCATTTGTCTATCTCATATATATGTTTAACTATACAAAGATGTGATTGTCTCAGAGCAGCTTTGCTTGGGACCGACAATACGATCTCATTGAAGCAGATCTGGGTTTGACATCTGGTGATAGATTAAAAGTATAAATTCCTACTTGCAAGCTTCATTAAACCTAGTTTTCATGCAGCCATAAATTTGGTGATTTTAATCATAACCGCTTAGTAACAAATTTCCTATCGGAATTCTAATGAGTGTAAAACTACATTTCTTGATGGTCTCGTATGCGTAATACACTGGTGACGTCACTAGTGATTCTACCTGTTACAATGGTAGGCACACTAGTCCTCTAGTATATCATAAACCAATCCTTCAGCTTTGGGAAATTCTGGGCTCTAAAACTTTGGAATTCTCATCATAGGAAGCGCTCGCAAATGGAGGTTAGGATGCCAACTCTGCAACCAGCACGAACTGTCCAGGTGGTTCTTTCTCGAAGCCACGTTGCTGCTTTGTGAGTTCTAATACAGAATGGTTTCTCAAGGCTGGCCTACTGTGGTAGGTGCTAAGCATGCTTCCCTAGGACCTGAGGTACAGCACTCTCTGATGGCCATATAGCCCCCGTGCTGTTGTTAGTTGATGTTCAATGGATTCGGACTCATGGAAACTCCATGTGTCACACATTAGACTTGCTCACTACGCTTTCTTCTCTGTAGTCTGGATGGAAGCGGATCGCCAGGTCTTTCTCTCGTGGCATTGCTTGGTGGCTTAACGATCAACCTTTAGGTCAGCAATCAGCGTAAACGGTTTGTGCGATCTATGCCTTAAGTGACTGTAAATGGTTTTGAGAAAGGCAGAAAATATAAGGACCCAGGAGGCGGAAAGCATCAGCCTATGAGTTGCTTTCTCATCTCAATCACGAAATCAATTTCAATGATTCAGAAAAACGCAAGAACATTTTTCATTTGGAAGAAGGGAAAATTTGGCAGTTGATTGATTGAGTTGTTACCAATAGAAAATTTAGCTCTGCTATGGTCTTGTAGACATAATTTTAAAAATTAGCTAAGAAATTCCTGGGCCTAATGAAAATTCATACTCTAGAACATGAATCTTATTCTAACCTGGGCATGACATGGCTGCTAGTCACTCTGCTGAAGTTGAGTTTGGCAAACGTAGAGTTGTCCCTCGGTTTCACTTGACCGTGAAGTTAGCCAGCTGGGGTAAGCTTTGAGTCAGATACCCAAGCAAACACACTCACCATCACGATTTAATGGAAAGCACATTTTAAGATTCAGGGAATGTGTTTCAAAAAATATTAAAGATCTTTATGTGAAAAGACGTCTTTTTAACTGCGTCTCTACAGGAAACAAATATCCCCTTGGGTGTTATGTAACATAAGCATGATTCAAGTTTTGAGATACAGTTCAGGCAATTTATTGGAAGACAAAGAATCAAACTCAAGATATCCAAATTTGAACTTGAAAGGAGTACAGATGGAAAAAATATAAAATGATCAAAATTTATACAGCATTGCTCTGGTCAGGAAATAAGTTCATCAAAGAAATGGTCTTAAAAGTATTTATATCCCAATCGTTGAAAATACTCTTTTCCCTCAGCATTGCCTTTCAATGCTCCATTGAGTGATAGATGCAAAGTAAAATGCTTTCTTTATAAATTCCTGTAATTGGCTCCTTCGTTTGTGATTACTTGTGTACATAGAAGATAATGCAGTGCCTTGCAGAGAATCCCAGGTTTAATTCACTTAAATGACTTTAACCAAATGTAAATTGGATATAAATATTCTCATATGTCTTTGGATCATCTCTTACTGGTATTAGTAGTAATAACAATAATCATAGTATTGCACAGTGCTTATAATTAAACAATATGTTCTTTTTATTTTTGAAATTTTGAACACTCATTTCTAAACTAACATCTGCCAATGCTAATGTATGGCAAATGTATTAAAACCAAACTTTTATGCATTGATCTAGTAGTCAGAAATGTCCCCTGAAATCCGTGAAGGGAAACTGCTGGTTTATTCTCTATGACCCTAAGCAGAGAAATAAACTGAAAAGTTTGTTGCAACCGGCTAAACTGCTTTCCATTCACACACCAGCTTTAGGAATGATATGAATTCTCTAGTGAGCACCTTGATACCATGGTACAAAAAATCCAGGAAAATAAAATCCGATGGGAATACATGTCCTCAAGAGGGATCACGCCCTCGGATTTGGTGAAAATATAAGCAAGACATCTCTTCCTACCCTTGGTCAGTGGTGTTGATACTCGCTTTCTGAGTGAGAAATAATCCAGACTTCAGAACAGGCAGCGATCCTTTTTTATAACCCCTTGCTTTTGATATAAAACAATAGAGTGTCAGTTTTGGAGGCTGTTACAGATTGACTCTTGCCCTCTGAAAACATAGGTTGAGACCCTAAAACCTACATTTGTGGATAGGAGCCCTGGTGACATAGTGGGTTACACGTTGGACTTCTAACCCTGAGGTCAGCAGTTCGAAACCAGCATGTGTTCTAGGGGAGAAAAACTAGACTTTCTACTCTCACAGATAGTGGCATTTCTACATACGTTGGAACTGACTTGATGGCAGTGAGTTAAGGTTAAAGACATAGTGCTATTTGAGAAGAGAGTTTTCTTTGCTATGTCAATGAGGCCCTACCAGGTATCAGCATGTCCCAATTCTAATCATTTCTGAGTGGCAGGAGCAGCATTGACATAGGGAGAGCAAGTATCAACATTAGGAGTGGGGACTGAGACAGATGCAATATGAACATAGGTGAAGAATCAATAAACATTGGGCCAACAGAGACAAGAATTGAGTAGCTTCTTCCACAGCTGACACAGCACCCTCCCCGAGAGCTGATGCTCTGAAGGCGGATTCCTGGCCACTGAAACTGCGGGGGAACCATAGTTCTGATATTTAAAGCTGCCCATTTGTGGCATTTCTATTACAACACCCTTAGGAAGCCATCCCAGAGGCAAAGAGAATTTGAAGAAATATATGTTTTTCAACATGTATCTAATGCTCAGAATCCCGCATACATCTTGAACAATTTACAAATAGCAACTAACTTCTTTCATCCCTGTTTAGCTTGTCAAATCTGTTCCAAAATAAAATGGTTCAATACTTTTTAATCTTGTAATTCTCTCTCTCTTTCCAATTCCCCTCCATTTCATATTGGAAAAATGCTTTTGAATTTATTTAACATTTAATTTTGGCTATAATAATCATTCCATGAAATTTTATACAAATTTTTTGGATAAGGCATTGAATAAGCCTCTGGGTTTTCACACAGAGAAGCTAAATGTAGATCCTGTTAGCAATAACAACATGCGAAAGTTTGTAACTACCTAGTTTTTGAGCTAGGCTGAGAGTTCCCACTCCCTCAGAGACAACGATTTATTTTCCCCTTGAAATTTTATATTTTTTGTTTTACTTAGTGAAACAGATTTTCTTTTCGTATCTTCAATAGCGATATTATTTATATTTTATACCTTGAAGTTTTCTTTGACCATGTCAGTGAAGTAAAAACCATGTAATAGACTGTGCATAAACAGAATAGACCCATGTGTAAACCATGTCTCCTCCCAAACACAAGAACAATGACAAGTGTACAGGAAAAACACAATAACAACATAATAACCATTGTCTCCCAGTGGATTCTGATTCATTTGACCTCATGGGTTACAGATAGAACCCCAAACAAATATGCCGACTACCCAAGGACACAATTCCTTCCCAGAAGAGCCTCAAGGCAATGGTAGATTGAGGAAGAAGTTGTAGAGGAAGGCAGAGGCAAGATTGTCTAGAAGGCCATATCTGACCTCCTCTGGCTTCCCTATTGCCCTGGGACGGGGGTCAGACCTGAGTCCATGGCCCATGGTCCATGGTCCATCCTATTCTAACATAAGCATTCCCCCCATGGCACTCTACTTCTCTGCTGGGCTCAATGATCCATTGCAAAGGCTTCACAGAACTCATGGGCTGACTCACACTTAAGGGGATTTTCAAGGGGCATGACAGGTTACTAGAAACCAAGATTCATAAACAGTAAGGATCTAGTCCTTGGTCCACAGCAATATCGCTCCTCAGTAGTAGCCGAGTCTCCCTCCAGTCCTCAGCCTCACAGCTACAGGGTCCCTTGGAACCTTCTTTGTGGCTAGGGAGCCATCCCCTGCCGCTCTGCCTCACAGTCCCATAGTCTCGGTGCTGTTCCTGTGTTCTGGCTCAGGGTGTCTTTGCCAACGCTTCTGGTCTTGGCCTGGCTCTTTTAGTCTATCTGCAGTCCTCATGCCATAGTCTTTGGTGTCTTGACTTCTGCCACATCAGTCAGAAATCTTCAAAATGCTGCTCAACGAATGGTCCTAGGATTACTAAAGCATCTCAGCGCTGGCAGGGGTCTCCACACGGCTGCTCCAACATCCAGGACTGCATCGGGGTAGGTCCATGCGGCTTAGCCTCGTGATGTCTTGCAGGAAGTCAGCCTTGCAAGCTAAAGCAGAAGCTGGCTAAGGCAGCTGCACTCTGGTCTGACCATCACAAAGCAAGATACCTGAGAACTCTAACTGAGCCATTTATCCTTCTGCCCTTCAATTAACTCCACATGTGTTTATTGGCCAGGTTGGCACAATTAACTATCTCACTTTCTTTCTTTCTTGCCTTTTTAATCACCTTTTGCTTTCTTCATGAATGGTGTTCTTTATGTCCATAGCCCATCAGGTCTTCTGTCACTATTGTTCAATGTGTCAAATCTGTTCTTGAGATATTCTTGAAATTCGGGTGGGATAGACTCAAAGTCATATTTTATCTCCTGTTGACTTGTTTCAATTTTCTTCAGTTTTATTGTGAACTTTCATCTGAGTAATAATGGTCTGTTCCCCAGTCTGTCCCAGTCTGGAATTAACTGCTGATATTGAGCTTCTCTATGGTGTCTTTCCACAAATGTACTCAATCTGATTTCTGATATTCCATCTGAGAAAGTCCAAATGTACCGTCATCTTTTGTGTTGTTGAAAAAAGGTGTTGTCTAGGAACAAGTCATTGGCTTGAAAAAATCCTATCATGTGATCTACAGCTTCATTTATATCACCAAGTCCATGCTTTTAGATGACTTTCCTTTCAATTACCTTTCTCTTTTTTCTCCCAACTTTTGCATCCCAATCACCAATAACTATCAATGCACCTTGCTTGGATGTTTGATCAATTTCTAACTGATGTTGATAGAATTCTTCAGTTTCTTCACTAGTTTTTTGGTTGGAGCATAAAGTTGAATATTAGTTGTATTGATGGGATTCCCTTGAATGTGGACAGACATAATCTGATCACAGATAGCATTGTATTTCATAATGGATTTACAAGGTTCTTTCTGACAATGAATGCCATTCCATTTTTCTTGATTGTGTTATTCTTGGGAAAGTAAATTATATGATTTTCTGATTCAAAATGGCCCTGGTTCATTTTAGCTCACTAATGCCTAGGATACGATCATCATGTGATCCATTTAATTATTGACTACTTCCAATTTTCCTAAATTCATTCCTCACATATTCTAAGTTCCAATAATTAGAATATTTTGCAGCTGTTTCTCTTTACTTTGAGTCATGCCTCACCAGCAAATAATAATCCAGAAGGCTCTACTTCCACAAGCTTTCCCAGATCCATATCGGCATGGCCAACTCCCCTCTAAGAATCATCTCCTCTTCAGGCACATTTTGAGTGCCTTTGGACCTGAAGGGCTCATTTGCCATCTACCTCTGATCATGGTCTGCTTCCTGTGTTTAAGCTCTCAGGATCTGACAATTCTTCAAAGTGATGTATAAGGTGTTCAGTGGCTTCTTCCTCTCAAGTGGGAGCCAAGTTCTTCTTCTTTGTTCTTTGTCTGGGCCACCTGTTCATTTGGGGTGACCCTGCTGACATTTGATATACTAATGACATAGCTCCTAGTATCAAAGCAACAGACCCACCACAGTCCAACAAACCGACAGACAAGGGGTTGTGTTTGCCTCAGGGCCCTACTATTTGTTGCAAAGCCTACATAGAACTCCTAGACAGCATTCATGAGTTAAAGTTTATTAGGAAGTTAACAGGTTGCAAAGCAAGTGAGAAATGCTCAAGATACAGTTGTTCATCAGGGTATGACATGAAGTTCTGCTCATACATGCTTAAAGAGCATGGCAATCTGCTATAAACCTCAACCAAAGGTCTTCACCCCAATCTCTGTAGGTGAGTGGACTCAGCTTCCTGAATCAATTGTCTAGAGGGACCCCTTTCCAATAAGCCCCAAACCAAAGGTACATAGCTCCATTTCCATGGGTGAGCAAGCCAAGCTCCTTCAGTTAAGTCCTAGCAGCATCCCATTCCATAAATGAGCACTCAACTATTTGCTCTATTGACTGAGAAATTCACTGCTCTGTTTCATTCTCTGGCTTCTGGTTCTGCTGCAGCTCCTCCAATGTCACAGTCATTTTCTGGATCCCTAAAGGTTCACTGCACAGTGATCACAACAGGATCTAGAGGACGCTTTCCATTTGTGGTTCTTGCTAGTGATATTCCATCTCCTACATCTCAAAAAGCTCATTTAATACTCAGCAGGATGGCAATCCAATGAATCCTGTTCCCCCTTACTCACAGGTGAATACTGTCAGTCTCCGCCACCCCCACTTTCTTACCCAGAGTCATAAAAAAAAGGTCATTTGGTGGGAGTTAGAGACTTTGGGTAGAAGAGCCCGATTAAATAGCTCACTGCCCCTGCAAGTGGTTATGGGTCAGAATAGATGCAGCAACAATGAATTTCTTCTGATTTTTGGTTTCATAATTATAATTGAATTTCCATTGCTTTCAATGATTCAATTAAAATGTTTTGGAGGTTTTATAAGTGAATTTTACTCTGAAAACAGTTCAAAATTTGGAAGTAATCCTCATTTTAACCAGTCTGAAAGTCAGTAGGCTTTCAGGTTCCCGTTCAGGAGAAAGTTGGTGTGCAAAGACCGAGTAGTCAGTGAGGGTCAAGTAAACTACTTCCCCTTTCTTTGAATAAGGGTACCTCAGGAAGGCTGGTGAGGCTGTACTTCCATTTCTGAATCTTTTTTCATATGAAAACAATAATGATAGCACTAAATTAAGCATCCGAAATCCCCAGTGCTGTAGTAATGAATGGCAATGAACCCGGCTGCAGTGCCTGTGGGGTGATGGTATTCCCCAAACTCATTCCTGGAGACTCGGCCTTGTCATTTACTGTTTAGTGGAGCATGCAGTGTTGCAAGCGGAGTTTTCTTTCAGTTTAAATACATGAGTGACACGGCAAGTTGGAGCGTTCTTTATCTGCAGGAAGGTGGGGCATTCCTTCATATTTGCATGCGGTGACAAATCTGTCTTAGTATCTGTTCTGTGTCAACACAGTGGCATTTTTTTAAGACGGATAAGAATGGTATCCCTCATGATCCCCCAGTGAAGATGTTTGTACTGAAACCATCATTTAAATCTCAAACTTCCCTTAACCCCAATATTTAGTGAGCAATACATGATAAACAGCAACAACAAAATGAAAATCACTGCCATCCAGTTGATTCCAACTCGCAGTTACCCTCTATGTGGTTTCAGAGACTAAATCTTTATGGGACAGATCACCTTATCTTCCTGACAAGGACAGGCTGGTAGCTTTCAACCACTGACTTTGTAGCCCCTTTCTGAGTTCCAAGTCATGCTAACCATAAACATTTACCAGCAGCCGATTCCATCTCAGGGCAACTCCAGCTGCTGCCGAGGAACTCTGGGTGCCCCATTGGGTTTCCTGACTGCAATCTTTACGGAAGCAGATTTCCAGGCCTTTTGTCCAAGGCACCATGAGTTCAAATCACCAACTTGTGATTAGTAGTCAACCCAAACAGAATGCTTTCTTTCCTAAATTTTTCTTAAGTGTGTTGCAACCTCTCTGCTCCTACTATTGATACGAAAACTGCTTGATTTACTTCACTGCATTAAGTTTTGCTCCATTCAGTCAATCCCCTAAATTGTCACTTTACAATCTAGCTAATATACACTTGTGAACTGTCATTCTTATATAGAAAAATCATCAATGGGCCTCCATCATCTGTTCTAACCTCCCGTGTACACGACGGAATTTAGCTCCCATGCCTCATATTCTGCCCACATCTAATTCACACGTGTATATCTAGTATATAAACACATATAACTCTCTGTGCATTATGTTTCACATATCCCGTCCTTTAAGTGTGCTTTTTTCCCCTACTCAAGTGTGAAAAGTCCTTTGTAATTTTTAGAGCACCTAGCACATATCTCTGTCGTAACATTTATTTAATATATCCATTTTGTGGTGCTCTCTCCTACCCAGAAAACTGGAGTACTTCAGAAAAAGGGATGTATCTTTTTCATATTTAAATCAACAGTGCCTATTAAGGGGATCAATAAGTATTTATTAAACTGTATTAGAATAAATTGGGGTCTCCTGAGTTTCTTAGTAGAACACAGTCAGAGTTAAAAAAAAAAAAAAAAAGACGGTAAAGAATCCAAAGACCTAAGTGCTTCTGACAGGTTTGACACATCTTTTCATTTGTTCATTATGTTATCTCAGACCAATGACTCAATAATATGGGGGAGAGCTCCATTTCCTAATTAGATACATGACTATATTGGATGAAGTGTGCAAGTCATTCCAGGAAGTCTACCTAACTCTACCCTGTATCCTCGAATTGACATTTCAAGATATATGGCTATTCTAGAGCTGAAGGATAAGAATTTACATGTAAGAAAAAATTAACAAAAAAATTGTTTTTTGAGGCAAATTTTCAACAATGACACACCATCAGTCAGAGGGACTAAGTTTAAAAAACTTAAAAAGTGGATGAAAATTACAAAGCAACACCTCAAAGAGAACATAAAATCATTGAAACTATGTAATGATCATCTATATGTTTAATGTTTTACTTTATTCTATATGAAAAATTTTCGGAGTAGTCCTGCATCCCACTTTTATACCTGTCAGGTCTTTATAGGATTCAGGAGTATCTTCAGCTTTGAGAATTCCTGCCTCTTCGGTGAAACAAAGCATTAGTGTGAGAAACAATAGCAATGATACCACAAGCCCTCACTTGAAATGACCCCTACTTAGTGTAGCTGGACTCTTGGTTTCTCCAGCACCACCAGAAACTAATTTCTTAGTGATAAACTCTTAAATGACTGAGTGTGAAAAACTGTCCAAGCAGCTTACAGAATTAGCAGCACGCAGACTATAAGAGTAAATTCCACCTAGATAGCTAAAGGTTAGCTCTCTGAGTCAGGAGTTTTACAATGGGCTGCTTTAACAAAGGGAGACTAAAGGGTCAGTTTAAGTATTCTTGTTAGGTGACATCAATAATGTCTTACTCATAGTTACCCTATGTATAACAAAGAAAACGTTTCACATAGAATAAGGTAAGACATTGCCTTGTCCTGTGCTAGCCTCACTGTCTTTGCTGCATTTGAGCAGCCGGTGTGCTAACCATCTTAAGGGTCTTGCTCTGTTTAGCTGACTGTTTACCAAGCATGATGACCTTCCTCAGGGGCTGGTGTCCTAAGTATCAGACAAAGCCTCATCATTTGTGCTTCTATAGAGAATTGTGGATAGTCTTCTTCCAAGATAGATTTGATCTTTCTCCTGGGAATCCATGGTATATTCAATATGAACACCACAATTCAAAGCCAGTAACTCAATTTCCTTACCCATTGTCAAGCTTTTGCATGCTTGGGGGTGATTGCAAATGCCATCACTTGGGTTCGGTTCAACTTAGTCCTCAAAGGGACATCTTTGCTTTTGAATGTTACAATGGGGTCTTTTGTAGTCAATGCACCCAATGCAATACATTACTCAGTACCTTGACTGCTGTATCCATGTGCATTTGTCCCGCAGTCAGGTAAAATGAAAATATGAGGATTTCTTTACAGTCTTCATTTACCATGATTGTGCTTATTGGTCCAGTTTTGAGACTCTCTGTGTCCTTTATGTTCAGGAACCACCCAGAATGAGGGATTTAGTCTCTGAACTCCATCAATAAGGGCTTCAAATCCTTTTTGCTTTCAGAAACCAAAGTTGTGTCACTTATGTTGTTGATGACTAGACTTCCAATCCTGTTCTTCTTCATATAATTTAACTGCTTGTAATATTTTCTTGGCATACAGAGTGTATAAATGTAGTGAAAGAACACAGTCCTGGGACACACTCTTGTTCCTGTGCACAGGTTATGCACGAGTATAAATAAATGTTCTAAAATTCCCATTTCAAAGTTATTGATCATTTGTTATAATTCACACAAACAAATAACTTTTTATAATAAATAAAATATGAGAGAACTTCAAAAAGTTTGTAGAAAAATGCCATTGTCCTTTGATTTCACTGTTTGCATGAATTTTGTAAAGTCTCTTTTGTTAGTCTGACTAGTCTAGAGAACAATTTATAGACACTCATGTGTAAGGAAAGAGCATAATGTAGAGTAATTGAACATTGAGAAAACATCCCAGCCCAGTCCAGATCAAGTCCATAAGTCCAATATTAGTCCATATGTCCAATACTAGTACTTAAATTCTTTAGACTCATGCAGCCATGCAATAATGCTGAATGCAGGAAGATCACAGGCCAGGGGGTGGACAGTCTTGTGTATCCAGTGGTGGTGGAAGCATCTCAGCATGGCAGGAGTCTCCATGTGGCTCCTTCAGATCCCAGTGTCATCTCAATGGGAATGTCTCCCAGGGAGTGAGCCTGTGTCCTTCCTCCAGTGAGCTATTTATCTCATTAGCCCTTCCAAATGACGTCATCAAGCCGTGACCTGATTGATGGGCTAAAGTCCACCCCTTCACTCTTAAGCCTCAAATTGACAACAGATTATGTAACTACCACATCCCTCAAACTGGTAAACTTATTTTTTGTTTTCTCTCCTTTCAGCTAATATCTGTATGACATCAGCACTTTTATTTGTAGTTGATGTTGATGGTGTTTTTTTTAAATATTTTCCAGACTGTGCTGGATCACTTTTCTTTGGAATGGGCACACCTATGCATTTCTTCTAGTTGGTTGTCCAGGGAGCTCTCTTGCAAACTTCTTGGCATATGTCAGTCAGGGTTGCTCACAATGCATCCATTTTTTGAAACATCTCAATTGATGTCCTGTTCATTCCTATAACCTTGATTTTTGAAAATGCCGTCAGTTCACCTCAAGTTTCTCTCTTCGGCGTCATTGGCTTTTGAATATGTGCTACCTCCTGAAATAGTTGAACATCAACCAATTATTTCTGTTCATTTATGTGGTTTATTCTTTCTGTGGAAGATTCTTGAATTGTTGAATAGTTTGTCCATTTCATTCACAGCCATCTAGTCAATCACACCTTAAAGTTATTCTAACTATAAGACAGAGTAAAACTACCACTGTGTGTTTATGACACTATACATTTTTATGGGAGTGGAAATCTGTATCTTTCTCTTGAGGAGCCACTGGTTAAACACTACACCTGGAATCCACCAAGGACTGGACAAGGGAAAGATGAATAGCAGCGGTTTCCAGAAGGACTGACGGTCTTGGAAGCTCTACTGGCCACTTTCATGCTACCCTATCAAGTTTCTATGAGTTGGAATTGACTCCATAACCATGGTTTGAATTCTATTCAGTAATTAATGATTATAAAAAATTATAAAAGTATAACTAGAAGTTCACCCATTATAGTAGAATCGAGACTAAAATTTGTAATAAAGCATCAAATTTGTCTTCAAAAATGGTGACAGTTGGTTTTACTATAAGAAATTATAGAAAAAATAATTTTCAAAAATTTGTTGTTGAGGGATTTGTTAAAAGATTACGGGTCCCAGATTTTAGTGAATTTATTTTGAACCTCCTGAAGCAGACACTGCAAATTTTTACATTCTAATGAGTGAACTAAAAATATATATTTCAAAGCAAATAGCACTCATAAATTACATTTCTGACACACGAGGTTGCTGACTGCTGTGCTGGGCGCGCAGAGTAATGGTGCTAATATGCACTCTAGCTTGATTTTCTCTGTTCCCAACATGCTCTAATTCCACACTACAAATCTTTAAATGGCAGTTATATTTTAATTAATGTGATTATGTACTACCATTAGCAAACCCTCCCCCAGCAAATTTCTCCTGCCAGGCCCATGAATGCCAGTAAACCATTAACATAAAAGGGCTGTTTGCTTATTAAATTCATCTACACAAATAGGCAAGGGTTGCAATTGTTGATTTGCCACTGAAAGACCAGAATGAGAAGGAGTTGCTCAGTGCCTGGCAGTTGCAATTATCTGGTGTAATTAAGTCTAATTTATAAACCTCCCCCCCCAAACGAGAAAGTAACAATTTTTGTTAATTAACAAGAGCATTTGTAAAGCTCGTTAACTCCATCATTCACCGTCTGCATGGAAAAATGGGAGCATATGGCTATATGATGGGACACGTTGCACATGGGTATTTGTGCATTAATCTGTTAGGAAGGTCTAATGATTGGAATGGGAGGTAGAAATGGATGTTATATTACAGAGAAAGAGATCTACTGTTTCCATTTATCTTTGCATCAACGTGAGTGCTTTGTCATTATCTTCTGCATACGGTCCCATTACTCTGATGCAGCTCTCTACAGTGCCGCGTGCCGCCATGCCTGTGAGCCTGCAGGGTACAAGAGCACTTACCTTTCCTGATGACTGTTGAATCATTTAAAACAAGTTATTAGGGAAACAATTAAAATGATATTGGTTCACAATTGTATTTATAGCTGGCAGGCATAATGAAACATTCTGAATAGCAGTCGGGGGCGCTCAGAGTGGATGGAAAATGCTGTTAATCAGAGACGAGAGAAACCGCTAAAGGAAACCTAAATTGCAAGAGCCCGTTAATTGTATTGGAGCGTTTCATTTAATTGAGAACAAAGGGAAGGTAAAAATCATATTATCAATGTTTTATGAACATGAAGAAATAGGAAAATTACTCTGTCATTTGTCACATATCTTCTGTGGAAAATGAAAATGGCAGTATTTAACTTTAACCAGGGCGGGCCAAATGCATCTTATTGTTACATAGTTTCTGTTTCAAGGGCAGTCTCACAAGAAAGAGAATAAAATAAAATAAGATAATTAATGAATTAATATGGGGAGTACATGGAATAGAGCATTTTTTGTGCAGGGGAAAATTCTAATCAAGTGTATAAATTGTTAAATGGCTATAAAAGTTAATAAGGATTAGTCCTTCCAAGGTCCACTTATGAGTCTTCAAAATTATTGTGACCAGATTATCTATGAGAAATAGATACATGTATTATTTTTTTCTCAACTTTGGTTGTCATGGCCACTGGAATTTAGGAAAGATGGGTAGATGACTAGTAGCCATTTCCTTTCTTATGAACTGATTCATCGGGGATGCGTTTTCACTGGAATTGAGACTGGAAACCATCGCATCACATTGTGGGGGGTGGGGGGCGTATCTAAAGACAGAAGAGTGAAGTTGAGTATGGCAGCATGGAGAAGGGATTGATTGGGAGGATTTCCCTAATACGCAATCTATCCGGGAACTCGAGATTTCTTCAGTGAGAGGCTAGTCCATTAAAACAATGGCAGAGTCCCTAGTTGCAGTCAAAATGTTGGTAGTTTTTTTGCTACTTATAGTCCACACGTTCAAATGGGATAAACATAAAGGAAGTATGAACACTGTAAGTAGGGCCCTCACTGTTGATCTAATCAGGGAGCCCTGTGGCACAGTGGTTACACGTTGGGCCTCGATCTGCATGGCCACAGGTTCAAAACCCTCAGCTATTCTGCTGACTTTCTATTCCTGTGAACACTCCCAGAAATTCACAAGGACAGTTCTTCCTAATAGGATCACTATGAGTCACCAGCCATAGTGGCAGTGAGCTGTTTTTAAAAATATATAATCCAACCACTTTGATCACCATTTTTCTGTCCGTTTTCCATACTCTGGTGGTTTGTGTGTTGCTGTGATGCTGGAAGCAATGTTATAACAGGCTCGTCAAGAGCCTGCAGGGTCACCCAAAGTAAACAGGTTTCAGTGGAGCTTCCAGACTAAGAACAGACAAAGAAGGAGGACTTGAATCCAAAGGGCTATTGTGAATAAGTATGCCACAGAAAGAGAAGAGCACACATTTTTCCCTAATAGAAAAAAATAAATGTGCAGTGAAAATTTAAATAGAAAAGTATGCTACAAATTTAGAAAATCTAAACCTGTTCAAATGATTGTGTCACAAAAGTCATTGTCAATTTAAAGTTATTAGGGAGATCATAATGAACTAGATTATAATATTGACAGCTAATGATTGTTGAGTTCTTAATGCTTGCCAAGCACTGCTCTAAATTCATGAATCAGCTCATTTAAAACTCCTAACATTCTTCAATACAACTCTAGATACATTAACATCATTATTTTTGTAGATAAGCAAAAGCAGACACAAAAGTTTATGTAAACTCCAATTCATGAGAATGGAAGTGGAATTCTCTCAAAACAGATTCCCAAAAAACAAATAAACAAAAAGCACTGCCCTCAAGTCATTTTCAACTCATGACAATTTGAGAGTACAGAGTCAAATTTCCCTCTAGGGTTTCTGAGTCTGTAAATCTATACAGAGGGAGAAAACCTCCTCTTTCTCTGCAGGAATATCCAGTGGATTTGAACTTCTGACCTTGTGGTTAGCAAGTCAACATGTAACCCACTACATCACCAGGGTTTATTGTCAGTTAGTTAGACAACTTATACACCATTCAACTAAAAAGTTGAAATTCGATATTGCCTGTATTCATAGATCCTCTTTCATTGTGAAATACATTTTTTTCTCCTGTTAAGTACTCAAGACAATTACAAGTCCTACAGTTGTTTTTCTAGATGTGAAAGCATAAGCCCATTCTAAAATTTCATTTTTTAATATAAAGTTAAGTTTTCAATTTTATTTTAATTGGTCAAGCAAGCAGCTAAAATAACATTTGACTGATTGCAAATTTCTAGCTGCTGACTTTATGGTTGGAGTGAACTGGTACATAGGGTAGAGAATATTATAAAAGATGCAGTGGGAAAAAAGTTAACTCAGAATTTTTCTCCTTCTGGCTTTATTTTTCTCTTCTCCTCCACCTGAGTATGTAGAGCACCCTTAAGTCCAAAAAGAATGATGGTGTGTATAGTTTCTAACTAAAGAGAGAAATTTTAGTCCATCCAGAGGCATCTCTGAACACAGGTCAGGCTACCTGGTTCTGAAACCAGCCATTGAAAACTTTACAGAGCAGAGTTCACTTTGACATACAAAGGGTCCCCTTGGGTCTATTCAACTTGAGGGGGATTAGCTAGTCTCCTGCCGCTATTCCAGTTCATGGGGATGATGAAAAATATGCAGCATTACTGTAACTGATGCCTGTTCATTCTGTCAGATTTGAATTGCTTCGTTCCTTTTGAAAGTCTGCCTAAAATACGACAAGTTGCTCTTGACTGCCTATAATAATTTACCTAATGTTGAGTTTTTGATTTTGTAAATAGTAACTCATTGTACTAAATAGTAACGATGGGATCAAAACATTTTTTATAATCTCATACAGGTTATTTTTCACTTCATCCTAAAGCACAGAAATATATGATTATTATTCCTTAGTTGGGGTTTCCATAAACAATTTGAATGTACTTATTACTTTGTACACGAGAAAGCCGTAACCTTATTTCACACTTTATTTACTCACACAACCAGCATGCAAGTATTGATGACTGTTTTACTGGGTGAATACAAGAAAATAAAACTAAATATGATTATTCTGCCTAACTATATTGCAGGTCTACTTTAATTAGAAGTAGGATCTACCATGTGAAGAGAGAAATATTGAGTTACATCTGAGTCTTTTATGCATGTGTATCATTCAATTAAAAATTGGTGAATGTAAAAATTACACACACACACACACACACCAAAAAACAGGGAAAAGCTCCGCTGGGCCGAGTTTTCATAATAAGCATTTTCCCCACTAAGTGAGCATCGAGCAACTCAACCTGCGCTGATATAGTGGAACCAATAGAAGGAAAGGTTCTCTTTGGTCACAGTGAATTTTTTTATGAAACAATTTCACTTGAACCTCATTTTTTGTGATGACCGATTTAGGAGAATAGCATGCAGCTAGCTGTAAATTTCTTATTTCCTGCTTGGGAAAAATGTCGCAGAATTGTTATGATGTTGAACACAGCTCAGAAGGACATCACTGTGGGAAAAGTTCAAGTGTACAAGTGGTTTTCGCATTTCAAAAAAGGTGAAATGCCAATTGATGACACACCTCCTTCTGGAAGTCTGTCAGTTTCCCAAATGGATGAAAATGTTGACTGGTGCATTTGGAGTTCATTCCATCAGGTCAGACTCTTCATCAAACTTTCTATTTATAGGTCCTGAAAAGATTGCATAATAGTATGGGACAAAAAAACTCCTAATGGCTGACAGGGACTGGTTTTGCCATGAAGAAAATGCACCTACTCACGCAGCCATTCAGTGTGCCAGTTTTTGGCAAAAAAAAAAAAAACAACAAACAAAAACAAAGCAGCATGCCTCTCTTGCCCACACCCCTTACCTACTTGGCGTCTGTCCTTGAGACTTCTTTTTATTCCCATGAATAAAGAGGGACATGAAAGGACAGTGATTTGATGACATAGAAGAGGTGAAGGAGAAAACGAGGGAGGTGCTGTCAGCCATCCAAACGGATGAGCTTGAAAAATGTTTCCAAGAAGGGGATCGCAGATTTGACAAATGTATTCAGTATGATGGAGAGGATTTCAAAGGTGATAAGGTTGTTTTATTAAAAAAATAATAAAATATATAGCTTTAGAAAAACTTCTTGCCTTTTGGGGTCCCCTCTCATATGTTTGCATGTTTGTTTGTGTCTCTGTGTGTAGCTCTCTTCAAAAGAGTACAGTCCTCAAGGAATCATTACAGATAATTTAATGAGACCAATGAGACTTACTTGGAGCATCTGAAAGGAAGGAGATGTTTTTTTTAAATATGTGTTTTTGAGAAACAACAAAGCCCACATGGAAAATGCACACCAGCCTGTGAGATGACAAGGTGTCGAAGGGATCAGGTCTCAGGCATCAAAAACCAACCCTCCCCCAAAAAAATCATAGCATTGTGAATGAGGGAGAGTGCAGAGTGGGGGACATTGAACATCCCCTTGCAGAGGGCTATGGGGAGGTGATGAGCCAGTCAGAGTGCAGTGTGGCAATGATGAGACATACAATTTTCCTGTGGTTCTTAAATGGTTCCTCCTCCCCCCCCATCCCCCGCCGGCACTATCATGATCCCAATTCCACCTTACATATCCAGCTGGACTCAGAGGCTGTACACTGGCACAGATGGGAACTGGCAATAGAGGGAAACCAGGACAGATGAGCCCCTCAAGGTCAGTGGTGAGAGTGGCGATATTAGGAGGATGGAGGGAGTGTGAGGGAGAAAGGAGGAACAGATAACAAGGTCTACATATAATCTCTTCCCTGGAGGATGGGCAGCAGAGAACTGAGTGAGGGAGACATCGGATAGTGTAAGATATGATAAAATAACTATTTATAAATTATCAAGGGGGAGGGGGGAAAAGAAGGAGCTGATACCAAGAACTCAAGCAGAAAGCAGGTGTTTTGAGAATGATGATAGCAACATACGTACAAATGTGCAGGACACAAATGCTGTATATATGGATTGTGAAAGGAGTTGTATGAGCCCCTAATAAAATGAGTATTAAAAATAATAATAAACAAACAGACAGACAAGTAGATAAATAAATAAATAGATGTGTGTTTTTGTTAATCATAATATAGATGATTAAACGTGGGATATGGTATTCTAATAATTTTTAAATCTACTATTAGGAATATTTGGGGAAATAGTTGAAATTACTTGCATGGCCAATTTATGGGCCCAACAGCTGCTTTTTTTCTCCTAAGCTGCAGCTAGTGGTTTGAAACCACTGACTTGGTGGTTAGGAGCCCAACACGTAGCCCACTATGCCACCAAGGCTCCTTGCTAATGTTGCTGTTAGGTGCCATTGAGTTGGCTCGGACCCAGATTGACCCTGCACCCAACAGACCAAGAAGAAGCACTCTACGGTCCTGTGCCTCCTCACCGGAGTTCCTGTACCGGAGAGCTCATTGATGCAGCCACTCTGTCGATCCATCTCCTTGAGGGACCTCACCTCTTTCACTGCCCTTCCATTTAAACAAGCATGATGTCCTCCTCCATGGACTTGCCTCAGGCGTATATGCAGGGTATGTAAGATGAAATTCGCCGTGCTTGCCTCTAATGAACCTCTGGCCTGACTTCTAACAGCGGTCAGGTTGTCCTACTAGCAGTCGATGCTACTTTCAATATTCTTCTTCAGGACCACACGGCCACAATTCAAATGCTACGAGCTCTGAGCCATATGAATCTTTGCTTTTGGTTTCTCATGGCTTCAAGACCATAAATAAATAAATAAATAAATAAATAAATAAATAAATAAATAAACAAACACACAAACCAAAACTACATCAACCACCCTTTCTAATGGGTACAGTTCATTTAATTTGTGTCTTTGTTGTTCTGTTTTGTTTTCAGTCAGGTATCAGATGGTGATCCCCGTCTTGAGAAAAGTCTGTGTGCTTGTGTTTGGAGTTTTCACACGCTACCCAAACAGTTATTTTCTGAGTGGAACATTTTCTTTGGTAAAATGTCCTTAATAACATTGACAAAATTCAAAAGTGGTTTTCTTATTGCAGTTAATTCCATTATGTCCCATGTCACTGTCATCCTTGGTCTCCTCCAAAATTGCTGGACTTTCCAATTATTTCCTGTCCCATATCCTCTTCTCATGCCCATCAGTCCTGAGCTCTGATTCTGTCTTCTGATTTCCTCCCTTGCCAAGGAAACCTACACTTTTTAATATACTGATAACAATACATGCATGGTCCTTCTCAAAGTGTATACCACAGCATCTAATGATAGTAAAGACAGTCTCCAACCTGTGGTTGCCAACCTTCTCCCAAACTATACTTTTTCCTCATTGCTACCACGCTCTGGGATAAACTCCATATCAGTTGTCCACCCAAGAGGACAGCTTCACGATTCTTCAATGTTGACCTCCCCTGATGACTCCACTTCCTGCCTGTGCTTTGCGCTCACAGAAGCACAGTTGACACATATTTACAGTCATGCATTCCCGACTTCATATCTCGTATTGCGCATCCGATAAAACTATGGGAGATGAAATTTCCCATTTTTTATCCAAAGTTATTTATCATTCTATCTCTCTCATGCCTCCGGGATTTTATCTCTCCAATCTCCATCTCCCCTTGGACATGACTCTCTCTGATCTCCAGAGTGAGACGATGGGGTGTGCTGTACCTTTGATGGAGTAGGCCTTTTATTTTTCCGCCCTCCTGCCTTCAGCAAGAGCACACTCACTCAGTTTCCCTTCTACCCAGATTGCCTTTCTCTCGCACTCAATGCCTGCTCATGTTCACACACCCAGACACAGGGACATACACCAATACCACTGCCAAAGTGATTCTCCCCAAGCGCACATTTTATCATGCTTCTATTCTCTAAAATCCCTGCCAACACCTCATTGCTCCTAACGGAACTCTGCACTGTTCAACTTGATTTTTGAAACCCTGAGTTTGTCCGACGTGTTTGCAGACTCAAGTCTTAAGCAGGAACCGAACCCTTGCTCTTGGTTTCCCCGGTCTTTAAAACCAAAACAAAATGAATAAACCTGCAAAAAAACTACTACAACAACAAAGACAAAAACTCCCTCAAACCAATTTGCACACTCTGAAATAGACTCCAAATGGTCTCAAGCCCACGGGCTGCGTGACCCGCACTCTCTTGCGTTGTCCGGCTGTCCTCCCGCAGGAGTTGGCTTCTGAGGCCCTCTGGGTGAATCCAAATCGCCAACCTCTGTGTTCCTTGTCCAGCTCTTGCGGGCTTGTGCTGCTCAGGGGCTCCCCTCGGGGCTCCCCTCTTGCCTGACTCTAGGATTGCTGCAGAGGCTGCATCCTGTGCCCCGAGCAGTTGCCTTCCTGCCATCGGATAGCAGTGATCTGGTAATACAGCTTTCTCACTCTGGAATGCGCGTCGACATTCTCAGCTACCTCAGGCTTCATTTGCTCAGATTTCAACGGAAACTTCGGTCTCCTCACAGAAGTGAGCCCTGTGCCTCCCAATTTGAATCAGGGGACATACTCCCACACAATTCTATATTAACCCAAAATAACCCATATCATAGCGTTTTTTAATTACATATCTACTTGTTTATTTCCCACTAGACACCAACCATTAGAAGATCAGTTCCAATATTTACCCTTTTCACCAATTCTTCTCAGAGGCCAAGGCTGGCACGCTACCACAAACATTTATGAACTATCTTGCCCAATCTGGTCTTCACAGATTCCATAGCATGTTTGGCATAGCCTATGAAGTCTGAAAGGCCTCCTAAGATGGCATGACCAGTTTTTCAAAAACACAAAGCAGGATAAAGATAAGGTCAATTAAACAATTCTTTTGAAACAAACAATACCCCTCCTCTCTCTCTCTCTCTCTCTCTCTCTCTCTCTCTCTCTCTCTCTCTCTCTCTCTCACACACACACACACACACACACACACACACACACACACACACACTGCATCAGAACATGAAAAACATCCCCATCAATTACATCAAAATCCATCCTTCTTTAGAGAAGCATTTCTCAACCTGTGGGCCGAGACCCCTTTGGGGGCTCAAACGACCCTTTCACAGGGTCACCCAATTTATAGCAGTAACAACATTACAGTTCTGAAGTAGCAATGGAAATGTTTTTATGGTTGTGGGTCACCCCCAACATGAGGAACGGTATTCAAGGGTCGTGGCATTAGGAAGGTTGAGACGCACTGCTGCAAAGATTATTTAGGGCTCTCACATCAACAAGGAGAGCATTTTCTTTGACTACTAAACCTGAGTCACACAACATTTCAGACTCGGTTGAGAGCATTCTAAAGAGAACACTGTTCATCGTTTTCCATTACTTGACATATAAGAAGAGAAAGATCCAAGGCAGCTGTGCGGTATGTGAGATTTCAGAAATAAGAAAAATACATAAATAAAAGAAATCTGTGGCTATTACCCTGTATTTTATTCATTTATTTACCTAGTTGACTATTTATCTATTTATTTTCACTAGTTGTCAATGATATGGTAGCCATAGGACCAGACATTGAAAAAGCAAAGACAGAATTTTGCTTTGGGGCTGGTTCTGTTAAAATGAGCCAGGAATTTCTCAGATGGGATGATGCTGAAATAAAATTATTAGTAATAAATGTAATGCTACCTAACACTGTTCTGCCATGGGATTTGAGAAATACTTGTGGAGTTGTATAGGTTGGATAATGGTCATCTAAAGCTTTTTTCATGTGGTGGTGAAGTGAAATTTCTTAATAGGGCTCTTCTATCCATCATCTTTGTGATGCATTATAAATGTAACCTCTATGCCTGAGGTTATTATTGGTTTTGGAAGGAGTTCGCTATTAGGCTAAAGACAAAGACTAAGGTGGGATGTATTATGAGTCTCCATTGTACTAGAGAGTCTGAATCAAGTCATCACCCTTTGTCTCCTTGAGGGTATAGTCTGCTGAAAGACCAAAAGCACACCATCAAAGTCATTCCTCTGGATATTAGAGACCTAGCTCCGTAGAAGGAAAAGAAAGAAACCCAGGCACATTAAAGAACCACTGAGGAGACCACTTTCAAGGTCCCTCCCTAAAGTGGCAGAGGCCAAGATCAGAGGTACCAGAAGCCATAGCACACGGATCACAGGACAAAGCAAAGGATTGAAGCTGACATTCCTGTGACGGTAAAATGGTGAGAAAGAGCTGCAGGCAGGCTTCCGGACCCATGGAGACAGAAGCAAAGGGATCACATGGTTAAGAGGCTGAGGATCTGACAGAGAAATCTGGCTGCTGACTGAGGAGAGCCCTGCGATGGACCGATACTCCTTGCTGAGTCTGACTGGTGTAATACGAACATCCCAAATAAACCAGCGCAGCCCTGTAAGACAGAGTAGAACTGCCTCTTTGGGGTTTCTGAAACTGTAAGGCTTTACAGGAGTAAAAAGCCTTATCTTTGCCCTGTGAAATGACTGGTGGTTTTGAACTACTGACCTTGAGGTTTGCAGTCCAATTTGTAACCAGGGCTCCTGATCACCTCTCTAATAAATCCCCGTAAATGGGCGTGTTGTCGGTGACTTCTGTGGGGCCATAGCCATGAAATATAGAACCCAGCAGAAGAGACTGTTGAATGAGGAACAGTTGAAGAGGAAGGCCTGTCTGACATCTGCCTTATGGCAATAGGCCTCCGGCTAGTGAGGAGTTAGAGTCTCCTCTCCTTTGGAAGAGGCCAGATATGCTTTGTGTTTCATTCACATGTGCCAAGTACACACACACACACACACACACACACACACACACACACATACACACACACACATGGACTTGGTGTTTCTCAAACTTAAAGATCCAAGAGTCAAGATCTCACCACTCCAAGTTATAAATTAAAAATATATATTTGTTATGCATATTATCTTCTGGAAAACAAAAAGGAACACCTTGTTTGCAAAAGCCTATGGATGACAGTGGAAGCCCAAATCCATTTGCGGGGTCCCCACACAGGTTAAACCTCTGGTGTGTCCCTCTGATTCCAGTTGAGGGATAAGTGAATAGCCCTGCTATCAGAGAGAGAGCCCTGTAAAGTTGATTCTGGCAGACAGATTTAGGTACAAATGTAATGCCTTATGATTTGGTTTCCCTTTGACACATTTTTAAAGTTGTTTCAGTTTTTCAAAAAGGGAAGAGGAAATGCATATGAATGCCTATCGACCAGGGTTGTGAATGACTTTGCTCTCTCACAGAATGCATTGGAAAGGGGATTCCCAGAGATGCAGTGAGGTTAAAATTTAGCACGCTATCACATGATCTCCCTTATGAAAATGGTTTTAGCTTTTAATCTTTTTTGCTTTCTTTTCCATTGAGGTTTCAGTCAGTATTACCTTGTCATTGTTGGTAGATGTTTGCTGTTCTAGTTTTTAATGTTTTTCTGTATATGAAATTCAGGATAGGTCAATCTACAGAGGCAGTCCTGGAGGAAAGGCTCCTTGGGAAATGAGGAGAGGTGGGAAGACAGGAATGAAAAAAATGTTCTAAAATCGATAGTAGTGATGATTGTACGAATCTTCTGGATATGATAGAACTATTGAATTATATATGAATTATACATTAATAAGTCTATTAAATATGTAATGCAAATCATTTTAATGAAATAAATCAATAAGCTGTATAAAAGAACGAGTCTGAAATTTTTCTATGGCTAAAAATGAAAACAATCTATTTCTAAAAATATTTATAGCTATTCTCTTCATTTTTATCATTAGTTCCTGATTTCTTTTAGTGACAATACAACAATGGGCATGTGGTCTTCTAGGAATTATTCCTGATATGTTTCCTCTAGTTCTGTTTTTTAATAAAGTAAAAAGTAGATTGATTTTTAAAATATTTTTATATGTCTTTTAGTAATATTGCCCTCAAAAGTGGAGAGGTAACTCTTTAAAGTTTTAAAAATATTTAATGTTCTTTTCCTTAAGGTCAGAATTTAAAATAGGGGGAAAACTCATATTTAAATATTTTTAATTGACTGTGTGATTTGAAAAATTATTAAATAAAAATGTCATCTTAGCTGCTGTGGGTAAAGGAATCATCAGTATCAATTTAGCAGTAAAGCCCTTGATGAGGATGGTAATTTTACACATGAAATAATGTCATTGTGGTTTGCAGGCACAAGGAAACCATAATTCAGCCTTACATAATCCAGAATAAAATATCCTTGGTGTTTGCATTTAAAGTGAGTTGAGGGGTAAATGCTGGTCTTGAAGCGCCATCAAATTCAGTTTCACTCCAGATGACCAACAAAACAAAAGGAAGTCAGATAGCCGCCCACACAGCACAGTATTAGTGAAAAGGAAAGCTCATTCCCTGTCCCCTCTAAAGAGATTCTTAAACGCACGGGTCTCCAAAACGTTACTGGGGGTGGGGGGCGTACCAGGAATCTGCATTACAGATTGAGTCATCAGGTCACAGAGACCTCAAATAGAAAATTCTGTTTTCTATTTAGGAAATGAAAGAGATTTTTTAGCCACATGGAAATTACAGTCTTCCATTTTCAGGAAAGTCTTTTTATTTTAGGTATTCTGAAAAAAATATGCAAGTGCTGTAGAAAATCTCACACTAAAATATTTTTCAATTCCACAATTCAGAGCAATAACACAATGCCATTGAGAGCCATGGATTCCGTGAAGGAGATGTTGTCTGCTGAGGGTTTCTCACATCCCAATGGTCTATTACTGAAATAATGTATTTTTATTTCTGGGGCTGATATTGTAATCTGCACATGTCTCGTATTTGTGCTCAAGTACAAAGATATTTGGTGCTCAAGTACAAACCAGAGAAGGAAGCTTCTGGAATCCACAAAGCCTCTGGCTGTATCATGCTTCCCTCATTGGAGGAGGGAGGGCGCTGCACTCCTCGGAGGCTCTATTCAGCAGTGGTGAGGACACACAGCCAAACTGAGTGACCCCCCAGACCCGAGAGGCATGCTGCACTTCCCGGGCTGATGGACGCGGACACACAAAGCTCCTTAAATCACCTCTGCTTTCATATCCTGGCCCCTGGAAGAGCCTGAGCTGCCGTGCGCCTAAATCCAAGCCTGCTTCTGCTGGATTCCATTCAGCTGGCATGACTAACATGTAACAACCGCTGGGAACGGACTCTGCTTATATGGGAAGAACTCCCAGCCACTGCGTTAACTCCAGTGACCTTGTCTCCAGCACCGAAGACTGCAAGGGACTTGGCGAGGCAGGGAAAAGAAAGAAGGAAAGGTTTTCAAATTGTGCTTGGCAAGGTTGCACACTACTACCAAGACGTCTGAACTGGCGGCGAGAGGCCAGCAGCGAACACAGAAGCGTCTTCCTGCTTTTCAGCATAGAGGGCTCCCTTAGTGACACGCACTCCTTCTTCTAAAACTTGTCCCATCAGCTGCATACACACGCGCGGACTCCACTTCCCCAAATCAGTCAGGCAGTTGAAAACTGCCCTGCGCCACTGACGAGGTCTTCCTCTCCCCAGACCGCTTCAGATTGATGAAGAAAGATGTGTTCAGCCTGCTGGAAAGTGGATGCGTACTTCTGCTTAGCTAATTGTTAGTCGGTAGTTCTCATTCTACCCACAGTGAAAATTAAAACCTAGAAAGTGAGTGCAAACGTACGGGGATGGCTTGCTTGCTCCCTTGAGCTCGAGCTCAGAAGGAGGCCAGGAGCAAGCGCTGGATAGATGTTGTGTGACTCCTTCCCATCATGCAGCCAGGGAAACAGAGGCAAGTTTGTTGCAGATCCCAGACAAAAAACCAGGACTAGGCAAAATCTGAGATGGGTGCTGAGGTTTTCTTCTCCTGTGAGGGGAGACCGTTTCAGAAACTCACGAGAGCATTTCTACTGAGTCACCACAGTAGAGCGAACCCCAGGTCACTGTGCGTCACAACTGACGCCGTGGCAGTGAGTTTGGCTTTTTGTTTGTTTGTTTCATCCGAGCGCTGAGTTGGAATCAACTGGATGGCAGCGGGCTTGTTTGCTTGCTTGTTTTTGACGAGAAGTCTCCAATACTCTTTTCAAAAGGAAATCTGATGGCATAGATCATGTGCTACCCCACTAAACTGCAAGGTCTGCAGTTAAAGACCATTATCATCTAGAGAATGCTCTTTTTTATTGGTGACTATTTAAGCCGCTGGATAACAGTTTAACAACACTTTTAAGAGGTAGATACCCATTTTTAATATTGCTTGTATCATAGTCATAAAGATAATCCACTTGATGTAAACACAAACACTGCAGGTGTTGTTTCTTGAAAGAAAATAATTCTTTCTCAACATTTTTACAAAAAGTGAGTGGACTGTTAAAGAGAATCAGGAGTTATTTCAGCCTCAAGAAAAACAACAACAACGACATCTGGCTTTGAAGAAGTGTGATCTTTTGTGGGTCGGTTTCACAATGGCCTTTCGAAGTGAGATCTAAAACATCTTTCTTTTGAGTAGAACATAGAAAGGAATGGTGGCTGCGCTCCCTTTAGTCTATCAGATGACTCTAGTGATGTGCGTTTAATTTGCGTTTGTTAGGTGAAAAGTAGAGTACAGCGAGTCTAACTTTTTTATGGTGTAAATCATTTATCATGTGTATGATAGCAGTTTTGATATCAGTCGAGGAATCTCCAATTAGGAGACTACACAGTGTCTGTGGGAAAGTTTTATATAAGCCAAACATTTGATACTTAATGCTGATTGAATACAACATCCTTTATACATTGTAGGCAATCCACTTGAATGTGAATTGAATTTCCAAATGTTGCAGGAGTGTTTTGCTTCACAAATCATCCTAATCTGTAACAAATAGTAGACTTTGTATTTCTGAAACATGGTCACTTTATTAATCATCAACAACCATGGTGGGTTTTACATGCAAAGGGAAAAAAAACAGAATTCGTTCAACCCAGCATACCAATAAACACTGCACACATATGAAAAGGAAAAAGAACAGACTGAGTTGCCCTTGAAAGTTCTCGTGCTGGGTGTGGACACCCTATGTAGATGTGGGTGATTTGATTTACTTTCCATATCAAACACAATGCCTTTCCTAAGGCAAAATTAGAATAGTGTTTAATGAAAGCAGACTGAGTTGTGAGGATTACTTTTTTTGAAATAAATTTAATGATTTCTTTTACCTTAGGTCTTGTTATTTGAAAACCTACGTGAAATCAGATGACTGTTAGTGAAGTACGCTGTGTTAGAGGGGAGCTGAACTTTAAAGCAATAATGTCTTAATTGCCAGATGGCAGTACTGAATACAGCCACGACAAGTTTAAGAGAGAATAACATTTCAGGATTAATGCCTTAAATGAACAACTCCAAACTCTGTCGACTCAAATGCAATCTATCATGTTGAAGATGGGGAGAGTGTGTAGTCAGAGATCCCTCTCCCATTTTCTAGGATTTCTTGGCCTTATTAATTCAAATCTTACTCTCCATGCATGCATGTAGCCAAGATAATTACTAGAAGGAGAGATCAAAGCCAGCATATTATCGTCCTATTCCATTTTCTGCTGATGCGAGTGATCTGCTGCTCCTTTGATGTTGTATGCTTCCACAGCTAAAGTACAGAGGATAAAAATACTACACCATGTAATCTGGCATTTATCCCATGAGAGCAGAATTCCAAATTGTGACACATGTCAAGAAGTTAAAAAAAAAAGTAGGGGGGGGGGACTTAAAAGAGACCTATGGTTTATAAAGTGACACACTCTGCATTTAAACACCATCAAGCATCATTTTCCATTACAAATTTAGTCCCTGATATAAAATTCAAAGAATTTTTGTAACTCTAATAGGAGAAAATAGTTACCATATTTACTAGCAATTACATTAAACATGCGCCTGAGCCTTCATTCCACCTAATGAGGGCAGTTGAGAGGAAGCAGAAGTACAGACACACAAACACGTCTATTTGCCCGTGTACACCCATTCAAAGATACCATCCAATAGCTCGTGTACTTTGCACATGTCGCCAGCTGGTTTTGGTTTACGCTGAACCTTCTATCACCTTAGGCCATGAGGCAGAACTCTGGCTGCTTGTTGATTAGGGAAACAAAGAATCTGTGGTATATAACAGTATATCTACCTTAACATTTCCCTTATGTTGTACCTCTGGTGATATTCTATTAGAGCCTAGAGGTTGTTAGTTTGGTCTTACCTTAGCGGACAGTGTCCTGGGCGGAGGGCATTATTTTTCAGAAATATGTTAAATGTGTACCCCTGTGTTATGCATGTGTGTGCGTGCATGTACATGGACACAGAGATTGCAGTATTAGTTCTAAATTATTTTTCCTGGGAAATTAAATTGAATTCTTGACTTTCTGAAGGAAAATACTTGTTTCCAATCATACCTAAGTTACTAGTTCATTCTGGTTCATTCTATTTTAGATTTAGAGTCCGCCAAGGTACCAGGATCAGAACTGCACTACATGTTTTGACGGGATAATGGAAAATTGTTTGGACTTCATGCCTGTCACCAGTAAAGCACAGCACTCGATAGACAGAAAATTGTTTTTGATAGAATATGACTTAACCTACACACTTCATGTCAAATTGAAATAAAAAAACTATTTTTTTATTTTTTAAAAATTGTTTTCTACTTTCTCATAAACTATATTTTCAAGGACTTTCAAATGCCAACATGATTATAATGTTGAGGAACATAATAAGACCAAATATATATCTATAACATATTTCTTACTTTTTGCTTCTCCATTAACAGGAATCAATTTCTAATAATAAGATAATTATAATTATATACATAATAATACAGTACAAGATTTTAAACCTATTTGATTGATATAGAGGAATACCTCTTCTGACATTTGATAGGTCATAAAACAAAGTGGCGCTAGTATACTAAATATGAACAAACATGGTAAAAAGCTATGCTTAGAAATTCAAGCCATATATGTAAGATATAGATATTTGACAAAATCACATTTTCTGCATGTAAATAATATTAGATGATTTATTTATTTGATCATGATTTAGATGAAAGCTTCAGGAGGAAATTAACTTCCCATTCAACAATTCTTATACTATTTGTTGTTTGACATTGATTTTAATCCCACAATCTAACAACTTCTTTTCCACTTCTTCCCTCTCTTTATTGTTTCCATTCATCACTAGGTTCTATCACATCCTGCCTTCTAAAATTGATCCCTCACCAAATACTGTCCTCTGGCCTCATATCTGTGATTAGTCTATGGAGTGTCTACCTCCCTGATGTTGTTGTTCATTTTATTGTCCACTACTGGGCTGAATTTTGAGTCACAGGGGTGAGTTCAGTTTCAAGCATAAAAGACTCGAAGCCACGGTCTCAGGAAGACCAGGATTCTGCATGAGATCAGTAAGTCTTCTCTTTTTGTTTCACATTTTCTCTGCCACTTTCTCCAAGGCTTCATATGGTCCTGTGTCAGAGTGATCAGCTGTGGTTACTGACCACCGCCTACCTCTGGTTTCCTCGTGGTAAATTGTTCACTTTGGAATAATTATTTCCATACGTCTTTTATTTTCTTCACTCTTTTTTTGCTGTGAATTCAAAGAGATCAATAGGTGTACCTTAGATAACCACCCAAAGGCTTTTCAGCTCCCAATTACCAAAGTGGGATGTAAACTATTGTTTTGCAGATCCATTGCTATTCTTTAATCTTGTTCAATAGTCCATTGTGCTTCTGGCTTGTTTACTCACCCAGTGATGGACACTCAATGATGATAGTTACCATCTTTTTGACATTGTAAACAGCACTGAGATGAACATGCATGTATGGACATTTGTTACTGTCGTGGCTCCTATTTCTTTAGGGCATGTCCATAGAGTGAGCTTGCTGGATCACATGATATTTCTATTTACAACTTTCAAAGGAAGCATTTTGACTTTTTTACAGTGTCTGTACTATTGTAAATCCCATACAGCATTGTATGTGTGTTCTAATCTCTCCACACCTTAGCTGGCATTTGGTTTTGTTGTGTTGTTATTTGTTTATCTGTCACTGTACTGCTATGAATGGTGAATAGTGCTCTGGTGGGGGAGTGGGCTACACATCAGGCTGCTAAACACAAGGTCAGTAGTTCTAACTCACCAGCCACTCATGGGAGACAGATGAGGTTTTCAGATCCCACAAAGATTTGCCACCTCTAAAACACACAAGGACAGTTCCACTCTGCCCTGTTGAATCACTATGGGTTGGAATCAACTAGTTGGCTGTGTGTTTTACTTGGTTTTGGAATTTATTAATGCTGAAATGAGATAATATCTCACGGTTATTTTGACTTCCATCCTTCCAATGGCTAAAGACCATGGACATTACTTGTTTTTGTTGGTCACCTGAAGGTCTTCTTTGATTTTGTCTTCCCATTTTAAAAACGAATTGTTTTATTGTTCATGAGAAGTTGATATTTTCTATCCATTTTAAAGATTAGCCTTTTGACTAATATGTTGCTGCTAAATTGTCCCTCAGTATGTAAGTTCTCCTTCTGTAGTCTTTGAGTAAAGCTTTGGATGTGAAAAATGTTCAATTTTTAGGAGCTCCCAATAGACTAATTTTTCTTCTGCTCTTTGTTTACTTATATTTGCTAGTGTATTTATGCCATGTAATAGTTCCCTTAAGTTTACTACTTTTTCTTTGATAAAATTTTTAGATTGCCCACTTAAGTCTTTGATATATCTTGAGCTAGTTTTGTATAAGGGTAAAATCTATCTATTTATCATCTATCTATCTAGATCCTTGAGTTCCAGTTCATACAGAGACATATTTTTACTAAAACAAAAATGTGTTCAAGCTTGCCTTTGCAATCAGTAGATGATTGCAGATGAGTTCTCTCACTAATGAATTTGGCTACTATCATTATATCGAACACCATTAGAGTAACTATAAATAAAAAGGGATACCTTATACTCTATGGGAAAAATAATATTAATATCACGAGTACCTAAAAACTTTAATGAAACTCAATTATAAGTCTTCCCAAATCATTGAAGCATACCCAGTTTAAAACAACAGTTTTTATATGGATCAAACATTTTAAGGATGGTCAAAAAGACCTGAGAGGCAAACGTCCAGAAAAATGTAGAAAAAGACCGTGGTGCTGAAAGGCAGCATGATTAGGGATAGAGGTGGTTGTCTCGACCAAATGCCTATGCCAAACGTAAATTAGCTGCCCATGCTATAATACAGAGGTCCTTGCAAAGAAATCAGGCACACTATAGACACCTAAGGGGTCAATCCAAAGTTGAGCATGCTCGGACCCAGGTCACCTCAGTACAGGTAGAGATCAACCTGGGAACATCAACCCTAGACACTAGGGACATTACATCACACAAATATGCCTGAACTCAGCCACTAAGGTTGGCGAATACCCTCAATCGCGCCCACTAAGTCAGTGGGGAGAGAAGAGGATAAACAGAGGACAGACCACGCCCACACTTTCAGGTTTCTCTCTTGCAGGATCTCTCCTTTGTGCATGCGTAGTGTGTAGACTTTATCCCAAGTGTTTCTTTTTCAGTTCAGGCTCTTTTTTTAGCTCAGGGAGTACACTGTCTGGCTATTGTCCTCGTGGCTCTTCTGCGCTCCCCTGAAGCGGCCATTTTCAGTCTTGACCTTCCCCAGGGCGCCATGGGGCCTTGCACCCTTTCGAGGCAGTGTATAGTGTGCACTATCTGAAACTATATTACCTGGAACTACCCTTTCCCTCATAAATTACTTGGATTTACAAAAGTGCTTCTGCCATGTGAATTCTTTCCATGTTGAGAAGCAAGAACAGAGGTAAACCATCCCAGAACCTAACAGAATTATAATTGAAGTCATAGCTACAAAAATTAGGATCTCATAGAGTTTACCATTTTCAACTTTAAGCAAACAACTTGACTTCAGCGACCTTTCAGTGTGATGGATAGCAAAATATTGCACAAAGAAAGTTGGTTCATTCTACTATTATTATTTCTATCAGCTTTTATCTTTCTATCAATTTTAAAGCAAGATACAAACTAATATAAATGATTTTTATGGAATAAGGCACATTGTGGGAGGAGCCTTGAATCTTTCCACTGAGCAATTTCCAATCAAAGCAGGGCCTCTGAAGGGATTGGCAATTATTGTTAAATTTAAGACATAGAGATCAGAACAAAATGTTATTATAACTATTTTGAGGGACATCAATGGGATAATCTTGAAAGATTGTCTTGACAGTTACAGGATAATAATGGAAGCTGATTAGGAAGACATAAGAAAACAAAAGGTATTTTTGGGAAAATGCAAGAAAGTTGTGATAAGGAATTTTTTCCTGTCTCAACAACATTTTTGTTCTTTTTTGTTGTTGTTGTTGAAGTTAACAAGGGATTTAGGAATCTTATAGGAATACAAAGGGAAACTTGAAGCTATCTTCCCTACAGTTCTTATCTTGTCCCATTAGGCTTCTTTTGTTCCCCACATTAAAAGGACATTTAAAAGGAACACAATTTGAATTCATTGAGGAGCCAAAACTGCTCTTTTGATAAATCATTGGGCAGAGTTCTTTGGGAAAGTGTTAGAGAAATTGACCACAATTTTTAGCAGTGTATATACCAAGATGGACAAAAAAATAAGGTTACATTTGTTATTTTTTTGTTTTAAAAGTGTTTTGCACCAAAGAACAAAAACCATCATTGTGTGATCACCTTCCCCATATAAACACTGAAAAGGAATGTGTGCATAAGTAAGTGTGTTGAAGAAGGCTGATGGTGCCTGGCTATCAAGAGAGATAAGATAGTGTCTGGGGTCCTAAAGGCTTGAAAGGAAACAAGTGACCATTTAGCCCAGAAGCAACAAAACCCACATGGAAGCAGCATACCAACATGTGTGATCATGAAGGGTCCAGGGGACCAGGTATCAAGCACCAAAGGTGGGGGTAAAAAAATCATACCATCGTGAATGAGGGGAATGCGTGATAGGGATCCAATGCCCATCTGTAGACAACTGGACATCCCTTGCAGAGGGGTAGTGGGGAGGAGATGAGTCACTCAGGGTTCAGTGTAGAAATAATGAAACTCACAACCTTCTAGTTCTTAAATGCTTCCTCTCCCCCCCCCCCAATATCAAGATCCCAATTCTACCTTACAAACCTGGTTAGATCAGGGGATGCACAGAGGTGCAGATGGGAACTGGAAACACAGAGAATTCAGGACAGATGAACCCCTCGGGACCAGTGGTGAGAGTGGCCATACCAGGAGGGAAGGTGGGGTAGAAAGGGGAAACCGATCACAAGGATCTATATATAGCCTCCTCCCTGGGGGTTGGGCAACAGAAAAGTGGGTGAAGGGAGATGCCAGGAAGTGTAAGATATGCTAAAATAATAATTTATAAATTATCAAAGGTTCATGAGGGAGGGAGAACGCCAAAGGAGGGGGGGGGGAATGAGGAGCTGATTCCAGGAGCCCAAATGGAAAGTGAGTTCTGAGAAAGATGACGGCAACGAATGTATAAGTGTGCTTTATATAATTGATATGTGTGGATTGTGAAAAGAGTTGTATGAGCCCCAATAAAATGATTTTTAAAAAAGTGTTTCATGGTTTTGCAGCAATGCTTTCTGATTTGCACTCTTACACAGTGAGAAGAATCAGACTTATTTTCATAAGTGGATCTTGTATCCTGCTACTTTGCTAAGCCCCTCAATAATTTATTGTTCTTGAGTTTCTGGTATTTCTCTGTATGGGATCACAGCATCGTCTTTGCCAATTTGGCCTATTTTAGTTCTCTTTCTTGTTTCATGGCTCTGGGTAGGACTTCCAATAAGAATCAGAATGATGTTAAAGGAAATATTTTTTTAATTTCCTTTTTGCAAGGGGAATATTTTCAGTCTCTCAATTGAGAATGTTTTTGACCATTGTTTTGACATTTATCCCCCCAGTTATATTGCGGGATTTCCCTTCTATCCACTCCTGCTGGATTTTTTGTTTGTTTTGTTATTAGCATTCAACTGTGTCAAATGCCCTTTCTGAATCATTTGATACAATCCTGAATTTTTCCTTTCTTATAGTTATACGATAGATTATGTTTCTTTTATAATGATGAACCATTATTAATGGTGTACCTGGTAAAAATTCCCTGGGAGACCCTGATAGGAAGAAGAAAAAGGAAAAATGAAATAGAGTAGAAAAAAAAATAAATAAAACAATGAAAAGAAAAGCTATGTAAAGTAGGTGAGTGTTGACATGAAGGAGCATAGGCAAAGTGGAGACCCCAAACCCACCTATAAGTTAATTAGACAGTCCCTCACTGAAGGGCCAAATAGAAGGGATGATATATCCAGGGTACTGTATAGCACTGATGAGACTCATAATTATCCTTTAATTCTTTAATATTTCCTCCCCTTACTGTTATGATCCTAGTTTTACCACAGTATGCTTGTGACTTGTGTATGTCCTTTTGTATAATTAAGATCATTCGATGCATGAAATCTAAGATAGATAAACATTTGAGAAATAGTAATGGGAGTAATGATTTCCTGAGAGTCTGAAAGAGGAGGCTTGGAGGCCATAAAGGAGGAACTGACAGCAAAAATGCCTATATAACACCACTCAAGGGGAATGAAGAACAGATTGGTAGGTAAATAGATACATTGGATGGTATAAGATGTGGCAAAAATTATAGGCATATAATATCAAGGGTTCCTGGTAGGTAGGGTGCGGAGTATGGGGATCAAGGAGAGCTGATATCAAAGAGTTCAAGAAGAAATAGAGGTTTTGAAAATGATGGTGGCAGCGATTGTACGATTATGCTTAATCTAATTGAGCTATGCACTATTATAAAATCTGTAAGAGCTCCTAATAAAATGCAAATATACATATATAAAATATATATTTTATATTATACTGGTAAACAATAATATATTAATATGATATATTAACACATATGTTTTATACTTGGAAGTATCTTTCTTATAACTTTAAAACAAATCAAACATTTGTGTTGATCCGTAAAAGTTTCATGGGATCTATCTAGTTACTGGTCCTTTTGTACTTTATAAATCAGCAATAACTGGTTTAGTGAATAAATCAAGTAAATGATAATGAAAGCTTTTTAAAGTTTTATAAGTTTGAACATCAAATATTACAATTGTCCAAATAATAGCATAGAACAGAATGTAAATGTTATAAGAAGTATAAGTGCCTTGGGTGATATAGTATAGGGAAAGACATCTCTTTGATTGAAATGATAACATTAGAAAAATGTTTCAAATCTGCCCGCTGAAGGAATTTCATTAAAATTGTTCTGGTCAATGAATTCTGTGCTACCCAATTCGATTTAAATTTAAGTTATTACCTTAAATCCATCACATTGTCAGTATGCTATACTGTGGTGACATGTGTGTTGCTAGAAAGTAGGCCTTTGGTATTTCAAATATCAGTCAGAGATATCCATGAGGGACAGATTTCAGCAAAGCTTCTAGACTTGCATTATGAAGAAGGAACTGATGGTGAACTCCTGAAAATAACTGGTCAGGGAAAACATTAGGAGTAGCAGCAGAAGTTATCTGATAGGTGGGAGAGAAAATGAGTCCCTCAAATTTGGAAGGCACACAGAATATGATGGTGAAGGAGCTGTCTCCTCAAAGTAGAACAGACTTTGATGACATTGAGCAAAGTTTTATGGACATTCATTTGTTGATATGGAACAACTCAAAATGAGAAGAAACAGCTAAAATTTAATTTAATATTTTGAATATGCAAGTCCTGAATACAGGAAAATTGGGAGTTATAAAAAATGAAATGGAACTTTGGAAGATACCAGCCTAGGTATTCTGAGCTGAAATAGAGTGGTGTTGACCTTTTTGAATCAGACAATAATATAGTTAACTACACTTGGAATGACAGATTGAAGAGGACTGGCATCAGATTTGTTGTCAAAAAGAAAAGTTCAAGACTGACAAGGTGCCATAGAGCAACGAGCTGGTAAAGAGGGAATAGAGTTGATCTTACTCCCCAACTCCCTCTTCACTGGTCAAACCTGGACTTAATATAATCCAAGAGAACAGTTGCCCTCCTCCTCCGCACACATTCATGGGAGGGTGAGTCTATGTTGGGGGAGGGTAAGACCGATCCATCTGAGTGAGCCTCAAGCACTTTCATTCCCTACAACCACAGGGTTAGAAAGTATACGCCCCACACATGAGTTTCCTGTCAAGGAAGGATGCTCTAAACTGACCTTGGATCCTGTGTTGTAGGAGCAACTCACATAAAGAAGGAAGCTCCCTTCCCTCCGTTGGGACAGAATTGGGCTTGTTTTGGGCAAGTTGAACTTCTCAGACATGGATTTTCTGTTCTATTTATGGCCAATCAGTTATTGAAGGTTGTTGTTTGGTCATTGGCTTACATGTCCCAGAAATCACACAACCCAGCCACCCTTGAATCTTCAACTGCTACAACTAGTGTACAGTGAATTTCACCAACTCTACTACCAGCTGACCAACAAACAAAGATAAATACAACAGCACCACCATGTATCAAAAGGAAACATCAGCACGTAGGGAAATAAGAAATGATGGTCAAAAAAAGAAATGAAAAAAAGTGGCCAAAACACAGACATGGACACAGGGAAACTGTCAGATGAAGGAAAATAATTCAAACTACTTATGAGAGAGTTCAGAAAAATAAGGTTCAGACACTTTAAACAAATGAAGGAAAATTTTAAGAGAAAAAGGGGAAAAAACAGAAGAGAAGGTAGAGTAACTCAGGAAAACCCTACGAAAACATTTGATAAAACAAATGAAAATTTTGGAATAATTCAATAACTCTCAATACAAATCCCAAAGACAAAGACTGAACGATTACAACTTGATAGCACTCTGATCAAACAAAACAATAGATTTGAAGTAATAAAAGCATGCATCAATGAGAAGAAAGCTACATCTCATGAGTTCAAACTACAAGAAGAAGAATATAAAAAAAATAAACAAAACTGATGAATGCCAAATACTTTATTGGGACACTATCAAAAGGAAATAGGGGCCTTGAGTCAATACTGACTCCAAGTGAACTCATAGGAGAGGGTATAACGGTCTCTGTAAGGATCTAAGACTTGTCTTTCACATACAGAGCAACTGGTAGCTTTGATCTGCCGACCTTGTAGTTACTAGTGGTTATGAGCTGGGCCACGAACCACAGGTCAGAAATTCTAAGACACCAGCTGCTCCATGGGAGAGAGATGGCAATGTTTACTCTGATAGAGTTATAGTCTCAGAAATGTGCGGAAGGTCCACCCTCTTCCAAAGTGTCACCATGAGCTGGAATTGCCCTGATGGCATGGGAGTTGAGTTTATCAAAGGGAAGAACTTGTGCTTGATCCAAACACTAGAACACAAAGAAGAAAAAACATAAACACATAGAAAATAGTTTTAAAAAATCCTAGAAAAAATCTCCCTAACATCATGATAGAACAGAAAATATTCAACCACACCAAGTACAATTGACCTACAAAGAAAATCATCATAACACAGCATAGTTATGTTAGGCTGGATTGACTAGACAAAGTCAGGGACACTCATATGTGTAAGAAAGAGCCTTATATCAAGCAATAATTATATATCAAGAAAACAGCCCATCCCAGTCCAACGCAAGTGTGTAATTTCCTCTCCCAACTCATGCAACCACATGAAAGGATGCAGAATGCAGGAATATCACAGGCCCATGGGTGCAAAGGCATGTGTATCCAATAGCAGTGGCTCTGGCAACAATCAGGCTCAGCCAGCAGAAAGGTGAACATACAGAGAGGGGGGGGGGGGTCCCCAGGGCCCTCCTTATGAGAAGGCCACACCCATAAGGTGGCACCATCCGGCTGTGACCTGATTGGCAGGTTGAATACCACCTCTACATTTTTATATATCTTCAAGTTGAAATGAAATTATGTAACTACCACAACTACTCCGTGTCAACTTGAAATCCTTACACAACTCTTTAACTGTATATAATTTTTTAAAACAAAGATAACAGTAAAATCATATTTGTGCCTAACAGGATAAAATTAAAATATATGCAACTTAAAATGTGCCAGCCTCATTTAAAAATAATATACTATGCCTAACAGTTGCAGTTATGTAAACACCTACACCATTAATACTATAATTTTATTAATATATTCCTCCACTCATAAAAGTTTGTAAGCCAGCCACATCATGCATTTATCTCCCTGCCCACCCCCCAGCCCCCAATTTAAGGTATCCAATAGCTATACTGCCCTTTCTATCAACCCAGTGATCTGAGGAAATAAGCATGTTATTGATGTGAAGAATCTTCATTCTCGTTGGAACCTTTTTGGGTCTGCAACCACATCCAGTCCATAAAGTCAGCAGCAATATGTACCAATTCATAGGCTCAAAAATCTTATCTTTATCTGGTAGAGTTCTGGTCAACTCAGTGTGAGTTGCCTTGCTTAAACTCACAGGGTACCCATTGGCTGCCTCACCTTTTAACTATGGGGCTAGGCCATGCCATAAACTCAGGTTACTCACAACTCTTCAACTTCAGTCCAGCCAATCTGGTCTCATCTCTTTTCTAGTCCCTGAGAATCAGGTCCAAGGGTGTTAGCGGCCAGACTCAACACATCTTTCTATTGCTACATTTCTCACATGTCTCAGCAAATGGATATCCAGGTGGTCACCTAAAGAGCATTTCAGTCTTCCTGCAGGCTCCCTTTAACATTCAGTTCTAGAAAGGGGAATTCCTTAATGGCTCCACATATTTCTAGCTTTAGGAGTAAACCTCCAGTTCAAAATTCTAAATTACAAATGGCTTTTTCTCTTTGTAACTTCAGTCTGTCAACAGCTCTCAAGGCAAGTCTCTTCAAATGCAAATGTCCAGAGCACTCATGACACTGGGTGGGCTTATCTTTTCAAAGTCTTCTTTGCAGGCATTTCCTAATAACTCACTTACTAGATCCAGTTTAACATTGAAGGCTGTGGGCTTACAAATTCATACTTCCCAAAAGTCATTTCTATCATATATTTTATCAATAACAATGGGTAGGAAAAAATCAGTATAATCCTAGTATAGTAGGATCGATCCAACACATTCTTAAAGCAGTCTAATTCAATTCTTTCTTATTTGAACTATTTCATTCATTTTCAATATGACCTTAGGCCTCTGGCTGCATCAGCCAGGACCTGACCTTCTATCAGCCATTTTGACTAAGCAGCATGGCCCTAGAGAAATTCAAGGGGTAATTTCACTCCCTGAACTCAAAATTTACATTTACCACATTCACTTTTGCCATTCCTGACAGAAATAACCAAAAACAACTCTTTGGAATCAACAGCTTCACTTCCCATGTCCTTTCCAGAAAACTATTGAGTAAACAATATCACTCCATCAGAGTGTTTCTCAACCTTCCTAATGCTGTGACCCTTTAATATAGTTCCTCATGTTGTGGTGACCCCCCAGCCATAAAATTATTTTTGTTGCTACTTAATAACTGCAATTTTGCTACTTCTATGAGTTTTAATGAAAATATCTGATATGCAGGATATATTTTCATTGTTACAAAAATGAACATAATTAAAGCATAGTGCTTAATCACAAAATAGTATGCAATTATATATTGTGAAATATTTATTTCTAATTACAAATATATGAATTTTTGTCTTGAAGCAGGCATGGGTAGCAGTCTTCATGACGGGTACTAATATGTGAGTGTATCTGCATGTGGACAGACCTGCCTGGAGACGGATAGAGGAGCAGTGTCTCAGTTTCTAAGACCATCAGAGATATGTGTTTTCCCACAGTCTTAGGTAACCCCCATGAAAGAGTCATTTGATCCACACAGGGGTCATGACCCCCAGGTTGAGAACCACTGCTCTATCAGCCCTTTCACTAGCTAAAGAAGAAAACCTACCACAAGGCAGGGGTCAGACAAACATCCACTATCATTTTCATGATTTGTTTTTCTATTCATTAATTTTAAGAGTTATCATACAATCAAAAATTATTGATTTTCTGGTTCTTGTAACTCAACTTCCTCTACCTCATTTTCTTTGGATCTCATCTCTAATGTTTTCTTTATCCAACAATTATTTTGTGACTACTTCCTTCACCCCATGCTCTTTATCTTCTGAACTTTTTAGTAGCTCTAATTATCAAATAGTATATATTCTAAATTATTTACTTAAGGGATTTTCACTTACTGCAAAACAACGTCCATACAAATATGATTTTTACTTTTTTAAAATGCTGACTTTTGAATACCTCAACCATGTCTCTTCATTATCACGCTATCGTGGCTGTGGGGTGTCATGCAGTCAGCTCTGTCCCACAGCGACCCTGTGCACGTCAGAGGAAGCCCTGAGGAAGGCGTCTGCCACCCTCACAGTTCTTCCTATGCTGAGCCTGTTGAGCAGCCACCATGCCAATTCATTTCACTGAGGGCTGCCCTTTTTTATTCATTATCCCCCACTTTACCAAACATGACGTCCTTCTCCAGGGACTGGTCTCTCCAGACAACAGGTCCAAAATATGTAAGACAAAGTCTTCCCATCCTTGCCTCTAAGGATCACTCTGGCCTTACTTCATACAATATAGACTGGCTTGTCTTTTTAGCAGCCTATGGCACTTTCAATATTCTTCTCCAGCACCACAATTCAAATGGATTGATCCTTTTATGATCTTCCTTATTCCTTGTCTGGCATTCACATACCTATGATATCTTGGAAAAAATCATGGTGTGCATCAGGCATACCCTAGACCTCAATATAACATCCTTACTTTTCAATAATCAAAAGAGGTCATGTGCAGCAGATTTGTCTATGCAGCACATCTTTTGATTCTTTTGGCCACTTCCTCCATGAGCACTAATTGTAGATCCAAGCAAAACAAGATAAAATTCCTGACAACTTTCACCTTTTCTCCATTTGTCATGATGTTACTTATCTATTGGTCTATTGAGGATTTTGATCTTCTTTACATGGAATTGTAATTTAAAACTGAAGGCTATCATTCTTTATCTTTATCACCAAGTGCTTCAAGAATTCCTCCCTTTTAGCAAGCAACTGCATAACAAAGGTTGTTTAAAAGCCTCCCTCCAATCCTGATGCCACACCCTTCCTCTGATGTGTTGTTATGTGCTTTATTGTACCTAAATAGTGCACATTCCTTTTCATTGTGACATTGTTTCTACTTAGATGTGAATTTGAAATTTTAGATCTAAGAGGGCCATCCTGGGTCATGAGGGAGAAGTTAGGTGCTAGCAATATAAGGAAATCAGATTCCTGTTAAACTTGGAACACATTGTGACCTTGAACTATCTATTCCAGAGGAGGTCTCTGAGTAATGCAACTGTTTTTTTTTTATTTATTACTTTGCAAAAATATGTACATCCAATCCACTGAGGCACACCTTGGAAGATAGGCTTGGCAGTCTGCTTCTGAAAGGTCATAACTTTTAATAAAATGGATGGAGCAGTTTACTTTGAGCACATGAGATCAATGACAACTAACAGAAACAAGAACAAAACCCCCAGAGTTTGGTGAAGGAGTCAAGAAAAAATACCCTTAGGTCATGCACTCTTATTCTGGGTTTATATAATTTATTATACAATATTCACAAACAATGAGTTAGTTCCTTCTATGACTTAAGTCAAATCTTATTTCTACTAGTAAAGCATGTGATATTTTTCTTTAACTGAATTATTTGCAATATTTCAATGATTAGAGAGCTAGTTCAGAAACGATCCTGCGACAGCCAGGAAGGTACTTTCAGTCACCAGTACATTTTAAATTTATTACTCAAGAGAACACAGCTTTTCTTTGGCCAGTGAGCTGTTATGTCACATGTACAAATGAGCAGGTATTGTTATAAACCTGAGATACTGGAGTTTTCATTACCAAGTTTCCATTTATCTTGCGGAAGGGTTGCTTATTTATTTCTTGTGGTATCCCTAGAAGATAAATTTGTTGCAATAAGATAAAAGTAACTTTTACTGAAAGCCACCAGAAACAACTCAAGTTAGTTTTAAAGTGTATTTTTCATGCTCTATATTATGCATGAATGTCATACTAAATTTCTGTGTCCAGCAAACATTATTATTATTATTATTATTGAATAGAATCTATTGGAACATTAACTCTGAAATGATGTCTTGGAGTTCTATAAATTCAAAACCATCTAACCCGATGACTAGTGACATGTACCTCTGCAGGACCTAGAATTTGAATTTTTCCAAATTGAACATCTAATTCCTGATCAATATTTGGATTTTTATTCACTTTGGGCCTCTTCTCAAGGTCACCCTTATCACAAGAGCACTTTGTTCTAATTATCTGGGACTCGTTGAAACTCATCTTCCCAACAGGATCACTGAAGACAAAATGGGTACATAAGCAAATGTGGTGAAGAAAGCAGACGGTGCCAAACTATCAAAATATATAGTGACTGGGTCTTAAGGGCTTGTAATTAAACAAGCAGCCATAAAGCAGGGAAGCAAATAAGCCCACATGGAAGAAGCACATGAGCATGTGTGATCATGAGGTGTCAATGGGATCAGATATCAAGTAGCAAAAGATCCAAAACAAAGAATTATATCAATGTGAATGAGGGGGCTTGGAGTAGAAACTTAAAGCCCATCTGCCCCCACAGAAGGGTTATAAGGAAGGAATGATCAACCAAGGCTCAGTATAGCATGGATAAAACACACATCATTCCTCTGTCCCTGAATGTTTCCTCCCCCCACTACCATGACCCAGTTCTCCATTACAAATTGGCTAGACTGAAGAACACACATTGGTACAGATAAGAGCTCTTAACACATGGAATTTGGGACTGATAAACCCCTCAGGAACAGTAGTGGGAGAAGCAATATCATGAAGGTAGCAGGATGGCAGTGGAGGGGGAAAGAGGAGAAAGGGGTACCCATCACAAGGTTGGCTATATAGCACACACTCACCCAAAGGGGACCAATAACAGAAATGTGGGTGAAGGGAGACAATGAACAAGGTAAAATATGAAATAATAATAATAAGAATGTATGATTCACGAGATTGGGAGTCTAGGGGAGGGAGGAGAAAAAAGGTGAAGTTTATACCAAGGGCTCAAGTAGAAAGAAAACATTTTGAAAATGATGATGGCAATATATGTACAATATACTTGATACCACTGGGGTATGAAAGGCTATAGGAGCTGTAAGAGTCTCCAATAAAATTATTTTTAAATACAAAAAAAATTTCTTGCAGTCCATTCATTTCAGGATGGATTATTATTAAAATAAAAGAGGGAAGAAGAAATGCTGCAATTTGATAATGTTATTTCTATCAAGAATAGTCTTATTTCAGCTACTAAAATAAATATGCTGGTCTATAAACCTACAGATAATTCACACTTTTATATTTTGAAAATAATAATGGTGGGTAAAAAATTGTTTGATGGTTATAATAACTAAACTCTTGTGGTGGCTTAGAATTTCTGAAGTCCTTTAGCAGTCGTCATTCCACTTGGCTTTCACATGGTCCTATGAAGTAGGGTGGACAGGTATTATGATACCACACACGTTTTTCCTTAGATGTGTAGCCTAAGGCTCCTATACTTTATACAACTGGATAGCCAGCAGTAACAAAAATAATTTCCCAGGTTTCAGGGCCAGCCATCCCTCTATTTTGCTGTAGAATATAAATTAAAATTTAAAATCTCGTGTTAGGAAATTATGGAGCTGGTTGCAAATTCATAACATAAAAACTACACAGATTTATGCGAAAGTATAGTAAGTGAAGAACAAAGCAAAGCAAGATTTCTGCCTGCTTCTCTGGGACACTACCCAGTATGAGGATACACTTGAAGTTGGGGAGATGAAAGGTAAGAGATAAATATTTTAATGAAGTTAGTTTCCCCCCTCTTGATATGACTTCTTATGTAAAAAGTTATTTTACCTTCAAAGAAATTATCAAGTGCCAGAGGAGAGGAGAAATATATAATGGGAAAATATAACTCATAATTTTAATCACTTTAACCATTACTATCATTATCAAAAGCCTATGTATTGCCTAGTACATTTTAAGTGACAGAGGCTATTAATGACTGAAAAGAATCTTCCCAAAATATATGTTGAAATTGTAACTTCTTGTGCTAGACAGGGTTCTCTAGAGAGAAAAAACCAGATTTATACAGACAGATATATAACACAAGAAATAAACAGTTAAATTATAAAGCAGTAAAAATGGCTCAGAGCAACTCACTCCCGTGAGACAGTTGTGGTACGCTAGCAGTCCTTCAAGTCTTGAGGGCCACCAGATAGTCCTCTGTAGAGCAATTCAGGATATTCGGGCACAGGCAACAAACAGCAAGGCCCGTCACCAATGGTCAGCCAGATGACAGGGTCTGACAGTTCCCAACTCAAGAGATGTACTTTCCAATTGTGTGGCGAAACAGGTTTTTAAGGAACCTCAAGTTACAGTGACACAGTCCACAGGTTAGGTGTCCCATAGGTATGTAGCTTGCAAATTGAGGCACAGTACAAGAATGCAGCCACACACTGGTCCAATGATCAAAGAGCAAGAGACAAGAAAGGCAAGGCTCGCTGAACTATTTATCTCTCCGTCCTTCTCCCTTCTGCCAAGTTGGCACAATAAACTAACTACTTCAATCCACCCCCTACCAACTTGGCACCTGTACACAATTCTTTAGCCATATATAATTATATAATTTCCACACATTGATGAAATCACACTTATACATATCATTAATCATCTATCATACATATAAATGAAAATCCAATGAGTCCAATTATATCTGATATATCATACCTGAACAAAGGAAAGATATTCAATAAGAACATAGAAAGCACATATAAAGAAAATAAACTGACAATCGCAAACCTTGTTTTGCAATTGAACATGTGGTCATAAATGATAGGTAGAACTACCTTATTCTACTACCCATTCTGTATTACCTTTGCCCTCAGCAAGCACCTCAACTGGCTGTGGTTTTTTGCCTGGTGGGGTGACCCAGACCTTCATCCCTGAGGGGTCTGGGTCATTATAAGTCCTATCAGGATTGGGTTGCTGTAATTTACCATTTACTTTAATCACAGGGCATGGTAGCACTAATTCGGCCTATGGGATCTTCTGGATTCCAGACATATTCTTTATCGCCATTATGTGACACCAATCCAATTTCTCCTTGGTAATCGAGATCAATCACACCACTTAGTACAGTGACACCCTTCCTGACCCGTTGATCCAAAGACTTGTGAAGCCCAAAGTGGCCAGGGGATATTTTCAGGTGCCAGTGCAGTGGAATCCATGCTGTGTTTCCAGGTAGGAGAGTTCCTTCCTTCAGGACCAGGACTTCCAGGCCTGAGGAACACAGGGTTGCTGTGACAGGAAGCAAAAATGCTGCAAGTGGATCACTAGGAGTAATAGTGAGTGGTGCCACTCCAGCTTCCACCCTTAGGTTCCTGGACCCATGAATTCTGGCTATTGGAGACACAGCACCATATATTGGCTGCTGGTTTAGAGCATATACAGCTTCCTGGAGAATATCGCCCTAGCCCCTCAAGTTGTTGCCAACTAGTTGGCTTTGTAATTGTGTCATTAGGAGTCTATTCCATCAATCTATCAAGCCAGCAGCTTCAGGATGATGAGGAACATGATATGACCAGTGGATTCCATGAGAATGGGCCCATTGCCGTACTGCATTTGCTGTGGAGTGAGTTCCTTGATCTGAAGCAATGCTATGTGGGATGCCATGCCGGTGGATGAGGCATTCTGTGACAACACGAATAGTAGATTTGGCAGAAGCATCGCGTGCAGGGAAGGCAAATCCATATCCAGAGTAGGTGTATATTCCAGTAAGGACAAAATGCTGTCCCCTCCATGATGGAAGTGGTCCTATGTAATCAACTTGACACCAAGTTGCTGGTTGACCTCCCCGAGGAATGGTCCCATATCTTGGACTTAATGTTGGCTTCTGCTGCTGGCAAATGGGACACTCAGCGGTGGTAGTGGCCAAGTCAACCTTGGTGAGTGGAAGTCCATGTTGCTGTGCCCATGCATAACCTCAATTCCTGCCACCATGTCCACTTTGTTCATGTGCCCATTGGGTGATAACAGGAGTGGCAGAGGAGAGAGGAGGACCAGTCTCCACAGCGCGTGTCATCTTATCCACTTGATTATTAAAGTCCTCCTCTTCAGAGGCAGCCCTTTGGTGCCGTTCATGTGAGATACAATTACCTTTACTCTCTTGGCTCATTCAGAGAGGTCTATCCACATATCTCTTCCCCACACCTCCTTGTCACCAATTTTCTCATCATGGTCCTTCCAATTCCCTGACCATCCAGCCAAGTTATTATTCACAGCCCATGAATCAGTATACAGTCTGACATCTGGCCATTTTTCCTTATATGCAAACTGCACAGCCAGGTGCACTGCTTAAGTTCTCCCCATTGGGAAGATTTCCCTTCACCATTGTCCTTTAGGGAGATCCCAGAAAGGGGCTGTAGTGCTGCTGCTGTCCACTTACAAGTGGCACCTGCATATCGTGCAGAGCCATCTGTAAACCAAACATGACTTTTATGGTCTTCAGTTAAAGTATGTTAAGGCACTCCCCAGGAGGCCATAGGTGCAGACTGGGAGAAAGAAGGTAATGTAACAGGAGGGGAGACTGTGGCCATTTGGGCCACTTCTTCATGCAGCTTACTTGTCCCTTCAGGTCCTGCTTTGGCCAGATCTCATATATATCACTTCCATTTAACAATGGAGTATTGCTGCGCACGTTCAACTTTATTATTCTGTAGGTCAGACAATGCCCAGTTCATGATAGATAGTTCAGGCCTCGTGGTGACTTGGTGGCCCAACAAGGCCCAGTAACAGGCCAACAGCTGTTTTTCGAAGGGGGAGTAGTTGTCTGCAGAGGATGGCAGGACTTTACTCCAAAATCCCAACGGTCTATGCTGTGATACACCAAAAGGGGTCTGCCAAAGTCTCCACACTGCATCTTTATGTACAACTGAAACCTTTAGCACCATTGGGTCAGCTGGATCATATGGTCCCAGTGGCAAAGCAGCTTGCATGGCAGCCTGAACCTGTTGAAGAGACATATCTTATTCTGACCCCCACTAAAAATTGGAAGCTTTTCATGTCACTTGATGAATAGGTCGAAGTAGAACACCCAAGTGAGGGATATGTTGCCTCCAAATTCCAAAGAGGTCCACTAGGCGTTGTACCTCTGTTTTAGTCATTGGGGGTGCCAAATGCAAAAGCTTATCCTTCACTTTAGTAGGAATATCTTGAAATTCCACACACCACTGGACCCCTAGAAATTTTACTGACGTAGAGGGTGCCTGAATCTTTACTGGGTTAATTTCCCAACCTCTTATATGCAGATATTGTACCAATGAATCTAAAATCCTTCATACATCCTCCTTAGTGGGTCCAATCAGCATGATGTCATCAATATAATGGACCAGTGTGACATTTTGTGGAATAGACAGGTGGTCAAGGTCCCTTTGGACTAAATTATGGCACAGGACAGAAGAGCTGATGTACCCCTGGGGGAGAGACTTATGGAAGTATGCCTGCTAGCTGAGGGCAAACTGCTTCTGGTGTTCCTTTGAGACTGGTATTGAGAAGAAGGCATTAGCCAGATCAATAGCTAAATACGAAGTATTAATTTGCTCAAGCAATGAAATCTCATCTGGAATGGCAGCTGCAACTGGACTCACCACCTGGTTCAGTTTAGGATAATCCACTGTCATTCTCCAGGATCCATCTGTCTTCTTTACAGGCCAAATAGGTGAGTAAAGTGGGAATGTAGTAGGAATCACCACCCTGCATCTTTCAAGCCTTGGATGGTGCACTGATCTCTGCAATCCCTCCAGGAATGCGGCACTGTTTTTAGTTTACCATTTTCCTAGGCAATGGCAGTTCTAATGGTGTCCACTTGGCCTTTCCTGATAGCTCTTATTCCATATTTCAGGGATCCAATATGGGGGTTCTGCCAGTTACTAAGTATGTCTATTCCAATGACACATTCTGGAACTGGGGAACTAACCACAGGATGGGTTACTAACCACTAACTGGGGAACTAACCACTGGACCCACAGTGAGGCGTACCTGAGCTAAAACCCCATTGATAACTTGATCTCCATAAGCCCCACTCTCACTGGTGGGCCTTCGAAACATTTTGGGTCTCCTGGAACCAGTGTCAGTTGTGAGCCAGTTTCCAGTAATCCCCGAAAAGTGTGATTATTTCCTTTCCCCCAATGAACAGTCACTCTTGTGAGAGGCTACAGGTCCCTTCGGGGAAGGCTAGAAGAAAGACTAACAGTATAGACCTTTGGTTATGTAGCAGGGTCCTCCTTCAAAGGGACCCAGCCTTCCCCTCATTCAAGGGGTTGTGGGTCTGTGAACTGGCTCAAGTCTGGGAATTGATTGAGCGATCTTGACTGTCTATTCTGCTGTTCACCTGATCTACCATTCTTCCGCTTGTACAGATCACATAAATATTTCATAGGTTTCCCATCTATTTTATTCCGAGGGACACTGTGGCTAAGTAGCCAAAGCCATAATTATACACAAGACAGATTGCTTTGATTACTATGGAAACCTTGTTGTCTATTATAGCCACACTCACTGTGTCTCTGTTGATTCAGTGCTGACACCTGCAGTCTACCATCACGGGGACCAATCAGCCCCACTGTGGACAAATGTCAGAGTTTGCTTAGAGCAGTGCCCACTGTTAATCCTGGTGCACATAAAATAGCAATTACAGGAGTCTTAAGAGATGCTGGGGCCCACCTCACAAACTTGTTCCTTATGGTTGTGGTTGTGGTTCCTTTTGGTGTGGTGTCCTGAGGACACGCCCTTTTTGGGTCTTTGGGAATATCCTGACAGATCCATTCCAACATACCAATTTCTCTAAGCTTTTGGATGCCTTCCTCTACAGTGTACCAAGTTAGGTCAGGTACTTCAAGTTGGTCTAATCTAGGCCATCGGGCAGTACATGCTTCAGTGAAACAACCAAATAGAGAATTCGATCCTCCCTTAGCCTCTCTCGTAGAGACATTGAAAGAAGAGTCTGTGCTTAGGAGTCTCATATCCAGAAACTCACACCGGTCTAATATTACATTTCGTGCACCAGTATCCGACACCCTTAGTAACCATTCCCAGGGATATTCCCCAGGCTTCTGCTTGTACGTATTTGAAAACTCGAGCAGAACTTTATGAGCATAGCACGTTTCTTCTTGGGTAATCATCTCAACCTCACCTTTAGGAGCTTTCTGAGACTTAATTTTAGTGACAGGTATAGCAGAAATAATGGGTGGTGAGGGCATTTCCTACGTGCTCGCAGCAATATCTTGCAAGGCACCTTCTTCAGGCAATGCTACTGATGCAGCCCCATCTGGCATAGCAACTTGAATAGTTTGGCTAAGCTGCTCAGGTGTGAATTGTGAATTAAAACTTTCAGCTGGGAGGGGTGGATCTTTTGACTGAGGTGGGTCAATCGTTTCTAAAGGCTCAATATCCTCCTCTTCTGGATCATTGCCCCATATGTTCCCATCCCATGTTTCAGGGTCCCAACTTTTCCCAATCAATGCCCTCACTTTGGTATCAGACACTGGTCTAGATCTGTAATTCAGCTGCCATTGTAATTCAGTCACTCTTATAATGAGACTCTGGACCTATTCTCAGAAATGTGAGCTCTTTTACTAGAGGAGAGAAGGCTCTCCTTTATAGCACAGATGGAAGTTTTCAAATCTATTATTCTGCACCTGAGGTGCACTTTTGAGGCTCTGAGATCATCCTTCTCATTAATCACACTTTCCATTGTAAGAAGGGCCAGTTAACCAGCTTCCCTATACTTGTCATCCTTAGAAAACTCCTGGAAAATACCACACAAATGATCACTCAGAACCTCTCCTTTAAGCAGCACCTCATCTATCAGTGGTACTACTGTAGGTATTAGCTTTGCTACTGCACACCATGCATTAGTAAGTGTAGCAGACTTATCCATTCTTTGGGGTTTTGAAGTAGCATTCCTAGTGTTAAGACTAATCAGGCTGGAGAGCCAATTTAAGAAGCCCATGTTTATGATTTTACTTCTCTAGAAGCACTCCTGGTACCAAAATGTGTTAGACAGGGTTCTCTAGAGAGACAAAACTTGATTGCTAATAATTATATATATATATATATATATATATACACACAGATAGATATATAACACATGGAATGAACAGTTAAATTATAAAGCAGTACAAATGGCTCAGCGCAACTCACTCTGATGAGATAGTTGTGAGACGCTGGCAGTTCTTCAAGTCTTGAGGGCCACCAGGTAGTCCTCTGTAGAGCAATTCAGCCCATCCGGGCATAGGCAGCAAACAGCAAGGCAGGTCACCAACCATCAGCCATATGACAGGGTCTGACTGTCCCCAGTTCAGGAGATGTAGTTTCCAATTGTGTGGTGAAATAGGTCTTGAAGAAACCTCAAGTTACAGTGACACAGTCCCCAGGTTAGGTGTCCCACAAGTAGTGTAGCTTGCAAATTGAGGCACAGAACAAGAAGGCAGCCACACACTGGTCCGATGATCAGTGAGCAAGAGACAAGAAAGGCGAGGGTCGCTGAACCATTTATCTCTCTGCCCTTCAATTAATCCCACATGTGTTTATCAACCAGGTTGGCAAAATAAACTAACTACCTCACTTCTGTAGTTGGGATTGCAAAACTGTTTGGAAGTGGCATCTTTGGAAGTACATACTATAAGTTAGGTTCATGTGAGGTCATCCTAGAGGAGGGTTTGTCCTCATCCTATGTGACTGGTGTTTATAGAAGGGTTCTTCTCAACACACAGCTCCTTTGAGAGGAAGGATGGCATGGGGCAACAGATGTAGATGCCAGTTCAGAAACATTTTTGGAGGCATCAGAAAGTAGGAGAGAGTCATGAAAATGCTCTCTTCCAGAAAGGCTTAGAAGGAATTATACAAAAAATAACCTGATTTGAATAGCTTGTCTGTAGAACTCTGTAACTATGATGCAACAAATTAATGTTCTTACCAGTCACCAACTTTGTTAATATTTTGTTACAACAGGACTAGGTAACAATTGCAGAAGACATGTCTTTTTTATAGGTTCCTTTTAAAATTGATAGTTTGTATGATTAAAAAAAATGAATAGTAACCTCACAGTGATCTTCATGTATCAGACGAGAGAGCTAGGCTTTACACTGGTCTCAATGATCCATTTTTGGAAGTAGTCAGAACTTTCTTTCAAAGCATCTCTGTTTGATGTCCTCCACCTTCCACATTTTAGGCAAGCTGCTAAGTGCACCGATTCTTTGTACGATCCTGGGACTCTGGATGATTAGGGACTATTTTTGTTTAAGGCAAAAGTAAAGATACAGATAGATCTCAGGACTGTGTATCTGTGCTCTAACAGTGTACTTTAAAAGTGTGATGTGCTTCAGTTTGAAAAGTTTCAAGTAGTAATTCTGGGTACTTGAGGATCTCTTTGTGGCTGGCTAGCTGTCTGCCTCAATAGTTTAACAAAACTGTCTGTTCACTATGTTCAAGCAATGGATATTTATTTCAAAAAGTGTACTATTTCCCCCTGCAAGCTGTGTAATTGACTGATTTGGGCATTTTTTATAGGCAGAAAAATTATTTTAATAACTGCAATGCCTTAAATTTGATGCAAATACCTTAAATTTGATTGAGTAATTCAAAGGTCTAAGGAGCAACTGTGAAAAGCAGGCCATTGAAGCAACTCAGAAACAAGGGAAATGAGTGAGAAATACTGACTTCTACACTTTGCCTGAGTAGACTGCCAGAAACCTCCATAAATGGTGCATAAAGCTTTCATGACTTCAGCCTCAGGCTACATATTTCAGTCGTCCTCACTGCAGTCACATGTGAACAGTGGCACTGTGTATTAAGAAGTGGAATATCCACAAAGCAGCTGTACCATTATTAGCATGACTTTATTTGTATTTTTATGGCTTCTTGACGAGTTTGACAACTATCACCTGGTTTTTAGAAAATGCCTAAAATGGCAGTTAAGCATATCTCTGTGGTCAGAGAAGATAGACAGCTTTCATTTACCCATGGGGTCATCCTGGAGAAAGCTTTCAGATACAAACTTTGGTGGCTGGAGTTACAATGCACATTTTATGCGAAATGTATATGAAAAAAAGCTTCCTTGTTAACAATTAATTCAACTTACTTCTTCATCAATTTTTCCCCCTTCAGTCTTGATGGTTTTATGACCTAGACCCAGGCAATACCCTTAGGCAGTGCATGTGATAATTGACACATTTTCTAACACAGTGTAGTGATGCCCAAGTCACTGCTGCTCAGGCCGTGACTTGAGCTCATTGGAGACTGCAGCAGGGACTCCTTTTATCCTCATACATCACAATACGCTGACAGCTCTCCCAAGCAGGGACCACGTACATCTTTCCCCTAGGAAAATCTATGCAAGCACCCCCAGAACATTGCAGTGGATGCTCGGCATCACACTGGTGACATCTTCATGATAAACACAGTATGCAGAAGAAGGCCTAATAAAAGAATAACAAATTATTACATCCAGAGGGCAATTGTACAAGATTAACTGGTGTAATGAATTACTACTAGAGTCAAAATGCCATGTTACCTTTTAAGGTATTCCACAGTGGAGACAAAGTGAACTCCCCTATAAAAAACAGTGAGAATGTAGGAGAGAATAACAAACTGCTTTTTGCACATGTTTTGAAAGATAGTCATGGTATTTGCTTTATAATACAGTGAGAGCAGCAAGCAATTACAATAAAATAGGTTTATGCATACGAGGTATGCTGACTATATTTATTTTTTTCATACAACTCTTGGATGCTCAGTAGCATTGCATTCCACACAAGATCAATTTAATTAGCAGTCTAAAGCCGTTTTGATACTTACAACATTTCATGGAAAATGTCAAAACTCAAATATATTTTGCAATAATTAGCAAACATATTTTTCACAGGATAGGGGTGAGTTTCGGTCGTCCTATAAAAGGGAGCAAATGAGATCTCCTGGTGTTTTGTTTTTTGCTTTTTTTCATTTGGATTTCAGAGGATTAAAAAGGAAATAGTTTACAGATTTCCATATTTAATTTGTTACCTGTTTTCCAAATTCTTCATGCTGTGCATATGACATATTCCAAAAATTATTTTAAAAAAGAGCCCTGTAGCTATCATGGTGAAGAATTCACCTCTGTACTAGAGAGACCGAGTTGTATATCATTATAAGCCCCATTGATATTCATATGTGCATGTCTTATTTATTAATATTAAATCAAATTTTCCTGGTGGCTCTAGTTTTTTTCCCCCAAAAATTATAGAAAGTAAGAATGAGATGCAGGATGAAAGGACTAAGGAAGGCAGGAGGAAGTACTACAGGGAGGCAGGAAGGGAAGCGAGGAAAGAGGAAGTTAGACAATGGAAATCAACTGGAAGTCCATCTAAGTCTTATTCCCTTCCCAAATATTCTGATATCTGCAAAGGCTGAGTTTCTATTAAAATCTTTTACAAATAACTGGTTTAAGTTATGATTCATTGAAACATAAATGATGCAGTTAGGCTTTATCGGCGATGGTTTGGGGCGTGTTGTGACTGTTGAGTTTGGACCATTGGGCTCACACTTGGCCTAGGCTAAAATTGTAGCACAAAACATTAATCCTCACATTTCTTTTGTTCTTTTTATTCAAGGTCCATGAAGTGTTAAGGTCAGAAATTTGTTCATATTCATATTGTATTCCTCCAAACCCCCGCTCTCCCATTATGACTGGTACAAATGGCTAGATGTATGGATAGCACAGTTTTCTAATGGTCCCACATTCCAAGTGACTAACCAGGATGCTCCCACCAGGTGAGTAAATAAATATTCCCTTTTAATTGTCTTCATATCCTCTGAAGGATATATTGATAATATAGCCAGAACTTTTGAAAGTGGAGAGAGAATGATAAATAATGTTGACATTCACTGACTTTGGCTTAGAAAAGAGTTGGGAAGACAGAGAGATGAAGCAACCATGGAAGATTCTCAAAAATGATTTATGTATTATCTTCCCTATTGGGAGTATATAGAAAGGGAAAGCCTAATCAAAGAGAAAATTGAGGCTTACTTGAGTAGTAGTCCAATAACTATATTTGGGAAATATTATTCTTACTTTTACATTCTCTTCTTCTTTGTTTCCCATTATGAAAAATTTCTATTAGCCCTTATCAAGTTCTCTGATCTTCTCCTACAAAAACTCCAGTCTCCAGTCTACTGGTAATTTTACTCAAACCATGTAATGTTGGAAATGTATTCAGGAAAATGGCTTGCTGCAAATAACAACCCCTCCCTATGACTTAGATGAGATTCATGGATGCTCCTTTGATTTCCTATGGCATGGCCAGATATAAACACTATAATTTCCCATTTCTTTCCTGAGAAATGTGTACTGAATGGATTTTTGCTAATGGTCATTCAAAAACAAAGTGCCTATTACCCAAACTTTAGTTAAACTATTCTACATCCCTCAAACTCTTGAAACTTACCCAACTCCAAAATTGGGCCAATAGAGGATTGCCCCTTCAGTGTCTGTCCTCGAGCACAGGCTGACTCTGCATTCAGGGTTCTCATTACTCATCTCTAGCCTATTTACAGTAGCAAAAAGAAAATGAAAAAAACCAAAATGCCCATCAAGGGAAGAATGAATAAACAAACTATGCTACATACATATTCTGTGACACTCTGCAATATTGAAGTATAGAAATTAATCTGTGAAAACCTCACAGCACGAGTGAACCTTGAGCACATTATTTGAGTGAAATCCATCAGTCATGGAAGGACAAAGAGTATGTCGGTCTACTGTATACTATTTGTCTGTATAGTATATTATATATGACTGTGTGTATATATACATTGTATATACTACTGTATATAGCATAGGATACTGTATACTATATTTATATACTATGGTAATAGTATAATAAGGAACTTTTGAAGAAGAATTGATGCATTTATATTATAGTACTGGTGAACTAGACCAAAAGTACCATGAACTTCCCAAAGAACAAACAAATCTATCTTTGTAAAATATAGTCATAATATTCCTTAGAGGCAAAAATGGCAAGCCTTTCTGCATTGACACAGTGACTGCAACAATGGACTCAGACATGACAACACTCGTAAGAAGGGCGTAGGACAGGCAGCGTTTCATTCTGTTGTACATAGGGTCACTATAAGGCAAAACTGACTGCACAGCATCTAACAACAAGAACAACATTATAAAAAGTCCAGAAAAGTTTTATAAAATAGAAAAGCAGTAAAACAAAAAAACCCCAAAACTGTAGTACTTATTTTTACTGGAAATAGGTTCTTGTCTTGTAACAAGAGAAAGAATTACTCTATTCATACATAAAAGCAATGCTGGATAATTTTATTAAAACCTCTGGGGTATAGCTGTGTTTGTCTGGGTTGACTAGAGAAGCAAATTCATAGACACTCATATGTGTATAAGAGTTTTATATACAAGAGAAATGGAATATTGAGAAAACATCCCAGCCCAGTCCAGATCAAGTCCATAAGTCCGATACTAGCCCATATGCCTGATACCAATCTATGAAGTCCTCTTCAGACTCTTCAAACACATGCAATGACATGAAGTGCAGGAAGATCACATGCCAGGGAGTGGAAAGTCCTATGGATACAAAGGTGGTTGAAGGATCTCAGAACTGGCAGGGGTCTCCACGTGGCTCCTCAGGCTCCAGAGTTCTGGCTCCATCAGCATAGCTCTATCATGCTCGACACTGGTAATGTCTTGGAGTGAGCGAGTGTGTATCCTACCTCCAGTGAGATATTTATCTCCTTAATGCTTCCAAATGAGGTAATCAAGCTGCAACCTGATAGACAAGCTAAACCCTACCCCTTCACTTTTAAGTCTCAAATTGACAACAGATTATGTAACTACCACAGTAGCCATCCCACAACCTAAATGGGGTTGAGAGAACAAAAACAGCCTATTTACAGAAGTTTAGGGGAAACATAAAGGGTCTGAAGTGGCCATGATGCCACGAGCCAGGTGATGTAATTTGTGTTGGGCTGTGATCCTCATGGTCCACAGTTCGAAACTAACAGCACCTCTGTGGAAGAAAGAATGACTTTCGATTCCAATAAACAGTAAAAATCTCAAGATGTCACAGGGGTTCACTATGAGTGAGAATTGACTCAATGGCAGTGAGTTTGGACCTTTGGAAGGGGCATAGAGATTCTGAGAACTTCAGTCCAGCATGCTCTGTTCCCACTAGATGACATTGGGTTCCAGGGGGTACAAGGGATTCTGGGTAATTCAGTCCACAAGATGGCACCGTTTCTCTATCTCTGAAGTAATTATCTGTGTAAAAGAGCTTAAAGATTTCATTTAGAGAGAGAAGGCTTGACTCCAGGAACTTCTCTGAGACCTCTGAGATCTCAGCCACTTGTTTTTGGTCCTGGTCTACCTACTTCTACTTTTAGCTGCCTGCCATGTCTCAGTTACCAGAGTTGGGAGAGAGAGAGAGAGAGAGCAAATCATAAGCTGGACAGTAGACACATTTTCAGAGCCAATTGGAAGGACCAAATGAGAATGAGTTTGTTTTTTTTTTTACTTTGAGACATAAATTAATGTTGGTAAGAGGGAAGAAAAGAGAAATGCATCATTTTTTGTGAAGCTGATCTCCATCTTCCCCTTGCAAAGATACTGGGCTGGTTGAAACTGCTCACCCTCCAGAAGACCCTCAAGAAGAAGGACTGATACAGTGTGTACAGCAATGTACTCACACATATCAAGGGTTGTGTGACTGATGCCGGAGCAGGCTGTGTTTTTTTTTCTTTCTGTTTTACACAGCTTCTCTGTGAGTTAGAATCTCTTTGGAGGCACCTGACGGCAATCTTTATGGAAATGGATTATTAAGTCTTTTCTTCACAGCCACTGGTGGGTTGGAAACCTTGACTTGGAGTATAGCAAGCAGAGTGCTTACTCATTGTGATTCCATGTCTCCTACATATTAATCTTAACTATTTTAAATTCTCGATATGATTTTATCTATGTCAGTGTTTTATCAGAATCAGATATTAGTGCTTGCTTTATCTCCTCAGGCATTATTTTTCCTTCTCTTTTAGTGTGCCTTGCAATTTATTTTTGAAATTGCACATGGTATGCAGGAACTGAGTAACCGGAGTAGTATTGGTTGTTAACTGCAAGCTCAGTGGTTCAAAGAAACCACCTTTTTAGCAGGAAAAAGATGAGGCTTCCTGTTCTTGTAAAGATTTGCAGTCTCAGAAACCATATGGAGAAATCCCACTGTCCTATAAGATCTCTTTCAGTCAAAAATCATGAGTTGGCTATAATTTTGTTGTTGTTTGTTTTAAACCAGCAATAGAAATTCATCTTTTAGTGTAAAATTTTTTGTTGCTATTGTTAATCTGGTTATGATTTAAGACAAGGTAATCTGATAGTCATCTGATTGGGAACCAGATTGTTTAATGAATGGTATAACTGAAGTTACCAAACTCTTCCCGTTAATCTAGTGTCTTTGTTTCTGTCTTGGTGTGAGTTGGGCTGTGATCCACATGGTCAGCAGTTTCAAACCAACAGCAGCTCCTTGGGAGTAAGCCTGGGCTTTCAATTTCTGTAAACAGTTACAGTGTCAGAAACCCACTAGAGGGTCGCTATAAATCAGCATTGACTAGATGTCAATGAGCTTTTGTTGTTACTGTTTTTGGATAGTTCCAAGATTTTTCTCATCGGATGCAATCTACATTTTATAACCTTTTGGGGTCATGTGCTGGTAACATAGGATCAAATCCTAGTGTTTTACAGTTTAGAGGATCCAGTTGTATCAGAATAAAAATATGTTCTATAACGTTTTCAGTAGCCATAGGAGGAAATGACCAAGCCTTTCTTCTGACTCACCTAGAGTAATATCCTGCTTCGGTTAGGCTAATGTTATTCCAAAATATTTCCTCCTTGAGAGTAGACATTGGTTACAGAGAAAAAAAAAATTACAAATCACATTTCCTTCCCTAAGCTAAAACCATTAGGAGATCCCTTTTGACTCTTTATAATAAAAGTCTTTTGGAATATCTAGAGACACACCCGACAAAAGTGTGGAGAACTTCCTAAGGGTTTTTCAGTCTCAATAAATCCTAGTTGACATCCAGATTCCAGGAACTTCTCAAAGTTACCAGTAAATTGTTTCCACCAATTATCTGTCATTTTGTTGTGCTGTGGTGGCTTGTGTGTTGCTAGAAACGATGGCACTGGTATTTCAAACACCAATAGGGTCAATCAAAGTGATCAGGTTTTGTGAGAGCTTCCAGGTTAAGAACAGACCCTGAATAAAGAATAGGTTGCCCATTCCAGAGGAAACAGTCACTGTAAACCTTATGGGTAGCATTGAAACATTGTGAGACACTGAAGGCCTAATGAACAGAAGCAAAACAATGCCATGGATAATGCCAGAAGATGAGTCCCTTGGGTCAGAAGGCACTCCGGGTATGACGGAAGAAGGGCTGCCTTCTTAAAGTCACAGCAGCCACAATAAGGAGAATGAGTAAGTCCTGTGGGAGAGAAGCCTTCAGGACCCTCATTTGTTGATGGGGCACTACTGAACATGAGAAGAAAAAGCTGTAAAAATCTTCTAATAATTGTAACTGGGAATGTACAAAGAATGAATCTAGGAAAATTGAAAGTCTTCAAGAAAGAAATGGGATGCATCAAGATCAGTGTGTTATGCGTTAGTTGGCTGGAAGGGAATAGTATTGGCCATCTTGAATCAAACAATCATATTGTTTACTCTGCTGGGGATGGCAGAATCAAGAGGAATAGATTTCAATTCCTGGTTAAGAAGGATATTTCAAGATCTATCTTGAAGTATAATGCTGCCTTTGATAGGGTTATATCTATCCATATTCATGGGAATCCAATTAGGAAAATTATTCAAGTTTATGAAAACACCACAATGTAGTGAGAGAGAAGTTGAAAAATTTTACCAACATCTTCAGTCTAACATTGATCACATATGCAGTCAAGATGAATTGATAATTTCTGGGGATTGGGATGCAAAGTTGGAAATAAAAGGAAGGAAATGTACTTGGGTAATATGAACTTGGTGATAGAAATGGTGTTGGAGATCCTATGATAGAATTTTGTAAGACCAACAAGTTCTTCATAGTAAATACCTTTTCTCAACAACCCAAATGGTGACTATGCATAAGGACTTATTTAGATGCACTCACATGAATCAAATTAGCTACACATGTGGGAAGAGAGGATGGCAAAGTTCAGTTGCAGCAGCAAACATGAGGCCAGGGATAACTGTGAAACAACCCATCAATTGCTCATAAATAAATTCAGGTTGAGGCTGAAGATATTTAAAACGAATCCACGAGAGCCAGAATTTGATTTTGAGTATATCCCATTTGAATTGTGAGAACATGACCAAAACAAATTTGACATACTGAATACTAATGACCCATTGAGCTGTGAATGACATCAAGAACACAATATATGAGAGAAAAAAAGCAAAAGGTCTTTAAAAGGGGGAAAAATGAGGAGCTGATGCCAGGGGCTTAAGTAGAGAGCAAATGTTTTGAGAATGATGAGGGCAAAGAATGTACAAATGTGCTTAGCCCCTAATAAAATTATTTTTAAAAAAGAAACCATTATTAGTAGGGTATTAAAAAAAGAGTGGACAGACAGAAAAGACGAAGATGAGATGTCAGAAGAGTCTTTGAAACTTGCTGTCAATCATAAAGTAGCCAAGGCAAATGGCAAAACTGAAGTCAAAGAGCTGAACAGAAAGCTTCAAAGGACAGCTCAAAATGACAAAGTAAATTACTATAATGAAATGTGCAAAGAGCTAGAATTGGAAAGCAAAGAAGGAAGAACACACAGCAAATCTTAAACTGAAAAAGCTCAAGAAAGAATTCAAGAGATAGCATATGAGCAAGAACAAATGGTGCTGAAGTAGGAAGTTCAAGCTACACTGAAAGCATTAGCCAAAACCAAGGTTCCAGGGATTGATGGGATACCAAAGGAAACATTTCAACATGCTGATGAAGCACTGGAAGCACTAACTAGTCTATGCCAAGAAATTTGGAAGACAGCTATGCGATCAAGTGATTGGAAGAGATCCATATTTGTACCCATTCCCCAAAAAATGGGACTCAAGGAAATGCACAAATTCAAAACAATTTCTTGTTATCACAGGCAAGTGAATTTTGGCTGAAGGTCTTCTAATGATTGTTGCAGCAATACATTGCAAGAGTAGCCAGAGATAGAGCCCACGTTCAGAAGAAGATGTGGAACAGGGGATATTATTGCTGATGTCATTACTGGCTGAAAGCAGGGAATACTAGACTCTGCAAAGGCATTTGATTGCGTGGATCCTAACAAACTGTGAATAACCTTAAGAAGAATGGGAATTCCAGAATACTTTTTCATGCTCAATCAAAACTTGCACATGGATCACAAGGCATTTGTGGAAACAGAACAAGGGAATACTGCATTCTTTAAAAACTGAAAAAGTGTGTGTCGAGGTTATGTGTTCTCACCATGCTTATTAAATCTGTAGACTGAGCAAATAACCAGAGAAGCAGGATTATACAAAGAAGAATACATCACCAGGATCGAAGGGAGGCTTATTAACAACCTGTGCTATGCAGATGACAACCTTGGTTGCTGAAAGTGAAGAGGACATGAAACACTCACTTGCTTATGAAGATCAAGATTGGAGCCTTTGGTATGGATTACAGATCAATGTAAAGACCAAAATCCTCACAACTGGACCAGTAGTTAGCATCATCCTGTCTGTGGCACCGTTGTTTCTCTTCCTGCGTTTGAGCCTGCTGTTGAAGGCACTATGTACATCCACCTCGTTGAGGGTTTTCCTGTTTTACTTTATGAACCGTGATATCATTCTCCAGGGACTGATCCTCTCCATCTTTGCCTCTTTGATGCGTTCTGATTGTACTCCTCCAAGACAGAATTGTTTGTTCTTCTGTCAGTTCCTAGGAAATATTTGATCTTCTTTACCAACGCCAAAATTCAAAGGCATCAATTATCCAGGATGTCTTATTCACTCTTGCTCTTTAGCAGGTATATGAGGTGATTGAAAATACCCTGGCTTGGTTCTGGTACATCTGACGTCTCAACTTGACCTTTTGGTTCTTTCACACTTCAGTCTTTGGCAGATTTTCCAAGCACAATGTCATTTGATTTTTCGATCCCTGCTTCCATTGGAATTAAATATTGATTAAAAAATTCCTTGGGAACATCAGTATTTTGTTCTTTTGTTGTGATGTTGATTTTTGGTCTGGTTGTAAGAATATTTGGTTTCAGTACATTGAGGTATAATCCACCTGTGATAGTTAAGGTTTATGGTACCAACCTGGTTGATAAACACATGTGGGATTAATTGAAGGGCAGTTTAATTGAAGGGCGGAGAAATAAAGTGGCTCAGAGAGGCTTGCCCTTTTCGTTCTTGGGTCTCTGGCTCTCTGATGATCAGACCTGTGTGAGGCTGCCTTAGCTAGTTCTCTGCCTCAGCAGGCAAGATTCACTGCCTGTGAAGCATCCCTGAGGAGAAGCCACACGGACTTTCCCTGATGCAGCCCGGGGTGCTGGAGCAGCCATGTGGAGACCCCTGCCAGCACTGAGATGCTTACACCTCCATTAGATTCAAAGACTTTCTACCCACTGGCCTGTGATCATCCTGCATTTGGCGTCATTGCATGTGGTTTGTGAATTTGAAGAAGACTTTGTAGATTGGTGTCAGACGTATGAGTTAATGTCGGACTTATGGGCTTGGACTGGACTGGGTTGGGGTGCTTTCTTAATGTACACTTTCCCTTTATATAAAGTTCTCTCTTATATACATAAGAATTTCTGTGGATTTGATTCACTAGTCTACCCAGACTAACACACCACCCTAGAAACCAGTTTCTGATCCTTATCAGTAAGTACTCCAAGTTCCCTTTGATTATTATTGTTGCACTTATATTTTATAATGATATCTTCTCCCTGAGGAATTCAAAATATTTTATGATTAGTATACAGATCCATCCTTTATAGCAATTACTGCTATTTACAGTGTACTGATTAAGAGGCCATAATGATTCTGATGTACCAGGAAATATTATTTTACTATGTCCTAGAGAGTTAAAGATATGTCTCGTCCAAAAATTTGAACATGAGCCTTATCTGTAGATGAATCTTTAAATCTAGATTAAGGCTATGTTTAACATCAATTTTGAATGTTGATAGGAATACATACATGCCAAACCTATCTATCATGCTTGATAATATTTTTATTTAAAATTGGTAAATCTGCCTGAATCAATATTGTTCTCATTAGAGGATGATTTTTGTCTTTTTTGGTTGAGGGTAGGGCATGGCTAGATTCCCTCCAACTTTTATTTATCTGTTCAATATTAATTAATTTGGCACTATTAAGTAGAGAAAGAATGAATGAATGAACAAGAGAAAAAAGAGGGTAAGAAAGACAGGAAGAAAGAAACGAAAGAAAAAAAGTTGTTAAAATCGTTAAAAGTAGCATAGTGTCATGTTGCTTGCAGAAGATATTGCATTGGAACCTAATCCACTGTTACAGTTTTTAATCTGTGCTTGTTCAGGACTACGTATTTCTCTTTCTACAGCTATCTCTACTTGATGTTCTACAAGTACTTTCTGTACTTAGGTCGAAGGCAGATAGATTCAGTTTATTAACAATACACTCCTACTCACATAGCTTTTCTTGTTATGTCTTCATGATGCCATTTTGTACTAACGACTTACAGTACATTGGTATTGGTATAGAATAGGAGATGAGTAAGAACTCTAATAGGATATGAGTCAGGCTGCAAGTTCAGTAGTTCAAAACCACTAGCTGCCCTGTGGGAGCAAGATGGAGCTTTCTATTCTCATAAAGAATTACAGTCTGCGGAACACACAGGGGCAGGTCTACCCTGTCCTACTGGGTCACCTTGAGTCAGAATTTACTTACAGCAGCAAGGTTTTGAGGAAGCACTTATAATATATTAATAAAGAGAGCACCCTAATACTACTTGTTGCCTTTCAGTCATTGGAGATTCCTAGAGACCCTATAGGACAGGGTAGAACTGCCCCTGTGGGTTTCTCCTGTAACTGGTTACAGGAGTAGACAGTTCAGTCTTTCTCCCATGGAGTGGCTGTTGGTTTATTTTTCACTATCTCCTTTCTCTGAATAATATTATTCATACCCTCACTGATATTCCCTAAATCTCTATCAACAGTCTTTTGCATATCTTGAAACCTACATATTTATAATTGTATAATTGTTGATTGACCTAGCATACCTATCATTTCTTCAATTCACCAGTGAAGTCTACTTGTTTGTTACCTACATTATTTTTTATATAATCACAACAGTAGTTGATGTTCTATCATTGCCCAAATTTAATATGGAAATCAATCTTTTTTATATACACTGCTCATTAATATAGTTTTTCTAATCTAAAATACTCATTTTTATTTTATGTTTAAAAAAACTGAAAAGATATAATGCAGTGTTTTTCCTATTTACATGATTTCATAATCAAAAGAGCTTTACACTTAAGATTTTTATTTTTTTAGCAACAGCACACAAGTACTTAGATTGAAAGTAAAGCAAAAGGGAAACCAGTCATTTAAGGTCTTTCTAAAGGCTCTGCATGTTCAAAATCCATCCTTTCTAAACTTCTTTCAGAAGCCAGTAATTCTTAATGTCATTGTGTTTCTACTTCATGATGGTGTTATTTCTTAAGATTCCATGAAAAAAAACCCAACTTAAAAGCCCTGGTGCTCTACTGTTGTACCATGTTTTCAGTTACAATTTAAGTTTCAGAATGCTGCTAAATACACTTGATTCAAGCCTGCCTTAGTTCTGTTGTGCGCTGCAGCCGCTCTAAGCAAAGGTCTTGCTGTGCAGTGTGGAGGACAACGTTTTCTTCATTCTTGCTTCCTTGGTGATATCTCTGTGCAATCAGTCTCTCTCAGCTGTTTCCTTGCTATATGTCTCATCTATGTTTGCTTTTTGATCTCAAATGTGATTGTTTTAAGATGTGCCATATATTTTCCCAGACTCATTAACATAAAAAAGAAAAATTTATTCCCCAATAAGATTCATCATCTTCACAGCAAAAGTTTAATTCACACAATCAAATTCAGCAACTGATTGATTCTCGTCGATTACAAAAACGTTTTACTTTGGTCTCTGGAAGTTTGGGTCCAAGCTCTTGATACCTATTAACTCCCAAGTTACATGTTGTTGATTTTTAATATTGACCAATCTCAGTCAATGATAAAAATAGCCTGTCAAGAAAAACTGTCCCACACTGGAAATGGACAGAAGAGGTTACTGAGTATGTTTTGCAGTACAGAGCATAACATTGTCTTACAGGTTCTGGGGATTCCCCGGTTCAATGAATTTGTGCACATTTGTTTGACTATCAGACCTCTATGGAAGTGTAAGTTAAGTTTCAAAAGAAATGCTGTGAATGATCCTTATCCATAGTAATAAATGGACATGTGGTCTGGTGGTGATAAAATGTATCCCTGCCTTACAGAAAAGATGAGCTAGCACCTGTATCTTATTGCCTTAGAGGATACTCACCAGCTTGTGTGTACTACCAAGTTCACTCCGGCATTTTAGGTTACTTATATAAATATGCTTATTTTTTCAAATTCCTCTTTTGGGTTTCCTACCTGATCTATGAATTGTATAAATTCTAGCCATAGGTTTACTTTAAATGTGTAAGTCATGATTTTAACTTGTGGAAATTAGACTCTAAGATCATCAAGTCATAATTGCCATGAGCCATCCATTTTAAAATATAGCTTTCAGACCCTTCAAAATGTGAAAAAGGTGCTTCTTAAAATTGGTGCACTATGGTACTGGGGATTGGGGTTCAGTACGTAGGCATGCAGTGGAGTGATGCTCCTCTGAATTCTCTAGGGCTTACCTTTCAGTACATTGCCAAGTCCTTCTTCCAAGGAGCCCCTTTCTGGACTTAGTCAGCTTTTATACATTGTAGTATTTCAAAAATGTATAATTTGTATGTAAATGCATATAAAATGTAGGGCTTATACATTTATATATTTTAACATGTAGTCATAGCTATATATAATGGGTTTAAATAAAGTTAAGGTATAGATATGAAGACATGCACACAGATCTGTGTGTCTTCTAAATGTATGGTGTGTAGAGGGTTCTGGGTGGCATTAGTGATTTGGCTCAACTACCAGCCCAAACGTTAGCAATTTGAAACCATCCAGCAGCTCTGAGTAAGAAAGTGATCGCATGCAAATGGGATTCAGGGACATGCTGCTGCTGTCCGCATTGCCCCCAGAACAAGACTCTGGAGCAGTGCTACCCTGAAGCCCATGCTGTCACCATGAGTTGGAATTAGGGTTACGGAGTGTATAATGTGGAATTTCCCAATGAAAGTCTTACAGGGCAACTCTTGCTACCCTCAAATGAGGAGATACGTTGTCATGTTGGGGGTAAAAAATCTTAAAGCACATTTTTCATGGCCTTTTTCCTCACCAATCCAGTTTTCATATTCCTTAAAACCTCTTCATAATAAGTCCCTGTGGTCATTCTATGTCCCGCAAGAAAAATTATCAAGATGACTTTTTTGGATATTCCAAACACTACGACCATTAACTTCTGAGCTGTCTTCTCTGCCTTGAATTAATTTTGAGCTCTCTCTGACCTTCCTTAGTTTTCTGTATCCATTTTAAAAACTGCTGTTTCTCGTGCCAGAGCATTTCCATAGCCTGTGACAAAGCTTCAAAGCTTTATTAAAAATTGTATGTTGACTCAGTCCTAAAAAAATCCCCCTCTCCCTCATCTTCTCTATGAGACAAGAATACTTTTTAATATGCACCCTATTGCAGGAAATAGAACTGTATTATTGAGAAAACTTTGTCTGCAACCATTCACTGATAGTAGAGACGTAGTTAAACATTCTGTGGACATGTGAGTGTGTGTGGTTATAACAGGAAGTCATCTTGTAGACTTGTCTGATGACGTGTGGACGACAGTGCCTACTCCAGACTTATCAGTTGAAATCACCAAAGTGTGTTCTGGAATTGCTATTCTGTACACTTCCTCTTCTAGTAAACATCTTCATTTGTTAATTTCTACATGGAACACCTCTCTCACAATTTATTGTGTGTTTCTCAGAGTAGAACTCAAGCATTGCTCCTTCTACTAATATTCTTTCATGTTCCAGTTAGTTGATACGGTTTTCTTATCAGATATGATATCACCTCACATTGGACTTCATTTATATGTATATGGCTTATGTCACTCTACTAGAATTGTCCATTTTATTGCTAAATAAATTTTTGATATTATCAATAATATTGCCAAAATATTATTGAAGGAAGAATCCTATCTTATTCTGCTTTTTATCCTCAGTCACTTGTAACAAAAGGGTTAACAAGTCCATGATGATCAAGTGGATTTCAATATCATAGTAACCCTGTAGCCAACAGACATCCCTGGCAGCACTGTTGGGGAAGTTTATGGCTGCTAACTGCAAAGTGAACATTTCCGACCCATCAGCCCCTCCTCAGCTCCAAGGAGATGCTGTTTGTTCCCCTAAGGTTTGCAGCCTCAGAAACCCCAAATAGGCCATCATGAGTCAATTTGAATCAATTTTATGACAGCGAGTTAATGTAATAATATATTTCTGAATGTGAAAAAAATATATAGTGTTAAGAGGAATCTGGAAAAATTGAAAGTAGGCAGAAAGATTGTTGGATATCCTTTCAATGGAATAATGGCTATTGTCTAGAAGGCTCTTGGAGTTATCCTGCTCTGTAGAGGTCTATGCCTGTCCCTGATTCTGATTGTTCTATTCCATAACTTTTAGAGGAAATAAGTTTATATGTGTAGGACTGAGGAGGAAAATTCATGTTCATAGCGTTGTACATTTTTTTTCTGGGAGAAATATATAAAATAAATTTGATACTATATTACTTATCTCAAGAGATAATTCCAAGCATTCATTTAATTGTCCTCTGGATATTAAGCAGTTCCACATCCATTTGCAAATTAATTTCCACATTCCTAATTATTCCTGTGAATGTGTGTGCGTGCTCTTTGAATTACTCTTGAAATTTAACTTATGTATAATCTAATTTTCACATTTGTTTAATTATTTATGGCTCATGTTTTTAGCATTAAAATATTCTTTAACACTAGTATATTATTAGATATAATCTCTGAAATATTATATTTGATCACTCAATTGAGTCTTGCATCTTTCTAAGTGCCAGCTATTCTAGTTTTTAAAACCCATTAAAAAGAACACTGTGCTTTCTTACCAAAGAACAATCAATAGGAGATGGTTTGCTATAGTTCTTGAATCTTTCATTTCCTTTTCCCCTCTCCCTCTTGCTTTTTCCTGGTTTAAAATAACATCCTTTTTCTTTAAAAGAGTCGTGGGACTACTTTGTATTTCCTAGCCATCATGATGTCCCTATCACTTTCTTTGTCTACTTGAGTTCTTTATATGTAAATAGAGTCAGTTGAGTCAGTGATTTCCTTTCATTTATTATTTTGATTATGTTGTTACTGTACTGATATTTTGAAATCTCATTGCAGAATATTTTAGCATTCTTTCTTATACTTTGATTAGAATACATTGGCCTAATTAGAAATGTGAAATCAGAATGGATGATGGCAATGCTCAGCCTTCACTTCAAATGCTCTTGCAGTCATTTCAAGAAGAGGTCACAGAAATAAACTGTAACTCATTAGCCTGGGGCTATGAAGGATCTCCAGGCCATACTGGAATTGGCAGTCCTTCTGTCTTTTGTCCTTAAGGACTTAGGGTACTGAAATAATTATTAAACATAGAAAACAGATTGACAGTAAAAGAGCAGGCTCTGTTGGAATGTATAGAACAGAAAAAGCTATTAATTTAACAAAAGAGTTGGTTTTGGTTAATATTTACAAGCGAACTCGAATTCAATAACTTATAACATACCACAGAAAAATCTCTGACGTGTAGAAGGTATTACCCTTGCTTTAATGATATCTCAAAGATTATATCTAAAGATCCACTTTAGGGAAGAACAAACACCTTCAACATGTTTTATTTATGAGGAGTAATATGCTTGTTATTTGAAGAATCCTGCTAGCTGCATTCATGTCAACATATTAACATTATAATGAGCCAATCATCTTTTTTATAAAGCTAATTCTTGAATAAAAGGTGTCTTTTATGTTTGTCTTATTTGTAATGTGCGTTTTTCTTTTTCTTGTTTCAACATTGAAACTTGTTGATTTGAATTGATGGGTCAAATATCTCTGGCCATTTAAAAAACTCTGTTTGCAGAATTTATAGTGTACCTGCACTAGGAACTCCAGAAAACAAAAGATTTGTAAATCTTGCTCTGGGGTGCAAACATGTTTAGTGGATTATTCTGATTTAGATTGAATAATGGAAAAGAGAAAACCAATATGATACAAAATAAATCACTAAAATATCTCTGAGACACCATATGAAACAGAGTCATCACAAAATTTAAAATGCAAAGATATTGAAATAAAGGAAAGGGGGATCACTAGTTATGCATGTCAGATAATGAGAAAACTATATTTGATAATAAATAATTTCAAAAGCCTCTATATATAATTTCAAAGACATCTCCCAGACATTAAATAAAAATGGCCTTGCTGCAATACATATTTTGTAATTATTTCACATGTTGGATCCATCGCTCTGCATAGTAATTTCTGTTTCCACTTGTTTGTGTGCGTGTCTGCTATACTGTCCTCACCACGGTGACAATCTTCCACGTGTTTGTGTTAGCATTGTCTAGCTCATGGTCAGCTGCAGAATGAGAGCTCCATGATCTTTTCAATATTTAACAGTGAGTGCTTCTGTGTCTTTTAAGTCTCAGTCTGGTAGTTCATGTTCTTAGTTGGTTTAGCAACATTGGGATTTTAGTGTTAAGATGATGTAAGAGTTCATGGACATATTAAGAGTGTGAAACTTTCTAAAGTGATCTAGTAGTGTATTAGATTTCATTTGCTGCATAGCAGCTTGAAAGAATACTTAGTCATTATTTCACAAGGGAGCCCTGCTGGTCTAGTGGTTCTGCATTGGGCTGCAGTCAGCATGATCAGCAGTTCAAAACAAACAGCATCTCTGGGAGAAAGTTGGAATTTCCAATCCCTTAAAGAGTTACACTTGTGCAAACCTGTTTGTGAAAACCTGCAAGGGGTCACTAGGAGTCAGCATTGACTCAAAGGTAGAGCGTTTGCTTTAATTGGTCTATTTTTTCACAATATGTAAATGAGTAGTCTGATTTGTTATACTGAATCTCTGCTAAACTCAAGGCATCAATTTAACTGAGCTCTTACCTGGTCGGTGAGAGCATGCATCTACTTCAATGTTTATTCTGGCTGTTGGCAGAATCTTGTCCCTTGAACTGGCGGATCCCTCTTGCTTGGTAATTGCCAGGCAGGTGATGCTATCTTTTCCTAGAAGTCACTTAGTCCTTCTCACTTGGCTTTGCCGTCCTCAAATCAACAGCCCTGAAATGTTGTCTCAGACTTGACATTACTCTGACTGTCCCTCTACTTCCAGAGGAAGTAGAATATGAATAGTTTTCTTTTGTCACACAATCCTGGCAGCAAAATGTGGGAAAGAGATCAAAGAAACCACTTGAAGATTATGCCTGTCATAAACTTATGCATGGACTATTAGTTAATAAGCAATATAGGGAATTATTAGGATAATTCCCTACATGGTGCTGTTTTCTTTCTTAAATACATATTTCTCAGGATTTCCAGCAAACATGAATGGAATATTCTAAAAAAATACATGTTCAACTACACCTACACACATGTTACTAGAACAGAGTGACATTTCATTACAGGCTCATTTGGGAATACTTCAGATAGAGCTTAGTATTGCAGACATGTCCTTTGCCTTTTTTATCTTAGTGATGAATTTGTATTTTATTAGAAACTTTTATAAAATTTTAAAACGATTCTCAATTAACAAAGTGATTTTTATACAAAGTTAAATGAGGTTAAAAGTAAATGAAGCAGAATACTTAAATATGATGTACATTATATGAATCGTCTAATAGTAATGGAATAGATTTTGAAGAATAAAAATCTTAATTTAAATTCTGGATTTGTATTCCACCACTAGTCCTGTGATATTGGTAATATCCTTTACTTCTGATGACTTGACATTTGTTCTCTAACAAATTAACACGAGTAAACCAAGCTCACTGCCATTCGGTCATTTCTGATTCGTAGCAACCCTACAGGACAGAGCAGAACTGCCTCTTTGGGTTTGCAAGGCTGTGCATGTCTATGGAAGCAGAACATCTCATCTTATTCTTGTTGAGGAGCTGGCAAGTTCAATCTGCTGATGTGGTTAGCACCCCACCATGCGATGCATTATGCCAACTACTTTTCAGAGATATGTAGGGAATTTTAAAAAACAATAGCTATAAAATGTTCCACATAGTACAAAGATCCCTAGGTAACTTGCAAATGCCAGCTGCTATTCGGGGATGGTACAGCTCATATGCTGGGCTGCTAAATTCACCCAGATGTGCCTTACAAGAGAGCCCTGACAATGTACTTTTGAATAAAAGCGAGGCATTGCAAATAACCATTCTCCTCTGACAAACAGAGTCAACATGAGTTGAGGTAAACTTGACAACCACCGGCTTTGGTTTTTCCCATCTACAGTGCTCATGAGGCATATAAAAGATGGCCGATGTTGTCGCGTACTGTTTTGTGAATTGGTTCCAACTCACAGTAACCCTCTGCCCAATGGTGTGAAACAGGGCTAATCCTCGCCATCTGTCTTGAGTTTGAGCCAATTGTTGCAGCCATGGTGATAATCCATCTTGCAGCAAATCTTCTCTTTTGTGGACTTTCTACTTCACCAAGCATAATGCCCTTGGCCAGGGACTGATACCCCTTGATAACATGTCCCAATCCAGGTAAAATGAAATCGTGCCTCCTTGCAACATTCTGACTGTACTTATCCAAGATGTATTTGTTCATTCTTTTGAAAGTTTGTAGTAAATTTGATATTTTTTCCCAAACTATAATTAAAAGGATAAAATTTTTCATTTTTTTCTTTAAAAAATAATTTTTCATCGTCCAGTTTTGGTCCACATAGGTGGCCATTGAAAAGACCATGGTGTTGGTGAGACACACTTAGTCCTCAAAGTGACATCTTTGTTATTTAACATGCAAGGGGGTCTTTTGACACTGATTTGCCCACTGCAATGCGTTATTTAAATTTCAGGCTACTGTTTCTATGGGCATTGGCAAGGTTGGGCTTAGTAGATGAGGATAAGCTTCCAAAACCCAACTTGCATGCCTACAAGTCAATTCTGACTCACAGTGGCCCTATAAGACAGAGTAGAACCACCTGTGGGGACCACCAAGACAGGAAAGCCTTACAGGAGTAGAAAGTCTCATCTTTTCCCCTGAAGATTTAGAACTGCTGACCTTCCAATTCACTGGCACATGCTAATCCACTACACCAGCAGGACTCCCTTACAGTACATCTAGAGAGTTATAAAAATAAGACTCTACTTTTTAAATTATTTTCCTTGTCTTTTATTGGGGGCTCTTATAGCTCTTATCACAATCCATACATACATCCATTTTGTCAAACACATCTTAACATAGATTGTCGTCATCTTTTTCAAAACATTTGCTTCTACTTGAGCCTCTGGCATCAGCTCCTCCTTTCTACCCCCTCCCTCCACATCCTCCCTTCTTCCCCAATAACCCCCTAACAATCTATAAATTATTATGAAAATTTTTAGTTTTTTATGTTTTATACCAACTGTTGTCCCATTTCACCAGCCTTTCTGCTGTGCACTCTCCTGGGATTGGGACCACACGTTGATCATTGTGATGGGTTTACCCCAACTTCCCCACTTCTCCTACTAATATTGCTGCTCTCCTTATTGGTTTTGAGGGTACTATCTGTTCTGGATTCCCTGTGTTTCAAGCTCTTGTCTGTACCATTGATAAGATAGAGTTGGTGTCATGGTAGTGGTGGTGGTGGTGGGTGGGAGTAAGGGGAGGAGGCATTAAAGAACTAGAGGAAGGTTGTGTGTTTCATCAGTGCAATACTGCACCCTGAGTGGCCCTTCTCTTCCTGTGGCAGCTCTGACAGGGGGCTGTCCAATTGACTACTGATGGACTTTGTCTACTCTGAATTATAGGATCACTCTGAGTCAGAAATAATTAGGTGGCAGTGAGTTATTTCAGGTTTTCTACATTAATACATTGCATTAACATAACAAGGAGAACCATTTTTTTCAAATGGTATTAAAACTACACATAGTGGTTATGATTTATAACACATATTGGGGAACCACAATCCAATCCATGACACCCCACACTTTGGCTCTCCAAAATTCATGTCTTTGAAAATACAAAATCTATTCAATCCATAGAATCATGCAAAAGTTTTAATTCAAAGTCCACAACATCATCTTCTGAATTATCTAAAACATATATATTGTGGCTTCAGGCATATTACATTTTGTGGCAAAATTTATTTTCATCAGTGAGCCTGTGATATTAAGAATACAATTTATCAGCTTACAAAGTACAATTGAGTAAAGTTTTCTATGATCATGCAATAATATTTTTGATTTAAATATTAATAGGAAAAGTGTCAGGAATAAATCATTGTAGTTGAGATTCATTACTTTTTTAGGTCAAAGTTTTGGTTATGCAGTGTACTACTAACCGCAGGTCAATAGGTCAAATCCATCAGCCACTCAGCAGAATCAAAATAAGGCTTTCTGATTCTGTAAAAGCTTACAACCTTCAAAACCCTGGAGGGCAGTTCTACTCTGTCCTATAGGGGTGCTATGTGTCAGAACATACTTAATGACAGTGGATTTGAGTATTGACATTGTGCAATTATATAAGTCTGAAGGTGTAGATCAAGGTTGACGCTAAAGACATTTTAGAGACATCAGAATACTTAAGATATTCAATATCTTAAAAAGAATAATGTTCTCTAATCTTTGCATGCTCAATGAATTAACCAGCAAATTTAACCCCAACATTTAATTGCTGATAGAGATAAACCAACTTGAAAGATATATTGTTGTTTTAGGTGCCATCAAGTTGGTTCCGACCCATACTGACCATATGCCCAACAGAACAAAATACTATCTGGTCCTGCATCATCCTCACAATTGTTCCTATGCATGAGCCTGTTGTTTCAGCCACAATGTCCATCCCTATCTTGGAGGAACTTTCCTCTCCTTTGCCGCCCCTCTACTTTATCAAGGATGGTGCATTTCTCCAGCCACTGGTCTCTTTTGACAATATGTCCCAGGTATGTAAGATGAAGTCTAGCCATCCTTGCCTACAAGGAGCACTGTGCACATATTTCCAAGACAGATTTGTTTGGGTTTGGGGCAGTCCATGGTACATTCCATATTCTTCTCCAGTATCCAAATTCAAATGCCTCGATAAGAAAGAATTAAAGGTATATTAACCCTAGGACACGAGTTCCTATTCATCAATACGTGAACTGAAGCTGATGTTTCCACTTAATATATAATATATGTACAGGCTGGAAACTCTCTTGAACTGGAGAATATGAAAAATCAATTTATAGATCAGTGGTGTTCATTAAATATGGGATGGGTTAAAGAGAGCCAGATTTGAGGATTTTAGAAAACTGAAGTCTTCCTCCTTGGACTCACTCAAAGAAAAGCAGGAACCATCCTGTTATGGCAAAGTGGCCTGGGCCATGTTTGACCTCATCCAGCTTTTGTAGTGAAAGGGTGAACCGAATCCAGACCAACTGAAAGCTGATTGCTCATAGGGAGAGGTCAGATATCCCTCTACCCTCCATCCTTCTTTTAACTTATTCTGACATTATTCCTTCTCATACAGCACTATACTTCTCTGCCAAGTTCAATAATCTATTGCAATGACTCCCCAGAGCTCACAAATCATGCTCATACAGATCGAGGTTTAACAAAGAAGCTTATAGGTTCCTACAAAATAGATGAAACAACAATAAGGGTATAGTCTTTTGTTTATAGCAGCACCTCTTCTAGGAAACGGGTTTTCTTCTGGCTCTCCGCCTCTTGGTCTTGTGGTCCCTTGCATCTATATTGTTCTCTGGACCAGGCAGCCCACCTGCAACCCTTCCTCACTGCTTCACAGTCTCCAGGCCACAGCTTCTACTGCCCCTGTCCTTCCGACAAAGATTTTATACCCTCTCCCCAAATGGCTCTTATTCTTGCAGGCCCCAGAATTCTTTGTTCCCACTTCTGAGATTGCTATTTTCTACTCAAAGGAATTGCAAATTTGACCAGTTCTTGAGTTAGAATCCTCTATACCAGAGGTTCTCAACCCCCTTGGGGGTTCGCCATCCCCTTGGGGGTCGAATGACCCTTTCACAGAGGTTGCCTGATTCATACCAGTAGCAAAATGACAACGATGAAGTAGTAATGAAAATAATTTTATGGTTGGGGGGGTCACCACAACATGAGGAACTGTATGAAAGGTTGAGAACCGCTGCTCTATATCTTATTTGCACGGTCTCATCCCATCACGGATGGCAGAGCCATACGGAATTTACATCAGCAAATATATGCACAATGTCCTTTTTTTAATCAGTAAAAATGTCAGTAGGAAATAGAGCTTCCTTGGAGGCAACTGGGCTTCCTAGTTACAGACCACTGGATTGTTGAAGTTGCTGCTGAAATCATTACAGCACTGAGAGCCAGAAGGTTCTCTTAGTGACGGCCTGCTGTGAAACTAGGAAACCGAGCCGGCCGACACTCGGGGAGAACACTTCCACAAAGATGGTGCTGAATGTATCTATAAATTATCAATCAAGCTATTGCTCCTCCCTATGTGTAGAGTGAGAGTGATGGTTATTTCACTATTATTAATAATAAATATGTATACTCCCTCCAAAGAATCATGTTGGATTCTAGGTACCTATAGAATACGGAGGTGAAGCTGTCGGGATGGCAAATGGCATGGAGGTGAATAGATCTGACCTCCTCTAGTTTCCCTATTGCCAGGACACGAGTCAAACACACCTCCATGCTCCAGCTTATATTACCTTTGTTCACACCCACTGATCCTCATCGGCCACTCGACATCTCTGCTGGGCTCCATTCATTGGAATGGCCGCACAGAACTCATAGACAATATTGACATTGTAGTGTTTCCTAGAGAAGCCAAGAGGTTACTCCAAATCAGGTCAGGTCTAACAAACAGTAAGGAAACAATCATTGGTTTCCTCAGCCAAGCAGTCTCTCAGCCACATGGTAGACTCTCTCTGGTCCTCAGCCATATGGTCCCTTTGACTTTGCCTCCATGGGACAGGAAGGAAGCCTGCCTGTCATTGTGGCCCACAGGACCACAGTCGCAGTCCAGCTGAGAAGGCATCCCTAGTCTCAGCGCTGCTGCTCTGACTCTCTGTGCCAGTCTGACACATCTTGTCTTGGTGGCCTCCTCCCTGTCAGACAGAGAGTTCAAATGTGCTTTCAAAGGTCCTTGGGCTTCTCTCTCTGCTACAGCTTCAACGATGGTTCATCTAATAGCCAAGAAGGGTTCATGAAAGCGAACCAATTTCTATTAGTGTTACCCACTCCCTATTTGCATAATCCTACCCAAACATTTGGTGATAGTTGCAGACTTGGGTAGAAGAGCCGTCCACATTAAGAAATTTCACTCCATCACAGTAGGCAGCAAAAATGCTTACCTGCATCTGGAAAGATTGAATATCAGATAATCTGTCTGTGATTATTTGTAAATCTATTGCTGCTTATTAATTAGTCAAGTGATAGTAATATGTGAGATGATAGAGAAGGTTCTAGCTATGTGTCAATTTGACTGGGCCATGAGTCTTTGGTTGGGCCATTAAAAGTGAGTCATCACATGAGTCGCATGATGAGATTATGTAATCACCTCCATTATGAGATTTGCTATGAGCAATCAGTTAAAAAGCAATTTCCTTAAGGGTATGGCCTGCATCAACTATATATAGACATTCTGGCCAACCTCATGAGCTTTTCACCAGCTCTGGATCCTGAATCATATGGCCTCTATTCTTGGAATTTAAGACAGGAGCCTGCCATTTTATCCACCAACCTTGGGATTCCTTAATATCTACACTCTACAAGACAATAGCATACATCTTATCTGTTACTTTGTCAGTTTTCTCAGCCATTATGCCAGTAATTTGTTGTCTGCCCTATTGATTTTAAACTCACTGTCTTTTTCAGCTGTGTGAGTCAGGAGACACTGGAACCTGATAGCTGACTTGTGTCTTGGCAGCCTCCACAATTGCATAAACCACTTTCTTGAGATAAATATTTATATCTATATCTATGCCTCTGTCCTTCTCTGTCTATACCCATGCCTAGATCTATCTACGTAGAGAGGTACAGATATAAATATAGACATAGACAGATATAAGCATCACTGCTAGAATTCAGCATAAGAAAACAAATATAAATAAGTTAATTATAGTGAAATAATAGATAAAGGTCATCAGATGAAAATAAATCCGTGAAATCAGGAGTAGAAAGAAAATTGACAATTATTCAGAAAACCAAAAAGGATTCACATCACACGAATTGAAGGGGTTTGAAAAGAAGACATGTTCATTAATATTATATGTGCAGTTGGTTAATGAGAAAAGGATTTGAGTATCAGGAAGATGGGATACTTGAAGCCGTAGGACCGACTGGAGATCGGAGAGTGACACCGCAAGAGAAAGAAGGGAGATTCACTGTTGTATCATTGAGGAAAAGCTGGAAAGGTATGCGGCTGGGGTGAGCTCCTCAACCATGCTCACTTTGGAAGGAGCAGGGAGAAGGGAGGCAAGCAGTAAGGCCAGGTGTGAAAATGAAAGTGGAGTAGGGAGAACTTGAGAAAGCGCATGCTGATCACTGCATTTATTTTAATCTGGCAGGAAATGGGTTGTCTGCTAAGAAAGTATAAGAGCAGAGCTTGGAAAAATCTTGGAACATCTGTGAAAGAAACTGGAAGAGACAGTCAAGTGGAGATCAATGTGAGGGGCGGGGCAGGGAGATGGTCCAACATCACTTGGATCTGATGTTTCCCTTGGCCATATAAGAGATGATCCAATTCACAAAAAAATATCCTGCTTACCAACTACTGTGTAAATGTATACTGGGATTTTTATCTATCGTTATCTTTTAAGAAAACAAAAGGAAAGCAAAGCCTTTATTTCTGAATGCCACAGCCTTTGCCCCTGAAAATCTCTGGACGCAGCAGAACTGCATAGGGCTGTAGTCAAACATCTGCTTTTTATTTATCTTTGTTTACTTAGCTCTCCACTGTATAATTTTATAAACAGTAGCACAGATAACAAAATTATGGATGGTTATTTTTGTTGGAGAAGAGTTTTAAACAGTGCTCAGCAAGAATAAAAATTTTAAGCTGTCAGGGAAAGTTTCCTTTTTTTAAAAAAAGCTTGGTTAGCTTTCATTTACACAATGAACAGAAAATATTTTCTGCTATTTTCGCTTACAGGGCAGCAGAAGGCTGCAGAAGGATTTGGGACATTTGATAGTGCAGCTGTAGCAAAGAGAATGACAAATTTCCTGAAATCTAGAAGAACACGTCAGCAATTAGAGAATCCTGCTCATCCCTAATGCTGGCCTCCATTGGCAAGAAGCTGATTCCCCGTCCTGGTAACCATGTGTGTGTCAGAGTAGAAGTGTGACTGCTCAGAAAATGTCAAGAGGGGAAGAGGTGATAAATGGAAGAAAACTGGAAGGAATCAGAAATGGATAAGAGGTTGAGGCAGGCTTGTAAACATCCTTCTCCAGCATAGAGGTAGGTGAAGGGCAGAGAAGAGTCCATCTCCTCATCAATGGAAGAGTTCAGAGATATTAGGGAAAATGAAATGAAGGGGAGGAAGGGGAGGGAAGAAAGCCAGGAATTCATACAACCCCCACAATGACTGAATAGGCTTTTGAGTTTGGGGTTTTAGTAAGAGCACAGCATGAAATCTGGGGTACTGGGTTGACAGAGTATTAGAACACACATGCCTGAAAGGGTAAAGCGTACTACAGAGGACCAGGTAACATTGGTTGGATGGTCACCAATAGTGGAATATAAGGCCCAATTAGGCCTCTTAGACTAGAAAGGGGCCCTTTGGAATTTTCATTGCCAAAGCATCCCTCTTCAAAAAACTCTATTTGTTCAAACCTTTTCTCTGACTCTTGTCTGAATTGTCTCCCTCATGGAGAGGTTTGGAATCCTGAGCCTCCTCCAGTAACAGGGCTTTTCAGTAGCTAGGCTTTTGGAAGTAGAGAGTCAGACCTTTCGTCTGAAGTTCCTCTGGGTAGAGCTGCGCCAGCAAAGGGCTTAGCAGACGAGGGCAGTGCCGCTTGCTGACAGCATTCAGAAACTATAGTGACATTCAACACTAATTTGGATAAGTTAGTGATTTGGGATAAAAGTAATTGAAGTATCATTTTAAGATTGTTTATGTATATATTTAGGGTACATGTGTTCCTGTTAAGGTTCTGGGTGGTTTACCTTGCTTCTTGCTTCTCAATGCTGAAAGAATTCCCTTGGCAGAAGCACTTGTGTAAATCCAGGTGACTTTTATGAGGGAAAGGGAAGTTGTGGGTAGTACAGTCTCACGTACTGCATGCTAAAGTACATGCCAGTAGCAGCATAAAGTACACGAAAAGGGAAGTTGTGGGTAGTACAGTCTCACGTACTACACGCTGCACACTAAGGGTAACAGTAGTGTAAAGTACACGCTGTCTCTGGAAAGTGTGCAAGGCTCCACGGTGGGGGCTGTGGGAAAGTTCACAACTGATGATGGCTCTTTCAGGGGGGGGGCCTGAAAAAACACGTGGCAGGAATTCCGGAACAGGAGCATGGAACCAGCCCAGAGCAGGAACCAAGAGCAGGAAATCCCAAGAGGCCAAGAGAATTCTGGCCCCTAGAGGGCCTGCAGACACTTCGATTCCTGACACGCAGGAGAGGTTCCCACTCGCTGTTTGCAAAGCTCACTGGAACAAGACAAGAGAGATCCTTAGTCTGCCGATGGACTGCTTTTATCCCCTCCGATCCCCACTGGCTGGGGAGGCATGGTTGAGCGTGTTGGCAGATCTTATTGACTGAGTTTAGGTGCACCTGTGTGATGTCATGTAACCGGTGCCTAGTCTGTGTGCCCAGGTTAAGTTCCCACCTGGGCCTAGGTGACTGGGGTCTGAGAATACTCAGTTCTGGATTTCCCCATAGTGTGCTTGATTTCCTTCGAGCCCATCCATTGTGGCATGGACAGCTAATTTTCATTTAGGGTGGGCTTTGGAAAAGACAAGCCCCTTTGTCCCTAATCCAGCCACCTATCATTCCCAATGTACTGCTTCCTTAAGACAGTCTGTTTCCTAAGGATGTGGAGTCCTTATTGTCACTCCTTATTCTGTTCTAGAAATGCATTACCTGATTGGGGAATTTGGAGAGAGTTTAGGATGTACAGATATTTTCTCTCACAGTTTTTCTGGAGACATCCCCCCGCCCCACCCCATGAGCTCACCATATGCATGATCTGTAATGGCTCAACTTCCGGTACTGAGTGACTGTATCACTTTATCACTTTCACTTCAAGTTGCACTTGAAAGAAGGCCAGTGTTTTGTACACATAAGCTACATACTCAAACAGCGGCTTTTCCATTAATGTATTCAGTAAAGTATTAATTTAGTCTCATTTAATTTCATTATCTTACTTTGTTATTGTTAGTTTAGTTTTGTTTTGTGTGGTGTTTTGTATGAATTTCTGTATATGAGACTCAGGATAGCTACATCTATAGAGACAGTAACCAGATGAATGGTTTCTTGGGGGTATGGCAAGGGAAGTTGGGGGGAAATGGGGAGTTAATGACAATGGGTACAAAGAAGAATATGTTCTAAAACGGAGATTGGTGATGTCTGTACAATTCCTCTTAAGAGGATTAAACTATTGTTTTTTTTTTAAGAAAGAAACCTTTTGTAATGGTGAAACATTCAGCTGCTAATGGAAACCCGCTATCAATCTGCATGAAGAGGATCGCTCCCATCAATATGAACTCACTGCCATCGATTCCTTGGAAATCCTCTGGGCTGCTTTACTCCATGACTCTCCAGAAGCAGACAGCCTCATCTTTCCCCCACAGAGCAGCCAATGGGTCCAAACCACTGACCTTGGAGAGAGCAGCCCAATACTTAACCCACTGCAATATCAGGGGAAGGTTTAACATAATACACTGTTGGTTAAATTACTTGCTTTTATGTTCCTCTCTTGCAGAATTGATAGTCCCACAAAGACAAGCACCATTTCTTATTTATCTTAGTGGTCAATTCTTAGTGAAGTCAATGACCCCCAATGGTTAATAAGTAAATATCTGTAGAAGGAAAACATGGAGGAATTTTTTTTAATTTTGAAAGAGAATGTCAAATCCATTCCATTTCTTAGACTCATAGTGTGAAATATGCAATTTTGAAACCTAGGATCTGGCTAAAAATTACACTCCTGTACATTAGAGGTCTTCAGTTTTATATCATACCTTGAAAGGGGACAAACCAGATTTTATGAGTAAAGTCTGCCTCAAATATTAGATTTGAACCTAAATTAATAAAGTTAGGGTTGTCTAGAGAAAAAAACCAAAACACTAATGATTATATATACATATATATATATTTATATAGATAGGTAGATAACATAAGAAATAAAAAGTTGATTAATCTTTGAAGCAGTACAAATGGCTCAGTAAAACTCACTTCTGCGAGACAGCTAATACACGAGTCCTTCAAGTCTTGATGGCTGATGATTATTCCTCTGTAGAGCAATTCAGGCCATCTAGCCAAAGGCAGCAAAGACCAAGGCAGGTCACCAACAGGCAGCCAGATGACAGGGTCAAGCAATAGCGTGGTGAAACAGGTCTTGAAGGAACCTCAAACTACAGTGACACAGTCCATTGGTTAGGTGTCCCACAGGTAGTATAGCTCACAAGTTGAGGCTAAGAATTAGCTAAGGTAGCCAGCCGTAAACTGGTCTGTTCATCAAAGAGCAAGAGACCAAAAAGGGCAAGGCTGGCCAAGCCATTTATCCCTCCATCCTTCTATTAATCCTACATGTGTTCATTGGCCATGTAGGCACAATAAGCCTATCTACCACAATCCACCCCTTGCCAACTTGGCACTTATACACCATTCTTTAGCCATATATAATTCTCAGATATTAATGAAATCACATTTATACTTAACATGAAACATCTATCATATGTATAAATGAAAACACACTGAGTCCAATTGTATCTGATACGTCATACATGAGCAAAGGAAAAATATTCAATAAGCACATATAAAGAAAATAAACTGAAAATCACAAACCTCACTTTTACAATTGATCACGTGGTCATAACTGATAGGTAGAACTACCTTCTTCTATTTACTATCCATTCTGTATAAGCTTTGCCCTCAGCAAGTACCTCAGCTGGCTGAGGATTTTTTGCCTGGTGGGGTGCCCCAGACCTTCACTCCTGAGGAATCTGGGTCATTAGACGTCCTGTCAGGATTGGGTTGCTATAACTTACCATCTACTTTAAACAGGGCATTGTATTACTTACTAAGAGACAGCCTACAGGATCTCCTGGATTCCAGACGTAATCTTCTTTACCTCCTTTATCTAGCACCAGTCCAATTTCTCCTTGGAAATCAAGATCAATCACACCACTTAGTACAGTGACACCCTTCCTGACCTGTTGATCCAAAGACATGAGAAGCTCAGAGTGGCTAGGGGGCATTCTCAGCTGCCAGTTCAGTGTAATCTGTGCTGTGTTTCCCAGTGGGAGAGTTCGTTCCTTCAGGACCAGGACCTCCAGGCCTGAGGAGCACAGGGTTGCTGGGACAGGAAGCAAAAATGCTGCAATTGGATCACTAGGAGTAATAGTGAGTGGTGCCACTCCAGCTTCCACCCCTTGGTTCCTGGACCCATGAATTCTGGCTGTTGGAGAAATAGCACCATATATTGGCTGCTGGATTAGAGCGTATACAGCTTCCTGGAGCACATTACTCCAGCCCCACAAGTTGTTGCCACCTAATTGGAACTGTATTTGTGTCTTTAGGAGGCCATGCCATCATTCTATCAAGCCAGCAGCTTCAGGATGACGAGGCACATGATATGACCAGTGGATTTCATGAGCCTGGGCCCATTGCCGCACTATGTTTGCTGTGAAGTGAGTTCCTTGATCTGTAGCAATGCTATGTGGGATGCTATGCCGGTGGGTGAGGCATTCTGTAAGTCCACGAATGGTAGTGTTGGCAGAAGCATCACGTGCAGGGAAGGCAAATCCATATCCAGAGTAGGTGTTTATTCCAGTAAGAACAAAACGCTGTCCTCTCCATTATGGAAGTGATCCTATGTAATCACCTTGCCACCAAGTTGCCAGTTGATCTCCCCAAGGAATGATCCCATATCTTGGACTTAATGTTGGTTTCTGCTGCTGGTAAATGGGGTACTCAGCAGTGGCAGTGGCCAAGTCAGTCTTGGTGAGTGAAAGCCCATGCTGCTGTGCCCATGCATAACCTCAATCCCTGCCACCATGTCCACTTTGTTGATGTGCCCATTGGGCAATGACAGGAGTGGCAGAGGAAAGAGGAGGACCAGTCTTTGCAGTATGTGTCATCTTATCCACTTCATTGTTAAAGTTCTCCTCTTCAGAGGTAACCCTTTGGTGAGTGTCCACATGAGACATGATCATGTTTACTTTCCTGGCCCATTCAGAGAGCTCTATCCACATACCTCTTCCCCATACCTCCTTGTCACCCATTTCCAATCATGTTAAAATGACATGAAAATCATAGATAGCATGCCAAACTTACTGCCCTTGAGTCAATTTTGACTCATAGTTACCCTCTAGGAAAGGGTGAAGTCGTGTCTGTGGGTTTCTGAGTCTGTAACTCTTTATGGAATTAGAAAGCTTAATCTTTCTTCATAGATAGCATGAATACAATGATAAAATTATATATTCTGAAACTTAATCATAGTGTAGCTAAAGTAAATGGAAGAAATTATGAACTTAAATAACTGAATAGAAAATCTAAAAGGACTGTTTGAGAAGACAAAACAAATATCCTAATGAAATGTGTCAACCCTAGAATTAGAAAACCAAAGGGGAGTACCATGTTCAGCATATCTTAACCCTAAAGAGCTCAGACAAAACCTCCAGTTGCAATCTTAAAAGATTTTATAAACAAAATATTGAATGATACAGGAAATATCAAGAGATGATGAAAATGACACAGTCACTATACAGAAGGAACTTGTTAAAAATCACCATTTCAGGAGGTATCATATGGTGCTGAAAGAAGTTTAGGCTGCCCCAAATATATTAGCCAAAAACAATGCTCCAGACATTGATGGAATACCAAATGAAATGTTTCAACAGGATGATGAAACATAGGATGTTCTTCCAAATCTAAGCCAGGTCATTTTCAAGACAGCTACTTGGTCCAATGTCTTGAAGAGATTCATATTTGTACCTGTATTAGTCCGAGTGGTGTGGAGAAACAAATCCATGGGCACACATATGTGTATAAGAAAGAGATTCATATACAAGAGCAACTGAACATTGAGAAAACTTCCCAGCCCAGTCCAGATCAAGTCCAAAAGTCTAATATTAGTCTATATTTCTGATATCAGTCTATAATGTCCTCTTCAGACTCATGAAACACATTCAATGACGCCGAATGCAGAAGAGCACAGGCCAGTGGGTAGAAAGTCTTTGGATCCAGTGTCATTGGAAACATCTCAGCACTGGCAGGGGTCTCTTTGTGGCTTCTCCAGCTTCTGAGGTCTGGTTGCATCCATGTGGCTTGTCTTCTACAGTGTCTCCCAGGGAGTAGCAGAGAGAGAGAGATTGGTGTCTTCTTCCTCCAAGGAGAAAGTAACAGATTTTCCTGAATTCCTAGGAGAAGGCCATGCCCACAGAAGTCTCATTTGCTATTCCACATTGACAGCCTAGATTCCACCCCTATACTCTTAATCCTTAAATTGACACCAGATTAGGTGACTACCATAGTACCAATCCCAAAGAAAGGTGACCTAATGCAATGCCCAAATCATAAAACTAAATCATTGATATCATATGCAAGTAAATTTTGCTCAAATTCATCCAACAAATGTTGTAACAGTATGATGACAGAGGTTCAGGACAGATCCAGAAGTGGGCATGGAATAACATTTCTGATGTCAGATAGATCATGGCTCAAAAGAGATAATACAGGAAAGGTATTTACTTATGTTTTATTAACTATGCTAAGGCATTCCACTGTGTGGACCATCCTAAAGTATGGAGAACCTTCAGCAGAATGGGAATTCCTGAACACTTTATTGTATCTTCTCACCATACTTGTTCAATCAGTGTGCTGAGTAAATAACCAGAGACACTAGCTTATATGAAGAAGAACATTGCATCAAGATTGGAGGAAGGCTTATGAATAACCTATCATAGGCAGATGACATAATTTGCTTCCTAAAAGAGAGGAACACTTGAAACATGTGCTGATGAAGAGCAAGGATTATAGTCTTCAGTATGGATTAAGACTCAATGAAAAAAAGACCAAAATATTCAGCACTGGACCAATAGGTTGCATCATGGTAAATGGAGAAACGATTGAAGTCCAGGATTTTGTCTTGCTTGGATCCACAGTGAATGCTCATGGAGGCAGCAGTCACAAGCTCAAGAGGGTTGCATTAAGTAAGTCTGCTGCACAAGACCTCTTTAGAGTTTTTAAAAGCAAGGATGTTACTTTGAAGACTGAGGCGCGCATACCCAAGCTATGGGATTTCCATTGCCTCAAATGCATATTGAAGTTGGACATGGAATAAAAAAGTCTGAAGAAGAATTGATACCTTTGAATTGTGGTGCTGGAGAAGAATATTGAAATTACCACGGAGTGCCAAAAGGACAAACAAATCTGTCTTAGAAGTATTGGCAGATGGCATCTTAGAAGCAAGGATGGTAAGACTTCATCTTCCAGATCATTGCCTTGGAAAGCACATCATACTTGGTAAAGTAGATGGGGCAGTGGAAAAAATGAAGGCTCGCAGTGAGACGGATTGGCACTGGCTGCAGCAATGGGCTTGGGTATGGCACAGCACAGGGCAGTGGTTCATTTTATTGTGCATCCTCAGAATCTACTGGATGTCACCTAACAACAAAAGACGATCTGTATTATTTCCTTAACCTTCCTGCTCTTTTTCTACTTGTTGGAGATGTTGACATTGGTTCTTTTTCAATTTTTGATATTTGTGTTTATTGCTATAAATTGCACCATGAGCATTGCTTTTGTTGTGTTCTAAGGGTCCTGGTAGTTTGTGTTTTCATTCTCATTTAATTCAAATAATTTTATCTATTTGCTTTTGTATTCCCAGTAGTTTTTCACTAGAAAGTTATTTTGTTTTTTATGTATTTCCTATATTTTATGATATTCCTATTGTTTATTTCTGAGAAAATGCTTTGTAATAATCTATTTTTAAAACCTTATTAACTTATTTGTGGCCTAACATATGGTAGAGTGTAGAGAATGTTCCACGTGCTTTTAAAAAGAAAGTTTAGTGTGCTTCTTTTGTGTAGCATATTCTATATACATCTTTGAAATCAAGTTGCTTTGCTGCTTAGTTGTTCTGTGTATCTCTTGGGTTTCTCTTTGGTCGTTCTTTTATTTAAAGTGATGGACGAAAGTCTCATTTATTGGGGAGTTGCCTGTTTGTCTATTTAATTCTAGTAAGGTTTTATGTATGCATTGGCACTCTCTCATTGGATGTATAGATAATTTTTATAAATTTGTTTTCTGATTCAATTGACCCTTTAATCATAATATAATGTTCCTCATGTCTCTCATGTTATTGTTTGCTTTAAAATATATATTATCAGAAATTAATAGAGATCCTTCTGTTCCTCTTCTATTGCTCTTTGTAAGATACACTCTTTCCGTCCTTTTACTTTTAGCAGATTTTTGTCTTTGTGTCTAAAATATTTCACTTGTCTAAAGTATTTCACTTGTAGAATGCATATGGATGGGTCAAGTTTTATTATTTGTCCTGATACTGTCTTAATCTGTGCATTTAATCAATTTATATTTACTGTAGTTATCAGTAAATATGAATTCATTGCTGTCAGTTTGGTGTGTGCGTGGATGTGATTGTGGTGTTTGGGTTGCTGTGTTTCAATTAATTTTGTGTTGAGTTCATTAGGTTTATGGATCATTTTATTATTTCCTTTATTGCTATTTTTAAAGTATTAGTAAATATTCATAATTTCCCATTTATTATTTTGATGACCAGGTTAATTAATTGTATTTGTATTCACCAGTGATTTATTAATTTCTCCTAAAGTTAAAAATACTCTTATTGAAATTGTCCTGAGTGCCTCTCTATTAGGACATTCAGTAACTGCACACTCTATTCCCTCTGTTTGCTTTGCAGTTGCCCTTACTTACAATATTTTTCACAGCTTTATTGGCATATAATCCATGTATCACACAGTTCAATAATGTAAATGTACGTAGGAAGCATCCAGCTGATCAAGGTGTTTACTGATGGAGGAGTTGTACTAACATCATCACAATCAGTTTCAGAATATTTTCTTCATTCTTGTTTTCATTGTTATTAGTCCCCAATTCCCACCCTTCAGCCTCCCCTACCATAATACCAAGGAACCATCAATACAGTTACTATCTCTATAGATTTACCTGTCTGAATTTCTTATACACAAAAGCATTAAAAAGACAAGAAAAAACAGTAGCAAAGAAACAAATGTAATGAGAATAACAAAATAAAACAGAAAATATTAAAAACTAGAACAAATTTATATGGATCATAAGGAAAATCACATGACAGGATGCTACATTTTAACTCAGTGGCATCTGTGACAGTCCACCATGTGATGGATCTTTTTTAGCACCTGAAACAGCTTTACAATGGGTCCAAATGGATATCAACTGATAGGATATTACAGTTTGTCCTAATTACATCTGCCATAATTAACTTCACAATGCTGTCTGTCTGACAACAGTGCTATTTACATCCCTCATTATCATTGGAGGGGACTCGCCAGAGGTTTAACCTATGCGTGGACCCTGTACATGGGTTTCAGACTTCTACTGTCATCCACAGCCTTCTGCAAACCAGGTGTTCACCATTTAAATGCTGATATCATTCCTTCCCTTTGATTTGGGTTTTATTATTTATTACCATTGAATCACACAGGCTGACATGATTCTTCCATAGAGACTTAGTGGACACCTCACTCAGATGACTACTTGTTGAAAAACAAGCCTTTAGGATCCCAGACACGATTATTTCTGAGGGCTGCACAGCATCTAGTGTCTTCAGAATGCTTTAATGTAGCCCTCATATCTTCAGTGATCTCTTCATCAGATTGAGCCTCAAGGAGGGACATGCTATGATAACAAATGTCAATACAGATGTTCAGTGATCCTATGGGACAGGGTAGAACTTGTCCTGTGGTCTCAGAGCCTGTAAACCTTCACAGGAGTAAAAAGTCACATCCTTCCTCTGTGTTTCAAACCATCGAGCTTGCAGTTAGCAGACCACCGTGCAACCATTGCACATTGATAGTGTCATTAGCTTAGCCAATGATGTAGAATGTAAACCTCTGTTGAGAAAGGGAAATTAGAAAAGTATAGATCAACTATGACCCACTATATGGATTGGTGACTTGTACAGATTAAACTCGTAAGTGACTGGACATTGCTTACACAAACAATGGGTGTTGGTGAAAGGGCAGATTTCCAATAATGTTCATTCGCAGCAGCAGAGCTATGCCTATCAGATTAGTGCGTATCATAATGAAACACAGAGGGCATTAACAAAGCATTTTAATGGTAGTTCCTGGCCACCATTCATTGGGCACCCTCCAGGACCGAGATTCTAATCAAAGGCCAGTGTCTGCCACTTCTATGCTCTTGAGTGGTAGTCATCTGCTTCTTCTCACTATAGGAAGCTTCAGCCGTTAGTCCAAGTTTCAGCCGTTGGGTATATGGGAGTGTGAGGTAAAATCCAGTTCACTTATTGGGGTTTCCACATCAAGTCCAAGTGTGGTCTATGAAGGATGTTGTGCACCTCACAATACAGAATCTAAAGTCCCAGTCCTCTATAGAGCAGTAACTGGCTTACCAAGAGCTGCATAGAAATTAGGTAAAAGTGTCCAATTAAAAAAATTATTTTAAAGTATTATTTCCTGTTAAGAGGTCTCATTTATTTACAATTTTTAAAACTTTGTTATACTTACATTTTCACAGAGGTACTAACATTATCTCTGTGTCATGTAGTTAGGCCAAAGCAATCCAAACGGAAAATTATTACTGATGCTGAAAAATATATTTCACGTTATCTAAGCACATCAAAGTCATTTCTGAGGCTGGTGTCAACTTTTCTAAGTGCATATTAAATTTCAGGCTACACAGTTTGATGCAGAATAAAACAAACCCTTTTTTAAAAATGTGCATGGGAAAATGCGGGTGTTAGCATTAACATGATGAAGGGTTAGAAGCTATTAAGTTTTATTCTATATGTTTACGTTTATTAAACATAAAACTGAATTTTATTATTGAATGTGCCTATAGGAATCCTTGGGGTTTACAAACAGTTAGTGAGATGATCTTCTACATGGAAGGTTGGAGGTTTGAATATGATTCTTGAAAGAAATTCCTGGAAATCTACTTTGGAAAAACCCAACCATTAAGTCCCGTATTACATACAACTGGACACATAGAGGGCCACAGTGAGTCGGACTGACTTGATAGCAATCGGAGATTTCAGTGTGCCTGGTCAGAACCAGCACGGCTAGTTACCAACCTGGTAATGTTTTTATGTCCGGGGAAGGGCATTTTAAAAAGATAATTACATACCAAACCTATTATAAGAATAGAGACTTTTTCTTTTAACATCTGGGGAGAGCTTGACTTTACCAATGTCATGACAAGGTAATCTACATTCCCTGGACATTTTATAAACTCTAACATCTTCATATAATAACCAGACACAAATGGTTCAACATTATACCTAAGTAGCTTCGGGTGGATTGGATCACCTAGAGAAAGAACGGTTGGTCCGGTAAAACACCTATGCATAGAAAAATACTGAATGGTTAGCCTCATAAAGACCGTCTTGGCAGTGTTTCCCCTCAAAACACTTGAAATAAGTATGGAATTCATACCTTCGGAGTTTCATGTAAAACCTTGCATTTAAAACCAATCTGCCAGATTAATAATTGTTCACTTTACTTTATAGTACATAAAATTACATGTAAAACACAAGAGGAAAATAACATACACATTAATTGCTGCAATACCATCAAACCAGTTTTGTTTTAGTCAAAGTAGACTGAAGATGACCCCCAGCGTGTAAGAAAAGATCTGTGCTTTATAAAGTTTTTGATGCTGTTTTTCCAGAGTAGATTGCCAGGCTTTGTGACTCTGGTGCCTCTGGGGAAACCTGACTCTGAAACCTTTTGATTAACAGTCAAGTTCTGTAATCGTTTGTACTAACTAGGTCCCTAAGAACTGCTAACCTCACATTCGTGTTGCTGTAGAGTTGATTCTGACTCATAGGCCTCCACAGGACAGACAATTCCTCTGGTGTGTTTTCAAGAACTGCCAAGGATATGTACATTTAGTTCCTATATTCATGATAAATCTATGCTTTTTTTTCATATTACTTGTCACAGTCTTCTTGGATCATTAATCTCAAAGATGTTAAGAGCTTCTAAATAAACTTTTTAAGTTTTTTTTTTCTGTAGGCCCATACAGAAGCTGGATTTTGGAAGCGTCTCCAAAATCTCAACAACATGTAATCACACAGTCTTAGCTAGTGAGATATTAAACTGATTATTTGTGGCAAGACAGATATTTCCATAAGCATATTGCCTCCCTTTTTCTTTTACAGAAATTTAATTTTTTCTGACAACAGAATAGATTGTTTTAAATTTTTGAAAACGTCAAAGCTTCAAAATTTCCAAACCAATAATTATTTTAAAAGTTATAATTACAGTGCATAGAGATTCTGGCATAAGCGTACTTTTTAAAAGTATAGGTTTCACCAAAAAAAGAAAATAACATTCTTTTCTTCACAGGATTATTTATGGGGCTCATGTTTAATCATATAAAATTTTATCAATAATAATCTAGGCAAAAAGTACCATTTATTGTGTGAACTTGGCATAAAGACACAATTTCACTAGCAAAATTCCTCATCTAACTTGCTTTGAAGATTTTTATTTCCAGTAAGCTGTTATTCCCCAAAGTAGAATTTTGTTGAAATTCAGAATATTCCCTTATAGTTATTTTGAACTATACACTTTCTTTTTCTTAATATGAAGCTAATTAAAATAGTCTGCTTGATTAATTTAATTTTATCTAAATTTATATTACCTACATAATCAATGCTCATGGAATCAGCGGTCAAGATATTAAAGGATGCATTGCACTGGGCAAATATGCTGCACAAGCCCTTGAAATGTTGCAAAGCAAAGGTGTTACTTTGAGAACTAAGGTGAGCCGGACCCAAGCCACCGTGTTATCATTCCCTCAAATGTATGAGAAAGTTGGACATTGAATGAGGAAGATCTAAGAATAATTGATGCATTTGATTATGATGCTGGCAAAGAATACTCAAAATACTGTGGAATTCCAAAAGGACAAACAAATACTATTGGACGAACTATACCCAGAATGATCCTTTGAAGCAAGGATGATGAAACTTCACCCCACATACTTTAGACATGTTATTAGGAGAGACCATTCCCTGGAGACGAACATCATGCTTGCTTAAGGAGAGGGGCAGGGACAAAGAGAGAGGGCTTCTATGAACTGGACTGGCACAGTGACTGCTGTGGGCTCAAACATATAAACCCGTGTGAGGATGGCACAGGAAAAGGAGCGTTTCATTCTAAGTCCTTAGGGTTGTTTTTTTAAAAAAATCATTTTATTAGGGGCTCCTACAACTCTTATCACAATCCATACATATATCCATTTTGTCAAGCACATTTGTATATTTGTTGCCATCATCATTCTCAAAACATTTGCTTTCTACTTGAGCTCTTGGTATCAGCTCCTCATTTCCCCCTTCCCTCCCCCTGCCTCATGAACCCTTGATAATTTATAAATTATTATTATTGTGTCATATCTTACACTGCCTGATGTCTCCCTTCACCCACTTTTCTGTTGTCCATCTCCCAGGGCGGAGGTTATATCTTTGCAATTAACAACCCACCTTCCCTTCACCCTCCCGCTATTGCCACTCTTACCACTGGTCCTGAAAGGGTCATCTGTCCTGGATTCCATGTTTCCAGTTCCTATCTGTACCAGAATACATCCTCTGGTCTAACCAGATTTGTAAGATAGAATTGGGATCATGATAGTTGGGGGAAGGAAGCATTTAGGATCTAGAGGAAAGTTATATGTTTCATCGTTGCTACCCTGCACCCTGACTGGCTCATCTCCTTCCTGAAACCCTTCTGTAAGGGGGTGTTCAGTTGCCTACAGAAGGGCTTTGGGTCTCCACGATACACTCACCTTCATTTACAATGATATGATTTTTTTGTTCTTTGATGCCTGATACTTGGTCCCTTCTATACCTCGTGGTCACACAGGCTGGTGTGCTTCTTCCATGTAGGCTTTGTTGCTTCTGAGCTAGATGGCTGCTTGTTTATCTACAAGCCTTTAAGACCCCAAACACTATATCTTTTGATACCAGCCACCATCAGCTTTCTTCACCACATTTGCTTATGCACACATTTGTCTTCAGCGATTGATCATGTCGAGAAGGTGTGCATCATGGATGCTAATTTAATACAACAAAGTGTTCTTGCATTGAGGGAGTACTTGAGTGGAACCCCAATATCCATCTGCTCCCTGAGTCAGAAGTGACTCAAAGGCACCTAATAGCAACATGTTAATATATTGTTTGTCTTAGTCATTTTATTTTTTAATAGAAAAAGTCTAAGTTGCTGCGTACTATTAATTTATTAGTTCAAAAGAACATTAACACTCCATGATTTTAATGAGAATTAAGAAAAAACATTCAAAGGTCAAATTTTATCAATATACATGTTTAACTCGTTAGAATATGAGAAAAATGTTTCTAATCTATCAGAAATATCATAGTGAGAACCAGTTTAAAGAATATAGAAACCTCCATTAAACAAAAACACGAAGTAATCTAGTGACTGTATAGATTTACCTCACTTGGTTTTCATTTACAGTAAAACATCAAGAGACAATCAAAAAAGCTAATATGGGTAACAAAATAAAACAAATAAAAACCTCAATTGAAAAGAAAGTAGAACATATTAAACAAATTTAAATGGGTCATAGGGGAGATAAAATGAGAGCATGCTAAATTTTAGCCTAACTGCCTCTGCATGCGAGCTTTTCGCGTGCCAGTAAGGTTATCCGCAGCCCTGGGCCATGATTAGAAGGGGCTCCCATGGAGCTGACTCCACATGTATTTCTCTTTCTTACACTGAAACAGGTTTAAACTGGATCAAAAGAGATAGCAAGTGACAAGGTATTACGTTTTGTCCTAATTGTGTCTGCCATAATCGACTCTGCATTGCTCTGAGAACAGGGATGACATCCCTGAACTAGGATCGGAGGGGATTCACCAGAGGTTTAATCCATGTGTGGACCTGCAAATGGGTTTTGCGCTTCCACTGTCATCCATGGCCTTCGGCAAATCAGGTGTTCACAATTTAAGGTCTGATGTCATTCCCTCCTTTATATTTTGAATAGTTTGGTATGGTAGTTATATAATTGTCAATTTGAGAGGATTTTGAGAGAAGGGGTGGAGTCTAGTATGTCAATTGGATTATAGCCAATGAGGCTTCGGTGTGGGCATGGCCTTCTTCTGAGAATTCTGGGAAATTCAGGACTTCCTCCTTGGTGGGGGGAGACTCTCTGCTCACACCCTGGGAGACATAGCAGCTGACAAGTCACATGGACCCACCTGATGCAGAGACCCCTGCCAGGCTGAGATGCTTCAAATGACACTGGATCCAAAGACTTTCTGCCCACTGGCTTGTGATCATCCTGCATTTAGCTTCATTGAATTTGTTTTTTGAGTCTGAAGAAGACTTTATAGATTGGTATCAGACCTATGGGCTAATATCAGACTTATAGACTTGATATGGACTGGGCTGGGATGTTTTCTCAATGTTCAATTGCTCTTTTATATAAAATCTCTTTCTTATACACATATGTGTGTCCATGGATTGTTTCTCTAGTCTACCCAGACCGACACATTTGGCAATTTTAATAATTACCATTTAACTGTCACTTTGTTGTTCTGTGGTGTCTTGAATGTTCCTGTGATGTTAGAAGCTATGACAATTTTATTTCAAATAAGAGCAAGGTGGACAGATTTCAGATGAGCTTCCAAACTAGCAAAGGAGGACCTGGAACCTACTTTTAAAAAAACCAAACTTGCTAGTGAAAAACTTACAAGTAGCATTGGCATATTTATATGATGCTAGAAGATAAGCACCTCAGATTGGAAGATATTAAATTAAGATGGAGAAGGAGCTGTCTCCTTAATCTAGAGTTGACCTTAATGAGGTGGATGAAAGCAGTTTTCAGGACCTAAATTTGCTGGGGTGGCACAACTAAAAATGAGAGCAATCAGCTGAAATCAGCCATTACTAATCAGAAAGTAGAATGTATAGAATATGAACCATAGAAAACTGGAAGTCATCGAAAATGCAACGGCATATATAGACTGAACTACTAAGTGTCAGAGTTATGTTTTTTCACAAACATTTTCAATTTATATGCTGCGCAAATAAACTGAGATGACAGATTTATAAGAAGAACACAGCATCGGGATTGCAGGGAGACCCATTAACAACCTTCAATATGCAGCAGACAGAATCTCACTGGCTAAAAGTGAAGACTTGAAGTACTTACTGGTGACGATCAAAGACTTCAACCTCCAGGATGCATTACAACTCAATGTAAAGAAAGCAAAAGTCCTCAAAATTGAACCAATAGCAATGTCAGGAGAAATGGAGAGAAGAACTAAGTTGCCAAGATCATCATTCCACATAGACCTACTACAATCAGAGCCTCAGGAAGAGCGATCAGGAAATCAAAGGACATAGGTCACTGGGCTAGTCAGACCCAAAGGTCTCTCTGAAGTGTTAAGAAGCAAGGATGCCACTTTGATTACTAAGGTAAGCTAGCCTAAACAATGATACTTCATCAGTAGATGCTGTGAGAACATGAAATAGGATCGATTCATATCCTTTCTTTTCCTAACACAGAATTTACCTTTCTCAAAAACATATTTTTCCAATCGATTGTCTTATAAATCACAATAATCTTATTTTACAATAATCAGAACTTCACACACTATTGCCAAACATAAAATGGTAGAGCAGTTTTAGGAAATAATTTGCTTGTCTTTTATAAAATTATACACTTTTGCATGACACAATAACCCTGACCCTAGATGAAAGTGAATTTTCATAGCACTTTTCTTCTCAATCATTCAAATATGGAAACAGCTCAGATGTCCATTAGCATGTCAATGTTACAAGCAAAAAGTGGTGTATCTCTATGTAATAAAATACTATTTAGTAAGAACAATAAAAATACAAATGAACTATTTATGCACATCCAATAGGTATCACTTTCAAAAGAATTTAGTCAAGTAAATAAGCTAGATGCAACAGATTGCGCATTATGTGATTCCTGTATGTGAAATCTAGAAAGACCTGAACATCTTGTCAGTGGTTGGGTCGGGCTAAGAGCACACCACAGCAACTGACTGTGAAGAAGTGTAAGGAAACTTTTCTAGATGAAGGAAATATTCAATATCGTGCTGGAGGTGGTGGCTATGAGGGTGTATGCATTTGTTAGCACTCACTAAACTGAACACTTAAAATGAGTACATTTTTATTGTAAGCAAGTGATATTTTAATAAAGGTGATTTTTTAAAAATTTGATGTGAATTGTGTTTCTTCCCTCTAAGAACTGAGGGTCTCTATTCCTTGTCCTTGAATCTTATGCACTACCTAAATTTTAAATATTTGCCTAAATGATTATGATAGTGTGCATATTTCATAAAAGAAAGTGTTTTTTAATTACACTAATAGTCTATAGTATCAATGGCATTTTCAAATATATAATCTACTGTTAAAGCTTGACTAATGGGGACATTGAAGTCCCCAGCGCTAGCGTGATCTTGTGTGGGTAGAGTAGCAGAGCTAAAGTTTTCTCCCTTGACATTTTTGTCAAGTGGTCCTTCCAATACACCGCATGACATGTATATTTAAACATAACTCTGTTTTCTAAACAGTATGTTGTAGCTATATTTGAATAAAGAATTATATTGTATTTGTATAATTATCTCATACCAAGTCTATATTATATGAAAGGTAGAAAATACTATAGCTAGTGAATAATATGTCCTTTAGAAAAAAAATAGACATTTTATTTGGTCTGAAAATTACTCTGTGGATAATATTGAAGGATGTTGCTTTTCAAAACAGTTGGTTTTTAATGAGATAAACCTTTTGGAGAAATATAAAGGATTCAAAAATTGAAGAAATGCTAATGTATCAATATTGAAAAGAATATAAAGATAGGCTCCAAAGATCATAAACAGATATGCTAATTTTCATTTCTCCCCACATAATAGGTTAGGTCATAGACACATGAAAACAAGCATCAGACATGATACATTTTGTGAAAGATGTGTATTGTAATACTGGTGCTTTGTGTGAAGAGTTAAGTATAATTATGACACTATGAAGATTAGAAAAGTAATGGGGTACAACATTTTTATGACATCACTGTGATTTCCCTTTTCTTTCTTTTATTTTATTAAAAATTACTTAATGAATTCTAAAATTTAAGTAGGTTATCACAATAGTATAAATCTTGAATATGAAAGAGTCTATAGAAAACAAATGTCCATATTTATTTATATCACTGACTCAGTATTTCAAGTATTAGAATAAATTTAGCATATGTATAAAGATGAAAGTTGTATATGTTTGTTGAAGAATCCTTGTATTACAAATCTGAAGACATTAAATAAAGAAACATTAATCTAATATGATAAATTCATATTATGGGATACTAAGCAACCATTAAAAAGAATGAAAGAGTTTATATGTGCTGGCACATTGTTAGTGAAAATACAGAGAAAGGGTGGGGGTGAGGGAGGGAGGGAGGGAGAGAGAGAGAGAGAGAGAGAGAGAGAGAGCTTACATATACTCAAAGATCTCTGGAGGATACACAAGAAAGTGATAGGTGTATCATTTCCAGGGAGTGGTTCTCAGAATCAGAGAAGGTGATGATATTGTATTTCTTTTTATTATCCTAGTATACTGATTTTTCAAAAGCACATTTACAACATTTGTGATCACCATGAGCTATAATTAACGCTGTACCCCCTTTTTTGTACACACACACACAGCTTAAGTTAAAAAGTATCGGTAGTAGGGATTCCAGTTCATACATGCATTGGCTTATTCCTAACAAAGCATGGTTAACCATGCTTCTGCAACCAGCAGGTGCTGAAGACAAGTCCCTCAGTAATACACATGTCTTGATATCTTAATATCATAAGGGTTCTTCAAAAATATTGTAAAATAATGGCCCAAGAAAACAGTGGCTCCCAAAGGGATCCGCTGAATCAGCGAAACGCTAAGCAGAGAGGTCAGCTCCGAAATGTGGGAAACATTTGGGGATTCTGAAGGGATAATGCTGGTATTTTTTTGAATGACAAGGAGCAATCTTGGGGATAATTAGGAAGAAATCTTCTTATTTTAAATTTAACACTGATTTTGTCGGGGTGAAGAGGAGGGGAGCAGGAAAGTTTCACCATCGAGTTTTCTTCCACTGCAACACCCTCAGGGGAAGCCCAGGCTGTCCTGTGAGAATTTGGGGGAGGAAAGCACATGCCATCCATTCAACAGCCTTCCTCCCTCCCTTTCATTCATCTTTTTGCTTTCAAAGCTCAAACAACATTGGAAACAGCACAACCAGAGTCCCCCCAGGCCACCCAGAAGGCGGTTGAGTGTGCTGTAAATCGGAAGGTGCAGAGTTCTTCAGGGAAGGGCCAAAGCGCTGTAACTGCTGCCTTCAGAAATGTAGATAGCCCCCTGAAGGGAGATATGGCAGGACACAATAACTTCATATTTTGATATTTTTGTCTATAAAAATTTCTATGATTCAGTAGCAATACTTTTTAATGTATATACAAATTCTTTATAAAACGGAAATATTCTTTTAATATTAAATCCCAAGGTGACCATTTTAGGAATGAGATACGTCTGAATCGTTTTGATCAATAAAAGTCATCCCCTTGGCTTAGTAGGAGTTTAGAAAGATAGGATCCAGGCAGTGCACATGACAAATGCTCCCCTATCAGGAGAAAGATCTTGCATAATTTTACCTGGGGCCCTGGAACGTCATCAGATGTCATTTGATACTAGTTTAGAAGTGGGTAATTTATATGTGTTAACTGATAGAACAGACAACTACATCTTGAATCGCAGAACTGACTTGCAGATATAAATACTTTATTTTCTGCAACTGTTGGACTATGGTCACTTTTACATGGCGATGCCAAAATGCAACAGATCTGATCAAACCAATTAAATATACGCACCGTGGATTGCTGAATTTAAGCATCCAATAAGGTTTACAGCCATTTGCATCATGCCTGCGGCGGCTCTGGGAACTGTCGTGCCCGCGGAAGGGCAGTGTGGGCTTGCTAAAGAATCCCTGACGTCTGGAGAGAGTGAGCCTAAGTGGTATGCACTGAGCGTGAAATAGGAAACGCAGCTCTCAGAGCCACCGTTAAGACCCTCTTATCTCCCTGCAGAAGGAAACTGAGCTTCGCGTTGCTGGTGCTGCTGAGACAGCCTACTATGTTTATCGCCAATGGGGGCTGGGAGTCAAGTTAAAAGGATTTTATACTCTCTGGGCTCCAGAGCAAAACCAGCTGCCGAAATTACCTCCCCGCCACCACCACCAAACAAAACGCATTAAGCCCTCACATGCACATGGATTCTATCAGAGAGAGGCTAATGAAAATCAACTCCAAATCCAGCTAGCCTGGGTGTCAATGAGCAGCTTTCTGTCCCATGCTTTATTTTTCTCCAAGCAGTCGAATTGCTCATGATTGTGGCATATTGCTCTAACATTTCAGACGTGGTAGCAGCCGCTTTTAGTCTGAGGAGATATTAAAACACATGTAAGCATCCGTCATTACTAAAAGTGATTGTCATTTCAAAGTAGGAAAGCATTCATTTTCTGAGCACTTTGAATATGGTCCACTTACTTGGATTAAATCTACTGGAAGCCACCGCAGTCCTCTCCCCTTTGTTCCTGTTGTTTGGTGTTACTGAATTGGCTAGGGGAAACACTGCCTGGTCCCTATAGCTGTTACATAGGGGCTATTGTTGCAGCTACTGTGCCAACCCCTTCTCCAGGGACTAGTCTCTCCTGATAAATTTTCCAAAGCATGTGAATCAAAATCTTGCTATCTTAGCTTCTAAGGAGCATTCTGGCTGTACTTTAAGACAAATTCGTTGCTTCTCACAGTCCTTCCTGCTCTCGCTCTCTCTATTTTGCTAGCACCATAATTAAAATGCATCAATTCATCTGTGATCTTCTTTATTCATCTCACCTCTTTCGTAGGCATATGAAGTGATTGAAAATATCATACCTTAGTCCTTAAAATTATGTCTTTGCTGAATAAAAATTTCCGTGTCTAATCCTTCACAAGTGGATTGCCAATTCCTTCTTCCTGGCCTGTTCTTAGTCTGGAAGCTCTGTTGAAACATGCTCACCATGGGGGATCCTGATGATATTGAAATACCAGTGGCATAGCTTCCAGCATTTTAGTGGCGCACAGCCCTCAGCATAAGACTAACTGATAAATTATCGGTTTCCTTAATCATTATGAAGTCTGAAGGGGGACATGTGCCTCCCCATGGAAAATGATTTCCCTTTGGGGAGTAGATTTGGTTCAAGTCATATTTAGCTGGTTTTTAAAATCGTATTCCTTCTTCCTCAGTGAATTTTGGCTAGAAGCAAACTCATAGAATCAAAGTTGTAATGTCCTCATAAATGCGCTTCTGCAACCTGTTACAAAGGGGTCAATACTACAATTCCAGTACAACAAGATGCATGCCTTCAGATGGAGGGCCTATTGGGATTCAGTTCTCGAGAGTTGATGACATCATATGAGCCCTTTCCAATAATGTGAATAATGCAATGCCTGGATTATATTCTGCATCTGTCATTCCAGATGTAACTCTGATTTATTCAGGAAATCTTTGAGTAGGAGGTACAACAACGGCAGCATCTTTTAAAAGCAAAACAAAAGAATTTAAGAAGGATAAACCTTCTTTTGGTATATAACGTGATATACCCTAGGGTTGATGACTAAGGTGTCAGATTTCTCTTAAAGAACACGGAGTATTCTGAAGTGATAGTTTTTACTTTAAAATTCAATATCTGAAACTGCATTTTGTAAAACCAATGCTGGGATTCAGTTAAGGAAAAAAAGAAATAGATACTTCAAAGTTACTGCAAAAAAATGGTACCGCAGTAAAGAAGACCAAAAATATGTGAAAATGGATTCAAGGAAATTAACATCTTGGTTTCTTTGATGTATACAGATTTTCATAGATGGAAAAACCATCAGAATTTTGTAAAAATCAGTTAGATGAGCTTGATGTTTTAGGAGAAATTGTTGGTTCATAAACAAAATGGCATTTGTGATTCGCTAAATACATAATGCTAGAATTATGATGCACCCATAGAATGTAGAGCACAGTGTTGCCTTCAAAAATCACAAAGAATTTTGATAAGCTCCAGATAGTCCTTTGAATTGTATAATTCATATTTAGAGGTATGCATAATACTGGTAAATATTCATTATATCACAACAAATGACTGAGAAGGACTGAGATTAAAACGGAAGGAAGATATCGAGGGGATGTATTTAGAAAGATCCCTGCTACATCTCTGTTAACAAGAGACTATGTAATAGCACTGAAGCTCCAATAACCTTTAGAAAGATTAAGAAGTGATGGCAATCATATCTGTTGTCCTTTTACTTGCTTCATCTATAGTTTTCCTAAAAAAATCCTCATTCTTAAGATCTGTATTGCACACAAAGGAAGGCTAGATGAAAGATTGACCATCTCCTCAGATACTCTCTATTTAACTTTTACATTACGATTGATCTTAACATCACTTAAGTAAGGAACCAACCAATTCTACATACAAAAATTATAGAAACAGAAGAAAAAGAGACATAGGGATAGAAACTTCGAGTCTGGCCATTTCTTTTCTGTTCGGATTCCAGTATGTAGACATCATGTGACGAGGAGACATAAACAAGTGGAAGAGTGGATAGAGTTAGATGTGAGGTGATGTCTTTGAACCACTGAATTAATTCTGGAACAACTGACCTCCATACTATTATAGACATACATCATAACTATTTTAATTATTTCAGCCCTCATACCTAAATTTTCTGTTGTTTGTAATCAAGAACATTCGTGAAGGATATAACCATTTTACCAATTTAGAATCACCCTTAACTTAAGCATACAATCTTCTACAATAAGACTCTGGGTATTGCATTTCCTACAAACCTTCAGACTTGGACTCAATCAGCTGGCCATTTTATGTCTCTTCTGCTTGGAAATGTTACCTCAATGACTGTTTTATTCTGTCCCCTCTCTGCCCTACCCCTTTTCAGTTTACGCATTTTGTTTTATTGAGCTATAATCAATGTGTCCTACAATGTACTAGTTCATCTTAAGAAGGGTTGCGCAATCATCACAACAAGCTTCTTTAGAATGTCTCCTCCTGTCTTGTTCCCCTTGGTGTTTATTTCCCATTTCTCTCACCATCCCTGTTCAAGCTTCTTGGTAATTAATATTTCAGTTATTGTCTTCACAAATACAGTAAAACACAAAACAAGGACAATAGAAAAATTGGGATCCAGCAAAAATGATTTTATTAAACAGTGTAGGATTGCGATCTAAGTAAACGCAAACGGGCATCCTCTACCTCAATGACATTTCTAGGGGTCCAGTGGTATGGGGCATATCGAGGCATTCCTCCTAGAGTGAAGAATAATATATTGCATCTGGTCCCCCAACAACTAGACAGGAGGCACAAGCCTACTGGGCCGCTTTGGATTTTGGAGGCAACATATCCATCACTTGGGTGTTCCAATTCAAGTGACATGAAAGGCTTCCAATTTTGAGTGGGGCTCAGAACAAGAAAAGGGTCTGCATAGGTTCAGGCTGCCGTGCAAGCTGCTTCTGCTTTACCACTGGGACCATATGATACAGCTGACCCAATGGTGCTAGAGGTGTCAGTTGTAGATAGAGATGCAGCCTGGAGTCTTTTGGCAGACCCCTATTGGTGAATCACAGCATAGACCATTGGGATATTAGAGTAAAGTCCTGCCGCCTCTGCAGACAACTACTCCCCCTTTGAAAAACAGCTGTTGGCCTGTTACTGGGCCTTGGTGGAGACTGTACACCTCACCATAGGCCACCAAGTCACCATGAGACCTGAACTACCTATCATGAACTGGGTATTATCTGACGCATAAATCATAAAATTGGATGTGCACAACAACACTTCATTGTTAAATAGAAGTGGTATATATGAGATCGGGCCAAAGCAGAACCTGAAGGTACAAGTAAGCTGCATGAAGAAGTGGTCCAAATGCCCACACTCTCCACAACTGTCACATTACTTTCTTTCTCCCAGTCTGCACCTATTGCCTCCTGGAGAGTTCCTTACCATGCTTTAACTGAAGACCAAAATGTCATGCTTGGTTTACTGATGACTCTGCATGATATGTAGCTGCCAGTCATAAGTGGACAGCAGCAGCACTACAGCCCCTTTCTAGGATCTCCCTAAAGGACAGCGGTGAAGGGAAATCTTCCCAATGGGCAGAACTTCGAGCAGTGCACCTGGCTGTTCAGCTTGCATATGAGGAAAAATGGCCAGATGTGAGATTATATACTGATTCATGGGCTGTGGCTAATGGCTTGGCTGCATAGTCAGAGAATTGGAAGGACCATGATTGGAAAACTGGTGACAAGGAGGTGTGGGGAAGAGGTATGTGGATAGACCTCTCTGAATGCATCAAGAAAATAAAGATAATCGTGTCTAATGTGAATGCTCACCTAGGAGTTACCTCTGAAGAGGAGGACTTTAATAATCAAGTGGATAAGATGACACGCGCTGTGGAGACTGCTCCTCCTCTTTCCTCTGCCACTCCTGTCATCACCCAATGGACACATGAATAAAGTGAACAAGGTGGTAGGGATGGAGGTTATGCATGGGTGCAGCAACATGGACTTCCACTCACCAAGGCTGACTTGGCCACTGCCACTGCTGAGTGTCCCTTCTGCCAGCAGCAGAAACCAACATTAAGTCCATGATATGGGACAATTCCTCAGGGAGATCAGCTGGCAACTTAGTATCAAGTTGATTACATAGGACCACTTCCATCATGGAGGGGACAGCGTTTTGTTCTTATTGGAATAGACACCTACTCTGGATATGGATTGGCCTTCCCTGCAAGCAATGCTTGTTGACTTACAGAATGCCTCATCCACCAACATGGCATGCCACTTAGCATTGCTTCAGATCAAGGAACTCACTCCACCGCAAGTGCAGTGTGGCAATGGGCCCTTGCCCATGGACTCCACTGGTTGTGTCATGTTTCTCATCGTCCCGAAGCTGCTGCCTTAATAGAATGGCGAATTTGCCTCCTAAAGACATAATTACAACACCACCTAGGTGGCAACAATTTGGGGGGCTGGGCATGTCCTCCAGGAAGCTGTATATGCTCTAAACCAGTGGCCGATATATGGTGCTGTGTCTCCAATAGCCAGAATTAATGGTCTAGAGACCAAGAGGTGGAATCTGGCATGGCACTACTCACTATTAGTCCTAGTAATACACTTGCAGCAGTTTTGCTTCTTGTCCCAGCAACCCTATGTGCTTCAGGATTTGAGGTCCTGGTACCAAAGGAAGTAACTCTCCCCCCTGGAAACATAGTATGACTTCCATTGAACTGGCAGCTGAGAATGCCCCCTGGCCACTTTGGGCTTCTCATGCCTTTGTATCAACAGGCCAGGAAGGGTGTCACTGTACTGAGTGGTATGATCGATCCTGATTACCAAGGAAAAATTGGATTGGTGCTACATAATGGAGGAAAAGAATATGTCTGGAATCCAGGACACCCATAGGCTGACTCTTAGTACTACAATGCCTTGTTTAAAGTAAATGGTAATTTACAGTAACCCAGTACTGACAGAATGTCTAATGACACAGACCCCTCAGGAATGAAGGTCTGGGTCACTATACTAGGCAAAAAAAGACAGCCAGCTGAGGTGCTTGCCAAGGGTAAGAATAATACAGAATGGATAATAAGTAGAAGAAGGTAGTTCTATATGTTATGACCACATGATCAATTGCAAAAGGGAGGTTTGTGATTTTCAGTATATTTTCTTTGTTCCTGTATGATGTATCAGATACAATTAAACTCAGTGTGTATTCATTTATATGTATGATAGATATTTAATAATAAATATAAGTGTCATTTCATTGATATCTGGAAATTATATATGGCTAAAAATTGTGTACAGGTGTCAAGTTGGCAAGGGGTGGATTGTGATAGGTAGGTTTATTGTGCCTAGATGGCCAATGAACACATGTGGAATTAATTGAAGGATGGAGAGATAAATGGCTTGGCGAGCCTCACTTTTCTTGGTCTCTTGCTCTTTGATGACTGGACCAGTATATGGCTTCCTTAGCTAGTTCACTGCCTTAACTTGCGAGCTACACTACCTGTGGAACACCCCACCCATGGACTGTGTTGATGTACTTTGAGGTTCCTTCAAGACCTGCTTTGCCACATTGCTGGTGTATACATTGCTTCAGCTGATGACTGTCAGAACCTGTCATCTGGCTGAATGTTGGTGACCTGCCTTGCAGTTTACTGCCTGTGGCCAGATTGCCTGAATTGCCCTTCAGAGAACTCAGCTTTCTGCTTCCTTGGCTGCACCCAGTGACCCTCATCACTTGAAGGACTGCCAGTGTATTAGCTGTCTCACAGAAGTTTGCACTTCTCTATAGAATAATTTGCTTTTTATTTCTCATTTTGTATCTATATCTATCATCTATAAAATCATAATTGTCCTGGTCTTGTTTCTCTAGAGAAACATGTCTAGCACAACATATTAAAATTTTAGTATAAGTTGAAAGTGGGTCCAATGGGCGATCTAGTGATAAGGTACTATATTCTAATGTAAGTACAGTTGCTAAGAATCTCTTTACAATTCTCTAAGGCTCTTTACATTCCTAGTGTGTAGGCAGTAAGATTCCTAGTCTGTGGGACTCAATCCACATAGGGTCCAGGCAAATGCATTTTGGGCTTCCACTGTCATCCATAGGATTCTGGAAACCTGGTGTTTAGAATTTAGCACTAGTATCATTTCCACCTCAGGGGTTGAGTCACACGAACAGGTGTGCTTCATTAAGGTGGATTTAGCTGACTCCTCAATGACTCCTGTTTGTTTTGAGGCAAGCCTGTAAGAACCCAGACACTATTTCTCCTGAAAGCACCATCTAATTTATTTACCACGCATTTCTATGGCAACCATATCTTTAGCAATCTCATAAGGATGAGTACCAGGCAAGGCTACGATGAAGCACCAGCTTACAATTTATTTATGTAACTATGCTTTCTATATATCCCTCATTTAATTTTGGAGAAATCATTAGTGTTTGTTTGTAGTACATCACAGATTAGTTGTGGTTTATCTGGATTTCTTGACTTAATTTTTCCAGGCCTCCTTTTCAATTACAAACAATTCTTGCCGCGTAGGAACAAATTCTTTGGGCATTTTCTTAATTAATGTTCTCTATTTTACCTCTCTACATTCTAATATCCACTATCAATATCTATACAGAACTCACAGACAAAATCCTTGATTAAAGGGTTGATGAAGGAAGCTAGTAGGCTATAATGCCAGTAATAAATATTCAGGATACCATTGCTTATCAGAACATGTTACAAAATTCTTTCAGATTTATTAATAAATGCCCACAGGGGCCTATCATTCAGCTGTAACCGTCAATCTCAAGGTATTCAGCTCAAGCGCTGTGGGTTAATAAATCCAGCTCCCGAGTTAAATGCCTGGAAGATCCTCAGTCCATAAGCCCGCCTTCTGCACAAAAGCACACAGTTTTAGTTGCTCCCTGGGCTGGGAAGTCCACCATGGTGCTCCATGCTTTAGCTCCCGATTTTGCTGTTACAGGAGACTCAGGACCCAGGAAGTTTACTGCCCAGGAATCTTGGACATGGAGTATGTGCTCTACTCCTGACTTTTGCTGGCAATGAGATCCCTCCTCCTGTTTCTCAGCAGGATGGCACTCCAGGGAATCCTGTTTATAATTACGCTCAGGTAAATCTTAGCACAATCTTCCCCCACTTTCTTACCAGATACACAGAGAAAGAGTCATTAGGTGGGAGTCAGAGACTGGCTAGAAGAACCAAATTAATAATTCAATGCTTCTACACCATTTACTTTGCACCATTGTCTCTTCATATGGTCATATGGTCCACTACACAGGCTTCAATTTAAATGTCCTTTAACAGATATACTTTATAGGGTCAGCACAGACAACAAAATCACCCCAACTAATTTATTATATATATATATATATATATATATATATATATATATATTGACTCTTGGTAAATTTTTTGAAATCTCTTGTAATTACCTAGGATCTGTTATTTACCTCAGGTTTTCCAATGATATCAACACCATGAATAGAATGCATACGCTCACTTTCATCAAGTCTATTTCAACCCATAGTGACCCTATGGGACAGGGTAGAAATGCCTCTGTGGGTTTCAGAGGCTATAATTATTTATGGGAGTAGAAAATATCATTTTTCTTTAATGGGGTAGTTGCTAGCCTTACAATTAGCTGCCCAGTGTACAACAACTATGGCAACAGGCTTCTGAGTGGAGAGAAATACATCTCTTAATTACCTATAATAGCATACACCAAGCCAAGAGGTCTTTTGCATATAGAAGTTCCGTGATGAATATTTATTGTATGAGTAGATGCATTGGGCTATTTTTAGTGCTTCAAAGTCACAGTTGTATAGAAACTCCCTATCTTTAGGATAATACTGATTGAGTCTGATGCTTAAGTTAACAAACTTAATATTTATTCAATATTGTTACTTTTCTGAAAAATATCAGTATTGTGCAATTAGTTGAAGGATAATTATATATGACCACAAAATGGAAGAAAACAAAAGCAAGTTGATATTTACTTTGGGGCAACACAATTCTAATCCAGAACTTCCCATCCTAAATTACATTTGATCATTGTGTGGTAGTCACAAAGACTATATGAAGAACCATATTAAGTCATTCATTGTACAAGGACAGTGGCAACTATCCATGAAATTGTTATTGATCCATCATTTTGATGGACCCTTTTCTTTATCTGACTCAGACATGTAGTTCTAGTTTAGTATGGGAGGATAATTTGTTCACTAGGCTTTACCTGGGACTTACCCAGAATTTATAGCCATTCAGTGTTTCAGAATGGGAAATAGGGGTTGGTACATAGATTGATGTGGAAAACATCTGAGAAATATGCATGGAGTAAGAGATTGATGTATGATGGCAATTCCAGCACCCAATAGAGATGTGAAATGATTATTATTGAAATACAACTTAAGTAAACTGTAAAATGCATATATTGTTCTAAGCTATTGCCCAGCTCTTTATGACTCAGGGTGACCTCTGTATAATGGGGTCAACAGTTAGCATCCCTGTGGTTTTCATTGGGTCATTGTTTGTAAAGAGATTATAAAGCATTTCTTCCTAGTCTGTCTCAGTCTGGAAGCTCCACCAAAATCTGTTCAACATCATAGAAGCCATTGAGCCTGCAATGACTGATCAGTGATGTCAGTTCAGGGGGTACATTGGGTGGAAATGCAACCCATGTTTCCAGCAATAAAAGTAAAAATTCTACCTCTGAAACACCAACACCCCAAATATACATTATACAAGTGGATCAGCTTTGCAGATGCTAGCCTATTTTAAGATAATCTCTTTAACTGGTGCAGATATGTTGAGAGCATTGCAGATCATTATTGCTTAATAGATAAATTGAGCATAATTGCCAAGATTTAATAAATGTATTTCAAAGTATTTAGGCAATCTATAATAGAATAGGAGAAATATAAATGACAAAAATGTGTGTGTGCTCTATTTGGTATAGTTTTAATCTAGTTCTCATACTGAAAAGAAAAGCATTAATAACAATATTTGCATAATATATTTAATTAAATTAGGTAATCTAGATTTAGAAATATCCTTTTCATAATTTGATACAAATTTTAGACTTGATATCCACAGTATGATACAAATGATCATATATATCTATTTAAGATGCATATATATATTTTAGAATCAATGTCTTTATAGGTCACTTGAAAGCAAATGCCAGAGAGCAATTTGCATATCGAGATATTGATTCTAAATTGTTGTGCACAGCAAAAAATGAAGTAATATGTGAAATTATCTGGATGTTTGTGAAACTCCTGGAGGCATATGGAAGCCATGGAGACAGAACTTTGGAGAAAGGGAGATATGAATGAAAACAAAAACATCTAGTGAGGAACAGAAATCAACAGTCCCAAGAAGGGAACTGAAGGAGAGCATAACTATTTAATAAGCTATTTTAAATCATTAAATAAGGATAGTTTATTTTTGTTAAAATACCGTGGGCTATGCAAGGGGAATCCTTTTCTCTATATCCTGATGGGATTATTAATAAGTCCTATGTTCTTCAGGAGTGATTTTATCTGAATTAATGCAGGTGAATATATTCTTTGAAAGATATAGTCTGAGGTTTTAGAAGATATGGAAGAAAAGCAAGGTAGAGACCATGGTTGTACTAGTACCTGTTTTCACTACTACAAAGAAAGGTAGCATTTAGAAGTAAATTTATATCTATGAGTCGGGGAACATCATAATAATTGAAACCACTTCCAATTCAGAAAGAAGAGAGATGATGATATAGTGATGATTAACTCCTCAACCAAAGCCATTTGCCATTGAGTATATTGACTCATAAATAGAACTTTACTCAACAGATGTTTCAAAGCCAGGCTGTACAGAAGTAAATCATCAGTCTCTTTTTGAAGTGTCTCTGAGTACTTGAAAATTCAATGTTTTGGTTAGTATAAGCACCTTAACCATTGTCACCCCAATACTCCAACAAATTAAGTATAATGTAAGGGGAAAAAGGAAGGAAAAATCTCCACTGGAACTGGGAAATAAGAAGGGGCTTGCTGCTACACATTTCAAGGACATTATGCCATATTTTGAGCATAATAGACCAAATTAAAGAATATAGAAATTGAAAAGAGCTCTCTTCCCAGAATAAGATAGGATGCCATGACATAAGAAAGAGGAAGGGGATCTGAGGGGTGTCCTCATGCAAACCTTATTTTGTCGAACTGGAGTACAGTAACATATTCCAAAAATCGAAGGAAAGTAATGCAAACTCAAGAATATTATATCCATCTAAACTATCTACTAAGATAGATGGAGAAGTAAGAGTCTTCTAAGACAATGAAAAATTAAAAGAATACATAAAAAGAAACCCAGCCCTACAAAAGATCCTTGCCGACCCAATATGGAAAGATCAACACTCACCGAGTACAAACCAGGGATCATCACATAGAACAACTACACCCAGAGGGAAGCAATGAGAAAACAGTCCCCAATATAGCATCAGCTCAGTGGTGGAAAGAAGGCAAGGATAAGCCACATATTGATAAGAAAGGGAAATAGAAAAACACCCAACACAAAAGGTAAAAGATGACATCAGAGTCCACAGATGGATGCAATAACACTGAATATCAGTGGAGTGAACTCAAGCATTAAAAGGAAGAGACTAACCCCTTTGCACATCTCAAGATTACAGACAAAAACAGGCTGAAAATTAAAGGCTGGAGAAAAATATACCAAACAAATGGCAATTAAAAAAAATCAGGGGTTGCAAACCTAATCTCGGACAAAATTGATGTCAAGGTGTAAGCCATAACAAAAGACTACGAGGGGCATTGTAGAATGCTCCAGGGAACAGTAGACCAAGACCAGTGAGCATAATGAATATAAACGCACCCAATGAGTGACCCATGAAATTCATAAATCAAACACTCTAAAAGATGAAAAAAGAAAGCACATGCTCAACAATTATAGTAGGTGACATTAATACACCACTCCCTGAAAAAGACAGGTCACAGGAAAATAAACTTAACAAGGAGGCTACAGATCTAAACAGTACAATTGGACAACTTGACCTGATAGACATTTTCAGAGTTCTCCACCAAAATGCAAAAAAAAAAAAAAAAAATCACATTCTTTTCACGGTCTCATGACACATAGTCGAAGAGAGACCACATGCTGGGACACAAGTTGAACCTATGTAAATTCAAGCACATAGATATATAGATTTCTCTCTGACCACTATGCCATAAGGCTGGAATCAACAAAAAGATGATTAAGAACACAAGGGTAAACAATTAGAGGATGAATAATTCTCTATTGCAACAGGAGTTGGTATGGGCCCAGATTAGAGATGAAATGAGGAAGTTTCTCGAAACCAATGAAAATGAAAATACAACATACGAAAACCTTTGGAATACAGCAAAGGCATTTATCAGACGAAGCTTGATAGCAATACATGCATACCTGAAAAAGAAAGAGAGACTTATGGTTGATATGCTGGCCCAAAACTTACACCAATTAGAGAAGAGTCAACAGGACAATCCTACTAATAGCAAAAGGAAAGACTAAAAATCAGGGCTGAGATAAAGGAGAGGGAAAACAGAAAACTGTGGAAAAAATTAATGCAGCTAAAATTTGGTTCATTGAAAGGATTAACAGAATCAATAGCTCATTGGCAAACCTAACCAAAGAAAGGAAGGAACAAATTTCAGTAGCAAGGATGAGGGATCAAACAGGGGACATTAAAATGGACCCTAATGAAATCAAGAGGATAAGTACACAGGACTCTGAAGGCCTATACTCTAATGAATTCAACAACTTGAAAGACATGGACAAATAATTGGGAAAACAATCTCTCCCTAAACTATGCCCGATGGATATAAAAAATCTCAACAGACTTATAGCAATAGAATAAATAGACAAGGTTATCAATGGATTACCAACAAAAAAATCTCCCGGAGCAGATGGAGAATTCTACCAAGCATACAGGGAAAAATTGACACCAATCCAACAAAACTCTTCCAGAACATAGAAAGAAATGGAAAACTCCCAAACTCTTTCTTTGAAGCTAATATAACTCTGATAACTAAAGCAGGCAAGGATCCCATAAGAACTGAGAACTGCAGATCAATATCCCTAATGAACATTGATGTCCTTAACAAAATATTGTCCAATTGAATGCAAAAGCCCATAAAACAAATAATTCGCTATGAACAAATTGGATTCACACCAGGGATGCAGGGATGGTTCAACATATGAAAGACCATTAGTATCATTCGCCACATTGACATGAAACGTTTTACGAACCACATGATAATATTGATAGATGCAGAAAAGGCATTCAACAACATTCAATGACCATTTCTGTTTAAGACACTCAAGAAGACAGGAATGCTAGGAAAATTCCTCAATATTATACAAGCTATATATGAAAGACCTAACAGCCAATGTGGTAGTCAATTGAGAAAGACTAAAAGAATTCCACTGAAGAAGGGGACCAGACAAGGATGCCCCCTCTCCCCACTCCTATTAACATCGTTCTGAAGGTTCTAGCTAACAACATAAGGCAAAGACATCAAAGGTATTTGTCTGGGGAAGGAAGAGGGGAAACTGTCATTATTCGCTGATAATATGATTTTATATTTTGAAAATCCACAAGTGTAATGTTGGAAGTGATAGAGGAATATGACAGAGTGGCAGGATACAAGATCAACAAACAAAAGTCTATCGGACTGCTATACACATCAGACAAGATCACAGAAGAGGCAATTAAAAAGGTAGTGCACAGAAATGGGGAGCTCATATCAGGGGCTCAAGTGGGAAGAGAATGTTTTGAAAAAGATGATGGCAGCATATGTGCAAATATGCTTGACACATTGGAAGAATGTATCGATTGTAATAAGAAATGTAATAGCCCCCAATAAATGTATTTTTTAATATAGTACCCTTTACAATAGCCTAACCCAAATTGAAATATCTAGGGATACACCTAATGAAAAAACAAGATTTGTAAGAGCAAAACTGCAGAACACTATTTCAAGAAACCAAGAGTAACCTCAACAAATGGAAGAATGTCCCATGCACTTGGGTCAGAAGACTCAATATAGTAAAGATGTCAGTTTTGCTCAAGGCATTATAGAAGTTTAATGTTATCCCAATACAAATGCCATCATCCTTTATTAAAGAATTGGAAAAGCTGATTACCAACTTCTTATGGCCCAGAATTATGTGAGAACTCCTCAAGACGAAGAACAAAGTGAGAGGGCTTGCTTTACCTGACTTTAGCACCTATTATACAGTCACAGTGGTCAAAACAGTGTGGTACTGAACAATGACAGATACCCAGACCAATGGATAAAAACTGAAACCCCAGAAATAAAATCATTAGCATAAAGACAACTGATCTTTGATAAGGGCCCAAAGAGTATCAAATGGGAAGTAGATGCCCTCTCCAACAAGTGGTGCTGGAAAAAATGGATATCTACCTGCAGAAAAATGAAGCAAGATCCTTATCTCACTCCATGCACAAGAATAAACTCAAGGTGGATCACAGACCTTGAGGTAAAATCCAGAAACTATTAGGGCCATTAATGAGGGAATTGGGACAAACCTTAGAATCTTGACACAGGGAATATATAGGCTATAAGAAATAGGAAATAGGGAAGGAAACAAATACATCACAAATTGACAAGTGGGATATACTGGAGATAAAACAGCTGTGTACATAAAAATCATTCTCCAAGAGAGTAATGAGAGCCCTCTGACTGGGAAAGCATCTTTAGCAATGACACATCAGACAAAGGCCTTGTTACTAAAATCTACAATACTTTACTAGCTTACAATAAGAGAAAAACTAATTGTCCACTGAGAAGGTGGGCAAAGGACCTGAACAGAAGTTTCACAAGGGCAGAAATCCAAATGATCAATAAACATGAGACATTGTTCCTGATCATAAGCCATAAGACAAATGCAAATTAAAACAACTATTAGATAGTACCTAACACCATCAAAGATAGCCCAATTCAAAAATTTGAAGGTAACAAGTCTTGGAGAGGCTGTGGTGAGATAGGAACTCTCATCCACTGCTGGTGAACCTGTAGGTATGTACAGCCATTATGGAAATTGATTTGGTGATTGCTAAAACAGATGGAAATTGAGCTACCATATGACTCAGCAACCTCCCTACTGGGCATATACCCAGAAGAGGCAAGAAGCAAACCATGGCCAGACATCTGTGCTCCAATGTTCATCACAGTACAGTTCACAATTTCAAGGAGTTGGAAATAACCCAAATTTCCCATCAATGGAAGAATGGATCAAAAAACGGTGGTACATATATACAATGGAGTACTATGCATCCCTAAAAAACAGCGATCAATGCATGAAGCACATGGCCAAATGGGAAGAACTGGAGGAAATCATGCTACGTGAAGTAAGCCAAGTGTAAAAGGACAAGTACAGCATGAGTCCACTGTGGTAAGTTAAAAAAAATTGGACATAGGTGACAAGCTACATTATACGTACATTCCAGGGGTGAAGTCCAGGTACTATGGCAGGAGCCAAACCCACTTCAGGGAGGAAAAGAAAGAGAGAAAAAATATACCATATTGAATGAAGGGGGATGAGCAGAGTGGAGACCCAAGGCTCAAGTGTCGCCCACTGGAGATCCCCTCATAGAGGGATTTAGGAGAGGAGATGGGTCAGTCAGGGTTTGAGGTAGTACCGATGAAGAACACAGCTTTCCCCCAGATCCTGGATGCTTCCTCCCCCCCAACTACCATGATCCGAATTCTACCTTGCAGGGCTGGATAGGGCAGAGGTTGTACACTGGTACATATGGGAGCTGGAGGCACAGGGAATCCAGGGTGGATGATACCTTCAGGACCAGAGGTATGAGGGGTGATGCTGGGAGAGTGGAGGGTGAGAGGGTTGGAAATGGGGAACTGATTACAAGGATCCACATGTGACCTCCTCTCTGGGAGATGGACGGCAGTGAAGGGGGGGAAGGGAGACTCCGGATAGGGCAAGATATGACAAAATAACAATGTATAAATTACCAAGGGCACATGAGGGAGGGGGGAACGGGGAGGGAGTGGAAAAAAAAGAGGACCTAATGCAAAGGGCTTAAGTGGAGAGCAAATGCTTTGAGAATGATTGTGGCAGGGAATGAGCAGATGTGCTTTATACAATTGATGTATGTATATGTATGGATTGTGATAAGAGTTGTATGAGCCCCTAATAAAATGTAAAAAAAGAAAAGGAAAAAAAAAGAAAATGATTAGGGCAAAGAATGTACAAATGTGCTTTATACAATTGATGTATGTATACATATAGATTGTGATAAGAGTTGTATGAGCCCCTAATAAAATGTTTTTTTAAAAAAAGGCATGTATAGGGGGAGCAAGGTACTAACCCACCCAAGGGGAGGGTATTGTAGATATCTCTACAGGTTAGGGAGAGAGAGACCAAACTTAAATCCGGTGTGCCATGACGTGAATAAAATACACCAGCATGTAGCAGGGAGCCAATAGAGAGGTCTGCAGGGCTGGCCCCAATCCCAACTGTGTGGAACACTCCCCCTCAGAAAAATGCACTCTGAGGATAGCACTGAAGCTACAGCTTGGGGAGAAGGGCACGTCTGATCAGAGCACACAGGAGCAAAGAGGGAAGTAAAGTGAGCGGAAGACATCCTGGCCCACCAAGCTCCAAGAATGATATTCCTGCTCAGAAAAGACAATGCAGAGAGAACTATAGGGCCATGCCCAACACGAGACATGACGACCCTCACTGAACCATAGCTCTAAGAAGCGGTTCTCAATCTTCCTAATGCTGCGACCCTTTAATACAGTCCCCCATGTTGTGGTGACACCCAACCATATAATTATTATGTTTTCTTTTTTAAATCGTTTTATTGGGGGCTCATACAATTCTTATTACAATTCATACATATATCAATTGTGTAAAGCACATTTGTGCATTCATTGATCTCATCATTCTCAAAACATTTGCTCTCCACTTAAGCCCTTGGCATCAGCTCCTCATTTTCCCTAAGCCTCCCCATGTCCCCTTCCCTCATGAACCCTTGATAATTTATAAATTATTATTTTGTCATATTCTACACTGGCCAATGTCTCCCTTCACCTACTTCTCTGTTTCCTATCTCCCAGAGAGGAAGTTATAGATAGATCCCTGTAATCGGTTCCCCCTTTCTACCCCACCCTCCCTCCACCCTGGTATTGCCACTCTCACCATCCATATAATTATTTTGTTTCTGTTTCATAACTGTAATTTTGCTACTGTTATGAATTGGGCAACCCCTATGAAAGGGTTGTTCGACCCCCAAAGGGGTTGCTACCCACAGGTTGAGAATTACTACTCTATGGGGACAACACTGGAAACTTACTGTGGGACTTGTTTTTGTTGTTGGTGTTGGCTTTGCCTCCCTTTGTTCTTATGTTTGACTTTGCCTTGTTTTTGCTCTTATTATTTTTTCTGCATTTCTATCTAGATAAGACATGTATGATAAACTATTTATAGAAGAAAACAATAGCACTGATGATTCCAGGGGGACAAGGGAGAAGGGGAGGATACGAGAAAGGAAGGGGAAATCAATCAACCCAGGGATAATGGAACAACAAGTGAAATACAATAGATGGAGGTAAGGGCGTATAAGATGCATAGTGGGGCTTAATCAAGGGCAATGTAGCAGTGAGGAATTACCGAAAACTGAATGAAGGCTGAACATGATAGTGAGACAAGAGGAAAGTAAAAGAAAATAAAGGAGAGAACTAGGATGCAGAGGACATATATAGAGGTCTAAATACAGGTATGTACATATGTAAATATATTTATATATAATGATAGGGTAATATATTATACACTTATATTTATATGGACATTGGGCCTCTACTCAAGTACTCCCTCAAAGAAAGAACACTTTGTTCTAATAATCTAGTGTTCTGTGATGCTCACCTTCTGGACAGGATGGCTGAAGACAAAGCAGGTACATAAGCAAATGTGGTGAAGAAAGCTGATGGTGCTGGTTATTAAAATATATAGCATCTGGGGTCTTAAAGTCTTGAAGATAAACAAGTGGTCAACTAGCTGAGAAGCAACAAAGCCCACATGAAAGAAGCACCTCAGCCTGTATGATCACAAGGTGTCAATGGGATCAGGTATCAGCTATCAAAAACACAGAACACAAATCATACCAATGTGAAGAGGTGTGGTTCAGAGTGGAGACCCAAAGCCCATCTGTAGACAATTGGACATCCCCTTACAGAAGTGTCACAAGGAAGAGATGAGCCAGTCAGGGCACAGTATAGCACCGATGAAACATACAACTTTCCTCTAGTTCTTTAATGCTTTCTCCCTACCCCCACTCACCATCATGACCGCAATTCTACCTTAGAAATCTGACTAGACCAGAACAGGTACACTGCTACAGATAAGAGCCCACAATCCAGGTAATCCAGGACAGATTGCCCCCTCGGGACCAATAATGTGAATAGAGATACCAGGAAGGTAATGGGAAGGTGGGGGAGAAAGAGGGAATCAATCACAGGGATCAAAATATAACTCCTCCCAGAAAGACGAACCACAGAAAAGTGGGTGAAGGGAGACAGTGGACGTTGCAAGATATGGAAATAATAATTTATAATTTATCAAGGGTTCATGAGGGAGGGAGGGGGGAAAGGATCTGATATCAAGGGCTCAAGTAGAAAAAATGCTTTGAAAATGATGATGGCAACATATGTACAAATGAGCTTAACACAATGGAGTATGTATGGATGGTGATTTGAACTGTAAGAGCCCCCAATAAAAGTCTTTCATCAAACAAAAAGAAAATCAAGGTTACATTCTTTTACTATACTTATTCAATCTGTATTACAATCAAATAAGTCTATTCTGTGGCTTATTTGCCATTTTTTCTATTTTGATAGTGTCCCTTAAAGCAAAAAAAAAGAAAAAGCCCTTAATGAAGTTCAGTAACCTGCTCTGCTTCCCTCCCTGGACAGCATATGCTGTGGGTGTCATATCTAAGGAACATTAACAGAAACCAAATTCACGACATTTGACACCTACTGTTTTCTCCTGAAAGACACCTTGTGAGCTAGAAATTGTTGATACATCCAGCTCCTAAAAGAGAGGGTGGAAGTTTGAACCCATCCAAAAGTGCTTCAGCAGAAAGCCCGGACTGTCTACTCATAAGAATCCGGGCCTGTCAACCCTGTGAGCACAGGTTTGCTCTGAGACACTCTTGGTTGCACTCTCCTGAAAGCTCCATGTTTTTCATTCTTACTGGTCTTTGACCCATTTGAGTTAGTTTATACATATGTTGTTATGTGGGGAATCAATTCTGCTAATTTTCAGGTCAATATATAGAATTGCCTCAGCATGAGCTGCTTCCACTCTTACTGAAGATGAGTTGACCTTGTTTGTGTGAGGTTCTTCCATTGTTCTGTAGGCCTAGTCTTATGCCACCATTTCATAGGATGAATTACTTTGTAGGACTTGTTAAAATCAGGAGTGTGACTTTTCTTTGTTATTATTATTATTTGTAAGATCATGTTGACTACTCTTGGTCCCTTGAAATTTCACATTAGTGTTATAATTAACTTGCCAACTGCTCACAAACCAACCAACCAAAATAACAGCAAATGGAGAGAGTGGGAGAAAAATGTGAAATAAAACTCAACTTTGTAAAAGACCAGGCTTACAGGTAGTTAGAGACTGGTGGAAGTACAAGGTTATAGCCCTTAGTCACTGCTCGAGCCTAGAACTGAGCTCACACTCATTAACGAGCTTTCAGGGAAAACAGTATCTTGACTTGTGGGGCATAGAATGACACCAGGCAGATGCACATTCCTGAAAACAATCATCCAGAGCAATCAAAAAGGCCTCATTTGGTGAGGGAGAGAACAGACAACACGGAAATGTATGGGGAGAAGAATGAATGGAGATGGTTGGTACACACAGGGAGGAAGTGGGAAGAGTAGAGTTACATTGTGAGGACTACAGTCAATGTCATCAAACAAAATGTGTATGGATTATTGATTGGAAAACTAATTTGCACTATATTATTTTTACCAAAACACAATAAAAATTAAAGAATAGAAGGAGTATCCAAATAGACAAATAAATAATATAGTTCTACTCTCTAATAACAATTATGTCCAGGATAAATCAAACTACTACTCATGTAACCATCACAACAGCCTTATGATGTGGGAATTATTTGCCTCCATTTGAGTAATGAGGAAATAAAAAGCGCAGAGAGGTTAAAAAAACATCTGACAAAGCCAGAAAGCTTTGTGAAGCTGTCCTTAGCTTAACCCATACCTATCTTGGTCAATCCTTCTTGTTGTACTCAACACAGTATTTCATTTGTGATTTGTATTTAATGTTCGTTAAGTTTTCATATGCACAGCACTCATTCATGCTGTTAGTGATGGAAGGTAAGGAAAGCTTCCTGAAGTCAACGGTGGTCTGATCCCAGCCAAGATCTCTCCAATGATCTTACAGGCACGTGAAAGCTGGACAGTGACAACAACGAAGCCAGAAGAAGGAATTCTGAACCGAAATTGCCATGTTCAGGAAGAATGTCAAATTCACTAAAACTTACTAGAAGAAGAAATAAATCAGTCTGGGAAGAAAGAAATCTAGGATGTTCCTAGAAAGGGAGAGTGGCTAAACTTTTTCTTGCTTGATTTGAACTGCTCTAGGCGGGAAAGACTCCTAATTTCGATCTATTTCCTTGTTAGTGACCATCGAGTCACTCAGACTCACGGGACAGCATGCATAAAAGAACAGAACACTGCCTGGAACAGAGTCATCTTCCCAATGGCTTTTATACTTCAGTGCATGGCTGTATCCAGACGGGTCTACCTCTTTTCAGACGACCCTTTATTCAGTCTGAAACAGGACGAAGACAAGATAAAGAACAAAATTTTTTTTAAAAAAATCATCTGGGTGAGGGAGATGACCAGCTTCATGAGATTATAATGTCCCAAGTGTTCATTTTGGACAACATGGCTAATTATATAAGACGACACAACGAATTTGTCCCAGAAGTCTACGAATGGCAGTGGATCAACGCGTCACAGTTACAAACAGGACTACAGACGCTGGGAAGGGACCATGGTTGGGATGCTTTAATCATTGCAGATTAGAAAATCTCCCAGGATTGGTTGGGGGCCCTCTGACCAGTTTAGATGGCGTTGACCGAAGCTGTAGCGGCAATCCACTGTCAAGCTCCCTCTGCCTGAGGACAAACTTCTTTGATTTGGTGATCACTACTCAGAAAGCATTCAGTGGAGGCGGAAGTTTGCTGGAGACTGCACACGTATTTAGGTCTCCCATTGGAAAGCGTCCCCTTCCGCAAGTCTAATGCTCAGACTGTAGCATGTACTACAGAACACAAAAGCAGAATAGAGCAAATCCCAGAAAAGCACATTGCGTTTGGGAGAGTAGAGGGTCAGTTAGAACCAGTCAGTCCTTCATTAGATGGAGCAACACAATAGTCACAACAATGGGCTCAAATATATCAAAGATCACGAGGGTGCCACTAGACCAAGAAATGTTTTCTTGTTTTGCTCAAACATTAGAAATATAAGCACTGTACACCTACTAAGCATGTATATTCCTTCTACCTTTTAGCTTCCACAATCTACTTTGTAACTAAGTAGAGATAAATGAAAGCTTAGACCCGCACCTTTGGGTTTGTTGTTCTTGTTATGCTGCCTTGAATTGGATTTGATTCATGGTGACCTTATGTATAAAGGAGCTTCACAAAGTTTGTGGAAAAATGGAATTACAAGATGATGGAAATGTTCCCTGAATTTTTAAAAACCCCTTGGGATAACAGATTGAAATTTTGCTACACCTATGCCATCATCACGAGAGTAAATCTAGCGGAGTCCATTGCTGAAACCAGCGCATTGAGGGCCTTCCTCTTTTTCACGTTATCAAGTGTGAGGTTCTCCAGGGACTTGTCCCTCCTGGTCGCAGGACAACAGAAGGCAAGAAACGTCTTACCATCATTACTTCGAAGGAGAAATCTGTCTGTACTTCTTTCAAGACAGATTTATTCTTTCTTCCGGCAGTCCATGGCATATTCAATATTTCTTGCCAAAAATAATTAAAATATGTCAATTAATCTGTTTTTTCCCATTGGACAGGTAGAGGAAGTAAGCAAAATTCTGTATTAATTACCAAAGAGATAAGTGTTTAGTGAAAGGAATGTATAACAATGATTAGCTACCACACTAGAAGTATCACAAGTACAAGCAGTCCATGGTATGTGTTTTGGGGTGCGAGTGGGAGGAGACGGGGTTTACCTTACCACCTTTAAGTTTCATTTTCCTCTTTTTTAAAATCGTGAAGTTTCATTTAATTCCGTATTTAATGATCTCGTTAAGACTGTGGACTCGGGAACGCAAGTACATGGGTTTCATTCACAAGCCATTCCTTCGTAGCTATGTGAACTAACCTCTCCGTGCCTTGATCATGCCATTTGAAAGAGCTGCTTTGACATTCATAAAGCTGTTCGAATATCAACTGGTATAGACAAACTTGTAAAATAATGTTAGTGTTATATTATAACCAGAACTATTACAAACTTTTTTTTTCTAAGTGCCTTCTCAATAAATCTCCAGCAGGTATAAGCCGGTTTAGTTAAACTTTGCACGGCATACGGGATACTTAGCACTCACCTCCATCTCCAACTTCTGTGTTTGGGGTGGGTACAGCTGTTTTCCCACAGACAGGACTTTTAATTATCCGGAGGGGGCCTGTATAACTGTTTAAAATGGAATAAATTAGAGTGTGCTCTAAATGACTGTTTTACAGGAGATTCTACGAGATGATGCGTTCTAGATATATTATTCTGTCAAACTTTGATCTCTCTCTTTTTTTCTGCTAGAAAATGAATCTCTGAACTCTATTAGCATCCTGTGCATTATTTAGAAGTTACCTTTCTTGCACTAATTCTACTTTTATGTAAATACCATGACTTCAGTTCTAAATTGCACGCACTGTCATATCATCTTGAAGGGGATATACAATCCACAGATACAAATGGGTGCAACTCATGCTACCCCCAGAGTCCAGAGAGGCACATGTATTCCATAAAATGTATCAAAATCCATATTTCACAGGAATATTTCAGAAATACTGGTTGATTTGGGATGTTTTTCATTACAGCATACACAGGTATCGGCAATAAATTCAAAGATGAATATAATATATGCATTATTATGGTATTTATAACAAGTGCATTAAATTTTAATTAGGTACAAAGACCTCTAAAGCCTGAAGAATGGGACATCTAATTGTAGGATTTTAGACTTTCATCAGGCCCCAGGAGAGGGAGGGTCTGGTGGCTATTGACGCAGTTTGCTTGGCTGTCATCCCACACATTTTAGGTTTCAACAAACATATTCTTCAAGGACAAGAACTCAGATAAAAAAAACCAAAACAGAAAACCCCAACTCCCTATAGGAAATGGACATTGGGTGAAGAAAGAGCTGCGGGTGAGAGTTTGGACAATCCAGGTTTCATTTGCATTCTGAGGCCGCTTGGTGAAGAATATTGTCACATAGCCTCCAAATGCTCTTGAGAGGAGCTTGAATTTTTGTTGTTGTTTCCATCTCTTTCAGAATATTTTCAGAGAATATATGGGAATAGCATGACCACACGAACTGGTTTGCCATGCAAAATTTGCCTGAACAGCGGAAGGGTGCAGGTAGACTATGCATCACAGTGACCTGTAGATCTCCTTCGGTAATTTTATATTTCTAACAAAGTGTCAATGACTTTTGTGAATAACCAAGCAAACCAATAATCCGACAGTCTACATAATTTAAGAATCGGATGTGTGGCGATTTGTTTCTGTTGAGTTAATTCCAACTCCTGGTGAATTCCGATGTGAAGAGCATGATAGCGTAGTCTGCAGGAAAGACTCTCGTGGGTGGTCTTTTGAAGGCAAAAAGGCAGCGCATCTTCCAGGCATCTCTAAGTGAGTTTAAAACAGTCACCCTTTAGGCTTGTAGTCAATAGGTAATTGATTATGCCATCCAGGGAACCAAGACTATGACAAGAGCATGCTTTATCCTTCCCACTTATATAACTGAGCTGAGTGGTGGCAAATTGGACAGATTAAAAAGTTGTTGTTTTTAAGATAAAGAACAGAGAGGGAAAGGGGGGAATAAAGAGTAAAGGAAAGAGAAGCGAGAACAGGAAAAACAGAAGGAAGGAAGTTAAATCATTGGTGGAAATTGGTGGAAATACAAAGTTTTTGAAATACTATCAAAACATTTCGAGAGCAGGGGCGCTGCTTCACGTTGGAGCGCAGAACGGATGGCATTCACTTATCCAGGATGAAATGACTGCGGTTTGGAGGATCAGAGAGGTGAAATCTTGACTGCGGTTCTTTGGCCTCGGCGAGGCAAAGGTTATGCTCGCCTCCTTTGAGGCATTTCCTGCCATTTTTCTCCTGCTATATAAGCCATTTCATTCAAGATACTTTCGTGATACTCTCTCTAAAAGGATTCCAAGTGACCTCTGCTGGTTTGCTCTTTCTTCCATGCTTCCTCATGACGAACCCCTCTTCAAATCCTGAAGATGCAGGCTGCGGGGTGGGGGAGCACCTCCAACTGTGACGACTGCGAGGCCGCTCTGCAGCGTATTAAGAGGCTGGATTAAGCCTGCCAGTCCTGTACAGACTACCTGTTACAGGGCTCCTAATTAGCTTGCAGGCTATTTAGAAAGGCTTCTCCTGATTTCTCCGTGTCCTGTCATTATCGAGTGAGCTACTGCTGAAGCAAATCTATTCTCTTTAATGATGAGGTCATTTTGACACTTATCAGTCCTTAAAGCCAGCTGCTTCTTATAGAACAAAGTTGAACTTGAGAGAGAGGGAATGAGGACTTATAGCGAGGGAAAGAAAGAAGAAAAGAAGCTTTTGTGTGCATGTGCCAACGTATTTTATGGAAAGTTTTAGTGGCTGTTCCAAGAGCAAGGTGCCTGTGCCTTTAATCATTTCATTTTAAAAACAGAACCTTATATTTCCACATTTTCAGCTGTCCCAGAGGGCAGCTAGGCCAACTTTAACAACATTAATTTCTCTTTATGACAGGACTAGTGCTGCCCCAGGTCTCCAGAACTGCCGAAAATGTCTGGAAAAGTAGATAATGAAGAGGATATTAGAATTGTAAACAAGAACAATTTTGTAATAAAAACCATATATTTTCTCCATTGGACTTTGGGCTTAGTACTGCGGCAGCAAAAGTGTCACGAGTCATAATTTGTTGATGGCAACCGAGCATTAGTTACAGTCGGTGCGCGAGCATACAGGGCAAGTCCTCCTGGCATCCTATTAGAGAAGACCTTGGTTGGGTAATTACAATTGGGGTGTGCTAATGCGTCTCATTCATTTGATTTTCCATTGTGCTATCTAGATGGAAAGGGTTGACGGCTTACAACTTCTCAGGCTGCTCACAGAGATTGCTACCATTGTGCAGAGATATTTTGCAAAATGTTAAAGAAGTCATCACTACCGAACACGAAAGAATCGCCCTGCCAAGAGTCAAAGGAGACTCATGCCCAATGCGTGGTGACCTTCAGGAGGTTTAGGAAGACCCTGCCTGGGGGAGCCGGAGGGGACAAAATTCCAAATCACAGCACTCCTCAGTGCTTCTCCAGCAGTAGGTTCCTGCTTCTGTCCAGCTAACCAGCCTTCTTGCTGACAGGGTTTCTGAGTCTGATACAAAGAACTAAGAAATAGTAGAATTTCCCCCAAGAAACAGAGTGTTCTTTGTCTGCAGGGACTGCGGGAGCAGCGTGTAAAATATCAACATTATAATCTGTTAAAGTCATAAACAGGAAGATCTTCGTGTCTTAAGGTGCACAGCAGCTGAGAAAGTTCATCTTGTACTCAACCTTTTGATGTACCCTCCTCCTTTGTTGTACGGCTGCAGACAGAAATCTGAACACATAATCCTCAAAACATAGCAATTTTCAGTAATATTGTTGTTTGTTTGCATTCCGTATCTGCTTTTATTATACTCAGTGGCCCATCTTCCATAATCTATTCACTGAATTGAATTCTGCACGAGAAACAATGATGCACAAAGCCTCTCAATTCTTTTCGTGATCTTTTCCCATTGAAGGCAATGATGATGATATTTATGTTTTCAATTAGCTGGAACTTATTCTCATGTTTGTATGATTTTCTTTTCAGAACTGGCAAAAGTGTAATAGCCTACATCCACCCCCCGTGCACCACCCCCAAAAAGACAATAGATAGTTGTTTCAAAGGCCAGAGTAAGATCCAAAACAACTTAATTTTGAAAGGAGAGTACAAAATGTCTCATGAACTACTCTCTTAAGATTACAATTTTAAGAATAAAATCTGGAACCTTTTATTTACATTTATTACTAACTAATTCTCTTCTTTGCAGGTAGGATGAGAAGGTCATCAGCTTCCTGGGTTGAGGCATTGCTCCATCGCTGTAGTGTGATCAGAGATGCGGGTGTCTCAGATAGACTGGGGTAATGGGATCCATTCTGAGACAGGGCTTACTCAGGTTTGATACAAACTGAAAGACAAAAATGAGCTCTCGTTTATTATTTAGGCACCTGCCCAGAGGTTGGAGGGAGAAAAAGAACCTCCTTATGTAGATTTAGCCTAAGAAAGCAGAGATAACCACCTTGCCTTCGGTGTCTAATAAGATGTGAAAGGGGGCAGAAATAATGAGTATGACACTGTATTGTTCATGTAAAAGCCTGAGAAACAAAACGTCCCGAACACTGGCAGTGGTTCCAGTCATTTTCAAATGAAAGGGGCTATTTGTTTCCAAATTGCAGCAGCCACTGGAATGCATACGTTTATGGCTCAGAAATCCTCATTTTGTGAAGTAAAATTACCTTTCAGTAATTTAGTCACTGCAGGCTTTCTCCTGCTGACTGGTCAGAAGCTATCAGATAGCTTGCAGCTGCCGGCTGAAGCCCGACCACGTTTTTTTTCCTTCCCTAGGACAGGCAGTTCGTTAGTAGAGCCATCAGTGTGGCATCTGTCATCCTGCTAGGCCCAAATTGTTTTCTATGATGGATGTCACAGTCTGTCTGATCAAAATAGAAGCCCTGCTGCTTTTAATTGCAAAATCGGAGTACTTGCACATTTGTTATTATGCTGAGGTTATTACCTCACACAAAATGAATTAACAGGTGAAAATAATTGATGAGAGGAGTCTAGGGATTTTTAGCCTCTTCAAAGAGACTTTGTGATTGTGGCATAATGAATGTTCTGAGACATATCTGTGGGGGGCAGCATGAGACCACCAAAGATCTCTTCAGATGGATGATAAATTCTACAGAATTCGACTGCAATACTGCTTAAATTTACTTAGCAATTAGTTTAATAGGCCTACATGATTCATGATAACATACTGAGAATTTTTAAATAAGTTTGTCCCATCAATCTATAAATTAAGCTACTTACCTCAGCCTTTCTTCCCAAGGTGATGGAAAACGTTAATGAGTGAGACTTCCAGCAACAAAAATTACACAGGATACGGAGGAGAGTTTCAGAGGTGCCCGTCTAAATGCGACTGGCATGCCCCAAACTCCTCTTTCCCTCTTCTAAATTTTATCCACACACAGTTTTAAGAGATTCCCAGAACATGCATTTGTCCTGTGAAGTAAATCGTTTAAGCATTCTGCAAGCTGAAGTAATTACTCTTGGCTTTCGGACCACTCTTCCATTCCGATTTGGTCATATTTCAAATTCATTCAGTCTCTGAGTGCATCCAGAGTGATGGAGTCCAGCCATCTCCCCCTTTCTTTGTGACATCCGGAAACTGTAAAGGGGTACCTCTGTCACTGTGACCCGGCAGCCAACGGTCAACACCGTCTTGGGAGCACAGAAGACACCTAGCCCGTATTAACCCAGGGAAGGCAAAATGCTGCAATAGATTGCTTTTTAACTGTCTGTAAGGTTTTATGGTACAGGAAAATAGTTGGAAAGTGACTAACTTAAATGTTGCAAGAGTTGCAAAGTGTTCATAAATGCTGTGGAGGAGCTTTTAAAAGAAGAAAAGCAAAGACAAATAATGGCATAATAGCATACTGCTCACAAACTATATGCACCCAGATTTCAAGGTAATTTTTGAGCCAAGAGTCTAAGACAAGCAATCAAACAGGTAAATCCTAAAACTCCCCATATTAATTGTGGGTACTGTTTTAAGGAATATGTGTCAACTCTACTATAACTCAAGACTAAGATAATCATTATTAAAGCAATTAATTAATAAAGGACAGAAAAAGAAAAGAGAAGTAAACCGGCAAATTTGGAGGAATCATAAACTCCACTAGAAGAGTTGTAGCTTTCAAAGTCATCTCTATTCATCTTAAAGTGACAGGGCGCTTTGTCATAGATTCGAACGAGATTGATTCATCTATTTATCTAAGAAGCATGCATTATTTAACATTGTTCTTGTTACTGGATGAGATGCACACACACACACACACACACAATCCTACTTTAAAAAATCAGTGATACCTTTGTAAAAATGCCTTTTCTACCCTATAAAGTAATATTTAATGGCTACTTGGTATAAATCTTGACCTGAGTTTCAATAAAATGTACATTTGCATCATTATTAGTATTTAGATGACTCTTTTTACAGAGTGAATAGATATTTGCATTAAACATATCATTCTTTTCAGGTCGACTGTTGGCATCTTGGTGTTAAGGGTATATAATATCAAAGGGTCTCAATAAAAGGGAGAAAAATACACGGCAAGAAAATATACTGACTGCAAGGCAAGCAGTGGATTGCCGCACCTGTGAAGCGGAGTGTGGTAACATATCAGGCTGCATGTCACTTGCTGAGACATTTTTCATAAACCTTCACATGCCTGCATTTATCTTCAGTACGAACCCCAAGATGCATTCTCCAAAGACATTAACAATAGATAAATGCTTTTTAAACAAAATAGTCTATTTGAGAAATCTTTTACAAAGGTATAAGGCTGTTATACAATCTGACTTCAATTGTGTCATAAAGCAAGGCACCATGCTGTGATATTACTTTATTGCTTGGTCTTAACTTTAATGCAGAGCAGAGTGACCGCAAATTCAGGATTTAATGTTGTACAATGTTGATATCTGTTTCATTTTAGATTATATTGGACTATTGTTATGAAACACTGTGGAAAACACTCAAGGGATTCCAAGTTGGGAAAAAAATACACACAAGAGTACAGATGAAGAATTGAGTTTCTAAAAATACAAAATTCATATTAATGAAGTTTGGTTCCAAATTTAGAAAAAAATGTTATAGGTACATTCTAAAATCTCGTTCAGAGCACTAACCCAAAAGCAGTCAATGACACAGTTTGAACTTCACAGAGAGCTTTTGCAAATACAAATAGATGTGCCTTCTAGAGCCATGAGCACTTCACGGTGGCTCTCTGATAAACGACACATGCTTAAAGTGCAGTGGCATTGACTCAAAGGCAAATTCAGCTGCATTTTGTTCCTGTCTGTTCTTTCCTTTCTGTATATAATATGTACAGAAGTACAACTGTTTAGATGGTGTCTCGTGACTACAGCAAAGAACATTCACTGCAGTATATATGCTTACCAACAGACTTGTGTTTCAGATGAGAAAATCTGATGTTCTTTTTAACGACTATAGAATGTGAAGTAGTCAGAATATGGAAAGGGGTATTTGTCTCATTCATGGGCCATTGTGAAATAACTCTCCTGTGTCATAGAGGTCCGTGAGCTCATGGACTCCGAGTCACTGACTTACCAGACAGATCTATTTCCAGGAAAGGAAACGTGTGTGTGTGTGTGTGTGTGTGTGGCTGTTGTTGATAATTTAATGAGAATGCAAATAATTTCTCTTGATAATGCTAACATTTTGGTAGTATCAGTCAGCTGTTAGTATGCCATGAATACTGTGTAGTTAAATGGGATTGGATTTGGGACCTCGTTTTATGAAGACGGAGTTGGTTTCTGAGTAATACCCCATTCAAACACCTCACTCTGATGTATTACATTAATAGATCATCAGAAGCAGTTGTCATTCCAATGATGTATTAGTGTAATACATGAGAATGAGACTCACTGATGATGTATTTAGTACTCACAAGATGGCAGTGTCCAAAGAAGAAAGGGGCCCAGTAAGGAAGCCATTCTAATTACACGGTGGTGTCAGCCAGCACGCAGCCTTTTGCAAATACTTTTAGGGGCCACATTGGTGCAGGGATGCCGGCGCTACTTCTTGAACAATATGGCTGACACAAGGAGAGTTGTTGTCCCAGTTCAAGATCATTTTCACTGATGGACTTCAGGAAAATATACATCCCTGATAAACTACCTTGCCAGTATTGTAGTGTCAAAAAGTATTATGCACTCTTGATGATAGAAGTTAATTCTTTTTTCTCTTAGATGTATTTTCTGGGATCATAGTCAAATATATATATATATATTATGGTAACAGCAGTTTTCCAACTGATCGTTTCTGCCAAAGGGGAAGCTTTTGCCAGCGAGTATCGACATGCCACCAATCATGGACCCAGCTTCTGGCATTAGCTTAAGAGGCAGATATTTGAAGTTAAACATTAAACTTGGGGCTCACTGCCATACATTTTCTGCTAATCGACCTTGCAACACCTACTATAAATGTAGATGGATTAGAGACTCCCAGAGTCTTCTATCTACCCCCTGCTGTGTTTTTTTTCTAAAAGAGTAAAAGAGAGTTTTAAATGTTTATAATATAGGGCTAAAGAGGCGTTCTTTATGCAATGGAATAGCAGTTACCATTCACCTTCCAACAGCTTCTGATTGCATCATAAATAAAACAGTAGGGCTAGTTAGCCCAGCTGTGGAAGGGATTCATGGAGATCACACTCAACATTAGAAAGAATTTTCTTCCCAGAGCCTGGACCATCAAAGACTGAGAACGGCTGTGTGTGTGTGTGTGTGTGTGTGTGTGTGTGTGTGTGTGTGTGTGTGTGTTTGATAGGAGAAATTGATGGAAGAAACAAAAGGAGGAGATGTGATCTCTCATACAAAGCATTTCCTTTCCTGGAAATGTAGTGACTAAAGCATTGTTTCGAAGTAGTTCTCTGATCCCCTACTCGGGAAGATAACGCAGCAGTGGAAGTTAAGGGTTAACCAGAGAGACAGGAAAATACTGAAGCAGCGTTCGCTACAATTTTCCTGGCAAGCCTGACAATGGCTTTCTTAGGCGATATTAAACAACCAAGTTTGTAATACTAGACTCAATTTGAAGGGGAAAGGGGCGGGGTTATTTTATCTTGCCAAGCAGCACGTTTCAGATATGTTTCCTCTCATTGTGGTCATCCTTTCATTTGAGACTCTGCACTCACTCATTTTTTCTTTGATAATGATAAATGGGGATTCTATTGGTGAATTCCTGTAATAGCTGGCTTTTTCTAGAAACTTGGAAAATGTTATATATAATATATATTTTAAAATGCCCTACCTACTTAAAATTGACAAGAAACATGGTCTTGATTTGCTTAATATGATGGTCCATCTGCACCTAATTCACTTTAGGAATTCTTATTGCATGCGCAAGATATGTAATGCTCATTAAAATACATATTCTCCAAAATGTTTATTGATTTTCTAAACTATTCACTCCCAAACTCAGTTATATTTTAAGTTTTTTGAATAATTATTTTATATGCTAGAAGGCCAAAAAAATCACATAACCAAGATATTAAAAATCTAGCAACTATGGTTTGGTATATAGAATTGAAGCAGAAGGTAGATGGGTGCCGAGCAAAAACGTAAGCTTTATTTACTATACCATCAAAGACAAAGGAAATACTTCAGGAATTTGTGCTTGAGTTTATACATCAAAGGAGGCTACCAGAATGATGTTTTCATATTAAGTGCATGTGCTTTTGTTATTGCACTCATACCTATTGTTTGCCTTAAATATGATCACACAAAACATTTAATTTTGCTCAGAGTGTTTAAAATATCTTTACATTGATAACATGCACAATCCATTTGGTAAGTATTTTAGTATAGAAATTTGAATTATTAAGGAATGTGTATTACCATATTTGTAAAAATAAGAAAACCTAAGCTACAGTGCTAACACTTGGTAAAAGGAGAACCCAGGGGTTTGCTTTAGCGTGGGTAGAGGCAATGTGTCCTAGACAAGTCGGTAGGTTTGCCTGCACTATTCTTCCCATTCCTCCTCCCCTCTCCCTCTCTCTCTTCTTTCATTCCTTTTTTCTTTCTTTCCCTAGAGTTCTTGATATATAAACACACACACACACACACACATTTGGAGGAGCAATATTTAACAAGAATTGTGAAAAAGGCAACCTGAAAATCTGACAGGATCAGAGGAAGATGGTGAGAGCACAGAAAAGTACAGGGTACCTTCGTGCCAGAATAACTAGGAAACAATTCTTTATCTAAAGCTTGTATCAGGGGGGCTTCAAAGAAGCTTGTAGAAAGGTCTCGTTATCTTTCAGTTACATTTTCTCATGACGTTTTTGAAGTCCCTTCATATTTCTAAAAACGACATAATTCAGAGCATTTGACAATATGTTAATGATAATTCAAAATAAGATGCCTTTCCCCCCACTATGTATGGGCATACATTGTAATGAATGATGAGCAAGGTATATGTTGGTTGAAAACAAATGATAGGAAAACCCACCACTGGAAAACGTTAATGTTTTAAAGACTTCTTTCAAAAGTAGAAAAATAAAGTGAACTTGTGGGAGGCAAAAACAGGATAAAGTGCAAAGCTCATCCATTGCGAGGAAAAGTTTGGAATTTCGGCTCGTATTCTGACACAAACATATTTTAAGGATATGCTCAATATTTCAATAGCTTTAGATTTTTTATTAGCCTTTGAATTGTAGTAAGCAAAAACGGAGAAAATTTCACCTCAGAAAATGAATTCTGCCTTGTGAACATTTGTGCATCTTATCGGCATCAGTGTTTGTTCAATATTAGCTTGTACACTGCTTGGTCTAAGAATTAGCAAATACTTGAAAATCCAATATTATCCTACACATTATAGGAGGTACACCGTAGTCGAAGTTATTGGGCGTGCTGTGCAATTTACCTAAAATTTATTTCAAAGCATTAAACAATATTGAATACAGCATATCTATTAACTTTTTTACTAATCAAAAGTTTCTTTCATAATAGAAACATCTGTGTCCTCCAAATAAAAGCTTAACTGGTTATCTGACAGTGAATTACGATAGAAGAGATGTCTGACACCTGATGTTAGCAAACAAGCAACGCTGTCACTTCCAACTGATATTAATACAGAGAGTTCTTCCTCAATTAAGAAATCATTTGATGACTTTGCTACCAGTCTAACTAGTGCCCTAGCTGGCTGTATGCAAACTAACCTAAATAGTTATTTGCATAAATAGTACAGACACAGAATTGGTTCCATGGGCTTACACTAATAAATCCTTATGATGGCATCTCACTAGTTTAAAAACTGTAACTCTGGTTTGTCATGTAAGATGTGGCCCTTCTGTGATTATCAGGTTTATGCGCCAATTCTAATCTCTGTCTCGTACCTCCTTCTTATTGTTCTTGCGTCCTTTTCTCTCTAATATCTCTCTATGTATCTACTCTCCCCCCTCCACCTCTCAGCAACCCCCATCGTTTCTATAGGAAACGGTCGGGGCCTGCCTTTTCATTCAGCTGCATAAATGTCGCCTTTCACTTGATGGAAATTCGCCTCATCGCCTGTCTCCATCTTTTCAGGCTGTTGGGTTCGCTCATTCTGAAAATGACGATTTCTTTTACTTTTTCCACGAGGAGTTATTTTTCCCATTACTAGCCTTCACCTTCACAGATCTAAAAACCTAATTGTGCACCGTGGTACAAATGAAATCTGAAATTATCAAGTGCAAAATTAGCATTAAAAATCATAAGACAACAAACAATAGGGCTTTTATGTGATTTCTGTAATTGCACGAAACTAGTTACTCTGGCAATAATTGTTTGTGCTTCATTAACATGCAGAATGGTTTTATAGACTAACCTCCACACAAAAGAAACCATTTTTGATGAGAACTGTGCTTTGTTTAATGTTAGACACCATTGTATTTGCTTTCCTAATATAACAGTTCCAATTAGTACCTAGCACTCATCCTGAGTTTTTCAGCTTGAACACTCTGAAGGTGACAATCGAGTCACAATTCCGTGGCACTTTTTGTCAGTACCTGTCAAAATATAGCTAAGCCTGTAGGAGTTGTGATCTAAATACTGAAAAAAAAAGGTAATAGTCCAGAAACAATATGCCTCTAGGTAATTTTAAAAACTAAAATTGCACATTAGCCCTTACTTACTTACTTAAAAGCAGAACAGCACTAATACTACCCCATTAAATGCGGCCATAGTTTTCCTAATAATTTCTTAGCATTGTTTTTACTCTATGACCTTTACCTATTTGCCTGATTAATTTCATTTCATTGCAGTAGTAGCATTGGTGAATTTATAGCATAATTTTGAGTCAATAATTTGTACTTTTAAACCTTTATAAAGTGATGCGTTGGTCATCATTGAAGTGTGGGGTGGGGGTGGGGGGGCCCAAAACTTCTTTCTTCTTACTGCACAGAATAAGGTGTTCCTATGACTTCGGTAGCTAAAGACTTTCAGTACCTGACTGTGATAAAGAGGCCAATTTGAGTTAAAATGAGGAGTTCCCTGTTTAGAGTTTGTCTCCAGTTATGGGAGAATGTAGTTTCAAGCACTTGTGAGAACATTTCTTAACAGATCTCAAATCCCATATCTCTCCTCTGATGGAAAAATCCAAAAAGTCCAAAGGATGGTTGGACACTAAGTTTATTATGAAATGATCCCATTTCATAATAAATATATTGGATTCTAATTCTAACTCTATTCTAAAACATCAGGCCATTTACCATGGGATAAATGACAAAAATTTGATCAGTTTACTCTTTTATAGTAGAATGGACTTATAAATAGCATACAATCACATGTTCTCCCCTTTTTTTTTTACAATCAGACCAGTATCAGCTGTTTCCAAAATTTCTGAATTGATGTATCTAGTTCTCTAGCTGGGCACCATGTAACTTCCTCACCACTCTTTGCTCTAGCGCCATGTCCTTTGTGTTCCTCACCAGAGAGCCATGAGGCAAGAACACATTTTTCTTAAATTAGAGCTAGGAATCAGTGCAAGCCCAAATCCAGTCCTGGATCTATGTTTGTGTGTTTTTATTTTTGCTGTTTGCTTGTTTGTTTTACATGCCTTGGGCTCCCTTTCGAGATCTCCTTGTGGTTATATGATAGATAGTCACAGCCATCATCTTCCTGGAACATAAAGATCTTCTGTTCTATTGTTATTGATTAGCCTCTGGTACTAATTTTAAAAGAGTTGAGAGGGATATTGGGGCGAGCCACATATCACAATACCAGAACTATTCACATTGCATGCAATGAATCTGCTCATGGCTGAACGCTCTTTATACAAACAATGGGCGTTAGTTGTCAGGAAAAATTTACAATACTATTCACCGACAAGGTCAGTCACAGTTTTCAGAATAATATATAGCTTAGTACAGTATACGGGACATTGATGTACTAAATCAATAATTGTCTACCTGCTGACAGGTCTCTCCTCTTGGTTTAGCTGTTTTCTGCTTCTTCAAACACCATGAATTGTCAGCCTTACATCCTCAGGTTACAAGTGTGCTTGAGGTACAGTCCATTCCACCTGTTGGAGTTTCTACATCAGATCTCTCTGGTGCGGCCTTTGGGGCCAGTTGTGCACCTTGCACAACCAGTATGCAATGGCCCAGAGTCCTATGGCACCTGACCCTCAGCGTGTGTCCAGAAGCACAGGCCAATGTGGCTTACCCGGTGCATATCACCAGGGAGAGACTCTGCTTAGGTTCTTTAAAAGTATTTTTAGTCCCCCACTCTTTGTGATTAGTCCTCCCCATTTTTTCTGCCAACAGACGTGCACTTGTGTTTTCCCAGATGGAGCTGTTCCCTTTCCCCTCTAATTTTTCTTTCCCATCAGTATCTCTCATCCCTCTGAGAGGATTGTCTACCGGTTGAGGGGAACCTTGTCATAACTTTGCATGACAGCCACTAAGTGGTCAAGATGCCCTCCATTCTCCTTGACAATTTGATCCCAGTTGACATGAGAAGCCCTATGTCAAAGTGACCTTCAAGACACTTACCTAGAGAAGATGGTATTGGTTCATTGTCACCAGTCAGGCTCTCTGCCAGGCTGCCTGGCCACCCTGGTAAGCAGACTGGGTGGCCCATAAGCCTGAGATTTGGACAGCGCTGGTGCTTGTTCCTATAGCAGTAGATTCGGTCCTTTTGTGATTGACTCACTTTACTCAGCATCATGTTTTCCAGATCTCCCCATTTCACAAGGTAAACATGGTTTCATCGCTGTTTTGAGGGATGCATAATATTCCAGAGTTTTTAATCCAATCTTCTAGCAATGGGAACATAGACAGACTGTTTCCAACTTCTTACTATGGTTAAGTGTGCTGCAGTGAAAATGGAAGAACATCTACCTGTTCCTAATCCGTTCCTTATTTCTTAGGGGTATATGCCCAGTGATGATATTGGTGGATCACATGGCATTCCTATTGCATCTGTCTTAGGATTCACCTTATCACTTTCCACAGTGATTGTACATGTTTACAAGCCCACCAGGAGGGTATGAGAGTCCCAATGTCTCCGCACCCTCTACAACATATGTTGTTGGTATGATCTTAGTGGAAGAAGTCAGCAGACCTTTGCCTCTGTGGACTGACAAAGCTGAGGGCAGCAGATGAGCACGAAGGGGTGCACCCTCTTCCTTCTTTCTTTTTTGATGCTTCCTGTGTCTCAATATTATGTCCATCAACTAATTCAACATTGAAATTCAAACCAGTAATCTTTCAATTGGAGTTGAACAATTGACGAGAGGCTGTAACAACAGATGGAGGAAAATATTTTCTATATTGTTAGAACTTCAGCTCATTTCATAATAAAATCTAACACAAATGGCTCATGTTAATACCATGCAGCACTCTAATATAAACAGAATTTAAAATAACTGTAGCATCATCCACATAATTCTGGACTCCTAACAGTATGGTCATAATCAAACAGACTCAGTTCGCTCATGTACATTTTTTAAAATTACCCAAACAAGTAGTTTCTGGAAGAATTTGAGCTGCCTCAAGTAAAGTTTTCACAGGAAAGCTTTTCTTCCCAATTCTTTTCCAAAAGCCCTTTTAATAACAGTCTTCAGAGTCATGTGAAGTCATTAAGCATACATTTGTTGGTGGTTGCCACGGCGTCTGGGCCATCTCATAGCCACCCGACGTACAGCAGAATGGAACACCGCCTATCCACACTGCGTGCTCATCAGTTAGCCGGCTGGAAGCCAAGTGAATAGCCCCCATGTCAATCCACTTCACCGAGTGCCTCCCTCTTCTTCCTTTAGATTCCACTCTACAAAGCCTGCCATCCTTTTCCAAGAATTGGTCCCTCCTGAGAACATCTTCAAAGTACTAGAAAAAAGTCTCAAGACACTCAATTCTTTTCTTTTTTCTTTTGTGCACCGTTCCTGGATGTACTGCAATACCAAGTCGATGCGTGGAGTGGAAGGAGCAAGCTCCTATTCCAACTCCCTGCTCCAAAAATCCACTTAATATATTGTCCTCGGATAAAGGACTTATCAGGTATTAAACTGATAAGAACAGATACTACTCTTGATCTCAGCCAAAAGGCCGAGAAGCGGTAAGACGCTCGTTTTCAAGCAGCAGTCGGACTGCAGTCCCTTGAAGACACGCATGCTTGTTCTTCTGGAAGTCATGGTAATTTTAATAGTATTTGAAAAAAAGTATAATTCAAATGCATGCATGATTCTGCGATCTTTATTTATTTCCCAGCATTTACATGCATGTGCGTCAGCTGAAAATACCATGACTTGGATTGTGACAAACTCTCAAACGCACTGCCACCAGCAATTGTTGACTCATAGTGACCCCATAGACCTGGGGAGAAGACTTACTTTCATCTCCCAGGGATATATTTGCTCTTCAGCACTTGAAAGAAACTTTGGGCAACAGATTTGTTTAATTTCTTAACGGTTGCTTCTATGTGCATTGACTGTGAATCTAAGTAAAAGGAAATCTTTGACAGGTTCAGTCTTTTTCCTGTTCATTGTAAAGTTGTTTACTGGCACAATTGGGAAGATATTAGTTCTCTTTATATTGAAGTGTGAGCCATATTGAAGGCCGCTGATTTTCATCAGTAATTGCTTAAAACAAATCTTTCAGTGACAACGTTGTGTCCTCTGAAAATTGCAGATTATTGTTGAGCCTTCCTTTTGTCTTGGTTCTTCCTTTTGTCTTGGTTCCTATTTATATGGTCTTGTTTCTGGGATTATTTGCTTGTTGTGCATCCTGAATAAATATGGTGAAAACATATAGCTCTCACTTACAACTTTCCTGATCTTAAACTGCATAGTCTACCTTTGCTCTTGTTCCAACATCTGCTTCTCACTCTATGAGTAGGTTCTGAAATTCCAATTTTTCATAATGTTATTACAATTTTGATATGAGACACACAGTTAAATACTTTTTATAGTCATTGCAGCACAGATAAAGCTCTTTCTGGGATTATCTTCTTTTAGCAAAGATACATTAGATATCAGTGATATTATCCCTCATTGCATTTCTAGCTGTTCTTATCTGTGTCCTATTGAAGCATTTCTTCAATATTTTCAGCAATCTTATACTTGCATGTGGTATTAACTAGACTGCTTGACAAATTCCCCATTATGATGGCTTGTCTTTCTTTGCAATTGACTCAAATACGGATCCTTCTAGTCCTTGCCTTCCAATTGTTTGGTGTAGATGAGTGAGTGCCTCCAGCACAGTATTCGTTTGTTAAACACTTGAATTGGTTTTCCATCAAATCATGGAGTTTCATTTTTCTCCGATGCATTCGGTGCAGCTTCAACTTTCCCGTCAGTATCATTGGTTCGTCGTTACTTGCTAACTCCTCGTTGGTTGACTGTTGGCCAATGCTTATTGGTACAAGGCCTCTATCTTCCCTCCGTCTTCTTCAGCTGCTTCCAGTTTCCCTCAGCATCAGGCCCACAGACTCCTTCCATCTTGCAATTCACTAATGGGATTTTTCTTCAGTTCTCTCAGGTTGAAAAATGCTATAGGGGTTCTTCTATTTTGGTTGTCTAATTTCAAGTCTTTTTACATATTGAAACTTTGTCTTCTTGAGCTTCTTTACATTTTTCTGTTCATCTCTTTTACTTCATAATTTCATTTCCTTTGGCATCCATTTTGTTCTACTGTTTTCCCCTGCCTTTAAATTGCCTTTTACTTTCTTCATTGCGGATGTCTAGTCATAGATATTTACTCCTGAGTGCCTGAAATATTAAGTCATTTGCATCCAGTAATTAAATTATGTTTTTGAGATGGCCTCCTAACTTCAGGTGGGATATGCTCAAAATCATAATTTTGTGGATTTGTTTTAATTTTTCACCCTCAATTTGAACTTGAACATAAGCATGATGAGTTATGCCACAGTCAGCCTTGGTCTGAAATTGAACTTTTCCACTATCTCTGTTGTCAGTTTAAATGTTGTCAGTTTAAATTCTGTTGAGATTCATGTATATTATCTGTTTATGTTGTTGTGAAAGGTGTTTGCAATAAACAAATGGTTGGTCTTGTCAAAATCTATCATATGATCACCAAATTGTTTCTGTCACCCAAATAATATTTTAAGTACTCTTCCAATTCCCTTTATTTCCAATTCTCATATTCCAATCACTAGCTATTATCAATGCATTTTGATTACATGTTTGATCAATTTCAAAATATAGGAGTTGGTAACATTTCTCACTGACCACTTTGTACTTCAGGATAGATCAAAACCATTTCATTTTAATTTTTCATCCAGGATGAATGCAACATCAATCTTTTAAAATGTCATTCCTAACATAAGATATCGTATGACAATTTGATTCCAAATAGTTAAATTCAGTTCATTTCAGCTCACGAACACAATAGCATTAATCTTTATGCATTCACTTCAATTTTGGAAAATTTCAATTTACATAGATTTATAGTTCAAGGCTTCTATGTTCCATTATCAGTATAGACTTACAGTTGTTTCTTTTCATTTTCAGTTGTGCCACAGCAGCAGATGAAGAACCAGAGGACTCTGCTCTGCCTGTGTCACTGGGTTCACTCCATTGTGAGTACGCAGCTCTTTCCCAAGTATATATATGTTTTGAAATCATTTTATTGGGGGCTCATACAACTCTTATCACAATCCATACATCCATCCACTGTGTCAAGGACATCTATACATTTGTTGCCATCATTATTCTCAAAACCTTTGCTTTCTACTTGAACCCTTGGTATCAGCTCCTCATCCCCCCCCATGAACCCTTCATAATTTATAAGTTATTATTATTTTGTCATGTCTTATAGTGTCTGACATTCCCCTTCACCCACTTTTCTGTTGTCCATCCCCCAGGGAGGACATTATATGTAGATCATTGTAATCGGTTCCCCCTTTCTACCCCACCTCTATGAAATCCAGAACAGATGATCCCTTCAGGATCAGTGGTGAGAGTAGAGATACCCAAGTATATTTTGAATGTCTTCCAACCTGATTCATCTTCTAGCATCATAGCAAAACAGGGTCTCCTGATATGTGCAGGGTTTTCCCTGCCTGCTCCTTTTGCGCTGGTCTCTTTTAGTCTGGAAGCTCTGCTGAAATCTGCCAACCATGGATGACCCTGCTGGTATTGTAAATATTAGTGGCATGATTTTCAGCAACATGGCAAACTTAAAGCCACTACAGTATAAATGAGCTGTGCTTACATTTTAATCTCAAACTCATTATCATGGTGCCAATTCTGACTCATAGTGACCCTTTACAACAGAGTAGAATTGTTGCTTTTTTAGACCATACATTTTTACAACAGACAGCCTCATCTCTCTCTCTCTCATGGAGAGCCTGGTGGTTTTGAACTGCCAATTTTGCAGTTAGCAGCCCAACTCACAACTTGCTATGCAATGAGGCCTCCATCAAAAAAATTACTATATATTGTCTTATTTTGTATGATGGACGCTGAATCTGAGATTTACTATAACTCTACTTATCCCTATGCCCTTGCTAAAGAGTTTCAAGGCATCTCTATTTTTATAATTCAACTGCTATATGATAAAATTAAATGTATTTTGTTCTTTAATATTTTGGGTACAAATAATTATTGGAAAAATGGAGATTATATATATTTAACTATAGCGAACTGAATATCAAATTATTTTGACTTATCTATTTTGAAGATAATATTAGTGAGCAAAGTTGTGATAGGCAGAATGACTGACAATTGAATATTGATTTGGTAGACCAGGAAGTCAGAAAACTTCTAACTTCTGTTTAATTCCCAACTATGGTTGTTTGACTGTAGCTTTTCTTTTGTTTCATTTCATTTTGGTGGTTTGTACATAGTGCTAGTGTGCTTCTGTTTTAGAACATCTAATAATCAAATACTCAATCTGTCATAAATTCCATTTTTAAATAAATTCTATTTTTAAACATATATAGCTAGAAAGTAACTTTTGTTTTTCATTATTCACAAAAATATTTCTTTGTATGCTACATAGTTGTCCTAATTTTATTTCTTGAGATATAAAACAAACCTATATTTAAAAATATTCATTATCCAGCATCATGATATTATTTTTGTATAACTAGTTTTATTTATATGATTTTATATGTCATTTTATACTTTTCTTCAGCCTGCCTTTCAGTTTGACAATTAAAATCTTAAAAGATACATCAGTCTGACCCGACCAGTTAAAACTTTGTCAGTAGACCCCCTCCTATGAAGCGAGCTGGATCTCACCTGGTTTTCAAAATGTTCTGTATTTTTTGTTTGTATTGTTTTCTGTTTGTTCATTTTTGAGTATATCTAAGAAGTGTTATGTCAATGGAGGTCACCTTCTTAAACCTGTTACATGCTTTTTTCCAATTTTCCATATATGAAACCCAGGATTGATGAACCAATAGGGACAACAAGTAGAATAAAGGATTTGAAGGGGAGGGGATGCAGTGGTGTAGATGGGGTAAAAGGGAAATGATGTTAAGAAGTTCATGTTGAAACGAATGCTTGGAAACTGTGGTATCAATTGCACATTCTACTTGATGTGATTTAAACAGATCTGCATACAATTAAATTGGTTAATTTTAGTTGTGATAGTCTATGGGAATAATTTAAAAGACTCCTCATTAATGAGAATGGGAAAGAAGTTCAGAAAATCTCTTTAGTGCAAAAAATATATATTGCTTTGATTATAAGACTATAAGATGGAAAAATAAGGATTGGATAAAAATTAAATGTTCAATATGTAGGTGAATAAGCATCAAAGTTTTAATGCAAAACAATGGTTTTTGGTCCACTACATATGGCATTGCTGTATCAAGCACTACCAAGCAATGGAGTCATGTTATCTGTGATCACACTTTTACAAGAACTAAATTTTTAATTATGAATGACCTAAATTTACTATAGTCCACAGAATTTCCAGGAAATTTTCCTTTAATGAGAAAGTATCCTATGTGTTTCTTAGTGTCTTAGATCGGGTTGACTAGAGAAACAAATTGAGGGACATTTATATGTGGGTAAGAGAGAATCTTATATCCAAGAATAATTGTGTATTAAGAAAACATCCCGACCCAGTCCAGATCAAGTCCATCAGTCTGATATTAGCTCCTATGTCTGATACTAGTTCATAAATTCTTCTACAGACTTATGCAGCACAGGCAATAATGCCCAAAACAGGAAGATCACAGGCCCGTGGGTGAAAAGTCGTGTGGAAGCATCTTGGCGCTGGCTTGGCTCGCCATGCTCCAGGGTTCTGGCTGTCACCAGCAAAGCTCCATGTGGCTTAGCAACAGAAGGTGAAGCAGAAAGTGTGTTATGGAAGTGAATGACCTCTCCTTTCTCTCACCGAGTGGCTGGCATATTCAGGCTTTCAGTTAGCAGGCTAAATCCACACACTACACTACTAGGGTTTATTTTGCTTTTGATATCATATGCCTGTAGGGTTTATTCCTTTGATATTATATGCCTATCTGATATGAAACCAATGAAGACAAATATAATTGCACACAAACACTCATCCATTCATTATCTCAGTCATATGCAGACATAATGAGCATCAGCGAAATCCAAGCAGTGTGTATGAGCCTAAATGTGTGCGTGTGTGTGTATGTGTTGTTTTGCAAGTGTACAAATAATCAAAAGCAGAGGAATGAACACAGCCATTTGTATGGAAATTGGTGAACTTTAAATTGGTCCCCTAACTGGGATTAGGGAGAATGCATGTTTTCCTCAGCTCTGCTTCTTTCCCAGAATTTCGCCAGACATCACTAACAATGAATTTAACTCCCTCTAGCTGATGGTGGAGAAAGATGCTTTAAAGTGGTCATTCTCAGGGAAGGTTTCTCCTGAATAGTTATAAGTCTATTATTTAAAAGTACAAAAAGAAGGTTCATTTCCTACAGTGCATTTAATATTTTTGTGCATAATATCAAGGTGATATTGCTGAAAAGTAGAATCAGAATAATAGAAAAATGGATTTTAAAATTTATAATCAAGTTGTACCTTTTTTATATACAGACTATGCTGAAATAGTCACCTGCCAAAGTAAAATTTAGCACAGCAAGCCAAGGCTATTTAAGAATTCTGATGTAATTTTACAGTCATTATTTTATAATAATCGTATTTGAGGTTCTCTATGACCCTTACAGAACCCTAGTGGAACAGTGGATAAAGTGCCATAAGCTGACCAAAAGATAGTTGTTGGAAAGATGTGACAGTCTGTTTTTGTATAGAATTGCCACCTTGGAAACCCAACAGGACAGGTCTACTTTGTTCAGAATCAACTGAACTTCAGTGGATTAAATAAGTAGGACTCTACTGTAATACAATATGAATACTAAGAATAGGATTTCATTCATATATGATTTTTAAAATGCATAAAAATTAAAGGCAATAAAAGTAGATAATGTACTTATTAAACTGAGAAGCCTGAATAAGACCAAATGCTTATTATTTAAATAAACTTGAACTAATGAATTTTAATATATTTCTCAATTGTGGTAGGATGTGAAACATATTACAGGTAATCCGTGATTCAAGACTCGGTTCCCTTGCTATGATTCCATCTGTGTTAGTTCAGGTTGACTAGAGAAACAAACCCAGAGACTCTCATGTGTATAAGAGATATTTTTATATAAAAGAGTAATTGAATATTTAGAAATCATCTCAACCCAGTTCAGATCAAGTCCATAAGTCCAATATTAGTCCGTATGCCCCATACTTGTCTATAAATTCCTCTTCAGATTTATGCAACACATGCAATAATGCTGAAGGCACGAAGACAACAGGTTTGTGGTTGGTACACCTTGTGGATCTAGTGGCAGTAGAAGCAGCTCCAGAGCTCTCGCTGCCATCAGTGTGGCTCCACGTAACTGTCATCAGGAATGTGAAGAAGAGAGAATGGTCCCAGAATCCTCATGAGGCCATGCCCACAAGGAGGGATCAGGTTTTAACCTGATTGACAGGCTAGGCCCCACTCCTTTATTCTCTTTTATCAAGTTAACATGAAATTGTATAACTACCACACCATCATAAGTGAGTGCAGACAGTACTTGATTAACTCTTTTTGTTGTTGTTTTTATTATATTGCCTCCTCTGACTAGTGCCTTTATAAATTTGTTCTTTATTTGTTTCTGAAGTCATGAGAATGTTATATACACTTATGTTTTAATACGCACATACCTAAAAAATTACTCCAGTGATGTAGAACTTGACTATGTTGATAGTTTGTCAATTGCAGTAATAAATTCACTTGGGGGAAGGCTTTCGATTATAAGAATTATTCCTAATAATAGGGACAGCATTTCCAGTCAGAAAACAGTGAGAGACAACAGATGTTTGTGTTGTAGTTTTCTGTCTTTTCCAACATATTTTATGTGCTAACATCTCATTACTTCTCTAATCTACCTATTGATGTCAGCAAAGTGATTAGCATTTGGGTCCATGTTGGAAGCCCATGATTTCATTTAGAAAAACAAACAAAAACTTCAGTGAATTCCTTAATTGTTGAAAAAATACAACTTCTTTCCTACTCATTCCTCATTATTTGTTTCTTCTTCATCTTATCTTTTCTCTTCAAAATTCATTAAGCCTGAGGATTTCCAGGAAGATGGCGATGGCGACAGAATAACACATACCAGAGGGACTCTGCAGATTTCAGCCCAGGAGATTTGCTTAGAGGGAAATTCAACAGTGCTGGAATGCAGGAGGAGCATCATAAAGATAAGGAGGCACAGACCAACAGGGTTTTGAGGGACTAGGGGCTTTTGGCTTACCTCAGTGGAGGCCGGCTGGGGCTTCACCATGGCCTTCCACTGTATCTGCCTGAGCTGGGATCATTTGGAGCCTGTAGGGTAGCTTGGGCTAAACACAGCCACAGTTTGCCACCACCCACCATGGGGCAGGGTCTAGACCCTTGAAGCTCTAAGGGCAGGGATGGGGTTAAGCTACATTATTGCTCTTGTTTCCACCTCCTCTCTGTCTCTCCTCGGCCTTGGAGGGCTGCTCAGAGACGCCTTCTCAACACAGCCACAGCTTGCCTCTGTTGCCTCCAAGCAGGAATTAAACCCTTTGCAGCTCTACTGGTGGGAATCTCCCAGCACCCGCCCCTACAGGCTTAGTGGGCTTGCTTTTTAACTGTTTTTTTTTCTCCTCTTTGTTTCTTTCTTGGTCTCTTACACACTACCACTAACTTCCAGACCACTCCCCTTAGCCTAGGGCATCTAAGCCTCTGCCACACCCAGCTAGGTGAGCTCCACCCTGTGTGGAGTGTGAGCAGAAGAGCAACACTCACAAAACATAAAAAATAGACCTCCACATAGAACAACCTCACCCAGAGGGCAAAAAATAGAAAACAGACCTCAAGATAGCATTGACTTAAAAGATAGAAAGACTTCCAAGGCTGCTGAAGTAAGCTTTAAAAAAAAAAAAGGCCAAAGGGGCATAGGGAAAAATTTACAGTATACAAACATTCCTGGGATGAGGACCAGGTAATATGGCAGGGATCAGATCAAATACAGAGGTACACGTGGTAGAAAAGTAAAAAGGGGTGGGGAAAGGGAAATAATAATAACAATAATGATAATGAAAAGTGTAGTCTGGGCACAGGGTTCTAACCCACCTAAGGGGAGGGTATTGTGTGTGTCTCCACAGGGAAAGAGGGACTAGACTTCAACTCGTGCTCCAAGATGTGATTTCAACATGCCGGCATGGAGTAGGGAAGCAGTGAAGAGGTCTGGGGGGTTCGGCCCAAACCCCAACTACTAAGTAGACATCTGCCCGTCCCCTCAGAAGAATTTGTTTCAAAGAACGGCACTGTATCCCAATTAGAGCAGCCAGTCGACAGAGAGACCATATGGCCGATCCCACTGAGAGACATGACTCCCCTCACTGACACATAGCCCTATAAGGGACAACACCAGAGACAGAGAATGGGAATTGCACCCGATCAGATCCCACCACACTGAGGCAAAACTTTCATAGGGTGCAACAGAACAGCAAGGGAATGGAGCGGTGAGGTCCCCAGGGAATGCTGAAGGTGGACTTTGGGGCCAGGGCGTGGTGCCTCAAAAGACTGAACTGGAAAATACTTGTAAAAGCCAACAAACAAACCTTGAACTAACTACAACCTTTTCTTGTTGTTTTTGTTTTGTTTGTTTTTTTTGTCATTGGTTTGTTGTAGTTATTGTGTTGTGTATTGTTGCTTGGTTTTACTCTGTCTTGTTTTTGTGCATGCTATTATCTCCACAGGTCTGTCTAAATAAGATAGGCTGAATGAACAATTTGAGGACAAAACAACTGGACTGACAGTTCTGTGGGGATATTGGAGAGGGGGAGGTGGGGGGAAAGGTAGTGGTATTAATAAACCCAGGGACAAGGGAAAAGCAAGTGATCCAAATCGGTGGTGAAGAGGGTGTGGGAGGCCTGATTGGGCATGATCAAGGGTAAGAGGAATTGTTGAAACCCTGGGGGGTTGGGGGGGTTGAGCATGATAGTGGGACAGGAAGGAAGGCAAAGGAAATAGAGGAAAGAGCTGGCAGTCCAAGGGAATTTACAGAGGTCTAGATAAAGACATGTACATATACAAATATATTTATACATGAGGATGGGAAATAGATCTATGTGCATATATTTATAGGTTTAGTGTTAAGGTAGCAGAAGGACATTGGGCCTCCACGCAAGTACCCCCTCAATGCAACAATATTTTCTTTTTTAAATTGGCATTCTATGATGCTCACTTTTCCGACACAACTGCTGAAGACACAGAAGGTGAATAAGCAAATATGGTGAAGAAAGCTGATGATGCCCAGCTATAAAAAGAGATAGTGTCTGGGGTCTTAAAGGCTTGAAGATAAACAAGCGACCATCTAGCTCAGAAACAACAAAGCCCACATGGAAGAACACACCAGCCTTTGTGATCACGTGGTTCGGAAGGATCAGTTATCAGGCATTAAAGAACAAAAAAATCATATCATTGAGTACACACCTCCATGTTACGATCACCGAGGACAAACAGGTGTATAAGCAAATGTGGCGAAGAAAGCTGATGGTGCCCAGCTATCAAAAGAGATAGTGTCTGGGGTCTTAAAGGCTTGAAGGTAAATAAGCAGCCATCTAGCTCTTAAGCAACAAAGCCCACATGGAAGAAGCACAGCAGCCTGTGCAATCACGAGGTGTCGAAGGGATCAGGTATAAGGCATCATCAGAGAAAAAAAATATCTTACCATAGTGAATGAAGGGGGAAGTGCAGAGTGGAGACCCAAAGCCCATTTGTTGGCCACTGGAGATTCCCTCACAGAGGGGTCTAGGGGAGGACATGAGTCAGTCAGGGTATGATTTAGCACCGATGAAAAATACAGCTTTCTTCCAGTTCCTAAATGCTTCCTCCCCCCAACTATCATGATCCGAATTCTACCTTGCAAGTCTGGATAGAGCAGAGGTTGTACACTGGTGCAGATAGGAGCTGGAGGCACAGGGAATCCAGGGCGGATGATACCTTCAGGACCAGGGGTGTGAGGGGCGATACTGGGAGGGTAGAGGGTGATTGGGTTAGAAAGAGGGAACCAATACAAGGATCTACATGTGACCTCCTCCCTGGGGGACGGACAACAGAAAAGGGGGTGAAGGGAGTTGCCGGACAGGGCAAGATATGACAAAATAATAATTTATAAATTATCAAGTGCTCATGAAGGAGAGGGGAGCCGGGAGGGAGGTGAAAAAATGAAGACCTGATCCCAGGTGCTTGGGTGGAGAGCAAACCTTTTGAGAATGATGAGGGCAATGAATGTACAAATGTGCTTTACACAATGGATGTATGTATGGATTGTGATAAGAGTTGAATGAGCCTCTAAAAAAAAGATTTTAAAAAAAAGAAAAAGAAAGGGGCAACCGATTACATGGACTTACATAAAATCTCTTCCCTGGGGATGGACAACAGAAAAGTGGGTGAAGGGAGACGTCAGAGAGTGTAAGGGATAACAAAATAATAATTTGTAAATTATCAAGGGTTCATGGGCGGGGGAGGGAAGGGAGAAAATGAGGAGCTGGTGTCAAGGGCTCAAGTAGAAGGAAATTTTTTTGAGAATGATGATGGCAAGAAAAATACAAATGTGCTTGACACAATGGATGGATATATGGAATGTGATAAGAATTGTATGAGCCCCAAATAAAATGATTTTTTTAAGAATTCATTAAGCCTATCTGTCAATTTCCCTTCTTTTGTATTTGTGAACTGTTCTACATTACTATATCAAGTTCAAAATTAGGTGTTCTTACCCTGTGCACCATTTTTTTCACCAGTCTATTCTATTTTATTATCCTTAAAATAATATTTGAATAAATTTGTTCACATAATCCAGAATTTTCCCCTGACATATTTTGCCATAACTTCCTCTCAGGAAGATGCACTGTTCAACACACACTGAAGAATATTATCTTTCTTTCAGAAATATCATGGTACTGTACCTCTATCTGTAGCAACTGCTGACTAAGTAAACATAAATAGCCTTGCATTAACCCTGGAAGTGTCCAGCGTACCTTGAGCCATAGACGGTAGAGCTGTCACATTGGGAGGTCAATACACCACTCTTGAATCTTGATTTACACCATCTATGTGATGAAGTTATACTGGGCCTTACAATGCAGCACCATTATTTTGAAATGAATGCTTTTTTAAGGGAGGATCTAAACAGTCAAAGATGAAAACAATTTTGAGAAATCAAAAGAAATTCATAATCTAGGCCTTAGATTTACTTCTGTAGTCAACCATTAGCTTATTCTTGTCAATATTTGTGAATGCTTGAGGACTTTCAGTCTGATAAACAAACAGCGCTTTCATTTAAATCCAGCAAACTTTTCTCCACCTAGCAGCATGGTTCTTCCATCTTTAAATAACTTGAATCCAGGTTGGTTACCTTCTCCAAAACAAGCCTGCATTGTCATGTCCATGTGGAAAAGCTAGTCTGGTAGATATTTTTCATCTTATAGAATATTACCTAGCTCATCTTGGAAATTTTCTGCAGTAGCCCTGCTGCTTCTCCAATTAAACACTTGTTTATGTCTAAGTTCAAAACAACTACAACTGTGGATCATCTTAACTGTGGTTTGTCATAACTCAGTAAAGTCTACCTGTGTATAAGATTCCATATCAATCACTAAGAATTTTGTGTCCATACTAAAGTTCCTTATGCATATATGTTTTTAGCTATGTCTACTTATAAAACATGTATGCCTTTAAGTTAAGAGGAAACAATGGAAGCTAGGAAAAGATCAATGGAGAATTTTATTTTATAAATGAACTGCTTTCATATTTGTTCCTCTGAAAGGATAGACCTGTGAACAAGCTGATGGGATTATCTGGAGCTATTATTTGTGGAACGTGTATTAATATTAATAGTAGTTGCTATTTTTTTCTGTCGCCTCAAATGTGACTCATGATGACTGAATGAAGAGATAATTTTCTTTTTTTTTTTTTATCAGGGGAGAGCGCGAACGCAGTCCCCCACTACCACAAATTATGCAGTCAAGTTTCCCACATTTGGGGAAATCGCAGGGGTCAGCACATCCGGAGTGCAATGGATAAGCCTCGCCCTGGGAAAACCACCTTCGTGATCATGGTATCACCCCTGCCAGGTAAGTATGAAGAGATAATTTTCATAGATAATTTTACTTGGGCAAAATCATTACGTGAGCATAAATCTACCTCTTCTCTTTTATCATGATGCTGGTTTTGTTCTAATCACCAATTTTTTTGTTGGGCACTGAGAGGTCTCCTTCATACACATTCTAGTGTGTTCAGTTGTGACAATTACGAGTGTTTGTCCATGTTCTAACCTCAGTATCTATAACTGTAGCCTCATTTAGAAAAAAAAATCATTGCAAGTGCAATTAAGTTGAGAATTGCCAGATGAAAGGGTTGTGGAATAATGAAGTAAGACTTTAAACCAATAGAAAATGTCCTTCGAAGATGAGGAGAAACATCAGAAAATATGAGGGAAGCCATGTGAAGACAGGCCTATTGAAATGACTCCACTGAAAACGGAGGGACCCTGCAGATTGTGCAGAACCAACAGGAACTGGGAAGCAGGCAGGAGAGGATTAGCCCTCAGAATTTACACCAGGTAGTAGATATACTGACACCTGAATTTCAGTTTTCTGGTGTCAGTAACTCGGAGAGAATATATTTCTGTTATTTTAAGTTATCTTGCTTTCGATAGTTTATTGCAACAATCCTAGGGAAAGGATACCATATTTTGAAAAAATAATACTGGCACTCAGTTATAACACACAGGTTTCCATGTGGAAATGAGAAACAACTGTTTTACATAATCAAAGGTGCCTTCCCTGGTGACACTGTCATATAAGCATTGGTCTGCTAACCTAAAGATCTGTGGGTCAAACCCACCAGTCCCTCTGCTGTAGCAAGATGAAACCATCTGCTCTCTGAGACATTTACAGCCTCAGGAACTCCATATAAGCGCGTCAGAATAGACCAGATGGCAGTGGGTTCTAAATTGTTTTGGTTAAGTGTTCCATTAAGCTACACACTAAATAGCCGAATGAAAGAAAAAGTAGCAAAAGAACCTTGCAATTTCCAACAGCTATCTGGCATGGTGAGAGGGGAAGCAAAGGGAACTAAACTTTATGAAGCTATCTTCTGATGACCTTGGATTTAAACATGCAAAATGAAATTAAAAACAAAGAAATTTCCACAGAAATTGAAAATGATTTGCTCCATAAGAGAACTTTGCTGCATATGAGGTAAGAATATTTTTACACATATACATGTGATTTAAGTAAAAATTTCAATTCACCTTCCACAAACGTTAATTACAAGAAAAAGAAGAAATAGGTGTGATGCTGTGTATGCCATGAAAAGGTAAATGGAAGTCATACTTAGGAACCGTATCAAAAATTTTAAAATGAGCTCATGTTTAAAATGATTGTATGCTACTAATTAGGATTATATTTCTATAGTTATAAAATGAACACTAAGCATTAAATATTTATTAATCAATTAGCTTAATAAGCTAGATGTTTGGAATAATCCATTGCAGAAAATAAGTAAACTTTAAAAGGATGCATTAACCCACACTTTGCCTGACTTCTGCTAGCTGTAATGTTTGAAGCCTAGAACTCATGGTGACAGTGTGTCCCCTCATCTTGGTGATACACTTGTCTCTATCTCCTCAGGGAACCTTCACCAAAAAAAGTTCAAACAAGAGTGACTTCTCAATGGTGCCATTAAATTCAAGGCAGAAAGTTCAATTCAGAAAATTAGGGTGACCATTTTTTTTCTCAATGGACACAGTGTAATCATGGGGACTAGTGATGAAAAGTTTAAGAAAATAGAAAACTTCATTGGTAATAACATGTTTATGAAATCTTCGCTGAGAATTTGTTCCCATCGCTGTTCATTCTTTAAGGTTAGTAAGGGCTGTCCTATGAGAATTTCGTTGGGAAACCTTATTCCATTCACCCCATGGACCTCGTCTTGTTCCTGCAGGCTCCTTTTTGTCTCGAAAAGTTCAAAGGATATTGAAAAGGAATATGATTTGAATTTGCAAGGATGCTAAAACTGCCATTTTTATATATGGTGTAAAAGGAAGAGAAAGCATTCTTTGGAAGGAGGGTTACAGAGATGGAAATGCTCTCTGGAGAAATGTATAGACATAGTTGAACAGTATATCTAGAAACAATAGCTTTATATTTAATAATTTGTGTTAAGTGAAGCTTTCCATAATTTTGCAGTAAAGGATTTGGGCTTACCCTCATATATACACACATGCATGCACACATGCATAGTACAAACCATAAGCTATTAATTCAGTACTTGTGCATATGGAATTTCTATTTTGATAGCGGGATACAAAAATGAATAAACACGTAAATCTACAATGGCAAGTGCATATCGTTTCTGTGGCAAAAATAGAGTAATGTGAAGATGGGGACACTCTTTTATGGTAGTGAGATTTTTAGTTCCAATTATTTTTATACAAAACATCAGAGTGATATCCTTTGATAAGGTGAAACCGGACACCAGGAATTCCAGGGCAAAGTTTTTAGATAAACTTATCAGAGGAAACACATTTCCTAGAAAGGAGAACTAGAAAACCAATAAGCAGGACATTGAGACTGTGAGCTGCTGTAAAGTGTTTTTGAATTTTGCTCTAAGGAAAGTTGAAAACTGATGACACAGCAAGAGAAAAATGTGACGTGATCTTATTTATTATTTGAAAAGATAACTATGCGTAGTGGCTTCAAAATATAATTCGAATAAAAAAAAGAAAGAACATCAGTGACCTAACTGTTAATTGAAGTTGATCAACTAGGTTAGTAAGGCTGAGGTGGTATGAAGCAAAAGATGCAAGTTGTGATGTGAAATACAAAACTGGCAGAATTACCAATCAGAGGTGGAGAAAACAGGATATATTTTAATGGTGATTCCACATTTTTTATTTGAAAATTGAAGACTGAAGTTTTCATTTACTTATTATAATGAGAGTATTATTGGAGGAGTAGGCCTAGATATAAAATCAAGTTTAATTTTGGAGATGTTGAGTTTGAGATATTGAATAGAACATTTTATTTTTATTCTGATATTTAGCATAGAGGTCCAAACTGGACATGTATATTGAAAATATATTTGAGAGTCATCAATAATAAGGTTGACATCTAAAGTCATGGTCTATCAAGTACTGATGAAGTTTTTGATGAGAAAGAAGCCAGTTTGGGTAGTGCTTCACGATTTTTTTGTTTTGTTTATTAGTATGAAGATATAATTACAGAATCAAATACAAAGTTTTGAAAGGAGTGTATCCAGATCTAGAACATTAAGGTTTATTTTCTTATTAATTTCATTATAAATCATCTGAAAATCAAGATTAAATTATGATAAGAGTAAATGTATTGTGTGGAGGGTAAGGATATAAATTCATGTAGGTCAAAGGATGGAATATTAGGGATTTATAGATCGAGCCCATCTTTCTGATATGATCACTGAAGACAAATGATGTGTACATAAGTGAATGTGGTGAAGAAAGCAGATGGTGCTCGGCTACCAAAAAATATAGCATCTGGCATCTTAAAGGTTTGAAGATAAACAAAAGGCCATCTAGCTCAGAAGCAACAAAGCCCACATGGAAGAAGTACACCAGCCTATATGACCATGAGGTGTAGAAGGGATCAGGTATCAGGCATAAAAGAACCAAAAATCATATTATTGTAAATAAGGGTGAGAGCAGAGTGGAAACTCACAGCCCATCAGTAGGCAACTGGACGCCCCCTTACAGAAAGGTTGTGGGGAGGAGATGAGCCAGTCAGGGTGCAGTGTAGCAATGATGAAACATAGAACTTTCCTCTAGTTCTTAAATGCTTCCCCCTCCCCCCACTATCATGATCCCAATTCTACCTTACAAATCCGGCTAGACCAGAGGATGTACATTGATATAGATAGCAACTGGAAACACAGGGAATCCAGGACAGATGACCCCTTCAGGACGAGTGGAGAGAGTGGTGATGCCTTGAGGGTGGAGGGAATGCAAGGTGGAAAGAGGGAACTGATTACAAGAATCTACGTATAACCTCCTACCTGGGGGATGGACAACAGAAAAGGGGGTAAGGGAAGATGTCATACAGTGTAATATATGACATAACAATAATTTATGAATTTTGAAGGATTCATGAGGGAGGGTATAGTGAGGACGGAGGGGGGCGAATGAGGAGCTGATATTAAGGTCTCAAATAGAAGGCAACTGTTTTGAGAATTATGAGGGCAACAAATGTACTTGACACAATGGATGCATGTATGGGTTGTGATAAGAATTGTATGAGCCCCCAATAAAATGATTTTTTAAAATTATAAATTGAAATTGTAAACCCTCTACCTGGTGACCTAGTGGCTGCTTTTTGGGCTTTGAAGTGCAATGTCAATCATTCAAATCCACCAGCTGCGGCTCCACAGGATAAACGAGGTTTTCTATGCCTTCAGGCTCAGAAACTCATGGGCAAATTCCACCCTGACTTATGGGTTCATAATGAGTCGTCAATGACTCAGTGGCAGCAAGTTTGGTTTGGTTACTCACACCTGCAGTTGTGTTGCACACAACATGTGAGAATTATGTACAACCAAAGAAACCCAAGGTTCACCCTCAGAACCTAGGAGGGCAACTCAAAGAAGGGATTGACACAGCTTCTGCCCTGATTGGAATTTTCAGATCCATGACTGTGAGAAAACAATCTTTTTTGTTACCAAGAGCCACCTTTCAACTGAAACTCATCGCCATCAGGTTGATGCTGACTCACAGAAACCCTATAGGGCAGAAAATCATGGTCCCTGTGAAAGTGGTTTCAAACTGACAAGCTTGTGATTAGGAGCCCAACACATAACCCACTGTCACAAGGGCTCCTAAAAGTCACTCACATCTGGTGTTTTTATTACATTGACACTAAAAAACTAAGATACATGATATGTAGCAGTAGACTAAGAAAAAGGTTCCATTGTGCTAGTGTTGTAGTGGGGGATGCTTTCACCTGCTAACCACAAGTTCAGCAGTTGGAAACCATCTGAAAACCAGAACCCCTAAAGGCATTTATACACTGTCCTTTAGGGTCATTATGAGTCAGAATTGACTAGATGGTTGTAAGGTGTGTGTGTGTGTGTGTGTGTGTGTGTGTGTGTGTGTGTGTGTGTTGTTTTAGAGCGAGAAACCAAGAGAAGATATTACTCCTCTATAGATGTCATGGAGCTATTTCAAGGAGAAAGAAAATCAAGTTTTTCAAATTTGATTATTGGTCAATTCAGATGACAGAGAATGTGCCCTTTGGCTTATTCATGTAGAGACATTAGGGAACTTGAGTAAAAAGTTGTGCGAGTTGATAGGATGATACTAAAATCCACGTGAAAGGAGGCTAAGGTGGATTATTATGGAGCACTGAGTTTTCATGTGCAGGGAAGACACATCCTAGTGTTGCCAAAAGAAGATGTATGGTGAAGAGAGAGTTTTTAAAGTAGTTTATATAGACTTGATTTGCTAGCTAACTCTGGATTTTCTGAAGACAACCTATAAGCAGCCTGAATATAAAAATAGCTCCAAACCTTAATAGCTTTCTAAATTACTATTTTATGCTCTCACTAGAAATTTGTGAAAATGACAGTTGTTTACACCTCTGAATTTGCTAAAAGGATAAATATAAATGTTTCTAAACTCTAATTTTTAAAAATAATTGTTCGAGCAGTTATATATGAGATTGATTTTTGAAAATAATTGAATTACATGTAAATGAGATTTCTTACCTATGTTTACTGGTTATGAGAAAAATTGCCAATTAAAACTACCATACTAGAGAGATATTAACAAACTTGATCTTGTATAAAGGCATTCATAATGGCAATCATAAATACTCACTGAGATCTGAAATAACGAATATTGACTAATTATGAACATTAGCAAACACACGCTCCTTTGAAAGTACTTTAAACTTTTTGTACCAACGAAAGACGTAGATTCTAAATCCTGTTAAGATTGCAGTAATAAAGGATGATGTAATTATTAAAAACGGTAAACTCACTAGCAACTTCAATCACTATGAGTACACATTTCTTTAGGTAGTTTCTATTTATCTTTACTTTTTTCACTTTTGAAAATAGAATAATTTTGTCAGAGCCTTACAGAAGAAAATCGAATTATTTTTTTAAGCTGTGAAATTATGGCTGTCTTATCTTGAAACTATTTTCATGTTTGAAATGATTTTTGTATAAATTGCTTAATTTAAGAACTTCACTAGTATTTACATTTTTACCGGAAAGTATAGCAGATTCTGTTGACTACCTTGCCACATATTACTTTGATTCACCTCCAAGTTCACCTTCAGCTACAGTAAAAGGCAACCATTCATGCAGCACCTTTGAGCTCTAGGCACTGAGGCCCTTTTGCTTTTGTTTTGAGGGGGGTTTTGCTTTACTCTGCAACCACGACAACTCATCAGCTGAGGGAATATGAGGCCCCTGGACATGGGCACATCTGTAGCGCATTCCCCTTGGTTCCTCAGAAGTTGCCAACATAATTGGATTCTGTTTGTTTGCTGACTTATTTCATTTTTCTGCTTTCCATTTCTAACTTCTTCACCTGTGCTTCCTGTAATTATTTCCCAAATAATCACAGGGAATGCAAATTTTGGGTTTAAGAATAACAATATACTCAGTCATTTATTTGCTCATGCAACAAACAACTTTTGAGAATCCTTCAAAGTTCTATGCACTATGAATAAGATAGGCATGTTCTTTTAAACAGGAAGTTCACCATTTAGTGGTGAAAAATACAATCGAACAGGTGATTAAATTGATGCCAACTAATGCTGTGTGCAAGAAATTATCAGAAATCCAAAATATATTTGGAAGCTGTACTTGAATAAGAGATATCCTTGTTGATGTCTGATGAGGCTTGGCTGAAAACAGAGATGAACAGTATTTTATTGACGATTTAAAGAAACATGGATCACAACAAATTATGGATGACATTAAGAAAACAGGAATGCTGAAACACTTAAATGTGTCCATGTAAAATTGTGTAACTAGACTAAGAGATGGTCATTTGGACAGAAAAGGGGGAGACTGAATGGTCGAATATCAGAAATGGTTTGTTACAGTTGTGTTTATTCACCATACTTATTCAACTTATATGTTGAGCAAATAATTCAAGAAGTAGGACTATTTGAAGAACAGGGGATCAGGATTGGAGGAAGACTCATTAATAACCTGCAATATACAAATCACATAACCTTGCTTACTGAAAATGAAGATGACTTGAGCCACTTACTAGTGAGAACCAAACTTCCAGCTTTCAATATGAATTATATCTCTGTATAAAGAAAACAAAAAATCTTCACAACTCTACTAATAAGCAATATCGTGATAAACACGTAAAAAATTGAAGTTTTCAAGGATTTCAATTTATTTGGACACACAATCAATGTCCACGAAACCACAGTCAAGAAATCAAATAATTCAGTCAATCTGCTGCGAAAGAGTTAAAGAGCAAAGATGGTACTTGGAGGACTTCCCCAACTCATGATATTATCATTTACATGATATACATGGAAAATCTGGACAATGAATAAGGAAGACAAAAGAAAAACTGATACATCTGAATTATTGATTTGACGAAGAATATTGAGTACTTTGAGTATACCATGGACTCCCAGGAGAATGTCCTGGGAATATGTATGGCAAGATTTGTATCACAACATTATACATGTTATCAGTAGGAGCTAGTCAAAGATACTGCTGCACTTGATAATGCAGTGATCAAAGAAAGAGGGTTACCTTCAATGAGATGGATTGACAAAATGGCTGCACCAATGGGCTCAAACATATCTATGAATTTTTGGTGGTACAGGATTGCACAGTATCTTGTTCTGTTATGTGTGTGGTAGCTGTGTTGATCTGAGGCACAGGCACCGAAACTTGATACTAAAAAAGTACTAGCAATGCTGGAATATCAAGACCATAGGACAAGACATAGTGCTTTGGGGGCTGTTTTGTTTGTTGATTTTTCGTTACTGCAAGTATTTCTGGCACCTAGAAGTTCTGAAATCACAGATTATAAAGAAGCTTTAATAATTTACTTTAATTTATAGACTGGAAACAAATAGAACAGGGTAGAAGACATGTTGTATTAGGAGATAAGCGCATTATTTCCTATAATGGAGTTTCCAAAGAATCCCAAAAGAGAGGTTCACAGGTTCACAATGTGAGTTTTAGAGTAAGAAAAGAAAACACATATAGAGTTTCAAGTAGCAGAGCACTGTAAACACAAAATGCTTTGTTTGAATGCCTTCTATCCATTACCTAAGGAGCAAAAGGTTTTCGATATCTGTAACATACTGACGGTGTACTATTGCCCCCTTTCTCTACAGACGTGGTGCTGGATGGAAGGGAACGAGAGGAACTACCAGGTGATGCTCAGCAACATTATTTCTGTGTTTTACCAAACAGAATTGACCAAGACCTAGGAAATGCCCTCAATTCTGACACTTGGACTATTAACGGCAAGTTTGGTGGTTCAAACCTACCAGCTACTTTACAGGAGAAAGATGAGAATACACTCAAAAAAAAGATTTAAAGTGTTGAAAACACTTTATATGTTGGCTCTATGTCAGACGATGCCACCTAGAAATGTTCTAAGTCTTCCTTAAAGTTAGAAAAACTCAAAAAGTATGTGAAAGAGATAGTGAATGGAAAATGCAATCATTAGATAGATAGAAAGATAGATAGACCAACTGACTAATTTTTTTTAAATCAGACAATAGCTTAGTGAGGTAGTTAGCTTATTGTGCCAACCTGGCTGATAAACACATGTGGGGTCAATTGAAGGGTGGAGAGATAAATGGCTCGGTAAGCCTGGCCTTCCCAGTTCTCAGGTCTCTTGCTTTGTGATGGTCGGACAAGAGTGCAGTTGCCTTAGCAGGTTCCCTACTTCAGCTGGCAAGGCTCACTACTTGCAAGACATGCCCGAGGAGAAGCCGCATGGACCTAACCCCATGCAGCCCTGTGTGCTCCAGTAGCCATGTGGAGACCCCTGCCAGCGCTGAAATGCTTACATGTTCACTGATTCAGCTTTTCTCTTGTAGTTGGTATCGTTGTGTCTATTTTGTGAGATGGAGGAGGGCTTTGTGGATTGGTGTTGGACATACGGGTTGATGTTGGACTTGTGGACTTGGGGAGCACTGGATTGGGATGTTTTCTTGATGTGCACTTAACCTTTATATAAAACTCTCTCTTATACATTCTGTGGATTTGTTTCTCTAATGTACCCAGACTAACACACTTACCCTATTTGATATTAACAATTTTAAAAATTTATGTAATTCCATTCTTTAATGTGAAATGTAAATCTAAAAAATTAAACTGTACATCTATTTGCACATTTGGAGACAATTGTGCATATTATAATATTCTTTTTAAAACATTCTATGTTCTTTTACACATATAAGGTGTATTTTACACTAGAAAAAATTATATTAATTAAAGATTTTTGACATTTGACTGCTAATGCCTTTGGAGTTTCAGAATTTTGCTAAAATTAGGTTTATTCAAAGAAATTAGCGTTGCACAGCAATGCCCAACAGATCAACATCCATCAGAAAGCATTTACTTCAGGAATTACAATGTTCCAAAGCATGATTTCTATGTGACTTAGAATTAGTTGAAGGATTGATGTGAGATTCATCATAAATAGAAAAAAGTGACAAGAACTTGTCGTTCTGAGGTCATGAGAGTTTCCAAGAAGGCTGTGATGGCCCGGAAAGGGCAACATCCAGACAAAAGGTCTCCTCATTCCAGTTTATGTTTGATCTTTTGATCTCTATGCAATGTTTCAATGTCATTATCCAAGAGTTAAAAGAGAAAGATCAGTCATCCCTTAAATCTAAGCTCTTAGACCTCAGTCTGCCTTCATTTCTCTCTTTCTTTTGCGATACCAACATAACCGGCCTGGTCTATATGCGTCCCAAATTCTCAGCATGACAATAATGTTAAGATAAGATTCTCTGCAGCAGAATAAATTCAAACAGGCTGTGTCTATTCTTAAGTCTTTTCCTAATTAGCTACGTGAATTGATCAAATTGCTTAATGTGTCTCCAGTTTTATTTATTTTTAATCATTTTATTGGGGGCTCTTACAACTCTTGCTATACTCCATACATCAATTGTATCTGACATATTGGTACATATATTCCATTGTTCTTTTCTAGACATTTACTTTCCATTGAGTCCTTGGAATCAGCTCCTCTTTTTTTCTCTTCCCTCTTCCCCCGCTCCCAACCCAAATGACCTCTTGATAGATAATAGATTGGTAATTATTTTCAAATCTCACACTGACCACTGCCTTTTTTCCCCTCTGGTTTCTGTTGTTTTCCCCCCTGCATGGATGGAGGTGTGTGGTTATGTGCCATTCATTGCAATTGGTGCCCCACTTCCTCACCCCCCACCCCATTCCTTCTACCCTGTTGGTATCTCTGTTCCTGGATTTCCTGTTGTGAGTTTTATCTCTTGCCTATACCTATGCACATGCTCCCATCTAGTCTTGATTTGGAAGTGGTAATTGAGGTGAAGGGGGAAGGATGAGGAGGCCTCAAGGGATCAGAGGTATATTGCTGACCCATTAGTGCTCTACTACACCCTGATTGACTCATTCCCTCTCCCTGTGACCTCTCTGTGGGGGAATATTCCATAGTACATAGATAGACTCTGGGTCTCCACTCCAAACCTCCTCCATTATCACCAATGTATTTTTGTTTGTTGTGAATCTTCTGATGCCTGTTGTCCTGTCTTAATGACACCTCACGATCACACCAGCTGCTGTGCTTCTTCCATGTGGGCTTGTTGCTCCACTGTTGGCCGCTTGTTTAACTTCAAGCTTTGAAGTCCCCAGACACTATATCTTTTAATAACTGGGCACCATCCTTTGTCTTCACCACATCTGTTTATGCACCCTTTTGTCTTCAGCAATCATATGGGGGCGGGGTGAGCATCACAGAAATGCCAACTTCTTAGAACAAAATGTTCTTGTATTGAGGGAAGGTATAATTATAACAATAGAGGCAATCTTTTTTATTGTCTGCATTAGTGTTCGCATCTTTAGTGGATGGGTGCTTTGGGCTAATAAGTTGGTATCAGCTCATGAGCCTCCTAATAAAAAAGAATGAGACATAAATTGTTTCCTAATATTAGCATATTATAATGGATCACTGGTTGTGCAAAGATTCGATGGTGTGCTGCTAACTCAAAGGTTGGTAGTTCAACCTACTGGGTGGCTCCATGGGAGAAAGACTTAGCTACTTACTTCTGTAAGGACTATAAACCAGACAAGTGTATGGGGAACTTTGCGTTCCAATGGGGTTTCTATGAGTTGAAAATCAACAGAATGTCACGTCACAATAAGAGCCTATTGCAGTGCAAAGAAATGGTAGTTTAATGAACATTTTGAATTGATTGAAATCTTGGAATGTCAATTTAGCAATCTCACTAGCATGTACAAAGTTATTTTTGACATATATTGTAGTTAGAGATAACTATGTGTCTTCTTCATTTTATAATTCCAATTTATGCCATGGAAGTAAGGGAAAGGGAAACAATGCTGTACACTAATTTGAAATAGCACAATGTATGAGTATTATAAAAAATAAATGACCATTTACTGAAAGAAGGTGTCTTGGAGCTCATTCTGAGTCCTGGTGGGGATATGAGTTGAGCATTGGACTGCTAACTGCAATGTCAACTGTGCAAAGAGAGGTTTACTCTGTGGGCCAACGAGAGTCTCTGAGCTAGCTCCTGGAAAGACTGACAGTCTTGGTAACCTTATACAAGGGAGCTCTGAGTCTGAATTCACAATATGGCAATTGGATTAGCTTTGGTAATGACCAGAGAGCTAAAACAGAGTTGTTTTTTTTTATAAAAATGGAAAATGTGACAGTAAGTGGATCCTGACTTTAAAGCACTCTGCAGTACTGAGTAGACCTATCCTGTAGAGTTTTCAAGCCTGCCAGTTTTTACAGGAGTAGAGACTCAATTTTCCCTCACAGACTGACTGGTGGGTTTGAACTGCCAGGTCTGTGGTTAGCAGCTCAGAGAGAACTCAACATGCTACCAGGGCTCTTTGCAGTAATGCTAGCAGTCATACTATACAGAAGGTTTGTTAGAGGCTGGATGTAGGAAATGGTACTGGATGAACATCATAACCAATTTTTCATTTGGGGGGGACGTAAACAAAATATCCATAGCATATAAAAAATTGTAAAATATACGCTCTTACATCATCCACAAGGTCTATGACAGTCTCATGATCTAACTTAGGTGTGAGTCTGATTCATGGTCTTCTTTTCACAGAGAAACTCTATTGCTTGCTCTAGGTGACATCAACGCGCATCTCATTTGCTAGCTAACAAATAATTTTCAAATAACATTAGATTTCAGGAATGTCACTTGAGACCCCGGTGGCATGTCATTTTCCCATCTTTCTAGCCATCTTGATAGGATTTTATATTCTGACAATTTGGAGTTACTTCTAAATCCCAGAAAATGCCTTATTTTATGAAGCCTCATTATCCATGCACGCATTCTCACTGACATATCTTAGCATAGCTCTGGTGTATCAGCTTAAGGCTGTTTCCTTAGGCTGAACTCCTTTGACTTTCCAAATCAGATGGAAGCGCCTGTCTCTTTGCACCTATAATATATAACATAGCTCTTGTGTCATACTTTTGTACATGTTTACCTATTCAAATACAAGTTAAGTATATGTAGGTTGTGCGTGACTACTAACTTTACTATCAACCTACTCAGCAGCAGCACCATTCAGAGAAACATATATATCTGCTCCCATAAAGCTTCTGTAACATATGGAATCATAATGAGTCAAATATCACCCTGATGGAAACAGAACAATGCTGTTTAGATCACCCTTCAAGATTGGTCTGCGAAGTTCTTCAAGTATTTCCTTTTAATTTTATATTTGTGTGCTTGAGTGCACCTGCGTGTGTGTGTGTGTGTGTGTGTGTGTGTGTGTGTGTGTGTGTGTGTGTTAGGTCAAAGTGTACAGACCAATTTGCTTTTGATGCAATATTTTAAGCACATTTGTGTCATGCCATTAGTATTTGCAATCTCATCATTGTACCCACATCTCTTCATGTTCTTTGCTCCCCAGTTCCCTTGGCTCTTCTTTCCTGCCCCGATCTGTCCTCTGGGCTTTCTTTTCTAATCTACTGTTCTCATTTTGGCCTTGAAGGGTGGACTTTCAGAGGAACAGGTTCCTTATGTTCACTTGATGTATCTATTGGTTGGTTTAACTGTGATATCTTGGAATATGTTCCACTCCAGGATGAAGGTTGTCTAGGAGCCATAGTCTCCTGAGTGCTGCCAGTCCCCACCAGAGCAGTAAGTCTGGTCATGTTTTAAGATTATTGACTTCTTTAGACTTTTCACCTACATCATCCAAGAGCTTCTACTGTGATCCTGGTCAGAGCGGTCAGCATTGTGTTTGGAATAGACCTATGCTTCTCTCAATTAGAATTCTAGTATCAATGCTTTTTGCCTTGCCCTCTTATGTCTATTCTTATCTTGATTTTATTTCTCGGTGATAGATATCTAGTAACAGGATTGTTGGATCACCTGGTCTCTCTATTTCTACCCTTTTAAGGAAGAATCACACTATTTTCTGAGTGGTTTTACCATTTTACAGTCCCACAAGCAGTATATTAGAGTTCCAATCACCCTACACCTTTGTCAACATTTGTTGATTTCTGTTGTTTTAATCTGCCTTTTTAATTGTTACTATTCTATCTTTTAAATTGTATTTATGGAGTGAAAAAAAATACAGTTTTGGTTTTGATTGGTGGCTCAGTGGTTACAGTGGCTAGCTGTTAACCAAATGCTTGTCACTTTAAACGCATCAGACGCTGTACAAAAGAAGGATGTGGCAATCTGCTTCCACTAACTCAGTGCCTCATATGGCAAATGCTTGTCTAATGGAGAAATTGGAAGATAGCTGTTAATGCAGAAGGTCTGGAAACCATTATTGGAATATTATAGACACACATTTAAGGACATTTCTTGGGCATGCAGTAATTGATTAATAGAAGATATTGGGTCCTTCCATTCTGCTAGCTGAACCCCACATCTTCTGAAATCATCAGTTGGTACTAAGTATCTCTATAATGAAACTCAATATGAAAATCAGAGTGAAATTTAGCATCTTACACTAATGCATTTGCATATGCTGACTGCATTACAGCAGCATTATGGAGTCTTGGTGGCACTAGAACTTATGCACTAGACGGCTAATCACAAGGTTGGTGGTTCTGGACCAACAGCCACTCTGCAGAACAAAGATGATACTGTCTGCTTCCTTCAAGAGGTAAGACCTTAAGAACCCCATATATGGTGCTATGATTTGGAATGGATTCAATGGAGGTTTTTTGATTTTTTGGTTTTTAATGGCATGAAAAAGATGCCCGGTACCAATGTGTGGTAAGCATTGGACAGATAACCACAGGGTCAGCAGTTCAAAGCCACCATCAGCTCCACAGGAGAGATATAAGACAGCTTGTTTCCCTAAAGATTTATAACCCTGAAAACATAGGGTTCCTATGTTTAGATAGTAAGTGGCTTGATAACAATAGTTTTGTTATTTTATGCCATAAATATATGATAAGAATGAATTAATAAAATATTTCCTCATCTCACATGCAAAATAAAATGCTTTTAGATTTCCATTTGGTCTGAATTTAAATTATAACTCTTAGAATTATATAATTAGTAAGACAGTTTTATACAAGAAATAGTTTTCATTTAGGATGCATACTGTACTTTTCTTTAAAAAAATTATTTTATTAGGGGTTCATACAACTATTATCACAATCCATGCATACTTCAATTGTGTAAAGCACAGTTTTACATTCATTGCCCTCATCATTCTCAAAACATTTGATCTCCACTTAAGCCCCTGGCATCAGCTCATTTTCCCCTCCCTCCCTGCTAATCCCTCTCTCATGAACCCTTGATAATTTATAAATTACTATTTTGTCTTATCTTTCACTGTCCAATGTCTCCCTTCATCCATTTTTCTATTGTCCTTTCCCTAGGGAGGAGGTCATATGTAGATCCTTGTAGTCAGTTCCCCCTTTCCAACCCAACCTCCCTCTACCCCGCCATTATCACCACTCATACCACTGGTCCTGAAGGGATCATCCACCCTGGAATCCCTGTTTCCAGTTCCTATCTGTACCTGTGTACATCCTCAGGTCTAGCCAGAATTGCAAGGTAAAATTGGGATCATGATAATGGGAGGGGAGGAAGCATTTAGGAACCAGAGGAAAGTTGTATTTTTCATCATTGTTACATCGCACCCTGACTGGCTCATTTCCTCCCCAAGAAACCTTCTGTAAGGGGATGTCCAGCGGCCTACAAATGGGCTTTAGGTCTCCACCCCACACTCTTCCCCCTCATTCACTATGGTAAGACTTTTTGTTCTGATGATGCCTGATACCTGATCCCTTCGACACCTCGTGATCGCACAGGGTGTTGTGCTTTTTCCATGTGGGTTTTGTTGCTTCTGAGCTAGATGGCCACTTGTTTACCTTCAAGCCTTTAAGACCCCAGATGCTATATCTTTTGATAGCTGGACACCATCTGCTTTCTTTGCCACATTTGTTTATTTATCCTTTTGTCTTCAGCCATCTTATCATGGAGGTGAGCACACAATTTATATGATTTTGTGTTCTTTGATGCCTGATAACTGATCCCTTTGGCACCTCGTGATCACACAGGCTGGTATTCTTCTTCCATGTCGGCTTTGTTGCTTCTGAGCTAGATGGCCACTTGTTTACCTTCAAGCCTTTAGGACCCCAAATGCTATATCTTTTGATAGCCAGGCACCATCAGCTTTCTTCAACACATTTGCTTATTCATCTGCTTTGTCTTCAAGGGTTGTGTCAGGAAGGTGAGTATCATGGAATGCCAGTTTAATAGAGCAAAGTATTCTTGCATTGAGGGAGTACTTGAGTGGAGGCCCAATGTCCTTCTGCTACCTTAATAATAAATCTATAAGTAAATGCACATAGATCTATTTCCCCATCCTCATATATAACGATATTTTCATTTGTATGTCTTTATCTAGACCTCTATAATTTCCCTCTGCCTCCCAGCTCTTTCCTCTATTTCCTTTGACTTTCCTCCCGTCCCACTATCATGCTTAGTCACCACCAGGGTTTCAGCAATTCCTCTTGGTTTATCCTTGATCATGCCCTACCAGGTCTCCCACACCCTCCTCACCACCAATTTGATCACTCATTGTTCCCTTGTCCCTGGGTTTGTTAACACTACTACCTTTCCCCCCACCTGCCCCTCTCCCATGTCCCCCTGGAACTGTCAGTCTCATTGTTTTCTCTACCAGATTGTTCATCCAGCCTATCTTATTTAGACAGATCTGTGGAAATAATAGCATGCACAAAAAACAAGACAGAGCAAAACCATGCAACAATATACAACAAAACAACAACAAACTAATGACAAAACAAAACAAGAAAGAAAAGCTTGTAGTTAGTTCAAGGATTATTTGTTGGCTTTTAGGAGTGTTCCAAAGTCCAGTCTGTTGGGGCACCATGCCTTGGCCCCAAAGTCCACCTTCAGCATTCCCTGGGGACCTCGCTGCTCCATTCCCTTACTGTTCTGTCGGTGTTTCTGCTACTGGTTTTTTTAATCTCCTCCCTAAGTTCCTGTAATTCCCTTTAGTGTATGGCCTTTATCTCCTTTATTATTTAATCATTTGTCTGTATTATTTCCCTTATCCTTTTTGACTCCAAGTAACATTGTGAAAATTTCTCTCTGTGGCAGCAAAATGTCTGCTTCTTCTTTACATGTTTTAAGTTCAGGACATCTTCTGCCATTGCCTTTTGTTTCTCCTGTTTCTTCGTTGAGGTCGTTGGGGCTGATGACTGTTTGTGTTGTGCTGTTTTAGAGGATCCAGATGCCATTTTCCAGGGAGTCCACGACCACCAGTTGTCGCTGGGAGACTTGTTGGAATGCTTCTTCGTACTGCCTACAGTTAATTTCACTATGGAATTATCTCAACACTTTATCCTCCTGTGGCTTCCCTCTCAAGGGAGTGCCCCGGAAGGCTGGTGGATTGTCTGCTTTGGTGTTGTGGAGGTTTGGCAGAGGTTCCTGCAGCAGCTTGATTTGTTGACTGTGTAAGCTGAGCTGCCTTATGCCCCCAGACACACAGGCAGGAATTCCCAGGCGAGAAGTTAGGCAGAGTATCCCCTGGTGGAGGTCGGCAGGGCTTTGTCTAGCTTCAGGCTAGCTACACAGGATGGAGCTTGCCTAGCTGGGTGTGGCACAGGCATAAATGCTCTAGGCTAAGGGTAGTGGTCTGGAGGTCAGCAGTGGAGTGTGAGAGAACAGGAAAGAGACAAAGTAGAGAGAAAAAAAATTGATAAGTAAGCCCACTGAAACCTGGTGTGGATATAGAGAAGAGAGGGAAACAAAAGCAACAATGTAGCTGAGTCACGATCCCTGCTGTGGAGCTGCAAGGGTTTAGTCCCTGCCATGAAGCAGCAGCAAGCTGTGGCTGTGTTGTGAAAAATCCCTGCACAGCACACCAAGATTGTGGGGGGATAGAGAATAGAGATGGAAAGAAATGCAATAATGCAGCTGTCCCCTGCCCTTGGAGCTGCAAGGGTCAACTCCCTGCCCCAAGGCATGCGGCAGTAAACTGTGGCTTTGCTGATACCAAGCCCCTCTACAGGCTCCAAATGGTCCCGGCTCTGGCAGAGACAGTGGTGGGCCAATGTCAAGCCCCACAAGGTCTCCAATGAGGTACGCCAAAAATCCCCAGGCCCTCAATACCCCGTTGGTCTGTGCCTACTTATTTTTATGATGATCCTCCTGCATTCCAGCAGCATTGAATTTCCCTTTAAGCCACTCTCGTAGGCTGAATTCTGCGGAGTCTCTCTGGTATGTGTCACTCTGTCGCCATCTTCCTGGAAGTTCTAGGATGCTGTATTTTAATACAGGTAATTTTCTCAAATCTTTGGTAATAAAAATAACATTTTTATATATGATCATCCTTTCTTGAATCACTATGGAAACTTCTATCTGACCTCTGTCTTAATATGCCTTTTTCTTTCTCTCTTGGAAACCACTCTTAAAGATCTGCTTGATCAAGATAAAACAATTACATTTAACAAAGGACAAGGACTAATGTTATTATATGTATATACTTGTGAATTGACAACTAGAACATCATAATAGATATATATATAAACATTATTACTATTTTGCACTGCAAGGAACTTGCAATTTGGTCAAGATTCACATTATTTCCGATATTTAGGACAGGAATCAGTTGTATTTTCTACCTGGCACCTCTGAAAGCTATTTTTATACAAAAGAATTCTATTAATAACTGACTTTATATTTTCCTATAACCCCAAATTACTGTAGATAGGTAAATAAATAAGTAGCACCTTAAATAAATAAAGTAAATAATTGCATTTTATCATACACTGGGGATCCCATCTTCTTGTACTTTATGAGGAGAATGTTTTAATTGAGTGTCCAAGGTGATGACCTTCTAGTAATGAAAAAATAATACATTATACACAGTGTTCTCACTTTAGATCTGTAGTAAAATATTCCTCTTGTGACAATAAAATATTAACTATTATCTCCTACATTTTTAAAGTCTGCTAAGCTTGTTTTATACATATGTTGAGGAGTTTGCTTGTGGTATCAATAATATATATTACTTTTTTCACAACTGAATTTTATGTTCAAACATCTTGATAAATGATTAAACCTTTGAACATATGTATTTTTCTCTTTCAAGAAGTTTAGAAAACACCACAGAGACACAAAACTACAAATATGCTATCATTGTACAATGTATACAAATCAAAGCCACTGCTGCCAAGTGGATCCCGCATCCCTCTGATCAAATGGGATGAACTAGAACTGGCTCAGAGGGTCTCAGAGGCTGCAATCGCTCATGTCACCTCTTTCTTCCGTGGAGCTGCTTGTGGGCGCCAAATGTCAACCTTCCAGTGAACAAAGCCACAATTGCGTACTTGAACCACTGTGGCCTTGCGGATCCTCTCTACTTATGCATAACAAGTACAGAATTATGGACAGTTTCACCAGAATGCTGCCAACATGGAATCACTAATGTAGATTTGTGTAAAAACATTACAGTAATGAGTCTAGTTTGAATTTTCTCATTAGGATACATCTATATATCTCTATACCTACTTATAGGTATATAGAGAGAATTCCATATATTTTTTGGGAAAGGGTTTTAAAAGTTCATGGAAATATGTGTGTAATGCCTTAATCCTATCGGTGACAATATGACGGAATTACCAACTGCTTTCTTGATAGTTCTTAGAATTTAAAATGTGCTCGTCTCCTCAAAGCCCCAACTTCATTAGGTGTCAGAATAGAAATTTAAAAATTAATTATATCTTAAACCTGATACGAACCACAAAAGGGTTATACTTAGTTCTTAATGTGTACTTCATATGAAATGCATGTGAACTCTGAATAATTTTCCTAATTAATATTCAAAATGGTTTTTGTTTAATGGTCATTAGTATACTTATTAAAGAAGAAAAATACATCTTTAAATAAATGTACACAAACACACAAAAAAAGTCAGTCCATATAGCAAAAATGGCCAACCAATGAAATAGCAATAACATCAACAAAATGTAAGATAAAATGAGCGAATTAAAACTAACATGTTGTCACTGTCTAGATTTAGTAGCATTTTAATTTGAACAGAATATATATATATTGTATTACCTTTTTGTTTTACTTTTCTGACTTTCTCTCTCGCTCTTTCTGTTATACATATTGCATTATCAAAGAATTACATGCGACAGAGATACTGAAGTTTCATTGCTCTTGATATAGAGTGCACAGCCTGTCATTGGAGGATTTATTTTTTTCAAATTGTCTTTAAGAATCAATCAGTCAATAGTTACCTCCCATCCCAATCTTGGTGATAGTTCAGGGCTAAATGCTTGCTGTTATTTGCAGACATTAACTTCTTGAATAAAAGAATGTATTAACAAGTTCTCCTCTTAAAGATGAAATTAATGAAAATAAGGAGATGGTAACATTTCTGAGATGTTGCAAAGCTTGAAAAGGAATCTCATGAGGATGTGAATACATGCGTTTTATGATGAGAAAGTTTAAGAAGATTTAGTATCCTAAAAGAAATGGCATGTGTATGAGGGCAGAAAGGGGTTTGATCGATAAGGACCCCCGACTTGGAGCATGCTCAGTTCAGATCGCCAGTTAGCTTGAAACACTAAGAATGAGCCCCAAAGTGGTTGGAATCCACAGAAATCTGTTCCCAAACACTGTGATTGTATCAGGGTGGTGGACATGCAGGGGAATTACTGGTTAATCCCTGCATGGCTCTCAGGAAATTTCCTAAATTAATCAAACCTACTTGGGAAAGGAGGACTCCTCATCTTTTAAACTGGATCAGGAGTTTGCTGCATGCTACCTATGCAGTACTCACCAGCCCACTTTAAGTTTGCTAAAAGAAAACTCTTTGGATAAAGCCCCTAAGGGTTTGATGCCTCAAATCTACTCTAAAATGATGTTAGAGAATGTACAAGGAAAACTTCATTATGAATCTCTCATACAAGACCTCCCCTGAGAAGCTTTTCATTGTTTGTCAACTGCAACAGAGGTGGTAATGTTGTTTTCCTTAAACTAGATTCTTCTTGTTTTCCCTCCAAAGGTGTTGCTGTAAATACCATGATTTTAATTACAGCTTTCTTTCTTTCTATTTTCTGATTTGCCTGACTGACACAAGTAACCCTAATTAATTTCTACAGATGCCTAATGCAACAGTAGCGAAAGAACACAAGAGATTGCATTATTTATACTGATATTCCGTGGTCATTTTCCTCCTTGCCATAAGTATTAATTTAATGAGGTTGCATTGACATGAAGATTGCCAGTAAAACTGATCAAACTCTAGATTAAGCACATTTACTCAAATGCATGCTCAGATACTTAAAACTCTGTCCATGCATTAGATCATGCATAATGTTTCTCATATTACCAGTTGCATTAAAAAATAATAAAACAAAATAATTCATGTCAAAAGTTGGAGTTTCTCACTAAATGAAACAGATCACTAACCTCTTGCTGTTTAACAATTTAACAATGGCAGATTTAGCAGTTAATGGGATTGACACATTTTGCGAAATTCAGTAGTTTAGAGAGCATAATGACTTTATAGACATTTCTTATAGTTTTTAAACATTTAAAACTTTGATACTTGAGTACTATGTGGCAGCTGGTAACCTTCATTTTGTTAAATGCTATAGAGTTTACTAAAATATTTTCTTAACATTTAACCCATGATACACATTTTTTTTCTTAAATTTCTTCTGTGAATGTACATTTTCTACTAATATTTCAGAGTAGGCATATTAGAAATAGAACTTTTCTATATAAATGTAACTATAAGAACCATAGGTACCTTATTTATTAAAGCTGCTGGGGATGTGGTGATTTTTTCAAGACTGTATATGGTACTATGGGGTAAGCGCTGGACTGCTGCCTACAAGGTGGCAGATCAAACACATTACTCAGGTTGTGGGAGAAAGAGGAGGCTGCCTGCTCTCCTAATGATTAGCAGCCCTCAGAAACGCTACATATGCTCATGATAAGGCTACAATAATGCCATGGTAAGAATCCACTCTATGGCATTGGGTTTGATTTTTATTTTGTTTTTATTTGTTTGACTGTTTGCTTGTTCTTTGTAAGTTTAACACTGTTGCACTCATATTAAATGCAAACTCCAAAACACTTATTTAAACTTCTGAAATTCAACTATAAGTGATAATTTAATTTTCTGGTATTATTCTAAGTATTAAGAAAGTTTGGACTTTAATGGTTTAGGAAGCTGGGAACATGGCTTCCAATAGTTTTATTTACTTTGAGGGTCCTTGGAATGCATGGAATTGATTTTCTAAAATGCTTGTGACTATGTCCTTGTGTTGCTATAAGATATAGAAAAATAATCCTTCTTAAGATATAATATTTTAATCCGATGCTACCCTATCCAATTTTTTTCTTGTCTACTAGAAACTTGTTTTGTTGACTTTTACTGACTCAGCATGAAGGGTCCAGTTCATACAGAACCTATTCTATGACTCAACCCTTCACAGTTTCTCAATTTATCATGATGTTGCTTATTGGTTCTGCTCTGAGGGCTTTTGTTTCTTTATGTAGAGATGTAATCCACACTAAAGGCTGTAGTCAGGCCTTAGCCAGTAAGTGCTTCGAGTCTTCTTCTCTTTTGGCAAGCAAAGTGCGGCATGTGCATATTTCAGGTTGTTAATGTCTTCTTTGTATTTAATGCCACATGGATAGCCATGGAAGTAGCAGTCAAGAAATCAATAACATAGTACATTGAGTAAATTTTTTTTGCAAAACACCAAAGCAAAGATGTCACTTTGAGAAGTAAGACACGCTTGCCCCAGGACATGATGTTATTATTCACCTCATACGTGTGTGCATGTTGGATAAAACAAAAAGAAGATTGAATAAGAATTTGCATAATTGAATTATGGTGCTGGTGAAGAATATCAAATATATCATGAACCATACCCCAAATGAACAAAGGTGTCTTTGAAGGAGTGCAGACAGCATGCTCCTTTGAAGTGAGGATAGTGAGACTTTATCTCATGTAATTTGGACATCTTATTATGAGGACTGAGCTTTGGAGAAAGAACAAAATAGTTTGTCCTGTAAAGTAAGATGGTAGTAAAAAAAAAAAAAAAAAGAAGTCTCTCAACAAGATGGGTAGGTGCAGTGACTTAAAAAATGGGTTTAAGCACAATGATTGTGATGAGATTGCAGGACCAGAGAGTGTTTCAATAAGTTGTAATAATGTTGGAACCCACTCAATCACACCTGCCAACAACAACATTACTTTTATGAGATTAATTGGCAGAATGGTTGCAAAAATTGGCTCAAATATACCAATGACCATGACGCTCATGCAAAATTAGGCAATTTTGTATTCTGTTTTCCATAAGGACACCATTAATTGCAGCCAAATCAAAGGTAACTAACAATATGGTCCCTACAGTGGCTCTCAAGATCAAGTTAGTACCTCGGATTACACTGTTTCAAAGAACCGTGGCAATTTGTACTGTTGTAGATGTAGTAGTGTATTGTGTGTAGTATAGAGTGTCTGCTAGACTAATCCTCTTCATTCACTCTGAGCTCATCCAGAGGAGGTAGAACTCCACATCTACACTGCTCAGACTAGGTGCCACCGCAGATGGGCAAATAAATGAATGAATGATTGCAGACCACCAAGCATTACTCAAAAAGTACTAGCTCTGAAGACAGGTTTGAAGAAATTTGGTGAAAGTTATCACAGGATCACATAGAAGACATGGAAAGAATAGACTTGTTTGACATGAAAGTTAGTTGTTGGATGCTTCCTCAACAGGTAGAACACAGCAGACTATCCTTTCCGGGGGGAAATGCCCGACGTCTCCTCTTGCTCTCAAGCAAACTCAGTGCCGTAGAATAAACTCCGACACCGGGCAATCCTGAAGGAGAGAGCAGATCTGCCCTGGAGTGTCTGAGATTACGCATCTTTGAGGGAGTAGAAACCCTCATCTTTCCTTCTTGCAGAACCTTTGGGGGTTTTGAACTGCTGTCTTTGCAATTGGCACTCCCAAGATATAATGAGTTATCAGTTGGACTGCCTAACCTTAAGGTCAGCAGTTCAAAACTAACAGTCACTCTGTAGGAAAAAGACACCCATAAAGATTTACGTTCTCACCAGGAGGGGAAGGGGAAGTTGGGGGAGGAAGGGGGAATCGATCACAGTGATCTATATATAACCCCCTCCTTGGGGGATGGACCAAAGAAAAGTGGGTGAAGGGAGAGATCAGACAGTGTAAGATATGGCAAAATAATAATAATATATAAATTATTAAGGATTTGTGAAGGAGGGATGATGGGGAAAGGAGGGGGAGAAATGAGGAGCTAATACCAAGGGTTCAAGTAGAAAAAAAATGTCTTGAGAATGATGATGGCAACAAGTATACAAATGTGCTCAACACAATGGATGGATGTGTGGAATGTGATAAGAGTTTTATGAGCCCCCAGCATATAAATAAATAAATATACATATATATGTATATATATACATATATATGTATATATATAATATTATGGACTCTGAAACCTGCAGAGGCAGTTCTATCCTGCTTTATCAGGCTGCTTCAATGTCCTAGGAGAACCCAGATGGGAGAGAATCCCAACTACGAATCAAAAAGACAGGACCAGTCAGGAGGGATATCTGACAGTGGTCTGGAGCTGTGAGCTGCTCTTAAAAATACACTGAGCCAAAAACTTAAATACAGAGGAAAAGGTAATGGAGATTTGTTTCCACTAAAAGGTCACTTTTCGCTATCTTCTAAGAGATAAATTAAATATAAGAGCATACTCAGCTTTACATGTCAGTCAGCCTCAAATGCTTCATGTTCCATACAGTCACCACCATGATCTTCCTGCGTGACCCATTCTCTTGCTTCAAGCAGAACCATTCATGCTTAATAAGAACCCAGGTTCTTGATGAACAATTTCAAGAGCTAACATTTGTTGAATATTTTCTTAGAGCCAGATATTGTTACATTTCTTAATCCTTGCAGCTACCATTTGAAGTGGATAATGTCATTATCTAATTTTTCAGATTAAAACATTGAACATATGCATGGGGGATTCCAACAGTTGTTGAAAATGGAATTTAAAGATAGTAGAGTGTTTCTGCAAACTTTTTGAAGCCCCCTTTGTATATGTGCTCTAATACAATCTGCATAGCTTCTATAAAGATTGTCTGGCACTTTATTATGTATGTTAGATATCATACATACCTCATACTACAGTTTCCATCTAAATATTACACTGTTTTCATATAAGAGATACAGCTATAAGCTCCCCTCTCGAGTCCTGGTTACAAGGTGGACTGCGATCCACAAAGTTGGCATTTTGAAACCACCAGACTCTGCCCAGTAGAAAGATGGCCCTTTCTATTACATTAAAGAATTACAATCTCTCAGACTTACAGGGGAAGATCTATCCTGCCCTGGAGGGGTTGCTTTGGATTGGCATCAACTCTAAGACACCTAAGGGTCATGCTATCCCATGCGTCCCAACCTAGACTAGATGGGAGCATGTGCCTAGGTATAGGCAAGACCTAAAACTCACAATGCATGGAATCCAGGAACAGGAATGGGAATGGAGATACCAAAAGAATACAGTGGAAGATGCATTCTTTGGGGGGGGGAGGGGGGGACACCAATTGCAACGAATGGCACATAACCACCCCCCAATCCAGGGGGAAGAATAACAGAACCAGAAGGGAAGGGATACAGTGGTCGGTGTGAGAGTTGAAAATAATGAAACATCTACAATCTATCAGGGGGCCACAAGGGTTGGAGGTGGGAGTGTGGAGGAAGGAAGGGGCAAAAAAGAGGAGCTGACCCCAAGGGCTCAATGCAAAGTAAATGTCTAGAAAAGAACGATGGAATATATGTAAAAATATGTTGATACAATTTATGTATGGTTTGTAACAAGAGTTATAAGAGCCCCCAATAAAATAATTTTAAAAACAACAACAGGGGAATTCAGTTGTTCATGGAAACATTGTAGGAAAACCTCTGACTACTCCTAAACCAATCTGTGGTATGACCTTCAAACAAAGCTTGTTTGTCTTCATTCCTTACTTATTACTTTTCCCTATGCCTGGAGATGTCGCTGCCCATGACAAGGTGTGCTGTTTCTGAGTTCTTTCCAGACGAGGCCATTCCAGAGATGCGAGGTCCTGTACTAGAGGAGTGGTGAAGTTTGATGTTGACTGTTGTCATGGGGCATGGCCTTTCTTCCAGCCTCCTTTTCACTGGTTAACTCTATGTTCCTGACCTAATCAGGGTTGAAAGGGAGGGGTGGATATAAACTAAGAAAGCAAAGTAGAATGTTATGAGACTTTTATTCATTCAGTATGTAACTTCTAAGCACCTACTGGGTCCCATGCAGTAGTCGGTGCAATTGAATAACACTTGAACAAAATAAATTAAAAATATTATTTTCAAGCATTTTAAAAATGCATCAATACTTTAACATAGAATATATGCATTATTTAGAAGTTGGATTCTCCCTATCTCTCCAGAGTCATTCTCTGATTCTTCCACACATAGAGCCAAAACATTAGTTTCATTTGCCCCTGTGACTGCATATGAGAACCATGGATGACCTAGCATCTTTCTAGACTTTAAAAGTCTGTAAAGCATTCACTATACTTTATATTAGGCAGTACCCCCTGGATTACATAATAGTAAAAAGCAAGGGAGGAAGGGAAAGTTAATACATTTAGCTTCAAACTAAAATTTTCTGTTTCCAGTTCATCCAGAGACAACTTAAAAGAAAGGGTGACAGTAACCTACTTCCAAGAAATTATTTGCTGAAAACCCATTTGAACACAGTTCTGCCCTGATGCATACAGGTTCAATAGGACTTGGGATTTACATAACAAGAACTGGAAATCTATATTATTTCAGATAGCATCCTTTAAATGACAACACATTTCAAACTGGAAATGGTCAAAAATTGCAGAGATACATGTTATAATTTGTCAGAGGTAGAATTTATGACATACAGAGATCCATTCTTATTTTTGAAAATTCTTCTATCTCTGGTAAAATTATTCATCTGTCTTCCAAGTGTATGGAGTTATTAAGCTAGCACTCAGAGGTGCTCAAATACCAATACTGTGATGGTTCATATTATGTGTCAACAGAGGAATGCTGCACATTTCAGTTGTATGGAAAACACTGGATTGTTGGCTCTTCCATAATGTAATAGAATGTACTCACTTTCCATTTTGTGATCTCACATAAGCAGCAAATCAACTGAAAGGGAAGTTATTTAGGGGTGTGCCTTGCTCCAGTCTATTGACGGATGGGTTTGAAAGGCTGTCTTGCTCTCTCAAGCTTGCCCTCTTCTTGTTACTGAGGCCTGGTTCCTAGGACATAAGACAGAGGATATCTTCATCCTGTGAGCTGATCTGTACAGAGTCACTTCATCAGCCCTTTACATCCAGAAAGACACCTCTATACCACCCAAAACACATATGCTGGCATTTCTTTAGTTTTCCACAAAGAAATCTATGTTCTTTTACAATAGCGACAATGAAATAATCAGACATTTTGGAGATTACTGGCCACTGGATCTGAATTGAGATTTATTACAGGAATTCCAAAATGCCACGGTGACCTACCAGTCAGAGTAGAGGCAAATGGAGGTAAGGTTATTTGCAGAGTCTTTTTGCAGGTCCTTGTCACAGTGGGACTACTGGACCCTGGAGCTCATTCTTTAGTGATTTTCCCAACTCCGGAATATATCATTCACATTAGATTCTTGACATGAGGCATAAGGGCCATTTTGGTAAGATGTCTCTAGTAATATACTGCTCTAGGATTAAAGTCAATGGAAAACTGTAACAACTCAGTTCTGATATGGACCAGGTTCTTAAAAAAAATGGCATCATCTTGGTAAACAAAAAAGATATGGACTTGATAGTGGAAGAGAGCAATTCTAGCTATCAGTTAGGTCTCCATAACCAGTTGCTGAAATGAAGCTTATAATTGTTATGAGTATTTCATTCTAGTTTTAATATATATGCATGTCGAAAACGGTTCTAATTTCTTCTCTCCTTTAATGAGGGTTTTAGTTGTTTCATGTTAGATGTAAATAAGGCTTTGTAATTATCTCTTTTTTGTTGTTAGCAGTTTTATTGGCACTTTATCCACATATCACACAAGCCAATCATTCAATCATATCATATTTGTGCAGTCATTACCACTTTTCAGAATTTCAGGATATTTGCCACCCCCCCATGATTATATCACCTTTATAATGAGTTCTAGTGCTCACTCCCCCTTCCACCTTCATTGTTTACTCCCCAAATTCCCTCACCATACTCTTCTACCCCCACCCCCTACATCCCCTTCACACCCTTGCATCAGTTAGTAACTCTGTGCACCCACTCCTTCTGTGCTTCATAAACTGGTAAACCCAATAGAAGCCCTGAACAACAAATGTGAAATGAAGTGGTAAAGACAAAACAATAGTAATATAAAGATAAAAATATCAACATTGAGTAAGATAAAAGGACCACCGTCAATATTCTAAAAGCCAGGGAAGAAATTTTTGTCATGGACCAAGCAAGAGATCCTTGTACCTAGAACAAATTCAACTTGGGTCTAGAGGTTGGTCAGCTGACCAAGTGTTAAGTTTGATCCAACATGCTCAGGGTTTCAGTGATCTGTGTTTGTGTCTAGAGGAGATCTGCCACTGTCATAATCTGTCTTGATACTCTCTCTGTACACGGGTTTTGGGCTCTCACTCTCTTCCCAAGCCTCCCCAGATTGGGCGTTCACAGTTTTAGCTGTGATACTTTTCCCTTTGCCATGTTCGAATGTTATTATTGTCATCTTTGGATTACAGAGGCTGGTGTGCTTCATCCACGTGGACTCAGTTAACTCCTCCTTTAGATGGCTATGTAGGTGTCTTTATTTGGAAAGTATGTATGGTTTGAGTAAATGTCTTTGGTACCAAGTTCACAAGAGAGGACTGTGATGGTTAATGTTATATGTTAACTTTTTAAGTTATGCTTTTCAGGGGGTTGACTGATACCACATAGTCATATTTCAATTTTGTGGTGGAATGTGAAGAGGCCATTATTTGGAAAGGACATTTCGTTGGGAGTGTCCTGGAAAAGGTCTGTCTTCTCAGCCTGAACAGTTTTCATCACCCGACTCCAGCTCTTAGAAGACTGACATGCGGAGCTGCCACCTTATTGGCAGATTGGGCATTTATCAACTCCAGCACCCCTTTTAGCTAGGAAGGCTCCCTAGTCTGCCACTGGAACTTAAGGTGTCAGATTCGGCAGCCCCTTTTAATCTCATCAACGAGATTCCAACCTGCCTCCAAATGTATGAATGAAGGTTCCTTCGTGGCATAATGAGTTACGAATTGAACTGTTGACTCTCCAACAAGCAGTTCTGACCTACCCGCTGCTTCGAAGAAGAAGGATGCAGCTGCCTGCTTCAGTGAAGATTTGCTCTGAGGAAGGCAGGGAGCAGGTCACCTCTGTCCTACAGGGTTACTGGCAATTGGAAGCAACTTGAGGGCAGTGGGTTTTGGAGTGTTCCTTGCGCCCCTGCAATTGTGTGAGGCATTTCCTGGAAAGAAGTCTATGTACATGTTCACACATACATTTCACAGAATTTGCTCCTCTGGAAAATTCAGACAAACACAGCTACATAGAGAGTATTTTGCAGTCTCCCCTTCTTAAGTTGGCTGCCTGTCTCAGGACTTAGATCAGTCAATCATCAAAATATTAGAACAAAGAATTAAAACACATATCCACAATATGTTTTATACTGAACATGCTACATACTTTAATTCTAGTTTATAATTTTTCCTTATGGTTTTGGTGAACTCCCATAAATATACCATGGACAGCCAGAAAAAGGAGAAACTAAAACGTGGAGGAAGAACAACCATCATGCTTCTTAGAAACAAGGATAGTGAGACTTCACCTCCTATAGCTTGGACAGGTCCGGAAAGACCAGGCTCTAGCGCGGGATATCATGCTTGGTGAAGTATAGTCACAAAAGAAGAAGATGTTTAATGATATATCATGAAGGCTGTAACAATGGACTCAAAGCAATGATTTTGTGCATGTCATAGGACCATTACTGCTCACAGTAAGAACTAACTCAATCACACTTTATGACAGCAAAATTCAAAATCAAACTCACTGCCATTGAGTCAATGAGCAACCCTAGGGGGCATAATAGAACTGCCTCTTTGGGTTTCTGATGCTTTAAATCTCTGCAGGAGCAGCCAGCCTCATCTTTCTCCTTCAGAGAAACTGGTGGACTTGAACTGCTGATCTTGGTGTTAGCAGATCAATTCATAACCTACTAAGCCAATAGGGCTTCTTAAATATAACAATAGCATACTTTAATTCATAGAAAATTAAGAAAAACTTACCATGAAATTCCTCAATACAACACCAGATTTTATCACATCCACAAATTATGTAGGAAAAAGTCATGGTTAAAACTTTTAAAATGCACATTCTTAGGTGAAAAGTTAATGACTATTAGTAAGAGAAATAAAATTTATGCTATTCTCAAAACCACAGAGCATATTTTGTGAACATAATTAATAAAGACAGTTGTAAAATTTTGAGTAGAAAGTGAGATTATTCAGAATATAAAATCATGCTTTTTTGCCATTGGCAACCAATTTTCAAATGTACAAATTAGGATATCTCTATGGAATTTTCTCTAATACTTCCCAGAAGGAAAATTATTCTCTGTGGATATATTATAAAGCAGTTAATGAAATATTTATTAGAATGCTTATCAGAGTATGCCTGGTAAAAGACCTAAAATAAAACAACAACAAAAACATTTTAGCATGATATGATAGCATAAACATAAACTTAAAAACACTTGCATAAATTATTTTTGTATAAATATTAAAAATAGAAAAATAAGGCCTGTTTGGGGTAATTATGGGAAGACATGCTTAAAATCAGCAGTATTAAAATAAAAGATTAAGATATATAAAATTAATAGCTACATTTTAAATAATATTTTAATCTCATGAAATTGTTCATTTTCTTCCTCATTTTTGGATGAATATGTTAGAAAAAAATGATTAAATCAGACTATTTGATAAGAATTTAACAACTATTTTTGATTGTTTTTATTATGAGTAAAATAGAAGGTATAGTTTTAGCTTTGAACCAAAACTGTGAATGATTTTAGTGGGAAAGATTGAACAAGTTTATGAAAATGACTAATTTAGGCAGAAATTCCTCCATATCAGAAAACAAACAACAATTAAACTAAAACCCAAACCCAAAACAAAACAAATAAAAATTTTTAAAAATCATAAAGCCAACGTACATCTTTACAGTAATGAAAGTCACTTTGTGGTTACACAAGCTAAATGATTTTCTCTGAGAAGTCCACGTAAATATTTGATGGCAAAATTTATAAAACAACCATTTTCAGTCAATTTCCTTTGGTTTCTCATTCTGTTTGTACAGCAGATTTGGGATGGCAGTTAAGACTGTGTCTGGGAAGGTTTGTTTTCCCACCACAGATTCATTCATTCTCTCTCTCTCTCTCTCCCCCCCTCTCTCTCTCCCCCCCCCTCTCTCTCCCCCACCCCCATCAAGGCCATTCTCATGCAGTGATGTTATAAGTTAAAGCAGAATTTCCCCCTGGGGTTTCTGAGATGAACTCCTCACAGGAATAGAAAGCCTCATCTCTCTCCCAAGGACTGATTCGTGATCTGGAACTGTTGCCCTTGTGCTCACAGTCCTAAGTGCAACCACTGTGCCCCCAGGGGAGTCCTCAGTTTTCCTCTAGGTTGTTTATGGGTGAACATCAACACCACCGCACAGATTTACATAGATGAGATGTAGGATTTAACGGAATGAGCATTCAATAGTTAAATGGATGTGTTAGTCTCCGTTGACTAGAGAAAGAAATCCACAGACACTCATATGTGTATAAGAAAGAACTTAATATACAAGAGCAGTTGAATATTGAAAAAACATCCCAGCCCAGTCCAGATGAAGTCCATAAATCTTTTATTAGCCTATATGTTCGATACCAATCCATCAAGTCCTGTTCTGACTCATGAAACACATGTAATGATGCCAAATGCTGGAAGATCACAGGCCAGTGGGTGGGAATTCTTGTGGATCTAATGACATTGTAAGCATCTCAGCAGTGGCAGGTGTCTCCATGTGGCTTCTCTGCCTCCAGAGGTCTGACTCCATCAGCCTCTCTCCATGTGGCTTCTCCACAGGGATGTCTCACAGGGGATGAGCTTGTGTTTCACATCTCCAGCAAGCTATTTATCTCCTTAGCACCTCCAAATGAGGTCATCAAGCTGCTGCTTCATTGACAGGCTAGACTCCACCCTTTCTGAATCCTCAAATTGACACCAGGTTATATACTGCAATGGCCAATATCTAATTCTATATGTAACCACAATTGGATAAAATATGTGACTGTCTCTTTTTAGCAGTAGCTCCTTTATGTAAGATTGCAGAATTAATTCTTGGAGTGGCCCTATCATGTAAAGAAGCATGAATCAACACCTGTTCAGGCACATGACCACCTGAATGACTGAAGATGTTTGCACCATCTTGCTCCTCCCTTTTAAAATGTTTTAATTATCCATACTCCAACTTTAAAATATTTTTTCTCGTTCTTGTCTTCATATCTAGCTGTTATACTGTTATTGGCATAATACTTGCAGCATCCAGATCTAGGTATAGGTCAATGAATTTATCCTTACAGCTATATTTCAGTAAACTTCATTTCAACTTGCTCAGCAATTATGCTGAATATAGAGCACTTTGATCATTCTCAGAGTAATTATTATTCTAAGATTATCTTTTGTATAAGAAGACTTACAAGAAGGTTTATAGCAATAACATAATAACTGAATGTTCTATTATTTTTCTCTCTGGAGTATATAATGTGTTGGGTTTTTAAATTTTACATTAAGAACTAAAATCACACACCAGCCTGTGTGATCGAGTGGTCCCGAAGGGATCAGTTATCAGGCATCAAAGAACAAAAAATCATATCATTGGCTGCACACCTCCATGATAGGATCGCTGAAGACAAATGGGTGCATAAGCAAATGTAGTGAAGAAAGCTGAAGGTGCCCGGCTATCAAAAGAGATAGTGTCTGGGGTCTTAAAGGCTTGAAGGTGAACAAGCGGCCATCTAGGTCAGAAGCAAAAAAGCCCACATGGAAGAAGCACACCAGCCAGTGCGATCACGAGGTGCCAAAGGGACCAGGTATAAGGCATCATGCAAAAAAAAAAAAGAGATGTGTGTATATGTATATATATATGTGTGTGTGTGTGTATGTATGTATGTATGTATGTATGTATGTATATACATACCATGTTGAATGAGGGGGGGAGTGCAGAGTGGAGACCCGAGGCCCAAGTGTCGGCCAATGGAGATCCCCTCATAGAGGGGTTTAGGAGAGGAGATGGGTCAATCAGGGTGTGAGGTAGTACCAATGAAGAACACAGCTTTCCCCCAGATCCTGGATGCTTTCTCCCCCCAACTACCATGATCCGAATTCTACCTTGCAGGGCTAGATAGGGCAGAGGTTGTACACCGGTACATATGAGGGCTGGAGGCACAGGAAATCCAGGGTGGATGATACCTTCAGGACCAAGGGTGTGAGGGACGATGCTGGGAGAGTGGAGGGTGAGTGGGTTGGAAAGGGGGAACTGATTACAAGGATCCACATGTGACCTCCTCCCTGGGAGAGGGACGGCAGAGAAGGAGGGGAAGGGAGACTCCGGATAGGGCAAGATATGACAAAATAACGATGTATAAATTACCAAAGGCACATGAGGGAGGGGGGAGCGGGGAGGGAGGGGAAAAATAAGAAAAGAGGACCTGATGCAAAGGGCTTAAGTGCAGAGCAAATGCTTTGAGAATGATTGGGGCAGGGAATGTATGGATGTGCTTTATACAATTGATGTATGTATATGTATGGATTGTGATAAGAATTGTATGAGACCCTAATAAAATGTTTTAATAAATAAATAAATAAATAGAGAAGAAAAAATCAGAATAATAATTTTCAGCCATTTTTACAGCATACAAATACCTAGATAACTTGATATGCGGATTATGTCATAGACTCACCTTATGCAAAAGATGCCTACATTTTGAACTGGAAATATATCCAAAACTAATGAAAATGTTATACTTTAGTGATAGTGTGGGGCCATGTCTTTGCATTGAATACTTAACAGTTCATACCCTTTTGATAATTGTCAGTCCTCTCCAGTCATAGATAATACATCCAATGCTCTTCAAGTTCAATGTATCCTTAAAGAAGCTAGTGGATGCCACAGAATAATAAATAGCTATGCAGATTTGGAAATTTATTTTGGGGGGACATTCATCAGTACAGTTTAAAAAGTAAGTTCATTTTGTTATTTAATGAAAAAGAAATCCTATAGACAAGGCTGATAGCAAATGATGATATGTTGCTGTCTTTTTATAAATGTAGGGATTTTAAAAATTGGTTTTAATTTAATTTTGTAAAATTTATAATTTAATTTATTTTTATACATTTTAATTATAAAATTTTGTAATTTTAATTTAATTTTATTTGTTAATCCTCTATTTTATATACATATGTTATATGTATATATAATTTTAAAGTGCGCAACTAGGGGGGAGGATATGTCAAGAAACAATCACTTCATGTTTTCTATTTTTGTTTCATAAAGATTTCTATGATTTCTTTCAGTACTTTTAAATTTACATACATAATTTCTAATCAGGAAAATACTCATACATTTCTCTTCTAGGTATTTTTTAGATACACATCTATGTCATTTTAATTTCTTCCTTCTTACATATGGGAAGCATATTATACATGTTTTACACCATGTTGCTTTCATTCCTTTTTTAACAGAAAATATATATTGAAGATATGTTCATATCCATGTGTAAAATGTTTATCTTTTGGTCTAAATCATATTTCAAAATATTAAGACATGGTAATTTATTAACAAACTACCTATTGATATACATTTGACTTGTTTAAAAATTTTATCATTTGGTGCTGCTAGGATTACATTTATATATATGTGTGTATATTCTTATTTTCATTTAACGAAAACAAAAAGTGATACAATTTCTTCTACCAGTTAACTGTTTTATTTCTGATTTCTCAGAGACAAGTTACTCATACCATAGGCTAGGTTCAAATCCCCAGTTGCTTTCCAGGCTCTCTTTCAGGAACCTTGACCCCGCGTGCATTAGCCATGAGGCTGCTACCTCAAGGCAGGTAGTCCAAATCTACCAGCGGCTCTGGGCAAACAGACAAGGCTGATGGTCCAGAAAAATTTGTAGTCTCATACCCCTGAGAAAAAGTTCTGTTCTGTCCTATTGTACCGTTATGAGCCAGAAACAAGTTTATGACTGTGGGTAATACTGTATTTAACACACTAAGGGCAAGCGTTCACCTTCATTCCTTCATCCAAATCGCTCATAGTAATATCATCAATAAAAGTCACATGATTCATTCCAATGGCATCTCTGTCATCTTTCTCTCAGAAACATTTGACAAGGTATCTCCCTGACACACTTTCTTGATTGAGCCTCTGAGAGCTCATATTACCCTCGCGTCTATCATATTTTCCCAGTCAATTGTAATCAATCTTCTAAATAGTAGAGTTTCTCGGCGCTTGTTTCCAATGTTTTCATACCCCTTTCCATATACACTCAATGTTGGTGGTCTGATTTGCTCTCATGATTTTTTAAAAATCATTTTATTAGGGGCTCATACAACTCTTATCACAATCCATACATACATCAATTGTGTAAAGCACATTTGTACATTCATTGCCTTCATCATTCTCAAAACATTTGCTTTCCACTTAAGCCTCTGGCATCAGTTCCTCATTTCCCCCCTCCCTCCCCATTGCCCCCTCCCTCATGAACCCTTGATAATTTATAAATTATTATTTTGTCATATCTTGCCGTGTCCGACGTCTCCCTTCACCCACTTCTCTGTTGCCCATCCCCAGGGAGGAGGTTATATGTAGATCTTTGTAATTGGTTCCCCTTTTCCATCCTATCCTCCCTCCACCCTCCCAGTACCACCACTCTCACCACTGGTCCTGAAGCGATCATCCATCCTGGATCCCCTGTGTTTCCAGATTTTTAATTGCATCTACATACTGAATGACATTATTCTATGGTCTAGCAGAGATGTGGATGCCTGGTAGCCAAGCCTTGGGCTGCTAAACAAAAGGACAATCATTTGAACCAATCAGGCACTCCATAACAGAAAGACGGGGATGTTCACTTTCAGGAAAATTTACAGTTTTAGAAATTGTTGGAGTAATTTTACTTTGTACAGGGGCTCCAAGAATTGGATTTGACTGGATGGCAATGGGTTTATTTTTACCCCACATATATCACAATTCAAAGAGCCCTGGTGGTGTTGTAAATTATCCATTGAGTTGCCAACTACAAGATCAGCAATTTGAAACTACTAGCAGCTCCATGAGGAAACGATGAGGCTATCTACTCTCTTGAAGGTGTACAATCTTGGAAACCCACCAGGGAGTGCTGCTCTGTCCTATGTGGTTGCTATGAGTTAGAATAAACTCAAAGACAGTGAGGGATTTTTTAATTTGTTTTTGTGTGTGTCTTAATGAACTCTCTGATATTCAGTTTTCTCTTCAATGTCTTAAAATTGTATGGCTGATAATATATTTGTATATCTTAAGTTCCTGTGAACTAATTATTTTGTCCTCCAATCCATCCTAAAGCAAATTTCCTAATTTAGTTGATGGATCACCCATTCTGCTAAATGCTCAGTACCAAAAGCTTAGACGCAATCTTGAATCCTCCTTTTCCATGTCTTATATTCATAATCTTGTCAGTTTTACCTATAAAATCTTATATTTTTTACCTTTAAGATATATTTTGAATTCAATAAATGTTTAAGTTTTTTTCTTGTCTTACTTAGAAACCCACAGTAGAAGTTCTATACTGTCCCATAGGGTTGTCATGAGTCGGAGTTGACTCCATGGCAATGAGTTTGCTTCGGTTTATTACTCTTGTCACCACTATCTTCTGAGAAAGCCTCAGTCATTATGGAAAGTTCTTAACAACCTGTCCTGTAGCCTTAGTTCTAGTCCATTGACTGTCATTACAGAAGTCACCAGATGGTTCTTTTAAAATTCATTCTGACCATGTCCTACTGTGTTCGAAGTGCCTGTACTGACTCCCCTTTTCATTCTGCAAAAGGCAAGTACTTTGAAGTCCTGTCAGTCCCTGAGATTGTCCTCCATCACTATTGACTCTTTCTCCAGACTGTGTTAATGCCACACACACGTTTTCCTTGCTTTGCTGGGCACAGGCTCACTTTGAAGAGTTGTTTCACTCTTTTCCTTGACTAGTCTCACCTTCATTAGTTGTTTGATCTAGAAGGTGAGCCCCTTGGGGATATTGAGCTCTTTTTTGTCTAATGCCAGATACCAAGCACCCCAAATGGTGTCTAATGCATTGTCAGTGCTCATTTATTTAAAATTAATCTTGCTAGTTTGAAATTTCTCCCTGATTCTAAAGTTTTAATCATGGAAAAAACACCAGCAAAAGACATAGGTAGAACTTAAGCACACTTTTAGTGACGAACATAAATGATGATCTTTAAGTTGATTGTTTTGATGTATCATTTATATATTGCTTTGATATGAGATAAAGGTGATGCTGTACAGTGTGAACTATTAAATACAATTTGGATTTTTAGTGATCAGGACAAGGGAGTACAAATAATTTGATTTAAAATTGATATTTTAATGTATATATAAATTATAATTTTTAAGCTTCATTACTAACTTATAGCTCATATAATACTCTCCTTTTATTCCTACTTACTTAGCCTTTTTTTCTTTTTTTCAGTATATTGGTGTTATGCTTTGTATTGTTATTTTTAAAGAATTATAACTATATATAGCCTATGTCCTAATAGTTTTAATTAAGAAGCGTTTTATTGCAAGAAAGAGTACTAAACATTTTCCGAATAATAAAGGAATACACCTCATTTCTATTTGTAGTTAGAATACAAAACTCTATATGCATTAAGTATCTGGAGAAACGGTCTCTTTTACCATCTATTTTATGTCTGAGAAATAAATAATTTTCTATGAATATAGTCATTTCTCATTCATTAAAAGGGACTCTGGGTAGCACATCACTTTACTCTTCAGCAATTTGAGATGTGAAAAAACCTTCCATTTCTGCCAAGATACTTGGAGTGATTATTTTTAAAAAATCAGGCTATATAGTAATCTGTCATATTATGTTATATAGATACCTTAAAATGTTCATTGAGCTGAATGGACATGTGACAATACACCCCATTTTTATAGAATGTTTTATAAAATTTGCATTGAGAGAAGTTAATTAAGGTTATAAAAATTATAAATCAAAACATTCAAGTATGTATTGGGAAATAAAATGAAATTAGTAACACATATAATTGAAAATATTAGATTTACATAGTAATTATAAATATAAATTAATGCAAATAGATGTGACTAATTGATCATTTCAAATTTAAAATATTTTGATAATATAGAAGAGTGATAAAGTCGGTTTCTACCATAAACATAATTTAAGAAGGAAATTCCAATAACTTCAACATTGACCCTCACAAATATTAATTCATTAAGGTGTAATAATTACCCACATAGCACTGAAAAATTAACAATTCACATGTTATGATATTTTGGTATTCTACCCCCTCTTAAACCTTTTCTTTACACCAGTAATTATTTGTGTACCTATGATAAACAATCTTACAATCACATAGGTTCTATAAACTATGTGGGATAGGCACACTATATTATGAGTAATCTATACATAAACTAATCGTCCACTATAAATAAGTACAGATTATACCTAAATGCAAAGGAAACAAAAATCCGCACAATTGAACCAAAAACACACCAAGATAAATACATGAATATTATAAGTTACCAATGGTTTCATTTGACTTGCGCATACAACATCTCCCATGGAAACCACAGCCAAGAAATTAAATGTCATAAAGTAAAAGGCAAATTAACTGCAAATGACCTGATTAAAGTGTTCTAAAGCACTGTTGTCATTTTGTACCTTGACCCAATATTTTCAACTATTTTATATGCATGCAAAAGCCGGAAATGAAGAATTGATGCCTTTGAATAATGTCATTATCAAAGAACAGTGAACATACCAGGGACAAATAGACCTGTCTTAGAAGAAATACTGTCAATCTGCTCCTTAGCCAAGGGAGGTGAGACTTAGTCTCACATGTTTGTTGCCTGTTATCAGGAAGGACCACCCACTGGCGATGGCATCATGCTTTGTAAGTAGATGCCGGGAAAAGAGACGGACCCTCCGTGAGGTGAGCTGAAACAGTGCCTGCAACAGTGGGCTCCGCCATGGCAGATATTGTGAGGGTCACAGAGTATAGGCAGGTATTTGTTCTCTGAGGGGCACAGAGCCACTACAAATTGCAAACCACTCGATGTCACCTAGCAACAACAACAACAACAACCATGAAGGGGTTTCCTACAGCAGTATTCCTACGAGAGTTCCAGTTCATCTATCACCCCTACGTCCAAACTCCCTGCCATTGAGTTGCTTCCGACTCCTAAAGGGAGTGGTACAGTAGTGGGTTACACATTAGGATGCTTACCATGAGATTACAAGTTCCAAATCACCAAGCAATCTGAAGGAGAAAGATGGAACTCTACCCCTGAGAGAGCTACCATGTTGGAACCTCACAGGAGCCGTTCTCCTGGTTCTATTGCTGTGATTTCGTACATAGATGAGTTTATTCCAAACCAAACATGCTTCAGTGTTCCTCTGTGAATAGTGGATGACAGCAGACAAGTTTTCTCAGGAACACACCTGTCTTAGTATCCTTAGGGTGCCTTCCAGCATGCCATGTAGTCTAAACAGCAGCATGTGTGTAGATCTGCAGAGCAAGCACATTCAAGGCAGATGCCAGTTCTCAGGTGATGATGCGGCCACGAGCACTTCTGTGCACGTCAGCTGGTTTCCCCTAGAGAGATCCAAGAAAGCAAGCGAAGAGCCAAAATGAAATCACGACGATCTTTCTCATCTAATCCTGAAAGTGGCAGGCCATCTTTTCTGCCACATTCTTCTGCTCATACAGACCAACACTGGTAAAATACAGCCATGGGAGCACAAGGAAGTGTGAAGGGGCATCTTAGACCTGCACCACCACTGACTATGAGAGAAAGTAAGAGGAGATTCAACATGCTGGGCGAAGCCAGAAAGGATATCAAGAGGCCAAAGAAGGGAAATATTTTAAAAGCCAAGGCTAACCAACAGTGTTCATTGAGCATGACGTGTGTTGTGTGTGTGTGTGTGTGTGTGTGTGTGTGTGTGTTTGGAGGGAGGGGAGTTTACTAAGGGTATGTGTACGGCATGCATTATTCTAAGAATATTAGGATCTAATTGATAATTACAGCTTCTGCTTATTTCGAATTATGTTCTGTCATATTATAAAATCCAATATATCATTATTTAATAAAAATTTGGGATGCCTCTGCAATCCATTTTCAGCCTTGATCGTTGTTTTATTGCATAGAGACTCACTTTCCCATTAAATTTAGGATTTCAGGCACTCATTTTTTCCCCCCTTGAAATTCACTAGTGATATTAAATTTGTTAATTCCTGTCTCAATTATTCTGGGACAAAAAGGCCTAAGCCATGTATCAGTTTAATGAAGCATTTTATTTGACTATTGAATTCATTGAATACATTAGTCACATTTTAATTGTTTGGCTGATCCTAGCAACATTTGATTACCTATGTTAAAGTGATAAAATATTACCTAATTTTAGACATTCAACTGTCTTCCAACAGTCTTGTTGAGTGTTTTAAATGCTTTGGTTTTAATTAGGTACTGTGTTCCTGGGCTTATTGAAAAGAGGTTGGAAGCTTCCAATCCCGCTGCTCTGCTGAACAGCGGGTGTCAGCTCTAACCATTTCTCAATATATTTAATGTAGTCAGTTAATCGAATTCCTTAGAGAATAAAACAATCGTGCTCATTTGTCCTAGGCAGTAGATTTTCTTTCTCATTTACTGTGCTCTTTTATATTCTATTATGTAATTATGTCTGAGATTCTCTGGTTTACCAGTAAACTCAATTTTATCCTTCCTCATCCTTTCAATAACAATAAGCAAAGTGTCGTCCAATTTCTGGTCCCTGATTTACGGGGTCACAGGTCTTCAGTGTAGGCATCCTGAGACTAGACTGAAATTATTAGGTTTTTCACTAAGTTCAAATTTTCAAAAAACATTTTAAATATCATCAAGCTCCATAAATTGGTGAATATCAAAATGTTAGCTTGAATGTGTTTTCTAATGCATTTATAAAGTACTTTGAATCAATTGAAGACAGTACTAAGAGCACAAAGTTTGTCTGTAACAGTGTACATTTGAGTAGTAGAAACAAGTGACCAGATTTTTTAAAGTTTACACGACAATTTGGGAAGATATATTTTGAGGTAATTTATTAAAGGAGTCTACAACACCTCATGTTATTTTATGAATAAGTATTTTATTTTTCTTGCAAGAAATTATATTGCTTAAAAGTTGCAAAATGAGAATGAATTGTTCTGTGGGTGGTTACTATCTTCAGGAGCAAAAGCTGAAGTAGCAACACAGAATCAGTGCTGCGTTGCTTGGTTCTGGTGATGAAATGACCGAACTCTCAGTCGTTCACCTTAAAGACATCTAAAAAAAAAAAACGGTGACCTTTGTGCTGGAATTAGTAAGAAAGATTGAGGAAATCAAGGGGTTATTATAATGTTGGGAATCAGATGATTACTCTAACCACGATGAACACCGAGAATTATTGGAGATGTTTCTTCATGTCTACTCTCGGCAGACCTAGATTGAAATGTTTATGTGTGGAGGAGTGTACTTACCTTATAGGTATACATGCGTTCAAAATATTCACATAAATGTGCATGTTTGTACAGATATGTCCAGACATATATTGATTATATATGTACATATGCATAGGTCTCTATACATACACACAAGTTTGTAGCCATTGCTGTTAGATGCCATCAAGTTGGTTCTGCCCTAAAATGACCCAATGAACACCAGAACTGAGCATGCATAGTCCTGCACCACCCCACAATTGTTCCCAGACCTGGGTCCATTGTGGAGCCCATGGGGTTAACTCTAGTCCTTGAGAGCCTTCCTCTCTGCCGCTGCCCCTGCACTTTACAAAGCATAATGACTTCTCCAAGGACTAGTCTTTGTCAGCACCAGTCCATTGCAGCTTACTAATATCTAGGACATTGATCTTAATATGTTCCATTTCATTTGTACCAACGTCCAATTTTCCTAGATCCACACATTCGAAGTGCTGATCCTTCGATTGCATAGCTGTTTCTCCTCATCTTGAGTCTTGTCCCCGCAGCAAGTGAAGACCCTGAAACCCCGCTCCCGCAGGCCCTAGTGCCCTGCTCCTGCTGCCGTGGCCGCAGCTCCTCGTCGGGCACACGTTTGAGTGCGTGGGAATTCTGCAGGACCTCATCCTCCGGCACGTGCTCTGACACCGTTCTCAGTCCAATCTTTAGCCCTCCACTATATGACTAATACAAATTTTCAGCAGCTATTTCCCACGAAGTGGGCAGCTGAGCCCTGTTTCATTATCTCTTCTTAGTCTGGAAGTTCCACAGAAAACGATTCACTTCGGGTGACCCTGCTGGCCTTTGAAATACCAGAAACATTGCTTCCAGCATCACAGCAACGCACACGCCGCCACAGTCCGACAGAGTGACAGGAAAGTGGTGGCACACAAGGATACACATACAACGACAGGGACCAGTTGGACTGCAGAGTGGCCCTGCTAGGGTTTTCAAGACGGGAAGGATTTCCAGAAGGAGACCGCCACCTCCTTGGCCTGTAGAAAGCCTGCCGGCTTAAACACGCCGACCTTTGAATCGCAGTGGAGACCTTAACCTTGGTACCCAAAGAATCTTTAGATATGTACCACCATTTATTCATTTATACCTAAACTTGCTTTTGAAGGCTTTTGTTGGCTTGTTGGTTTCTGTTTTTGTTATTGTTTCTAATTAAAACTGCCGCTGTTAATAGATAATTAGGAAGAGGCACACACACACACACACACACACACTTTTGATTCAGTATATTCTTAACCTAATGAGCTCCATTGCCTTCATGAGGCACTATTTCCTTTTATCTGTAGGTTTTTCATTCCCCCAACAATCCGTTTAAGAATGATGCAAAGGATTGAGGACAGCAAGTGTAGGCGCCTGCCATCAGCACGCACTGTTCCTGCCTTTGATACTTAAATGTCACCATTATTGATTCATTCTGGCCTTGCAGAATTCATGTGCAGGATAGGAACATTTACATTCTCCACTTAAGACAGCTAACAACTGCTGTCAGAGGTGGTTCATCCTAACCCATCATGACGTTCTAGGACAGAGTGGAACATCCTGTGTGTTCAGAGATTGCAAGGCTTTATGAGAGTAGAAAGTCTTGTCTTTATCCTGAAGAGCTACTGGTAGTTTTGAACTGTTAACCTTATGGTTAGCAGCCCAACGTATAACCACTATGTCACCCGGGCTCTTCAGGAGCAAACTTAGATTAAGTGAAGCTGTAGACATGTTTGGTTGTCTGTCGTTGCTATAAAAGAAATACCACAGTAGATGGCTGTAACAAGCAGAAATGTATTATCTCGTGGTCCAGGAGGTTTAAAGTACAAAATTCAGGGTTTTGGTTCCAGAAGAAGAATTTTTTGTCTCTATCATATGCCTCTGGGGAAAAGTCTTTGTGTCCTTCCAGTATCTTTAGACTTAATATTCCTTAGAGATTTTCATGTGTCTTGACATCAATCTTCCCCTGGACTAAGAACAGAAGGGACCACATTACCAAGGGATTCACTCTGCTTCAGGCTCTGTTGGTGTCAGTAGGTCCATCTATTTTCTACTTGCGTCTCTCTCCCTGTGTCTCTTGGAGGTAAAAAGTGTTACAGGCCATATCCCAGGCAAGCTCCCTTTATATTGGGCCAGAGCTTTACAGGATTAAGGGTATCACATCCCACCTTTAATCATCTTTATTAGTTGTTCATATCAGATTATATAATGGAAAATCATCACATAACTGTCATATTATATTATCACATAATTACTGAACCACTGAGAATGATGGTCCAGCCAAGCCAACACATATTTTTGAGGACACAGTTTGATTCATGACAACTCATGAAAGTCAACATTTTAAGTCAATCAGAATATGACTGATGTTGATTTAGCATCTAAATTTGAATGAGCTTTAGAGACCCAGTTTTCTGTGTGCCCCCACCTATGATCATTTCAATGCACAGATAAAGAAGCCAGTTTTCTAGATAGAAAATTCTAGAAACTCTTAGAGATCATCTAGAAGCAAAATCTGTGAGAGAGACAGGGCTCTTATTTTCTAGGAGCTCTTTCCCACCTAGGTATTGTAGACTCTTTCCACCATGCTCTCATGACATGCTTCATCCAACTCTGAATTCCCACTTCGTGGTCCTTTCAAGAAATTCACTATCCGCACATTGCTTTCCTATAGACAGAGCACACTATAATACTCTATTCTGCCATATATATGCCAGGGAGATTCTCAGGGTGTGACAGTTAGGTTGATAGTGCCAACCAGGCCTCATAGGCACGTGAAGTTTAATCAGGATGCAGCATGATTTGAGCACGACCGAGATAAATACTTCTGCCCCTGGCATCCCCATCTCTCTTCTTCCCTGGTGATGGCACCAATGTGCTGTTACTTGAGCTAGTTTTTTGTCTCAACCAGTGGGCTGAGCCAACCCCTGAATCATGCCGCTAGAGCTGGAGGTGCCTTTGAGACCTGCTTCACCACATTCAAGGCTGTGGATCGTGTTGCTGTACATCGCTTGAGTTTGGAGCCTCCTTTGCTAAGCTCCCATGCGACTGGCTATTGCTGCCCAGCCTGCTCTCTGCTGCTGTCTGTGGGCAAAATCTGCCCATCTTACCTGAGGGAAGGCTCCTCTGTGCTGCCTTGACTTTGGACTGACAGCCCACATGAGTTGCAAGACCTTCAATACATTAACTGTTTCACGAAACTGAGTTGAACTGCACCCTCTGTTCTGTTGTGTGGACTAATTAGTCGATATATTCCTTCTCGCAGTATAAACCTGTGTTAGTCTGGGTAGACTAGAGAACCAAATCCATGGACACACATATGTGTATAAGAAAGAGATTTATAAACATTGAGAAAACATCCCAGCCCAGTCCAGATCAAGTCCATAAGTCCGATATTAGCCCATATTTCTGATATCAATCTATAAAGTCTTCTTCAGACTCATGAAACACATGCAAAGATGCTGAATGTAGATCACAGGTCAGTGGGTAGAGAGTCTTTGGATCCAGTGTCATTGGGAACATCTCAGTGTTGGCAGGGGTCTCTCTGTGGCTTCTCAGGCTTCAGAGGTATGGTTGCCTCCACGTGGCTTCTCTTCTGCAATGTCTCCCAGGTTTTGGCAGAGAGCAAGCAGTATTTTTGACCTCCAAGGAAGAAGTACCTGATTTCCCAGCATTCTCAGAAAGTCATGCCCACACAGAAGTCTCATTCACTATCTTCAGATCGATAGCCTAGACTCCACCCCTATACTCTTAATCCTTAAAGTGACAGCAGATTAGGTAACTACACAGAACCTATCCATATAGAAGAATATAGATGGATATAGATGTGTGGATATATGTTATAGATGGATTATGTATACATTATATAGTATTATATATTCTACACATTGCACATATAATATATAAATATATATTATATAAATAACATATGAAAGTCTGAAGGCATAGAATCTTAGTTTCAGGGGACAATTCAGTCAATTAACACAGTACAGCTCACAACGTTCATGTTCTGCATACTGGTGTGGTGGGTAGCACCTGGGCTCTTCAATGTTTGCAAACAGTCATCTAAAACACAGCTATTGGTATCTGCCCATCAGGAGCAAAGAGAAGGAAGGAAGCCTAAATCTTGGACAAGAAATCAGTCCACAAGGCGAAAAGCCTGTATGGGTAACAGTTGTATTACCTGATGACAAAAAGTATTAGATTGTTCCTGGCAACCATGACAAACTGTTATGATTAGGGTCTCAGTAGATGGATCCTGATTGAAAAAATTTTTTAAAGGAGTAAAGGGATTTCCCTTTGTATTTTGTGCTCATAAAAGATAAGCATTATATATGGCAAAAAATGTCAATGACTCATTTATACTAAAGATGACAAGAAAAGGAAGGGAGCATAGAATATAGAGTAGTAGAAGGGGAACCGCCAGGATGCAACTAGAGAGAACACTGACACATTGTAAATAATGGAACTAATATCACTGAGCAAGATATGTAAAACTTGTCAAACGGAAACTTACTGTATGTGTAAATTTTCACTGAAAATACAAGAAAATATTTTAAAAGGCCTTGTTATGTATTCAAAATTCTAAATAATAGACTATTAATTGAAATTAATATTTTAGTTCAATCAACACATTAAAAAATCAATTATGTCAAAAGTTATACTGACATGAGTAGCTTGAGTAGTATAAAATATTTTATTTTCAGAAGGAAAAGTTGAATACAAAATATTAATGGAAAAACCAGTGTAATAAAGAAAGATAATCCAAATATAATTTTATTTTTAAAAATTAAAAAGCAATATTTTCAAAGTTTATTAAGTAATTCAATTTTTTCCACAGCAATCAAAGTCCACTTAAAGATATATTAGTAAAATTCTTAAAATTTTGTGAAATTTCTGTTGTGTTTGCTATTTCTTTATTTGCTTAAGTAATACATTTTTCCTTTTGTTTAATATAAATCTTGTATTTAAACCTAGTACTCTGCAAGCATTTGCCATGTAAACATATTAGCAAAATCTTATGGAAGAGCAGTTTGAATTTTTTCGCACGCATTTTTTATATAATCCCTTACTCATTGCAGTTTCTAATGTGATAGAATATCTTATATTTTCAGAGTTTCTCAGGAGTCTATTTGGTTTCTTCTTAGCTTTTGTGTTTTGGTTCACATCCCCACATTTTAATCAATTCTGCCCTGAACCTCCACTCGGATATCTTTGATCTCTTCAAGAGTCTTCTCAGAAATCTTCATTGGGTGCTTAAAAATCTCTGTATTAAAAGTGAAACGAATATGACATTTACCCCTCTGTGTATGTGGGTGGGTTTGTGTATGTGTGTATGTGTAAATCATCTCTGGACAATGTTCTATTTTCCAGGCCAATGTGTTGGTTTGTAGGAGTCTAAATGTCAGAAATATATCTCCTTCTTTGTGACTCTAATTAGACTCATATTGTGTTAGTAAAGGAATCACTGTTAGCGCAGAAACCCTGCTGGTGTAGTGGATTCATCATTGCCCTGCTGACCACAGGGTCTGCAGTTGAAACTCTCCTGCTGCCCCATCAGGGACAACGAGCTGTCGGTTCCTGTAATGACCTACAGCCTTGGATCCCCAGGAACAGTTCGACACTGGCACACAGTCACAATGAGTCCGAACTGACTGACAGCGGTGGGAAAAGGGTGGTAGGAAGAGTCAATTTTGTTCATTGCAGTCGCATCTCTTCCAGCTCACAGTTATCCTATGTTTGTAAAGTAGGGCTTTCAGGTTGCACTTTTTGCAAGAACATTGTCAGGCCTTCTCATCCGATTCTAGCCACCCATCTTTTGCCTTGTAGTCAATCACTTTAAAAGTTTGTGCCACTGAGGGCTCCTGGTATTTGGTGCACAAGATAAACACCGAACCTCAGTGGTCTACCTCACTGATATGTAAGGTGTGAGGCGGTTCTGATCCACCTGGTAGTTATGCTATTTAGAGGAAAGATGGCCCACAAAGACCCTAAGCCACCCAAAGGGAAAGAGGAGAGGCAAGATGATGCATAACTTTTCTGGTCTGAAAGAGTCATGCGCCACTTTCTTTCATAATCCTCTGGCATTGTTTCCATGGTTTCAACATAACTGAAAAGGAGGTGATGAAGCATAGAGGAATATATAAAATGTTGGGAAAACACTTAGTTCTATTAACACAGCTGTGATCACTTCTCCAGAAGCATAACCCACCACCCTGATTGAAAGCAATCTTTTTCTCTTCTGAATGTCTAAACAAATTTGGGTAGTAAATTTACTTTGCCTGATAATAATGAACAGCTGTATAAATTTTTATCTACCATCTTTTCAAATTAAGAGTTAGTTTTTTTTCAGGATCTGTTTTCTCTTGTGAATTAAATTATAAGCTCTTTTAGGATAAGATCTATGCCTATAGTCTAGATCTCCTGAGAGTCCTTAGCAAAATGCCTTACATATGGTAAGATCTCCATGCTTTCTGATTTCCCATTCCAACCAGTCTCAATTGATGGAGATATATGCAAAGAAGCAATATTTCAGCAGCACTGCACTAAAACTTCTCTTGGATTACATCCATTGTTAAAGCTGCTGATAGTTTTGGATATATTTTTCTACACAAAAATTGTTGGAAAGCAGATTCATCTGAAAACTCGCTCACTGCCATCGAGTAGATGCTGACTCATAGTGACACTACTGGGCAGGGCAGACCTGGCCCTGTGAGTGTCCTGGGCCGTTAGCTTTTTATGGGAGTAGAAAGACTGATCTTTCTCCTGCAAAGTAGCTGGTGGTTTCATACTGCAGACCTTGTGGCTCACAGCCCAATTCGGAACCACTGCACCACCAGGGATAATAAACAAGACAACCCGCACAATGCATTTAAGTCTTCTGAAAGGCACCCTATCATCTCTCCATGATACCTCTGTACCATCATAGGGATACCAAGACTTCCGTGTCTGGTGATGATAACAATTTGCAGTGGTGTTTTAGGTTTCAATGAGTGGAAATGAAATGATTTAGCTAATTCTACTCTCTAGACTAGCCTGGTGGAAGACAAGATGCTATTGTAATGCTTGCTATTTAAGTGAGGAAACCGAGGTTCAGTGTGAATATGTCTTATAATTATCTTTGAAAGGGTCTTTAAATGTGTCCTAATCCAACTGCTTCCTGTATAGCTGAAAAGCCCTCAGCCATCCTAAGTTCAGTGACTTGTGCAAGGTCCCTCAGAGAAATGCGGATGCACAAGAATTAGCTCTCTTCAACCAGTGATATTTAGGTCACATTATTCTGTCTTTTATTTAATTAAGTGCAAACCATAATACGCGTTGATACAGAAAACTACAGAAAACAGCACCCACCAGAAAAGGAGTAAATGTCAAAAAGACTTTATAAGTCATAAGTTTTTAATATCCTTTTTATTAAAAGGGAGACGTTTGTGTGGGAGAAATAGACATATTTCAAGCGTAAGAGAGGTCAGTGTACATGTTGGCCCTTAATTATATTTGAGTTTGAATTGAACATTTAGCAAGTATATAAAGTACGTTCTAGGCTTACATTTTACTAAATGAGGTGGCGAGCAAGGAACAGACAAACGGGAAATGGAACATAATATAATAGAGATAGAAACTAGAACATAGGAGAGCGTTCAGAATTGTTTATTATAGAACAGGTGCGAGCCCATTTAGTCTCAAAAACATTTGGTAGCATTCACTTGGAAACTACAATTCCACCATGAATCATTTCCATTGTTATTTTAAAACTAGAAGACTGCTGATAGTATTTAATATTAATACTCCCTGCATCCTGGATTCTATGAGAAACAAATAAAATGAGCAGTCAGTTTCCGAGGCAGTTTCATTTGCATTTCATTACACTTTTAACCCTCGATTTTTATTCTTTTAGAGGCGATTATTGGGCTAGTAATCATACTTTATACATTGTCAACAACACTTTAGGGGTCATCGAAAAGATCTTCTGGTCCATTTCTGATTCTGAGCAGCACAACCTTAGCTCATTCAGAACCGACAGTGACCTCTCTAATTAGCCAAGACTTGCAATATGAAGATCAAATCAAGCAAATATAATGGTACTACACTGTATTTTTAGTGATGAATATGGTAAATAAATTGAGCTAAACCTTATGAGGAATAGAGTAATTACAACAAATAAGAGTTAGTTTTCATGCTCATGGTCAAAGGGTTAGCTAAAATACAATACAAGATGCAAAATAATGCTTTAATACAGAAATGTAGGACCATATAGCATTATCTGATATATTCTTAACTGATTGATTCATGTAGTACATGCTGTTATATGTTGGAGAAACTAGAAATGGAACTAGACATTCAATAGGAATTTAGTCTTCCTGTAACTTAAGGTAGTTTATTTAGCTTCATTTTTTATAGATCAGTAGAGCTGGCAAATTGCATATATCTTTTATTTTAATTTTCCTCTCCTGATTGCTTCTATATTAGACCTTAGTCATTACTTCTAAGACTAATATTAAAGTTTGCCTGTAGGTTTCGGCCAGGTGTCTGTTAAGTAAGTTGCATTTGTTGATAATTATGTTTTAAATACAATTCAGCGACAAAGCACACTTTAAAACAGCAGAAATATTTTTCTTCTAATCCCTCTGTATCATGCAAAACAGTTAAAAGCATGACATTTTCCCCTGTATAATTTCTAAATCTGATTTTGTTTTATCAAGGGTAGGTAGCCTTTTCCAATTCAAATATGCAATACTTCCTTGAAAAAAATGTACTCTGACCTCATAATTGTATCATTTTTTTACAACTTGATTCAATTCTGCTCAAATATATTAATATTGTCATTTCAAATAACTCACTTGGCAGGGACAAAAAAGTTCACATGTCAATGTGATTAGAAAAGAGGGCGAGGCACTGGAATAAGTGAGAGAGTCATTTTAGAATTAATCAAGGTAAGAGAGCCAGCACCACATATTTTACCCAAACAAGAGAACAGGGTAGGTGCAAAGCGTACTTCTTACTAAACATAATACTGTTTCCCTCTTTACTGTAATTGATAGGTCATTCTTTTAACTAATCAGCTCTATTTTGAGATTGAGAAACAATAGGGAGCATGGGGTTTTCTAATTTATTTTCTACTGCACCCTCGATTTCTGAATGTGGGGCTTACTTAAGCAGGCACGGGAATAGCTGGATTTTGGATCAAGAGCAGACACTGAACCAGCACCCTGAAAGGAAAGACTTTTGGGACTCTAAATGATTTTCAAAACAAATTACACAACTCTGAAAGAAACGCTACTGAAAGGACCTGAAAGAATTTTCTTTCCAGGTGACAAAATACCTCTGGATTCAATAATGCATGCTATTGAATTTATAAGTATGATAGCTGTGAAATTGGTTATTTTTTTCTACCCCTATAAGTACGATTACTATATGAAATTATCTCCATGGAGAACCACATCCAAACCTATCCCATTTACATTTTCTATTAAAATATGTTGTTCATATTTGTCTATATGAATGAAGACCTTAAAAAGAAAGTGTATAAAACAGCCTCCCATACCCAAATTTTCTTCCATCTCTATTGCAGTCCAACAAAAGGAGGAGACCTAGTGGGTGCAGAATGAAGATCAAGTGGAATAAAGACACACAGTGATATGATTCTCATAATTCTGTACCCTCGCAGCTACCTATGTACTTTTATCCCAAAGTTCCCCTTCTCTTGGACTATTATGAAAAGTATAGACATATCACGTTGATGAGCGATAATGTAAATAAGCAAATATCATGGACTTACTTGCTTATGATTTTGTTTCTATTCATCCTCTTGAAATTTTAAAATATAATACTCAAAATGGGCAATGGGACAGAGAATCTGGAAGAATTTTAAATGTAGAACTCTCTAGAATATGACTGATAATATTTGCTGTTGAATACAGCTGCCGTTAATCAATCAAAGGAACGCCAATAGACATGCCCTTTCTTTTTCACAAGTGACGTTATTTCATTGAATACACTTCTGGTAAATGCATCCAAGTAAACTACGAAACAAAAACAACATCTGCAATAAAAGAAAGAAAACAAGCATGAATTTCTTTGGCAACACAGGGACGGGACTAGGAGACATGAGGGGAAATACTGTTCCCATCAGCAACCTAATCGCCCAGGTCTGAATGGAAAATGGGGACCTGATCCACCTCCTGCCACTCGTATTGATATTGAAATATATGCATATCTCCTTTATGAGTATTGGACATGTTTTAAGGCGTTATCATTAAGAGAAGTTCATTTATTCATTCAGCCATTAATCAAATTACATTTTTAAATGATAATCTCTGGGCCAAAAACAAGCGTTCAAAAGCTGCAATTCATTGCAAATATTGATTCCTTTCTTTGTAGAAGGGACTTTCAGAAAGTTTGTGGAAAATTGGAATCAAAGACCTTCTTCCTGGAGCTTTTGAAGGTCCTCTAATATTTGCATGAAGACAGACAGGAGTTTCTGTGTGTGTGTGTGCGTGTGTGTGCATGTGCGCGCGTGTGTGTGTAAGGAATGGCTAGGTGGTCACCATATGAAGAAATGAAGTTCAGCTGGGAGGAAATGCTGCATTCATCACAAACTTGTGTCACTGTTTAAATAAAAATCACTTTGCATATGTAAAATAACTTTTCCATATTACTATTAAATGTATGCCATTATAATTCCTTGATCTCAGAAGAGGGAAAATAAGAATGCAATACTGAAACACATATGACTGTCTGGATCTTAACAATTTATAATGGAAATTGGGCCAATTTAAACTGAGCGCTTTGGTCGATCACTTTTATTCTTAATAGTTCATATGCACAATTTTGCAGCAACATATTTGAGCATGAACTATATGAGTGTATTTGTATGTAGGGATGACATATGCAGATGCTACAGAAATGTAGTTTACATATTTACATATATATTAGGCAAATATATTGCCTATATGAGATCACATTGTTGATAGAAAAGGTAATAGCGAGGAAATATTTCTGCTTTGCAAAGTGCAAAAAATTAATAAATTCACTTATTGCAAAATTCCACATGCACAGGCTATATTGCATAAGCTTTGTGTCAGAATCATGAACCTTATTGCCAATACTCTTAGAGTAACTAGCTTATGAAACCTTTCTTTGTGCTTCATTTTATGATGGGTTTAATTCTTAGTAGAAGACCATATGACTGTTGAGCTATAGAAGGCTTAAATTATGTTTACCACTGTGGCCATGTCATACAAGGAGAGCTAAAAGAAGTTGAAGACACTTCCTGGTATTCTACAAATAAATTTCAATATCCTTTTACCTACCTCAGATTCATAGAAATTTGCCCTTGCATGATTTTCATTGATTAAAAGAAAAATATATAATTGCATATAAAATTAAGAAGTTCCCAATAAAATGATTTAAAAAAAGAAAGAAAGAAAATGAAGAAGTTAACATATTAAATCAAGTTATTTTGTAGCTATTTTCATACATCTGCAGACTATTTCTGCTGCTTCCTTTGGCCCTGTTTCAAAGTATTGCCCTAATATAGTTCATGCTTAATGTGAAAGAGATGACACTGATCTTCAACTAGGTAGCTTATAAGAAAAAATTTTAAACCAGAGAATTAGACTGTTAGGAATCATTCTCTCTCTCTCTCTCTCTCTCTCTCTCATACACACACACACACACACACACACACACCACACACTTACACACAAATATACTAATCTAGTTTTCTATATCCTTCTTTGAGTGATTGTCCCTAACCACATGCACTGAATGACTGGGCTGATTAAATTCTGTGATCTTTTCTCCACATTTAATTCATCTTGTCAGGTATGGAAGACCAATGACTTCATTTCAAAAGAGGAGAAAAAAAAAACAACAATCCAAAGCTTTGTTCCTTGACCTTTAGTTCTCAGAAAAATACTAAAGCACTGAAATTCACCCATCTAAGTGGCAGACACGCGTAGTTAATTTCTATTTTATAAAGTAAAATGTAGGATTATTTTTAATCTTTCAAATGAAGTTGAATTTTGATGTCCAGGCAGGATTGTCGTTTGCCTGGGACTCCTCCGGTATCTCTGTCAGGTCCCCACACACAGCCTCTGAGGTTTCTCTCAGTCCAGGCTGGTTATCATCGCACACATCTGTGCACGGCTCCCGTGAATAATTTATACCAGGCATGAGGTGACAAGTTAAACACGCCCATTTTGTATAAAATGCTACGAAGGTATCAAGATGGAGCCAAACTGTAGGGTGAGTGGATCTCGGCTGATGGGAACCCGAGTCTGTCTAGAAGAGAGGATGCTGCTGTAAAGAAAATGAAATGTAATGAGATCCTCTTTCATGCATAATTCATAGGTGGAAACATGACTGCATAAAAAGCCATGGATTTTAACAAGGCAAGTCTGCAATCATGCACATTATCTTCCCAGAGGAACTTTATATAATATTGGTCAAAAAGGAGAGGATTCTGAACACCAGTACAAAATAAAGCTGACACATTTTCAAATGCATCCGACTTTTGTTCACATGCCTATGAAAGAAGCAAGTTTTATTTACACCTGCAAGTTTTACTTAGCCAAAATTTTACTATAAAACATTTGCTATCTCCTGTTTACATGAAAGGACAAAAGGAAAAAGGCAGAGAAGAAGAATAGAAGATTCATGTTGATAAAAATAAATGAAATTCATAAGCTGCATTTACTGAATATTGTGACATTAGGGTAAACTGGAGTTGGCAGGCATTTTCACTCTTCTAGCAACAAAAGTTTAGATAGAAATGGAGGCAACAAACAGCTTTAAAAATGATAATAAGTTAGCTATTGTCACCATAAAATTTAATTTGGATGTGTTGTAGGAACATATATTATAATTCAGCTTTCAAGCCCAGTTTAAGGGCTAAGGCATGCCTGATTTGCAATGGTGTTTAACACATGGGGTTCTTAGTCAGGGGCTTAAAGGGTGGAATGTTGATTAAAGCTTGGTATGTCTTAAATTGATCCCTACTAAATCCAAAGGATGCCTTAGCTAGAAAGAATTGCAGCTAGGGGTTGTTCCCTTCACGGTCCGCACCTAGGAAGTGCAGAATGGATGCGGGAACACGAGAACAAGGGTCAGAAACATCAGAAAGCACATGAGCTGGAGCACTGTGCTGGCATGCTGGCTTGGTTTACATTACACAATATCAATGCTTGAAAGGAAAATGAAATAGCTACATTGTATCCAGCTATAGTTTTATGATCCAAAAAAACATTAAGTCTTACAAATGGCCACATATCAAAGAAATTGCCACCTCCGATGTTTTGAAGCTGCCTCACATGAGACACAGGGGACTGCTGAAGAATATCAGGTTGAAGTGGCCCCCATGCTAGATCCTCGAACCCATTTCCATACCATAGGCGATGGGTGTTGCCCAAGCCTGTTCTCTGCAAAGCAAATATTAAGACCGTTGGGCAAATGTGGACTGGGTGAGTAGGAGGGTGTCATTTCTGAACATGCTACTTAACCTTTTGCATCCTGGTGGCTGAACAAGGCATAATCATGAGCTGATTCACCATGGACGACCTTTGAACACTGTTAGACTTCCATGCACGTTCCAGGGTTAAATTCAGCTTCTGGGTAGGACTACTGAATCATATTTAACTATGCCTTTTTATAGGACTCTTATTCTGGACACTGGCCTATAAATGGATGTTTACAATCCACTATTCACTATTGAGCATCAGTGGGTAGTCAGATATTCTCTCTCTCTCTCTCTCTCTCTCTCTCTCTCTCTCTCTCTCTCTCTCTCTCTCTCTCTCTCTCTTTCCTCTCCCCCCTCCCCAGAGCACCCAGAATTGTTCATATGGTTACACTTATTTAACTCTAGAGAGATTACATTCCGCCAGTGGTTTATTCATTCATTCATCCATTCTCTCTCTCTCTCCCTTCCTTCCTCCCTCCCTCCCTCCCTCCCCTCTCTCCTCTCTCCTCTTCCTTCTCCCTTCTCCCCTCTTTCCTCTCTCTTTCTAAGAGCTTAAACCTTAAAAACAAGAAGTGACTTATTCCTGTGAAACAGTTCAGGGTGACTGCGTCTACTCCTAACCGTATGTCAGTGTGAGGCGAGGTGACCACCATCTGCTTCCTCTATCTGACAGATGTGCTCTCTGCTAATACTTTCCCCAGTTCATCACACTTCTGAGAGATTTGCTAAATTGAAGGGTCAGTTTTCAAGCAAAGAAAAGATTTGTTTGCTTATACACCCGTGCTCTACAGGAAGTTTTTCTTATTCCTCGTGCCTGTTGGATGGCTCACTGACTTCTTTAGCATATATAAAAATGCAAGGAGCCCGAAATGGGAATCAAACAATAACATTATTAAGATTCCCTCTTGGGGTCCTAAGAGACAAATGATGGCATTAGAAGGATATGCTCCGGTACTGCTTCTGTCGTCTGACTTGCTTGCTGGTTAGGTCCCTTTCTGCAAACGCGATGCACATATTAAAGACCATAGTCAATAGGATTTCTGGAACCTGCACTTCTTATAAATGACCAACAACCCTTACAAAAACAAGTCACATGAATAGGAAGATCTAATTACTGAACCAAGTGGTTTTGCTGTTTTCATTTCTTCAAATATAACAAGCTGAAATAATCACCTACTAATGGTAAGTCCATTCTCAGCCCTAGTAGGACAAAGGCCCCATTTAAGTTCCAGCTCAGCCTGTCCCTCTAGGTTCCTTTGGCTTCATTTCTCGCTACTCTCTTCTATTATTTGGCTTCCGTTGTTCTGGTTTCTTTGACAGTGAGGAATATGATGGAGGATAGAACTAAAGTACAGGAATTAACTTTTTTAAGAGACTTACTATTATTTATAACAGTTTTTGGGTTACAGAAAAACTACCCAGCAAGTACACAGTGGTCCTCTCTTTACGCTCACAGTTTCTCTTGTTGTTAACATCTTGCATTATTGTAGCACATTCCTATTTCATAATGTCTTGTTTTCAGACTCATATGGGGTAAAGAAAACTTTCAGCACTGCAGAACCAAACTCACTGCCGCACAGTCAATTCCAACTCATAGCAACCTTACAGGACAGGGAGGGGCTCCCCCTGTTGTTTTAATTGTTTACGGGTGTAGCAAACCTCATTTTTCTTCCTCAGAGTGGCTGGTAGTTTCAAACTGCTGACCTTGCAGCTATAGCCCAACACCTAACTACTTGGTGGTGTAGTGGTTAGATACTGGGAAGCTAATTCAAGGTGAGTAGTTTGAAATCACCAGCCACTCCAAGGGAGAAAGATGTGGCATTCAATTCCTATACAGAGTTATAGCTTAAGGTCTCCTACAACTCTGACTTATAGGGTCTCCAGGAGCCAGAACCCCCTAGATGGACGTGAGTTCTGAGATTTGGGAGCAGCACTTGGTTTCTAGCTTGCCAGATGATCAAGAGAATATATATTACATTTATGTAGAAAAGGAAATGATGACAAATATAAACCAATATGAGTTAATGAAGAATAACAATTTGGGGCAACATTCATTTTCTTAATGGGCACTTTTATTAGATGAAATTAGGGAATACTAATAGCCTAATAGCATTGATAAGGTCTTCTGTGATAAGAACTTTATTCCATGCTATAAATGTTTGCAGTTTCTCAATGTTAGTAACCTCAAATAAATACCTAGTTGTGAATTATAGGGCTAGAGCTTCTATCCTCTTATTTCCATATATGTGAATATAAATTATAAATATACATTTCCATAAACATATATGGGAATAAGAAGATACAGTCTTATAATTTACATACATAAACAAATTGTTTGGATGAAAAAATGAAAGACATTTTTATTTTTTCTGTAAGTTACTTGGAGATGGGAAGAATTGTTGCATGCACAATGAGTGCTAAAAAATAAGTTCATCATAAGCAAGTATATTTGAATAATGTTAATATTTTTATACTCATGGTTTCATTTTTGAGAAGTTTTAAAATCGAAGTGACTTATCATGCTTTTAATAAATCCATGATTTTAATATGACTGAGCAGGAAAATGTTCAAAATGGGGATAAAAACCTGCCGGGAACGTATCTCCCCTCCATGGTTCTGAAGGGGTGGAGATGATCACCATAAGTCCCCCATCTACCTCAGAACTCTTGTTAGTTTGGCCCTTTCTCCTCTGCTTCTCTCCAAGCTCATATTTCCAATCACTTTCTGAATTTCATTTCTGCTTTAATTAAGTCGGGCAAGCCCCAAACATCCAACCTAGAACTATATGCTATTCATTTTCTAGCTTGATTCTTTTTCCTCCCGAATAGGATCTACTTCTTGTTAGGAAGAGCTTTAACATGTTGGTCAAAACATAAAATAAAACAGCTCATCGGCCACAAAGAGGCTCCTGTAATGAAGTAATACAGAAATGTGTATTCTTAAACATCTTATTCAAATCATAAAATGGCTCCAACTTTACATTTTAATTATTTATATTTTTACTGTAAAAATTATTAGTTGAATTCACTGCAAGATATAATGGAAAAATATTAAAGTTTCATACTCATGTGTCTTTACCTATTGATAATAAACATTTAGGGATATTTGTGTTAAGAGGGATCAGAGGATGGGCATATCACGTATTTTAATATGTCAGATGACAAATTCTTGGAAATTAACTGATATTTACTTAGTTGATTCCTGAGATCAGTGCTTTATTCTTACATAATAAAATGTTTGATCATGCTGCTTAAAATTTCTGAGGAAAAAATGAATGTACTGTTGACTATTCAAGAAAGACTAAACATTGAAAAGTTACACATATTGATAATGGGCATAGGAGGCTCATGATGTCTAATAGTCTTAAACTAAAGGGAATGATTCATTTATAAAAACTGGAGATTGGGGATTAATTTAAGAATTTAAGAAGCAATGATTAATATAAACCAGTCCTGCTTTATTTTCTTTTAAAATAATCCCAATGTAATTCCATGAAAAAGAAACTTTAAGTTACAAATTTTTCAACTTTCTTTGTAAGGACTGCTGTGATAGTCAAAACATCATCCCAGGAGCAGCCTGGCAGAGCTTCCATGGGCATACACTGTCCTGAGGGAAACACACACACACACACACACACACACACACACAAGCGGCATGTTCCAAAAATGCATGGAGAAACAAATTGTGGCATATCCATATTAGGAAATACTATTTGCCAATGAAAAGGAAAATCAAGTAAATGTAAAAAAAAATTAAACAAATTTTTTAAAAGCTGAGTAAAAGAAGCTAAACACAACAGTGTGCTATATAATTTCACTTGTATACATTTCTATAACATGGCAAAACTAATCTAAACATTTGAAAAGCAAATCAATGCTTACCTTGGTGCAGGGTTGAGGGGATGCACAGTTGCATGAGAACATGTTTTTCATTATGAGACAAAAATTCTCGTCTTGATGTTGGTGGTCACAGAGATGTATAAATGTGTCAAACACATTCGATTGTGGATTATGTTTCACATAAATTATATCTCAAAATTAATTTAAAAATAAAATGAAACAAATAATTCCTATATACATAGATCTCTGATTATGACTTGAGCTATTTGAATATTTTTGAAGTCTTTTCAACACAATGAACTTAGTTGACTTGTTTAAAAATTTGTTCCTCTAAATCTTGAAGTGCTAGAAACCTGCAGGTGAACAGATCTGAAAAGAAAGGTTTTCCGTGAGGAAACAAAGTGACACTTATTGAGCATCTTCTCCATTTTACCTATATGTTTAGTTAGTTATGTATGTTTACATATTTGTGTATCTATTGTTGTGTTTAAGAATTTCTCTTAGGGAAGAAAACCTCTGTTATTGAGTAAGCTCAAGAGAAATCCCATGGAGGGAATATATTTTTTTCGAGGAAACTAAGTGTGTACAGAACTCTTATAAAGAGTAATAGCGGAAGACTTTTTCAAATGCCATAGGAAGTAATTAGGAAAACTAGATGTGTTAGATAGAAATGTCAGAGTCAGTACATGGTAGATGTCTATATGACACATTATGAGATTCTCCCACATAGACCTTCCAAATGGACAATTTATTGTTAGTTGGCTCCAGCACATGACAACCTTGTATGGAAGAAAAAAATATTGGCTATTCCTGAATAACCATTGCATTACTTGAGGACATTATTCGAGTATGTTTTATGGTACTTTCTCATTAAGAGTTTTCCTTGTTTCTTCCATTATCAAGCACGGTATCTTTTTTCCTGAAATTAGTCTTTCCTGATCACATATATTCAGGAAATATATTCAGGAAATATATTCACGAAATATATTCAGGACACAGTGTCATCAGCCTCACTCCTCATGTTTACTCAGGTTACTATTTCTAATTACTTTGTTCATCTGCAAGTCCGGGGTATATTTGATATTTTTGTTGTGAGGATGACAATTTGAATGCATTTGCCTGATTTTTCACTGTACAGCTTTCAAATACTTGTGAGGTGATCGAAAGGAGAGTGGTTTAGATTGGTCATGCCTAAGTCAGAAAAGTGACAGCTTCATTCCTTAAAATTTTAAGGCGAGATTTTGCAGAAGATTTCCCTGATACAATGTGTTTTATTTTTGTACGGCAGCTTGAGTGGACATTGATTATGGTACGAGTGAAAGTAAATCCTTGCTAACTTTCCTTTTTTGTGTAAATTTTTAATACAGAATTGATTAACTTGAATCTTGACTCAGGGTGACCACCGAGTAGAAGCAAGGAGATCGCAATCGACAAGAATCAGAAAAGCAGTGTCCACTCATGACACCTGAAAAGCCTCTTGAATAACTGCGAGTCTTTGTTTACTATGATAAATTTAAGAGTCAGCATCATTTCTATATGTCTTATTTGAATTATTGATTACAAATTCATCTAAGATCCTCAAAACGTAAGTGTAAATATGAGAAATAAGAAGACCTCAAAAGTTTGATTTCACAAAGAAGGAACGGCAAGCCTGAATTTCATCCTATAGAAATTGAGATACAAAAATTATGACTAGACTTTGCTTAGGAGTATTGATAAATTTCATAACAAACGCTAGAGAGCTGTACATTCTAGAGAAAAATTTTGTGAATGACCTTGTTCAGGAATAATTAATTATGTGCCACATCCACTCAAATTCATCAAAAACTTAGAAATAAATTTAGGCATATGTCCCAGAATAACTAGAAATTTTCTCATAAAACCCCAAGTGTTGTTTTTGAGCATACTAATGAATAGTATTGTTTTGTGGAATTAATTTTAGTTGCATATGCAAAAACTATGAATGCACACATATGTTTATGTGCAAGTGTGAACTGGGACTGCAAGATACAATGTGTTACTTTTGGTGAGGTTAGAACAATTAAGAAGAGATAATTAAGCACCTTTCCTATGAAGAAATAAATACATGGCTGTTGAGCTGAGCTATAAGATTCACAAACTTTCCTACTACAGTAGGATGAGGTAAGAATATTAGTTTATGTGAAAGTTGGACACTGAATAAGGAAGACCAAAGAAAAATAAATGCATTTGAATTACGGTTCTGGCAAAGAAAATTAAAAGTACCCTGGACTTCCATAAGAACAAACAAATCTATCTTGGAAAAAGTGTGGCCAGAGGGCTCCTGGGTGGCAAGGATGGCGAGACTTCATCTCACGTACTTTGGACATGTTGTTAATAGAGACCTGTTCCCGGAGAAGGACATCATGCTTGGTAAAGTAGTGAAGCGGGAAAAAAGAGGAAGACCTTTGACAAGATGGAATGACACATCAATGGGCTTAAATATAAGAACGATTGTGAAGATGGCACAGGGCTGAGCAGGGCTTTGTTCTGTTGTACATTTAGGGTCATTATGAGTCAGAAGACACCTCAAAAAACAAAATGAAACAAAACAATAAATACACTAACAGGTCTGTTTATGAAGTCATGACTTTTTTGGGGGTAATAACTTGGATTAAGCAACATCCCTTAAGCATTACTACAATTTATTTTCAATTCATTCCAAAAATAAAAAACATTTTTAAACATCTGATTCTCTTCAAGGAAAAACCAGAGTAAGTATTGCTACAATGGTACCAGTTACACATACACAGGTTTATTCCAAACAAAACATGCTTACACATGTCTCGGTAATCTGTGAGTGACTGTAGACATGTTTCTTCAGTAATATACTTGTCTCCTTGGGTGTCTTCAAAACCAAAGGTACAATCAAAACACAAGTGTGTGACGGGATCTTCTAGGAAGAAGGGGCAACTCATAAAGTCACACGGCACTGTTTGTGAATTCTCAAGGAGTAAAATCATCAGTAGCGTATTCCTGATAAGTGGACAGCCTATTCCTTCTCTGTGGTCTGTTGTTAGTCTGAAACTTGTTCACTTTGTGTGACCATGGTATATTTGAAATACCTATGACATAACTTCCAGCATCATAGCAACACACAAGCCACTACAGTTTGACAAAATGACAAAGAAGACTGTGGTAGTTACATAATCTATTGTCAATTTGAAAGGATTAAGATGGAAGGGGTGGAGTTTAGCCTCTAAATCAGGTCACAGCTTGATGACCTCTTTTGGAGGTGCTAAGGAGATAAACAGCTCACTGGAGGTGGGACACATTCTCACTCCCTGCAAGACATTGCAGATGATGAACCTGATGGAATTACGCTGTCTCAGCTAGAGCCCTGGAAGCTGAAGGAGTCATGTAGAGACCCCTGCCAGTGCTGAGATGCTCACAAGGACACTGGATCCACAAGACTTCCAACCCACTGGCCTGTGATCTTCCTGTATTCAACGTCATTGCATGTGTTGCGTGAGTCTGAAGAGAACTTTATAGATTGGTATTGGACATATGGGCTAATATCGGACTTATGGACTTGATCTGGACTGGGCTGAGATGTTTTCTCAACATTCTATTGCTCTTGTATATAAAGCTCTTTCTTATACACAGATGAGTGTTTATGAATTTGTTTCTCTAGTCTATTGGGACTAATGGTTTCAAACATAAGGAAATGTTTGAGCATGGTGCAGGCCTGGGCGGTGTTTCCTTCTGTTGCCTCGGGGTTCTTATAAGTCAGAACCGACTCTGTGGTACCAAACAGCAACAAAGGGGTAAGCCTGCTGAATTTTTTGAAGGACACAGAATGGTCATGTGGACTCATTATAAAGAAATTCTTAGGCAATGAAAACTTGCATCCATGGGAAAACTGCCTGACTGAACCGAGTTTTGATCGATCACAACAATGCACCTACTCCTTCTTTGAAAGTAGCAAGAGGCATCCTTAATGCACAAATTGACATGATCCTGACAGCCCCAGATCTTGTCACTTTGGAACCTGAAAACTTTGGAAAATAACCCGATTTGAGTCCCTAAAGGATGCTCTAAAGTCCAGTTTTACTTGGAAATCAAAGACCGCCACGGAATTCTTGGGCAAAGGTTGGGAAGAGGGAGAGCTGCCGCCAGAAAGACAGACAGCTAAAAGGAGGCTACACTGAGAAGGAACTGCCTCACCTTTTGATACTTTGTTCTGATTAGTAGAGGTTTCTACGACTTTGTAGCGAAACTTGGGATTTTCGGTGTATAAATCTTCCTATCAGGCGTGTCTTACCTTCTATTCCTTTGGACTGGAATGCTTCTTCTAACGCAGCAGTTCTCAACCTGGGGGTCCCGGCCCCTGTGGGGGTCGAATGACCCTTTCACAGGGGTGGCCTGATTCATCACAGTAGCAAAATTACAGCTATGAAGTAGCAATGAAAATAATGTTATGTTTGGGGGTCACCACACATGAGGAACTGTATGAAAGGGCCCTGGCATTAGGAAGGTTGAGAACCACTGTTCTAACTGGTCACATGAGAAATTATATTGCATAGTTCTAATAACGTCTCCAAAGCCTTCCCTAAAGTTTTGTAAGCCACCATATCACAAACATTTATCTCCAATATCATAAAACAGTGGTTTAGAAACAGCAAGCTTACTGGTATTTATTATCACCATAAAGTACCTTATATAGGAAAATAGTTAAAATTTATCTGACCACTTAATCTATAGACCCTCCTCCCCTTAACCTCTCACAGTGTAACCCCCATGAAAATAGGACGTCATGTGCCTTGCTAAACTACATGCCTTAAAAAATATCTGGAATAAAGATGCTCCCTTAATAAATATTTGTTGACTTCTCAAAATAAGGTGTCAGCAAGTTTGTTACAATTTTTAGCTACCCAATAAGCAAAAAGATGAAACGCTACCTGGGCTCACCTCATTCTCAAATGTTCTTCACCTTTGAGCCCATTATTGTAGGCACTCTCAGAGTTTGGCAGACCTTTGTGATAGGAGAGTCAATTTTGTCCCTTACCACGATTTACAATTACCTGAAAGCCATTAAATCTATTTCTATACACACATGAAATCACCCATGTCTGAATAATATACTTTAAAAATGTTTCCTTTCACTTCAGAGCCACACCACATGTATATACTGAAAGAGCCTCATATGGCTTGAGAACCCAGTTTGCCAACCATAGCTCACACTATGCCAATTCATCTCAGTGGCGATTATCCTCCATTTTCATTGGACCTTTGTCTTTACCTATGACTGATTGGATTTAAGAAGTAATGACAAAATGTTGCTTACTGCATTATAAAAATTTGAAAATCAGGGTGGATATAGCAACATAATATGCATAATGTTTTCTTTCCCATCAGTTTTGTCCTCATTAATATTCTATATTCACACACATGTATATATATATATATATATATATTCTTTGTTAGGATTAGGAGTGATTCCAGGCCTTGAATGTGTTAGGATATAATCAGAAAAATAAATGCTATATAAAAAGCTTATGATAAATCAAGACCAACAGTGACATTTAAAAAGAATCAACATAACTATCATGAGTGCAATTAAAACACTTGGAATTCATGACTCAGGTGGATTCATTAATAAAGCAGTTTTGGTAAACTGCTGCTTTGGGGCTCAGAGAAAATACTTGATTCATGAAAGTCAATTCAATCTACTACAGAGAGATTGGGTTTTTTTCCAATAAGAAAATTGATGATTGCCATCTCTGTTAAAGGTTGGTAGACTAATATATTTACCTAAGTACATGAATATTAATGAAAAATGTGCATATGTAAAGTATACTGAAAAGAAATATGACAAATTTTTTGTACTAAGTTTTTTGAACAACTAAAAATTTCAAAAATAACATCAGCCTGGTTTCAGTTGTAATTATTGGGAAGAAACTTTGCTAAAGTAGATATTCAAGTGAAATTTAATCTTTGAAAATTCAGAGAGATGTAAATTTATAGATATAGTTATATATGAAGTTTATTTATATATGTAGGAATAAGTTTTGTGTGTGCGTGAAACAATATTGAAAATACATTGGTTATGAATCTTTTCTATGTATTACCATGATAATGGAGTCGCTATTTGAAATATTTGGTCATTAGGCAGAAAACAACAAAAATAAATATATTGTGTATATTTAAGTTCCAATATACAATTAGTGAATTTCATGTTGAAATTCAGTATATGTACATATATATCCTTCTCCAGAGTATCATCAAATATTACCCATGTTTGTTATAACAGTTGTATGAAACCCCAAAGAGGAGGATCGTCAAGTCTAATGATTTTTTATTTGATCTTGATGATCCAGAGAAGCAAATGTTCAGTGTTTAAAGAGTGAGGGTAAAGTAAATATTTCAGAAAGGTTTTAATCTTTTGTTGATTGCCAAATATATCTCAGAACCTAATTTCTTAGCAATTAAATTCTCTGTTTGGAAATTAAAAATTTCCTGAGAATAAACTTGGCGGACAAAGATGGAAGGTGTACTGAAATGGGCATTTTAAGAAAAATGAATTGATTGTGCCATGAAAATGTCATGTTGAAATATAATAATACTAATAGCAACAATAGACAAATGTTAGCTTATTTTCTTGACTACTGAATGAGGGCCAAGTTTTAAGCCAAGTGCACTCTTAAACTATCGGAAGTAGCTACAGTAGTGATATCTTTCCCCAGTTACTGACATAGCTTCTCATACACTTTCTAGTTGCGACTACTAAACACTTTGGAGTAGAGTTGCATGAATATTAATGGTATACCTTTTTTTCAAAAACAAAGCTAGTAAATATAAAGTTTTTTGAGCAATAATATATATCTTGTACTAGAGGTCCCAATTATTATTTTTAAAAGGTTGATGGATTGACTAATTATGACAAGTTTTTAAACCTTTTATTCCAGTTTATTGTTAAGAATTGTATACCTGCTAAATATTTCAAAATATTGGTAAGTCTCAAAAAATGCTTTTGAGAAATACGGTATCTCACACTGTCAAAAACTGAAAGATCTTTTAGAATGACTATCATAAAGCACAATTTGATTAAAAAAAATAAGGGTACAATCCTCATTGAGTTTTAACGGCATTTTGGTTCATTTCAATTCCCCCCAAGAACATAAAAGCAGAAATTCAGAGATATTTTGTCAGATTGTCTATGGTAAAATTCTCTTTCCAAAATAAATATTCAATAGCTGGTATCTGTGACTTGTTTCACAAAGGTCACTTATTACAAGTATAAAATCATTTGGTCACTGTTAGATCACATGTGCCTTGCATTCGTTTTTCACAATATACCTTGCAATCAACAGGGGACAAATAGATTTCTCTTTCACAATTGATTAAAGAAAATTACAGACAAAATTGATAATGTAGGATGTGAGGTGGATCAGCAAAGTCAGGGATTTGTGAATGCTGGACTCTTAACACTCAGTTATGGATACGTCTTTCAATAAAAGCAACAACAACAAACATAAAGACCTCGTTAAATATTTATGACATTCGTAATGTGTGATATTGTTTTATGTAGCTAATGTACAACCCCTTGTCTATTCCCTTGATGGTAATGACTGGTTGGGGGTGGTCCATCAGAGTGAAGCACAGATATTTACATACCAGTTAGAGGAAGCAGCCTCTTCCTGTAACAAGAGTGGGGACATGGGGAAAAGTGATGTATTCCACTTAAATCCAAGCCTCCCTGCCAACTAGGAGTAAACCCTGGGAATATGAGGGGTACCGTCCCAAAATCCAGATTTATTTATTCCCAATGCTTTCTTTTGTTTTTGTTGTTTTATAAAACAACCTCATCACCTTCAAAATACTCTACATTACACTTAATACAGCTGTCAAATCTGCAATTCCATTTTGGGAAACATTTTCAAACTCATCTGTTTGGGTGGCTGACAGCACCTCACTAATATTTTTCTTCACCTCTTCTGTGTTGTCAAATCACTGTACTTTCATGTACCTCTTCATTCCCCAAAACAAAAAATGTCACATGGAGTGAAATCAGGTGAGTAAGATGCTTGGTCAAGAGAAGCAAGCTGTTTTAAGCCAAAAACTGGCACAATGAGATGGCAGCATGAGTAGGTACATTGTTGTGGTGGCAAAACCTGTCCCCCATCTGCCAAAAGTCAAGCCTTTTTGGTCACACCCTGATATGCAATCTTTTCAGAACCTCTAAATAGAAAGATTGATTAACAGTCTGATCTGGTAGAACTACCTTCAATTGCACTATCCCCCTCACTCACGTCAGAAAAACAAATGAGCATCATCTTGATCTATAATTTCACTTGATGAGCTTTCCTTGGGTGAGGTGACAATGGCATTTTCCACTGGCTTGATTAATGTTTTCTCTCAGAGTCATAAGAATAGCACCATGCCTAGTCAGGAGTAATGACCTTGGGGGCAAAATTCGTGGTGTGTTCAGAGCTGTTCAAAGCACAGTATGTTTCTAGTCCACACTGTTTTTGCTGGTTGGTCAGAACCTGAGCCACAAATTTCACAGTGATCCTTCTCATTCCCAAATCTTTCATTAAAATTCACTGAACTCATGGCCGAGATACTCCAGATAACGTCCTATTCTTTTCAATGGCCGGCCCTGGGTCTTTAAACACAAGTGCATGAATTTTGTCAACATTGTCATCTATTCTGGAAGTGGATGGACATCCAGAATGAGATTTGTCATCAGTCAACATTTCACCTTTTTTGAAATGAGAGAACCACTGGCACATTGAGAGTTTTTCCCATTGCGCTGTCCTTGTAAGCTGTATTCGACATCACAACCATTTCTGTGGCATTTCTCCCGAGCATGAAACAACATTTCACAGCTGCATGCTATTCTCTTAAATCAACCATCACAAAAATAATGAGGTTGAAGTGAAACTGCTTTTAAGAAAAAAAAAAATCATTGTGACCAGAGAGAACCTTCCCAGGTGATGCCACAGGATGCACTAACTCAGAGTGAGTTGCTAGATGCTTGTCAGAGGGAAAAATGTGTACTATGAAAGCTCAGCTCGACCCAGTGCAAATCTGTTTTCTTGTTGTTTTTTGGGGATGTGGGGTAGATATTCCTTCATATGTTAAGCTGTGATTCATGGGAACACCAAGGGAAAGGAATGAAAAAGAATGTTGAAAAACTGGATTACATTTTGTTCAAGTTTTATCCAGAGACAGAGAACTTCTAGATTTTTCAGTTGTATTCAACTAAACTTAATTTTCCATTGAATTGTTTGTTACTTGCCACCTAAAAACATTAACTGATAGTGAGTTATTCTACTAATAAAAATATCTTTATAGAATTTATTTCAACTTGGAGATGAAAATTATTGCTCAGCTAAATCTATAGCTGCCATTCAATATATCATTTCTGGGAATGCTCATTGATGAGCAATTAATGAGCTCTAGAAAGAGACCAAGGTTTCCTGCAAGAATCCATTGTGTTTCTCCCCATGCGTAAGAACCTGAGGAAAGGGAGGCTAGTGTAACATATTGATTTAATGTGACTACAAACACCGCTAAAATAAAAGAAAGTTATATGGAATAGCAACATTTTCTACCTAACTCATAATATCTTCAGCCTGAAAATACTTTAGATTCTATTTTATGCCCTCAACAATCTTTGTATTAAAAGTAAAATACATATCAGGATGAATAACCTCCGAGACAGAATTAGAACTACTCTGTAGGGTTTCTGAGACTGAAAGACTTTACAGAAGCAGACGGTCATAGCTTTATCCTAAGTAGTTGCTTGTGGGTTTGAAAAACTAACATTTCAGTTGGCAACCCAAACTTTAACCAGCACCATTGTTCCTTGTAAGTGCCCGTGTCTGCATTATTGATTTAAGTAGCAGTGAGTATTTGGTGGTAGATCACAAAGTCAAACTTCTTGTAAAGTGGTTAAAAGAGCTCTTGGATCTGTTTGCCTTGGGACGAATTTCAGGTCTGCTATTTACTGAGTTGTGATCATATATAAATATTAACTGTTAGGGTCCCCCTTTAAAAGCTTTGTGGTGCAACAGTTAAGGTAGGCTGTTAACGGAAAGGCTTGAAGTCACCCAGTCACCTTACAGGTCACTTGTTTCTCTGAATATTAAAATTAAAATAAAAACAACAAGAAAACCTTATGTGACTGCTCCTCAGTCACATGGAGATGCTGAGTCAGAATCAATTCAGAGGTACCTAACAATAATAGCTCCAGTGTCCCACGGAATTTTTCATAAAATGGAAAAGTCACAGTCCATATCTACTAAGTCTATTATGAGAAATAATGAGAAAATTCATTTAAAACAACTATAATATTGCTTGGCATAGAGTAATTGCTCTGAAACTATAGTTATTATGATGCTTGCACTTCTGGAAGAGAAGTCACCCTTGTCAAGATATCTGTATGTATTGTATATTGTTTGAAACCTTTCTGGATTATCTATGTGTCCAAGGTACAAAAGATATATGGAATTTGATATTAGTTATACCAGTTAATAAGTTAGAAAATAATGTATGTTCTATGAACACACAGACATGTAATAGAACTATAAAGCATATGTAGTTGTTTCAAAACTTTGGCTAACTTGCTTTGGAGAGCATGATGCAGTAGGGATTTTATCTATTTCTTGTGAAGAAGGTGAGAAAGAAGGAAGTAAGTATGGAGAAATGTGTACATTGGTAAATAATCTTACTATATTATGCTTATATTTTAAAATATTTTAATAAAATTTATGTATACCCAGAAAGCTATCATAGGGATGTTAATAAATATAAGCATTAGAGGTAATGTTTTATTGGCAAATTACTTGCCTAGAATGCTAAGATATGAGGTTACCTGAGAAGACCTTTCATTAAATGCTGTGCCTGCTGGCTATAAATATATACTAAATTCAATGTTCACACTTTGTATTCACACTCCACCAGCATGTAGGAGCAATATGGCATTTCAACAAAAATAGTAATAACTTTTTCATGAACATAAAACATGTAAACATTGAAAAATTGTGAATATGCTTTTTAGTGGTTGAATTTTTATTATATTAAGTTATTCACACAGATAAGGGTAGTCTTTATATCTCTTATCAAGTGTCTGGGTTGGATCATAAAGATTGAGTATATTTCTTTTTTTCCTAATGGTTCACAAAAAGGTGGAGGAAGATGCTGACAGGATTACATAATTCAGGGGTGCGTGATTGTTAATAGAGTTCATTGTGATTGTAAAAACTTGGAACTCTAAAGTGGGGCGTGGTCCATTTTCCCATCCTCCTACACAATGGAGTATCTTCTGGCCAGGAAACACCACTTCTATGAGTGTATAAACCTATATAATGGATATAACAAGGAACAATAGCTGCACATCTTGTATTTCCTTAATTAATGTTTCCATTATCCCATAGCAATACTTTTTACTTCCATTTATTGTTTCAAATGAATTTTTAAAAATTTAGGTTACGTAAATCTCAGGAACCCTATGGAACATTGAATGAATTGGAGCACTACTTTACTGCTGAGTTTTCTATTTATCATACAGATGGAGTTCTATACTTTTTTTATTTAATATTTCATGCAAATGAAATAAATGTTTTATTTCCAGTAATAAGAGAAATTTGGTGAGACTATAACAGTGATTATGCATGTTATTATTAGAAAATAAATGCTCTTATTTATTTATTTTTTTAACAATTTATTGGGGCTCATACAATTCTTATCACAGTTCATACATATACATACATCAATTGTATAAAGCGCATCTGTACAGTCTTTGCCCTAATCATTTTTTTCTCCTCTTTTCTTTTTTACATTTTATTAGGGACTCATACAACTCTTATCACCATCCATACATATACATACATCAATTGTATAAAGTGGAGTTCTATACTTTTGTGCACAATAAAAACAGACGCTCATGTCATAGGAGCCCTGATTGCATAATGTTTAGCCATTGGGCTACTAACTGCAAAGGCAGCAGTTCAAAACCACCAGCTGTTCTGAGGAAGAAAACTGTGGCTTTATACTCCCACAAAGAGTTACAGTCTCAGAAACTCACAGGGATGGTTCTTTCTTGTTCTATGGGTCACCATGAGTCAGCATTGACTCAGTGGCAGTGAGTTTGTTTTGGTCTGTTTCCGCTTATGTGTGCAGGTAAATCCTCCCTCTCACTGCCATCGAGTCTGATGCTGACTCACAGGGACCCCAGTGGGTTCTGAGACTGTAACTGTGTACAGGAGAAGAAGGCCCAGTTTTTCTCCCGTGGAGCTGCTGGATTCTAAAAAGATCAGTTTATAAAGAAATTTCATTGAGAATTATCTAAAATAAGATAATTGAAATATTGTGAACTCAAACTTTAGGATGCACACTGCATATAAAGTGCTATAGATGGTAAGATAAATACTAATAATGAAAAACTCACAGATTGTGATGCATGTGCACTCTGTTCTTAAAATCAAGGTTTCTACATTCCCTTTGCAAGGGGGTGGGAGGGCTGCTAGTTACAAAAAATTACACGAGAAAGGCATCTTCTTGGAAATGTACAATATGGTTGCTGAGATAATTACTTTTATACATCTAGATTATTGTCTTGATTTATGAAACAAAAATAAAATCATTTTTTAATTAAATTCCTGTGACAAAGATAGGATTTGATAGAATGAGCATGATTTTGAAATAAATGCATCTTTTCTTTCTGAGCTGACACTTTTGCATTATATTTGCTGTCAGTAACAAGTAGTGAAATATATTAAATACATCTCCTTTCACCCCCACCTCAGATTTGCTAACCATACCCTTCAACAGGGCTGTAAACCTTTTCCTGCAACATTGCTGTTGTTGGGTGCTGCTGAGTCAGTTCACCTGATAGAGACCCAAGAGGACAAAGGAGAATTGACCCTGTTTGTTTCTGAGATTTTAACTACAGAAAGATGCATTGGCTGATGTTTGTTGCTATGTTTTAGCCCATTGTTGCAGTATAGAATGTAGTATTAAAAAATGATGGAATCTTCAGACTCTGAAAAGAAAACACTGCTGTAATAAATATGAAATGCTAAATCCAGTGATGTCCTTCATAGGGAGAAAAGTTCTTCATCAAATAACAAATTATAAAATACTTTAAAAGTATTTTTATGACTTTGATGATATGCTGCAGAATTTTATAACTTAAATAGGATTTTATGGTATACCTGTAAAAGGAAATTGATAATAAAAGATAATGCATGCTTAATCTAAACTATAAGATAGAGTATAGTGCATTCTGTCCAGTATCTTTCTCACTGTTGTTACATGATTAAGTGTTTTGAATGGACAAATTGATTTAGAATTGAAATGGAAAGAGGATCTTTTAGCCATGACAGAGGGATTTATAATTCTGTTAAGTAGAAGAAACAAGAGGAGCATTTTATTCATGAATTCAGAATTTCATTCACTCAGTATGTAAGATCAAAAATGAGCGTATTAATGGAGCAGCTAAGGTGGACTTGCCTTACTAAGCCAGCTGGAGCCAATCAGCATTGAGAGAACAAGTTCCGTGACAAATGCTGTGAAATAAAACCAAAACCCAAACCAAACTCATTGTCATCGAGTCAATTCTGACCCCTGGAATAAAAGTGTTATACTAATAATCTAGAGCAGTGGTTCTGAACCTTCCTAATGCCGCGGCCCTTGCATATAGTTCCACATGTAGTGGTGATTCCCCCAACCATAAAATTATTGTTGTTGCTACTTTACTACTGCAATTTTGCTATTGTTATTAATCGGGTGACCCCTGTGAAAGAGTCACTCAACTCCCAAAGGGGTCACAACCACAGGTTGAAAATCACTAATCTAGATGGATTTTCATTAAAATTTCAAATGAATCACCCTGCATTGGTTTATGAAATAAGAATTTGAACAAATATCTTCAAAATAGGGCTAATGAGCAATATGATAAATGGAGAAATGATGGAAGTTTTCAAGGATTTCATTTTACTTGGATTCACAATCAATTCAGAGAAGCATCAGTCAAGAAATCATGTAAAGTGCTACATTGGGGAAAGCTGAAGTACACCTTTTTAAAGTGTCCAGAAGCAAAATTGTCACCTTGAAGTCTAAGATATGGATGACCCAGGGCATGGTACTTTTAATTGTCTCAGATGAAAGGAAACTGACTGGGTAAGATCAAAGACACACAGATCCATTTGAATTAGAGTGTTGATGTAAAAAAAAGTAGAATAAGCAAGTCTACTTTAGAAGAAGCATAGCCAAACTTTGTCTTACGTCCTGTGGGCATATTTTCAGGAGAGACTAGTCCCTGGAAAAGGACATCACACTTGGCAAAAGTGGAGGGGCAGCAAAAAAAGAAGGCCCTCATTGAGACGAACTGACACTGGGGCTGCAACGGTGACCTTGAGCAGAGGAACCATTGTAAGTGAGGATGGGGCAGGCCTGTACAGTGTTTCGTTCTCTTATGAAAAAAGGCGATATGGGTTGGAACAGATGTATGGCAGCTAACAACCGTTACAGCAAGAAGGCGCCCCAGAAGAGGGCATCAGCAAAAAAGAAAATGGTCCATGATTGGAGTTACTCAGTGACTCTCATAATGGATTCCAACATAATCATGATTGTGAAAGTTCCATTCCGTTTTGCATAGTTTTCTCGGGCAGGTAGACTGATTAGACAACGTCGCCTGCAGCAGGTGCTCTCGCACACCTGGTTGGAGAAGCCCACTTTTCTTCTTCTTGAGGAACGGTGCCCGATTCCAAGTTCCCCCAAATGTCTTGCTTAGGAGAATGAATGATTCTTCCCTTTTCTCTAAGAATGTCATGCATCTTAATCGTACCCTGACACAGAATGGGGTTGTCTGCCAGTGAAATCTTCAGGCTCTGGAGCCCTAGAATATCACTTGAACGTGCAGTTTGCTTTGCACGTCCACATTTCGCTTTTCATTTGATACAAATGAGCCTTCACTATCGACGGAAAAAACGTGCTCTGCCCTCTTTTCCTTCTCTTCTCAATTAATTTGGGTACATCTGCCCCACAAAACAATGACGTCAATCATTAGATGGAACACGAGTAAATATAAAGTAGAAAAAAATCATTGAAATCTTTTATCGCCCACAAAAAAATCCATGCATATGTACTTCTACAAATAGATATCTTCTAAAAGGAAAGTGTGCTAAAAAACTTAAAAATAATATCAGAACGACTCATTCACTCTCTGTCTCTCTAACTCACTCTCTCATTCACTCTCTCTAACTCACTCTCTCATTCACTCTCTCTAACTCACTCTCTCATTCACTCTCTCTAACTCACTCTCACTCTCTCACCCTCACTCATTCACTCTCTCTCTAACTCACTCACTCACTCACTCTCTCTCTAACTCACTCTCACTCACTGTCTCTCTAACTCACTCTCTCACTAACTCTCTCTCTAACTCACTCTCTCACTAACTCTCTCTCTAACTCTCTCACTCACTCTCTCTAACTCACTCTCTCACTCACTGTCTCTCTAACTCACGCTCACTCTCTCACTCACTCACTCACTCACTCACTCACTCTCTCAGCCTCACTCACTCACTCACTCACTCTCTCAGATATCTCATTCTCTCACTCACTCATTCACTCGCTCACTCACTCACTCACTCACTCACTCACTCACTCACTCACTCACTCACTCTCTTTTTTCCCCAGTAAACTGAAGGGTATAATAGAAACACCAGCGTGATTCCCTAGCAGCAAGTGAGGTGAGGCAGTCAGCAATAGAAAAGGTGGGGCTGGAGTCACCAGGGTCCTGTATCTTCTCCTACTTCACAAGAGGGTCCTGAGGGGAGGGCTCAGAGGGAGAGGTGGACACAGCCCAGTGGACGTCCTCAGAGCCGACTCCTCTTCACCCTAGTTGCGTGGGAGGAGGGTTTGGGAGCTCAGAAGTACCACTGTAAAGCATGTGCCCCTCCCAGTGCCCACTGGGCCGTCTGCTCAGGAAACTCAGAGCAGGGCTGGGCAGGGGCTGGGATGCTCGGGCCTGCTGTCCATACAGCTCAGAGTAGCCAGTCAGCAGGCCACTGGCGGGGGGGGGGGGGGGGGGGGTGTCGTCCACCTGCAGCCCCTTGCTGAGGAGGAAGGCGTCCTGCCTGGAGTCTCGGCCCAGGAAGCGCTTCAGCATGGCGCTGGCGTCCTGGGAGCCCCCAGGTCTCAGGATGGAGTTTCAGTAGTCCTTGCCCACCTTGCTGTTCAGGACACCCTCCTGCTTGAAGCGGGACCTCACTCTACAGGTAGCTGTAGTACTGGGCATCGTAGCCGCCTGCCAGGTGGCCAAAGGTTGCTGGCATGTTGGTTCCTTGTGTGGCCGGTTCCCCCAGGATCTCCTGGGAGAGCCGTCCATATTCCTCGGCCGAGTCGGCACCCGGTTGTGTGTGCAGTGCCTGGTCCACCTTGGTCAAGAGGATCTGGCGTAGGTTGAAGAGACCTGTGTTGGCCTGGCGGGAGGCGATGAGGCGATCAAGCAGTGTGGGGGGCAGCGCGCAGTGCTGGGACGTGCGCAGCAGGGGCTCGCGCTCCCACACCCAGTTCTCCAGCATCTGGAGGGCGCCTCCACGAAGTCCCGCTCGATGTGCGTGCCGCTGAACATGGCGAACTCTGCCTGGGACGTGCATGACGTGCCCGAACTCGTGGAAGTAGGTCTCCTCCTCATCGTGCTGCAGCAGCGAAGGGGCATTGGGCGTGGGCTTGGTAAAGTTGGCCACCGTGGCAGCGATGGCGATCTGTCCGCTCCCGTCCGGTAGCGCAGGCAGCCTAGCTGCAGGCCAAAGCAGGCCACGTGCCAATGTGTCCCTTCCCGAGGGTCCAGGTCCAGGTAGAACTTGCCGACAACCTGGCCCAAGGAGGTGTCGCACACGGTGCAGAGCTCCACATCCTCGTGCCAGGCGGCAGCGCTCTCCTCGCGCTGGAAGGCAGGCCCAGCAGCTCCTGGTAGATGCCCAGCAGCCCCTGGGTGACCACCTGCCTGGGGAAGTACTCCTTCAGCAGGTTCTGGTCCACGCTGTAGCGCGTCTCCTCCAACTGGTTCATGTAGTAGCGCATGTCCCAGGCGTTGATGCGCCCATCGAACGGCAGCCCGCACTGCTCGCACTCAGCCTTCTTCAAGTCCAGGATCACGGAGCGCTCCTGCTCCCCCAGGGGCTTCAGCTTCTGGGCCAGCTCGTCTAGGAAGGTGGCCACCACCTGGCTGGTCTCAGGCATGTTCATCTCCAGGACGTAGTCGGCATGTGTGCTGAACCCCAGCAGGCTGGATTTCTGTGCCCGCAGGCCCACCAACTCCTTGAGGATGGCGCAGTTCTCCTCCTTGCAGCGGCAGTTGAAGGTGACCTCCACCTTCCTCCTGGTCTCAGGCACGTGGTACTTCTTCAGCAGCGGGAAGTAGTGTGGGTACTTGAGGGTGGCCTTCAGTTTGTTGTCGGCGGTCTTCTCCAGGGAGTTCAGGAAGTCGTCTGGGAGGCCGCCCGCTCCTCCCGTGTGAAGGGCAGGAACGTGGCATCCTCCTTGAGGTTCTGGTTGAAGTCGATGCTCAGCAGGCTGAGCTTCTTCTTGATGCCCTTGATTTCTTCTTGGGTCTCCTCAGGGAGGTGCAGCCCGTTCCTCCAGCCCAACTTGATCAGCCGCTCCAGATAGCGCATGGCCTCAGGCCGCAGCCTGTCCTTCACCACCTTCTCCTGCAGTCACACAATCCTCTGGTACGTGTCCTGCCGCATGCTCATCCCCACGTCAAACTCCGACAGCTTCTTGTTGGCCTCGGTGCTGGCGGCCCGGACGTCCTTGGACGGGGAGATGTGCTGGGGGAAATCAAGGACATTCCTCTGAACCCTGTAGGTCACCTCCACGTCGGCCAGGGCTTTGAGTGTGTTCTTGTAGGAGACGTCCTGGAAGTCCTGGGCGCCCACCTTGTCGTATACCTGCTTGGTCTTCTCCATGAGCTCTCGGGTCAGCTTCTGGATCTGCTCAACACTCAGGTCCCAGCGCAAGTGGTTTTCCATGGAGCACGGGGACGCCACGTCAGAGACGTCACCAGCACAGTCTGCAGGGGGCGTCATGGCGGGCGGGTATATTCCAGACGCCCCCTCGCTGCACTTCTTTCTTACTCACTCACTCTCTCTGTAACTCACTCTCACTCTATCACTCTCTTACTAACTCACTCACTCTCTCAATAAAAAACCCCACAAAAACAAACAAATGATAAGGACAAAATCATAATAGGACAGCAAATAGCGTCAGATAGTTGCCATATGTGTGCAGACTCGACTTATGGATGTATAAAATGCATTGCCACAGAGCTGACTCCAGCTCATAGAGAACTTCCATAAGTTTCCTGTGGCTGTACCCTCTAGGTAAGCACATAGGTCCACCCTCATCCTGTGGAGTAACTGGTAGGGTTGAGCCTCCAATTTTAAGGTAACTAATTCAAGGCTGGAGGTCTGATGGCAAAGTAGTTAACAGCACCAGCCATTCCTTGGAGGGGAAAAGAGTCTTCCTACTTCTGTAAGAGTTACAGTTCCTGCCCTACAGGGTTGCTCTGAGTCAGAAGTAACTCATTAGCAATGAGGGAATCCAAGGTTCACCCACAATGCCACTAAGGCTCCATTGCTTGTGTATCAAGCTACAGAAGTCAAGGCCACTTAGGAACCTCCTGAAACACAGTAGGAAAATGCTGAGAGCATGTATTACTAGCACAACTCTCCTGAAGACTCCAAGGATCTGGAGACACTTGAGGGGCAGCACAGAAGCTAGCCTTAAAGGGCTTGGTTAACTATCACACAGGTGTATGAGTAAAAATATAATAATATCAAAACATTGTCATAGTAATTAGACAAAGGCTATTGAGGAAAATGGACAAAGCCCTAGAAGTTAAAAATTATAATTGCAAATATAAAACTTGGTATACTATTTAATAGGGCATCTTAGACATGTTGTTCAATGAAGTATGATATCTCATATATTATCCAGGCTAATCAAGTAAACTAAGTTTTATTTTATTATATTATTGATCATAAAATTGCATTAGATTCTCTACCCTACCCACAACCACACCCAAAGAAAAGGCAATGTAAAATAGACTAACTTTTATTTGGATACAATATATAAATAATTGACAATAAGTATTCAATAATAATCACTACTGTGCAAATAATCAAAGAAGTTGGACTATATTAAAAATAATTGGCATCAGGACTGGAAGAAGACTTCTAACCAACTTTCAATATGCAGATGACACAACTTTGCTTGATGAAATCAAGGAGGACTTGAATCATTTGTTGATGAAAATCTAAAGCTGAAGCCTTTAGTATAGATCACAATTCAATGTAAAGAAACTCACAATTGACCCACTAGGTAACATGTTCAATGGGAAAAAAGATTAAAGTTGTCAAGGAGAATTTTGTCTTGCTTGGATCCACAATGCATTCTCATGGAAGCAGCAGACCAAAGGCGTCACTGTTGTAGGTAAGCCTGTTTTACCAGACCTCTCTAACTCGGAAGAGCAGCTTGTTACTTTGTGGACCTTGGTGTGCTAGGCTCAAGCCATGGCATGTTTTGCTCACCTCATACACATGCGAAAATTAAATAAGGAGGAATGACTAAGAATTTTCCGGGGAACAAATAAATCTGTCTTGGAATAAATACAGCCAGAATGCCCTGATTGAACAAGGTTGGTGAGACTTCATCTTAGTTGCTTTGAACATGTTGTCAGGAGAGACCAATCCCTAGAGAAGGACATCATGCTTAGCAATGGAAAAGGGCAGTGAAAAGGAGGAAGACAACTGACAAGATAGAGTAACATAGTGACTGCAACAATGAGCTTCAAGGTAATGATTATGAGGGAGGCACAGGACCACGCAGCGTCGTTTTCTGTTGAACATGTGATCTCTGTGACTCCAAACCAACATCAAGGCCCCTAACAACAGCCATGACAGTGAGTGGTGAAAGATGACAACAGGCTATAAATTCAGTGTCGCAGTGTCTACTGATTTTATTTTTACTTTCTTAATAAGTTCTAATTTAATTAAAGAAAATATATACATATGAACATAAGAATTGGTAGGATATAAATTTATGTCCTAGAATACTTTTATTATAGTTTTGTGCAAAGATCATGGAATGCTGCTTTCATGCTTTTCTCAGTGCATAGTCTCCATTTATTTAAATGCAAATGCTTCCAGGTCTCAGACATGAAACCTCCTGGATGTTAATGTCACCAAATATTACATGACATTTTATCATGAGTCATCTTAATTCCTCGGAGAAAAACAAACGTCAATAAAATGTCTCCAGTCATAATAAGGACAATCCCACATGGCTACCCAACATTTTATTTCAAATTATGTTTTCTGTTTTGCTAACACAAACACTTTTTCAAGTTCATAACTTAATAAGGTAGCGACTGTAGATTTATAAGGATGACTTATTTGAACCTTAAATCAATTATTAAAAATGAGGACAACTTTTGTTGTAATATTAGCAACTGAGTTAGCAAGCTAACTCTAGCCAATACAATATTATTATTTTAGTTTAGTTCCTCTGGACTTCTAATTACCTGCCTGATATGATGTGTGACAATGTGCTATTAAAATGTACTTTATTCTCAGATCCAATGCTTGTTTTTTAATGATACTTACATTGTCATCTTATCTTTTCTATTAGTATTTTAATGCTAATCTCAGAAGATGTATATCTTATGCCATGAATATATATACATATATGAAAATGGAATTTATGGTTGTTATTCTCCTTTCTGTTGTCTGAAGTTGACAGAAAGCAACAAATATTTAATGAAAGTAAAGGATTCAGACAGTGTCTGTTCCTTAATCTTTGGTAGCTTTCACGGCTTTCATTGTCATTCAGCTTTGAGAAGTTCATGTCTTCCTGGCAATGGCAGCCTTACTTCGGACATGTATATTAATCTCTCATGAAATAGCAATAATCAATGGAATATTTGACTTTTATGATGAAACCAATAGAGAAAGATGAGAACATAAAGTGAACATGCTATTTAATTTAAAAAGACTCATCATAATTACTTTTTAAAAGAATTTTTGGATGAAATAGTCGTATCTTAAAACAGAGATGTTTGTGTTTGGGGAAGTGGTGGGAAGGAGAATATAGAAAGAGGCAATTTATCCTGGAGGAAGTTAGTGTAAAGTCTATAAATCTCTAAAACATGAATGACATCAGAAAAGTTTAGTATATTTCCCCATCAACTGTTTTGTCTTCCTCTTAAATTTACTGAAGATTACTTTTCACAAGCAAATAGAGATATGTGTGTGTGCACGCAAATTATTCAGGCTTTATCAAGATAACCTTAACTGTATTTCAATCTAGTAGTTACATAAGTCAGGTCAAGGCAGGTATCTTTTGGTTAAGGAAAAAGAGAAATGCTCATACCCTTAAGTTTGAAAAATTTTAAGGTGCAACTAAGGATGTATATGATCCTTACTTGTTCAACCCTGATTGTATTTAAATCCAACATTTATTAAGGAAACTAACCTGACTCATCCTCACTATGGTCCTGTTCCAGTAGAGGAGTACATACAAATTAGCTACGACAGGTGATTGTTTCTCTCCCCATGTTTCCAATTTGTGTGTGAGATTTAAATCTTTCCACTCAAGGTGACATGCAGTAAGATTTCTTCTTCTGAGAAGTGATTGAAGAGTAGTAGTGTCCTTGATGCTTTGGGTTATATAGAGAGATCATTGTAAGTTAAAACTCAGAGTATAAAGTGAGGAAAGATAGAGAAGGAAGAGGGTATTTGTAGAAGTCTAGATAAAGACATATACATATGCAAATATATTTATACATGAGGACGGGGAAATAGATCCATGTGCATATATTCATAAGGTTAGTATTAAGGCAGCAGAGGACATTGGACCCTGGACAATGGACACTCAGCAGAAGGACATTGGACACTCAAGTACTCCCTCAATGCAAGAATACTTTCTTCTATTAAATTGGCATTCTATGATGCTCATCTTCCCAACACAACCACTGAAAACAAAGTGGGTGAACAACTAAATATGGTGAAGAAAGTTGATGGTGCCCGTCTGTCAAAAGAGATAGCGCCTGGGGTCGTAAAGGCTTGAAGGTAAACAAGCGGACATCTGGCACAGAAGCAATAAAACCCACATAGAAGTAGCACACCAGCCTGTGTGGCCAAGAGGTGCTGAAGGGATCAATTATCAGGCATCAAAGAACAAAAAAATTGTATCATTTTGTGCTCACCTCCCTGATATGATCGCTGAAGATAAAATATGTGCATAAGCAAATGTGGTGAAGAAAGATGATGGTGCCTGGCTATCAAAAGATATAGCATCTGGGGTCAAACGGCCATCTAGCTCAGAATCAACAAAGCCCACATGGAAGAAAGCACACTAGCCTGTGCGATCACAAGGTGTCAAGGGATCAGGTATCAGGCATCATCAGAACAAACATCTTACCATAGTGAATGAGCGGGGGAGTGCGGAGTGGAGACCCAAAGCCCATTTGTAAGTCACTGGACATCCCCTTACAGAAGGGTCTTGGGGAGGAGACAAGGCAGGGTGCAATGTAGCAACGATCAAAATTACAACTTTCCTCTAGTTCCTAAATGCTTCCTCTCCCCCCCACCCCCCCCCCCCACACACACATACTGTCATGATCCCAATTTTACCTTGCAAGTCTGACTAGACCAGCGAGGGTACACTGGTAAAGATGAGAACTGGAAATACAGCGAAGCCAGGGCGGATGATCCCCTCAGGACCAGTGGAGTGAGTGGTGATACTGGGAGGGCATAGGGAGGGTGGGTTGGAAAGGGGAAAACTGTTTCAAGGATCTGCATTTGACCTCCTCCCTGTGGGACATACAACAGAAAAGTGGGGGAAGGGAGATGTGGGACAGAGCCAGATATGACAAAATAATAATTTATAAATTATCAGGGGTTCATGATGGAGGGGGGGCGTGAGGAGGGAGGGGAAAAATGAGGACCTGATTCCAGGGACTTGGGTGGAGAGCAAAAGTTTTGAGAATGATGAGGGCAACGAATGTACAAATGTGCTTTACATAATTGATGTATGTATGGATCGAGATGAGTGGTGTATAAGTCCCTAATAAAATGATTTAAAAAAAAAAAGTAGGGGAAAGTGGGAAGATGTCATTATATTTTAATTCATTTTTTCTACACTTAAAAAAATCCCCTCATATTATACTTAACCTTAGATAATATATTGTTTAATGGTATTTTTAAAATATTATATGCCATCTATGTAAAAAAAAAGAAAATGTTTTGAAACCAACTGTCGTAGCAATTGTACAATACTGTTTTATGTGATTGACGGAATGTTATGATATATGTAAGAGTTCCCAATAAAATATGAAAAAAAATTTTAAATAAAGTGAGCATCAAAGGCAAGTTGATCCATTTGTGATGTTTTTGTCCTTCCAGAAATCTGTCTACTCTATTTCAGACCGGTTGATTTTTATACATGTATAAAGTAAGTGAGGGCAATGGTGTTTCATTGGTATAATTCTCATTCCTGGTGTGATTGTTACAATTGGAGATTTCATACATTTCCCTTAATTTCTACTTATTTTTCTTCATTCTTTTTTATTCCAGCTTTTCATCGCTAAGGAAACCTGGTGGTGTCGTAGGTTAAGCATGGGCTACTCACTGCAAGGCCAGTAGTTCAAACCAATAGACTCGTAAGGGGGAAAGATAAGGGATTTTGTGATCCCATAAAGAGCACAGACTCAGAAACTCGCAGGGAAGTTCTACTAGAGTACAACTACATGTTCCCTGGGAATTGGGATCAACTGTATGGCAGTGAGGTGTTCTCACTTGTCCATCATGAGCACTAACCACGAGTTCTGCATGGGCATGTTGGCGTGCTGGAGCACTTCTTCAATACTCCATCTGGTTACAGCTTTGCCTTAGTCTTTACTTCTTGGCTGAAAAGAAACAAGGTCAACCAAAGTAGAACTCTATGGCATTTTTGTATTTTTATAGCTTCCCAGCGATACACATACTCTTCCCCAAGCTTACTGTGCTTTATATGTTTAGGAATATGTGTATTCTGTTAAGCTCTCAGTTTTGTACAGCTCAGTACCTAGGGTGTCCATTTAAGGTTTACACTCAGTCTGGGATTTTGTGTTGTTGTTGTTATTTTCTTTGTTTAAGTTTGAACTAGTAATACTGTCTCAGCTTCTGCAATTAATTAAATAGCGGGGGGGGGAGAATTCTTTGTTTCTGTTGAATGGATATTTGATAAATGCTCAGGTGGTTGGGCTTTTACAAGTTCTGAATTTGATCAGAAAACTATGAACGTTGTGAATGCTGCTAGTTTAGGAAGCCCCTAACATACCAAATATTGACAATTATTTGTATTACTATTGGGGAGAACATTTTTTTTCAAATATGCTTTATAGGAAAGGCTGGACTTCTAGGTTTCACGTCCCCCTTGGTCACAATACCTTGGTTTGGAAGGGTCTTATGTAGTTGAGATGAAAGAGATGAGAATTCAAAACCAAACTCATTTCCCTTGAGTCAGGGATGATTCATGGTGATCCCCTGTTGGTTTCAGAGACTCTTAACTGTTCACAGGAATAGAAAATACAGTCTGTCTTCCTTGGAGCTGCTGGTGGCTTTGAACTGCCAAACATGCAGATCACAACAAATAACCTGACTACACCATCAAGGCTCCTGAGATGAGAACAGATCGAATAAAAATGTTACACACCCCACCACCACCCCCCAAAAAACAAAACAAAACAAAAACTTCACCGTTTTTACTGATATTTAGCTGTCTTTTTGTTTGTTTCTTTTTTTAGTTACAGTTAGAAGCTCTTGATTAAAGATTTTGAATAGCTTCCAGAACTCTGGAAAACTCTGGAAAAGTTTATTTATTTCAGTTTTTTTCTTTTGTAGTTATTACTTTAAAATGCATCAGGTTTTCAGAGGGCTGAGGGTGAGCATGACACTACCAAAATCAAGGTTGATCTTTCAAACCCAGCGACTGCTCCCTGGGAGAATGTAGGGATTAGGTGCTCCTGTAAAGACTTGCAGCCCAGAAAATCTACATATGGTCTCCGAATTGATTCTATGAGAGCATCTGTTTGTTATGGCCAAGGATTCTTCTCACTCATGGGGCCGTGTAACTCTGAGTCAGAACTGACCCAAAGACAGTGAAGTTGGTTTGGTTTTTGGTGCTACACTGTTCAACAATTTATTTTCAAATCATTAAATTTCCAATGTTAAAACTTGTCATTTTAAAGGACAACTGACAATATAAACCACTCAGACCATTTACAACAAAGACACAGTACAAGAAACGGAATTAAACATGGTGACGGAGGGACCAGAGCACTGTGTGCTGGTCTTGTCTCCACAGACTCGGGAGTGGGCTTGCAGACCCTACCATGATGTACAACACCATGAAGACAGCCTGGCCACATGGAAGGATGCATGAAAAGAGAGCTACAGGGCTGGCCCCAACCAGAGCCAAACTGACCCCCTCCCTGTAAGTGGGTGTGGCAGAGAGCAGAATTGAACCTACAGGTTGGGGAGAGGGGCCAGCATGCCACACCCACACGGAGGCCAGCAAGGAGGGAGGGAGAGAAAGAGAGCAGGACTGGACCCCCAGCGGGCACACCAGGCTCAGAGTATGACGTCCCTGCCAGGAGCCAATGGGACACAGGGGGGATGGGAAAAATGACAACAGCACGTGTCACGCTGTCCCCTTACTGGAGCAGACTGCGACAGAGAACATTTCTGGGATCACATGGGGGTTTGGAACAGTACGGTTTGAGCCCCACAAAATGGAGCAAATCAAGAAGGGAGCACACCTGGGTAAACAATCCGGAGGAGAAAACAACGGTATTGTTTCTAGATTCTTCACCAGCACAACAGTTCAAATGCATAGATGCTTCTCCCATTCTTTTTATGCATGTCCTACTTTCACATGCATATGAGATGACTGAAAATACCAAGGCTTGGAACATGAGCACCTTAGTCCGCAGAAGGATATTTTTGCTCTTCAATACTTCAAAGAAATCTTGAGCAGTGGATTGACCAAATGCAATGCATCATTTGATCCCTTGACTCCTGCTTCCTTGAAATTTGACTGATGGGTCAATCAAAAGGAAATCATTAGGAACTTCAAACTTTTCTCCATGTATCATGATGTTTCCTATTAGGCAAGTTGTGAGAATATTGATTTCTTGCAAATTGAGTGGCAATTAATACAAAAAGCTCCAATCCTTGGTCGTCATCAAGTGATTCGGGTTCTCTTTGACTTCAGCAAGCCAGCTGTGTCACCTGCATTCTAAAGTTGGCAATAGAACTTATTCCAGTCCTGATGCTCCACTCTTCTTCATATAATCCAGGTTCTCAGACTGTTTCTCAACATATAGAATGAACATATGGTGAGAGGGTAAAACCATGACTCACACCTTCCCAATTTTAAACAATACAGTTTTCCCTTGTTCTGTTTGCACAACTGTCTTTTGATCTATGTACACTTTCTGTGTGAACAAAATAGTGTTTGAAATTCTCATTCCTTTCGATGTTGTCCATAGTTGGCTATAAGCCATACAGTCGAATGCCTTCGCATAATCAATAAAACACAACAAAACTCCTTTTGTTTTTTTCTGGTATTCTTTGCTTCGATTCAAGATCCATCAGATGTCAGCAATGATATCCCTAGTTGTATGTCTTGTTCTGAAACGGACTTGTATTTCTGGTAACTTCCTGCCAATGTACTGCTGCAACCATTGTTTGAATTATCTTTAACAAAATTTTATTTGCATGTGATATTAAGGATATTGTTCAATAATTTCTGTGAATCGTGGGCTCATCTTTGTTTAGAATAGGCACAAAGACACACATGTCTCTTCCATTAGGACCCCAGGTAGCTGTCTTCCAAATTTTAGATTAATGAGTGCTTTCTTTTCTTTATCAGTTTGTTGAAATATTTCCATTGATATTCCATCAATTCCTGTCCCATTATGTTTTTGCTAATGCCATCAGCACATCCTAGACTTCTTCCTGCAGTACCAGCAGTTTTTGATCATATTCTATCACTTGATAGATTCACTTGATCACTTGGAATGTCCGACTGTCCACTCGTTCTTTGGGTACAGTAACTCTGTCTATTCCTTCTATCTTCTTTTGGTGTTTCCTGCATCAGTCAGTATTTTCTCCAGCACTTCAACGTGAGGCTTGAATTTTTCTGTCAGTTCTTTCGGCTAGATCAATGCTGAGAGTACCTTCCCTTTTGGATTTCTAATTCAAAGTTTCTTTGCACATTTCCTTATAACATTTCATCTTATTGAGATAGCCTTTGAAATTTTCTTTTCTGCTTTTTCTTCATTGTGTCTTCCAGTTGTTTTAGCTACACTATGATCACATAAGTGAAATTAATTATTAAGATCTGTAGAAGAATGTTTGACATAACATGAGCCAGGAAGGCCAGACTGAAGAAACAGGAAAGGATGTAGGAACGTTTTCACATGCCCCTATGGGTAAGGTATTGGGCTACTAACTGCAAGATTCCTGATTCAAACCTACCAGCAATGACATGAGAGAATAATTAGGATATCTGAAAGACAGTCTCATAAACACGATATAAAGTTATCTTTGATGGCAGCGGGCCTGGGTGTAAAATTTTGGCTTCATCAGTTAAAGATTGAAATTTAAATTCTGAAGTTGAGTCACAGCCTGATACCATCCCCCCAGATAATATGCAATAACAGTTCATCTTTTAACTTCCATATTTTTTCCTTGTATTTGTTTATGTGCATTTACCTTATGTACCCCCTAATTGTTCCACTCAATCCCCACACAACCTCCATTGGCTAAAAAATATTAAATTATTATATTCAATTGAATATATTTTAAATATCTGAGCAAAGTTTTGCCATGAATGATTCAAGAATAGATTAAAACTGAATTTGTTTAAATTGTATCATTGGAATCTAGATATACTGTGGAAAGAAAGAGTGACACTGATGATGAGGGGTCCTGGTGGCAGAATGGGGTCAATATTGGGCTGCTAGCCACAGGCTCATCAGTTCAAAGCAGCCAGCCATCCTGGCAGAAAAAAGATGAGGCTTTCTACTCCTATAAACAGTTATGTTTAGGAAACTCACAGGGGTAGTTCTACCCTGCCCTTAAGGGTGTCTATGAGCTGTAATTGACTCCATGACACTGAATTTAGTTTTTAGATTGGGTTCAAAAATGATGTTGGGGTGATAGCTGACCCCTCTGGCTACACAAGGAGAAGGAGAATCCAACCCCATGACAACCCAAGGCCAATGACCACAAAACAAAGATCAGACATGCCTCTACCCTCCATCCTCCTTTTACTCTAACATGTATCATTCTTCCCTCAGTACTCTATTTCTCTGTTGGGTCCTATAATCTACTACAATTGCTACACAGGGCTCACAGATAATACTCTCAATTGAGGGGCATGCTATAGATGTTAGTAGATTACCACCAGGCAAGATAAGAAAACAGTAAGAATACAGTCATTATTCCACAACCACACCTCCCCTGAGTCAGCAGCATACTCTGTTTCTCCCTCTCTCAACCATTGGTCCCTAGGTCTCTGACTTTGGAGTCCAGTTGACTCATCTACTGCTGTCACCCAGTCCCATAGTCTCCGTGCTGCTTCTCTGCCCTGTCCCATGTAGCCTTAGCCTTAGCCTTGGCCTCTAGTCTTGCTATGGCTCCTTTGCTTTGTGCCATGGTTTCCAGATAACAGCCTCTGGGGCCTCTCTTCTTAGCCTGTGCCAATCTAAGCAGAGATTTACAATTTACTTCACTGGTGAGTGTTCTTTCTGGATGGTAAAGGATTGTCTTTCTCCATTTGAAATGGCTCTGAGCCATGGTGGTGGCATAATAGTTCTGCATTTGGCTGCCATTTGCAAGGGCAGTCCTTCAAAATCACCAGCTGCTCTAGATTAGACTTTCTGTTCTCCTAAACAATCAGTTTTAGAAACCCAGAGTCAGTCCCACCCTTTCCTATAGGGTTGCTAAGAATCCAAATCACTCTCTCACAGCGAGTTCATTGGCTTTCTTTTACATATACAGGGATGGCTTTGATGGAGGTGTGGTTTTGTCTTCCTGCTGAAACAAAAAAAGAGGTGGCTTGGTTCAGAACTTTTAGTAAGGTGGACACTCAGAATGCATTCCACTTTAGGTCTTCATTAGCATAACAAAGAACTCTCTCCAAAATTGGATTCTAACCACAGGCATGGAGGCCAAAATTTACATCACAAAAGAGATAAGGTTAACCTTCTGCCATTGAGTCAATTCACTGGGACCTTGTAGGACAGGGTAGAGATGTCCCTATAGATTTCTGAGACTGTAAATCTTAACTTCTGTTAAAGCCTTATCTTTTCCCCTTGGAGCAGCTGGTGATGACAGCTAGAAACCTAACTGAGGGCTCTGGATTATGTCTAGAAAGGCCATAGTAATCGACTACCACTCAATTGGTCATGCTAAAAATAAAACAAAACAAAAGCCAGTGTTCAGATTGACTTGAAAGCAAAGTGTATGTCAAGACGTATCACTTTTACTCTGTTAAGCAAGGAACGTCCACTCATTAATTCTGTTTTCTTTTCTTGAAATGAATACAAAGCATAATAATCTCAGATGAGAATTCTGATGACAATTACCTAAGATTAATTGAACTGTGTTCAGTGCAGTTCTTGACTCATAGATCAGGGGCTTAAAATGAGAATGTGGAATTTTATACTCATCTGTTGATCACAAGCTTGTTCTACTCTAAGTAATTGCCACCCTTATTGTAGGATCCAATATGATGGAACAGCCACTATCAGAAATACTGCTATTCACCAAAGATAAAGAACCCGGGGAGCCTTGCACTGACTCATATCATCAGGTTATGTAAGAAGCACATCACTTCTGCTCCCATTTCGTATGGCCACGCTTCACTTTAAATAGGCAGGGTTGCACAAAGATAGGGATCTGGATAGGAAGAGCCAAATAATTTTGAATGACCCTACTCCTCTCTACCACAGTAAGAACCTGGATTAAGAAACATTGTATCTGGGAAAGTATTTTCCAGATGAAACTCACACACACATACAAAAGGCAGTACCCAAAATAGGCGAATTTGTTTTCACAGCCATGTATTTTAATTTTTTTACAAAACAATCTATTATCTTCAAAGTACTTTCAATTATGCTTAATACTTTTGTCAAATCGGTGATTCCTCTCCTGAAAACATCTTTCAAATTCATCTGTTTGGATGACTGAAAGCACTTCCCTCACTTTTTTCTTCACCTCTTCTACATCCTCAAATCGCTCATTCACAGAGACAAAAAGAAGTCACATGCAGCAAGGTTAGGTGAAAAAGATGCATGGGGTAAGAGAGTCATGTTGTTATTTCCCAAAAATGGTGCACTGAGATGGTTGCAATGAGCAGGTGCATTGTCATGGTGGCAAAACCAGCCCCATGTGCCACAAATTAGACTATTTTTGTCACACGCTGTTACACAATCTTCTCATAACCTCTAAAAATAAAGCCTGATTAACAGTCTGACCTGGTGAAACAAACTCCAAATGCACTTTTTCATCTCATCAGGAAGGTGACAAATGTGTAGAATGATGTTTGTCATCAATCGACGTTTCACCTTTTTTGAAATGAGGAAAGCATTCATACACTTGGGTTTTACTCATAGCACTATCCTTATAAGCTGGGTGTATCATCACGGCAGTTTGGCATTTTTCCCAAGCAGGAAAAATTTCACAGCTGCATGCTCTTCTATTAAAATGACCGTCACCAAAACCAAGTAAGACTGTTTTTATGAAAAAATATTCACTCTGACCAGAGTGAAACTTCACAGGCAACGCCACGGAGTACACTGACACAGAACTAGTTGTTTGATGCTCATCTAGTGGGAAAAATGTGTTAGAAAGCTCCTCTCTGCCCATTGTAATTCTGGGATTTGGGGGGATCCATTTTGGATGAAATATATTTACTAGTTTATATTCAGCTCCTATGATTTCAATAATTTATAATGCTTTAATTGAGATTGACTTGAGTTAAAAAATTTAATTTGTAAAAATAAATCAATATTATAAACATCTATTACAAAATTAGTTGAAAATAAAATATGCTTTATCTGAAACTAGGTTCTTCATTCAGTCACTGACTTCTGAATGAAGATCATGAAGTAAATCTGAATTTGATGGACAAACTAGATGACCTCTCGAGTTTTCTATTTCATGAAAAATCAGTAAATTTGATTATTGCTTTTATAGAACCAGTGCCAAAGAATTTTGAACATACGAACATGATTCAGTGCACAAAAATCATGAGGGTGCAGGGAGCCAACCAGTGTTAATGAATGTGGGTTGTAATACTGATAAGGAAACTATTTGACAGTCAACCCATTTCTGTTACTGGCCATTTTTTACTGCTTCTTTCTATATTTTCCACTCCCCCCCCCCCTCACTTGCTATACTCTTAGACTATTCTGTGTGTTGGTTAGTGTATGAGGCCTCAAACCCTTACACAACTGACATGTGCCATGGCACATTTTGTGAAAGATGAGTAATATGCATTGGTATTGCCAGGTAACAGGCAGTTAGCAAACTTACCATTAAGTTTATTTTTTCTATAAACTAGTCATTTTACTAAAATTCAGTAATAAGGCTCTTATGTTTATGCAGCTTATATGCTTCTGATATTTTAGAGCACATACATGATATATTTCTTGATAAATGTTCTCTCCTAAACCACAGAACCAAACAATTCCTTGGAAAATATGCATATATGAAGCAAATTCTCTTTAATATGAAAAAAAGCCTATTATAACATTTAATATAGATTAGTAATGGTATCATAAAAAAAGTATGTGCATAATCCTGAATTTGGGGTTGAACAGATTGACTATACCACTTGTATCTCTATCACCCTGGAACAACTGTTCAGTTTTTTAACTTTGATTTTAAATGGACAGCAACTATACCCCCTTGGGAAATATTCTCAGAAGAAAATCCAAGAGTCCTATAGTCAATAATAAAGGGGGAGAAATGAGAAAGAGAACTTCTGAATAAATATGTGGGTCAAGAAAAGAATAATATACTTAGAAGCATTTTATGATATCTCTACATCCTCTTTTCAGGCCTAGATTTATCAGTGAAATGTCCAACAATGTGTTACTTGGTTTGATGCTGTGGCATTTAAAAGGATACAAATTTTTTATCAAGGTTGTAAATGATGTAAAATATCTCCTTTTAAATCTGAGCTTATACAGTTATATCAAGTCATAGTTGTACCACACATTAAAGTAACTATAAACAATAATGTTTTCAACCAATAATATCTGGAATAGTTTTTTTATCTTGTAATAGGTAAGTTCAGATCACCCCATAACCAGAGTGTAATGAAATTGTCAACATTTTCTTCATTTCTTCTTTTCCTGACAAATGGTGTGAACATATCACTTTTTCTCTTAATGGAAAACCTAACTGGAATACATCAAAATGCTATTAGGTTTTTCATTTTCTTCCACAATGCAATGCTGAGGGATGCATGCAGCCCTCATCTGGGCACTACTGCCGGATATTCCTTGTCTCTGATAAAATGACTGCAAAGGAAAATCAAGCAGAATTGTTCTCTGGTTTGTATTGCTGCTCCTTTGTTACAGTCTCTCAGAGAATGTGTGCAGGAGGATTATCTGTGCTGCATGAACACACATGGGTCATGTTAACCCAAATGTGCTTAACATTTTAGTCAAGTAATTTTAATGTGCAAACATGTTTAATGAGAAACTCTTCATGTCCAACACTACTTATGCAACTGCCATATTTTGGAATAAAAGTCAGACAAGCAAACTAGACTGCTTGCCATAAGTTTCAAAAGATGCTTACTGCAATATTATGTAGGAAGGGGGGGGGGAATAAAATCAAGTGCCCTTATCCCAAGGGAAATATCTGTAGCCTATTCATTGTTTAATTTATTTTGTCTTGAACTAAACCAATAATAGGTTATAAAATAAGTCCAAGTGAGCATACAAACACCAGAGTAGTCAGTATATGAAAAGGCCAATCCTTCTCTCTATAAAATTTTACCTATGTCTTATAATTGCTAAAATAGAGAGTAAACATTTTCTGTGATGAAATTTTAATAAGAATATGTTATCATTCAAAGTGACCATATAAATATTATTGCCTTATGGTAAATTAATAATACTATTTAGAGTATATGTAGGTAGACATTTTCTCCAGGAGAAAGAAATAGTTATATTGAGAAGCATGGCCTTTTGAGTAAGCAATACAAATTCCAATATCGTTTCTAAAGAGAACGGATAGTGTAACAGAAGTCATCTGATATTTTAAGAAAACCAAATAATTTTTAGGAAATCAAACTCATCTAAAGCTATTTTGAATTCTCAAAAGATTCAGTCTGATAAAAAATATTACATATTGCTTACTTTTATCAGTTCATCCCAAATACCCCTAATTGTTCATAAATTAGGAGGTTATGGAATCTTTTCTTCCAGGTGTGTTATTCTTGACACTGCTTCAGTGATTCTCCCAGCAGGTATGAAGGATTCTCTTTGAATGACAGGTCCAGAGCAAGCACTGCTCTGAATGCAAGGGAAGAGCAATAAATATTTTCTTGGAGCTCTTGTTATGATTTATTTTTAAAATCCTAACTAGAGTTATGGGAAGTCTTCATAGTGAAACATTTTCATTTTATTTTTACCTCAACAAAAATGCACCAGCTGTGTAATGGAACTCATTTCAAGTACAGAGATGATGCCATACTATTGAATAACAGAACTTCCTAGAACAAATAGCTATTAAAAGCAGACACTGTCCTTGCAATCAACAAATAATTTACTGTTAAATATGGAATGGACACTCTAAAGCCCAAACATTTTTATACCTTATACCCCCTTTTCTTTAATGTGTCTAAATAACTCAGAGACCCAGATCAAACATTTATACATCCCATGTTCCGTAGGGGAAATTTTATAGAGACAGTCACTTTTAAATTGTGAAAGAGAATTTAATATTTTCCTCTAAAATGTATATATTTACATACTCATATAAACACACATATATAAAATGCAAACACGAGAGGACTTCGATAAATTTTGAGGGGAAAACGAGGAAATCTATATGCATATGCAAGTATTCCACCTTTTACTTAGGCTCCTCAGTGTCGTGTGCTCTATCTCAAACAACTATATTTCCGAACCATGAAAACTTAAATAAAATGTACTCAGAAATTAAGCATGGATGCCATTAACACCATTTGGTTTTGCTATAATAACATTTCAATTGCCCGCATGGCCATTTACATAGCATTACCCATTGTCCTCTCTGCTGCAATTGACTTTTGGAGGTCACTGTCCCTTGATTTTCTCCCTTTAAAGCGAACGTTTTCTAGGCATCAAAGACTTGCTGCTTCAGAGCTCAGCATATTCACAGTTGGCAGTTTCTGTGCAAATAAGAAGCCATGAGATATTGAACCAGGAATCCTGAAATTTTAGTCATTAAAAAATCTTTAGAACAAAACCTTGCAATCTTTAATTTTTAACAAAAGAAATCTAAGGAAGAAGAAAGCTAAACTAACCAATTAAAAAGTAGTAACTACTTACAAGTATGACTTAGGATTCTTCGTGTGGCATTTATTTGTGTGCCACACATTATTTGTGTGGCATTTATTTGTTTTATTTTTAATTATAGGTGTGAAGTAGCTGCCTCACTGATTCATTTACTTCAGTATTAGCTGCTCATGCTCGACGCTCAATCCACTAGATATCTGTCATGATTTTGAATTGGATGCCCATTATCGAGATTGATAGCAGTTATCAAACCTCAAAATACGTGTGTGTTCTCTTTTAAATATTAGCTGTCAGAGTGTGATAAGTTGCGTAGGGTTGTCTGGAGCAGGTCTGACACAGGGCGGCTTAGTTTTCAAGAACCCTCTTTATAGCTGAACTCCATGACAAAGGAGAGAGGTGAGCAAATGCCAACGTGTGCCGAAGACAAACGCCGGGGTTCAGTAACCATTCCCGATAAAGGAAAACAATTTGACCTTCCTAGTTTTGTCTTATAAAATGATTTGTTTAAGTTTTCTCTTTAGAAAACATATGAAGAAGAGAAGACATAGAGTAACCCTGGATGTGCAATGGGAAATATAAGGTATATTAGGATTTCTCAAGGATGGGGTTCTGCCCAGGAATTATGAAATCCTTGAAATATGTCGTCCGTGCAATCGCATTTCATGACATACAGAATCCTGTCATTTAGGAGAGTTAACTTTTATTGGTATAGAGCACTTTCACAAGTGATGTTGAAAAGGGATTTAGCGTTAATATCCTTTTCATTCTATATTTAATATGTAGCGTCAATCAGCTTAGAGTCGATACATATTGGCCTATCAGTACCAGAGCATATCTGCTTTGTTGTAACAATTATTTCTTGCCATTCCCAAATAATCTCCACATATTTTCCTTACATATTTCTCTGTAGACATCTGTACATTAATTCGACCTAATTGGATACTAGATAGCCTTTCTGTTGTCCTAGCAGAAGTGACGGCGCTAATAAGGGAGCTTGGACCCAGTGCTGGCTCTTTAATGGGTACTTTAAAAGTACACAATTGTCCCTTTGTCCATGCAAACTAACCAACACATTCTTCTTCTGCCAGAAGATTACCCTTGGTTTTCTTATCTCTTTTTGAGTATAACTTTAAAACAGAATTCACTTTTAGCCAAGCAAAGGCAGTATTTTAATTAAGTGGGAAACTTGAAAGCCAGGCGTTTGCAGAGAGGGCTCCACTGCTTCCTGCAACCTTTCTGAAAAGGACAGGGGGTTAAAACAAACCTCCCACTTTTATTTTCAAAGGAAAAAAAATCAGAGCTAACGATAATCTCTCCATTAGTATTATTAATCGTGTTCAGATTTCTTGACATGCTTTCGAAGCAGACAGACTTGTCATGAGCATCACATTTGCAAGCACTGTCAGTTGCTGAAGGCTCTGCTGAAAGCACAGAAGTGTGTTAACAGGAACTGCGAACGGCCTTTGGGGAAAAATTGGCTTCCCTTCGACTGAGCCCAGCTGCTCCCAAAGCAAGTCTCTGCATTGTACTCCACACTCCTATTAGTGCTCGGAGAGTACTTGACCCAGCATCATTTCCTGAAGTACCGTTTCAAATTCTAAGCCCTTTGCTCATTCCCTTTGAGTCATCTAATGTGAGTGGTATGCCATCTACCCCCAGAACAGTGATTCCAGCATGCGTATCCAATGGTTACTTGCACCAGGGCTTAGCTACGCAGATTGGTGGATATACATTTTCCATCTTCTCCCAAACATTTGACTCTTTAGTTCTGCTATGTCTCTTAGCACTTATGTCATTGATAATTATCTAATAAAACCCATAGTATTAAGTTCATAGCTAGAGATCATCCCAAGATGTTCAGAACAATAGTGTCTTGAAACGCTTCAAGCACACGGGAAGCACTCAACGAAAACAGGGTGGCATATTTGTGGAAACATATCTAACTAGGAGATCATTTCCGGTCTACTGATCTGTTTTATAATTAATGTTCTATTGATGGTGTCATGTAATGGTAGTGTATTTCTGTAGGCTGGTCAAGGGAATAGGCTAAGTTTACATGGTTATATTTAGTTCCAACAAAGCAGTAGCTGCAGCATAATCAGTTTGAATAAGTAATCAGTTAGGCAATTGCTTCACGATTGCTTTCCCCCTTGGGTCTAGGAAGTCCCTAACTTACATACTTTTATAGAATTAGGCAAGGACTAGCTGAGTTTGGCATCTGAACTGTTTTAGCTGGGAGTTCATTGTATCTATTGTTCACACCCATTGGGAGTCCAAGCTGCCCTTCCGATCAACACTGGACTCAAGGTCTTCATAGAGATGGTGTGAAATTCTGTTTTACAGATTTTCCATGAAATTAATACACCACAATATAGTCTCTAAGGAGCAAACGGCTACCCACAGCAACACACTCACACACAAACACATAAAAGCCAGATATACTGTTCCAATGTCTACTTCTTGATCTGTGTATAGTTTTCACATGAGCGCAACTACGTGCCTGGAATTCCCAGTCTTCACAGTGTTGTACACGATTTGTTATAATCTATATAGTTGAATGCCTTTACATAGTCAATAAATGCAATTAAACATAAAAAAATTGCCAGATATATTGACAGAGGGAAAAAAATCACTAATTCCAGGAGTGGCAGCAGCGCTATTCTTAAGCTCTTTACTAGCGGCAGTCATATATCAAGACTCCATGGGAATGGTCCTGAGAAATATCTTTTGCTCTGTAAGATTTTAGAATTCATAGTAATAATGGAACTTTACTGGAAATGTTTCTTCTTAGTTCCCTAGGTAAAAGAAATAGCACGGTCATATATGCAAATCAACGTGTGGATTATCACTTTAAATACACAACTGGAGGCATTTCTCTCATAAAACAGAAGTTGTATGAGCCCCGAATAAACTGTAAAAAAAAAACCAAACGCATGCTCTAAAATTGATTGTGGTGGTCATTGTACATGTCTTACAATTATTGAACTATTGAATTTTGTTATATGGTGATTATATGCCAATAAAACTGTTAAAAGTAAAAAAAGTAGAAGACCTTATCAAATGCATCAGAATAAGAGGTGTTGATTCAATTTTATACTTGTTGAAATGTGATACACATTAAAACCTTCACGCAAGCTGGCGGAGAAGCATGGGTAGCCACTCTTTGTTACTATAGAGTAGGTCATGGAAATGCCTAAAAGGTCTTATAATTGTTTTAACCCTTGGAACTATTCACATCGTTCATTAGTGCTAAAGTTATAAAAACATACTCCGATAGATCTATATACACAAATACTCATATGCATTTACATATTCCTAACTGCACTTATACCATTTAAAGGGCTTTTTCTTATTTCTTTAATGCCTTTTGGAAGCTATTTAAAAGAAAATCACTAAGAATAAATGATAAGAAAAGTAGTCATGTATCGTACAAAGAAAGGCAAACCAAATATCAATAAATATCATTAATAAATAGAATGAGTAAGTCCTTGAATCTGCGGTAGCCTTTTGGTCTAATAGAAACTCAGAGGCATTCTATGGTTGCATCTGTTGATGCTGTTCTTCAACTGCACAGCCTTCCCCAGGTCTCCACGCTGGCACCGGGGAGAGCACAGCCCTGCAGTTGAATGTGCCCGCTCACACTCCACCTGGTTTCTGGAGAAAGATAACAGAACCGCTCCCTGGTGTTTTCAGTTCTTCCTTGAGATGACTTAATTCATCAGAAGCAGGGTAAGCAATAAAAAATAAGGTTGAAGCTTGTGCTTTAGTATGAACATAAACTGTGCCTTATATATATTCAAATTCCTGTCTAGTTGAGGGAAATATTCATGACTAATATTAAAGCAAGCCCAGAATTAGGCAAAATGCAACAGACATATATTGAAGTGAGCATTTTATTATGTGCTATGTCAGTCAGATTAAAGAAAAGGGTGCACGGCACCGACAGGATATTGCATGTATATCAAGCAATCTATTTATATGTGACAGGGAGGGTTTGATTTCTGGAAAGAGTGACAACCCAATGAAATAACTACTCGCCTTTAAAATTACTATAGTATAAATGTACATCTTTTAAGATGGAATTTTGAATTGCAATTAACTAAATGTAGATAAATATGCTCAGGAATGAATAGTGACACAAGGAAAGACGGGTTGGAGAAATCTGTGTAAATGCAAAGGTTTTTCAAGCCATTAGTGGTTGCATCCAGGACAGAACACTGGAAAGGGCGGCCATGCCCTTTAACCATCTAAGAGCAAGAGCGATTATACAAGGTCATATTCGTGTGCAACCCAGGGAAAGGGAAGCTATGGAGAGGAGATAATTGCCAGTATGAAATACATATATATATATACACACTAATTTGTTGTTATTAACACCACCTGATCAGGAAACAATTCTATGGATAAAATCAGTGCTGCAATACGCTTTATATTGGTAAAGTTCAATTAAAACTATAGATTTTTCTGCTTCTACTTCTCTAACTCCCTCATTAAAAAAAAAAAGGGATAAAGTCTTAGAAGCAAGAAACGCTGGCCAAAGTCCTTAACAGTAAATTACTCTCTTTCCTTCATGGATATCACGACTGAGAGACTTCTGAAAGAGAGAGAGAAAGGAGGGGAGAGACAGGGAGGAAGAAAGAGGAAGAAAAGAGAAACAGAGGCCACTAACTTTGCTATTAGCAAAAACAATGTGCAGTGAAGCAGAAATTCTTTAGATTCATAATCATTACACTTGGATGCTCAGAACACATACTGGATTAGGAGAAAGAACAATCAATGGCCAATCGACTTTATTTCCCTTGCTTAAATTATAATTTGTCTGACTTCTGTATATTCCAAGTATTAACTGAGCCAATCACACACGGACAACCTGACAAAATATCTCCAGTATGCTCACTGACAGAAAAACACAGGCAAGGTGTGCTGCTTGTCCAGTTAGTCTTACTGCAGCAGCTGAAAGAGCTATGGCTGAAGCCCCTCACTCTGATTTCCAGGGGTTTAGGCAATATCCGAGTGGTGCATGTGGGGGAGCTACAGGACAGAAGCAATCAGAACTGGCTCTGTACAGCAATAATGGCAAACTCTCTTGCTCATAACCTTTCCTTCTTTGTTCAAAAGGGAGCTTCCATTTTCAACTGCAATCTGTGACTTTTGAAACGAGCATGAAGGAATCTTGCCGACAGATACTTCTGGTTGATTTCTTTTCCTTCCTTCTTGCCAATCTAAAGGAAAATCACGATGGCAGCATTGTGTGCAGGTGAGAGGTAGCGGACTTCCCGAAGACAATTAAGCTTCCCCAATCTGAGGTTCCTGGAAGGATTATGTATTTAGGAAGTGTTCATCATCATTGTCCACTAATAGCACAGTTCAGTGGATATTAGCCATACACACATTGAAAGCAAGCCATTGCCACGGTCCCCAGACAAAAATCTTAGATCGAATATTTGATAGCTTCAATTTTCATTTTGCATTCTTAGCTGCAACTTGGTGCACTGCTAATGCTATCTTAATTCTATAAGTACATTTTGTTGTGAAACAAATAAATAAAAATTATGATCTAAACTTTAAAACCTAAGGCCCAAAGTATGGTAAAAGTTACCTTTAATTGGCTAGGTGCCTCATCTATCTAGCTATCTATCTGACCTTCCTGATTGGTCTAATTGTAAGGATTTGAGTCTTCACCTTGTAATCCATACTGACTGAATTCTGCAGCCTATCTGCCCATCTGTCAGAATTTCTGTTTGCTCTTTTTCCTTCTTTTCCACCTTAAAGTTCAGCTTTTGTGCTGCATAATGACAAGTCAATTTGCAACACATCGGCTTAAGCTTAGTGGAGATGTCCTCTTTACATAAAATATACATATTAGGTCCTATAAAATCTTGTTTGGATACCTCTTATTAGAGAATCTTAAATTTTCATAAAAGTTTTGGCAAAACGGTGACCAGTTTTATTTTTCTAACACTTACAGAAACATGGAAGAGGCAATACAATATACTTTAGTCTCTGTTAGGAATTAACTCTTTATATGATCACTTTAAAATGTTTGCAGTTAACATGTATGTGTCTAACTATATCTAGTCATGTGTACTCTCCAAATGAAAATGAGCTGGTTCTAGTGCAGCAAATTTAGTGCCATGTTCCTACAATTAGGCATAGGCCAAAGTTTTCTAAGTAAAAAAAGAAAGAAGTAGTTGTCCTTTTCTTTATGTCAAATTAGATAACACAGTATATGGAAAATATCTTTCTGGTTGCCCCTACAAAATCAATGCATATTCCAAAATACTGATAAAAAACAAACAAAAAAAAACATGGGATGGACTACTCTCGGAACCTTGGTTAATTTGGGGATTCAAGCTGATGCTAATTGGCAAGGAACATTCAACTTTTCAATGTCTACTGATTTGCTTATGATGACATTGCTACCATTTTTCTTGTTTTCAAGTGCCACACTTTACCTATGACTTCTGATAGTACTTGCAAACGTTAGGTTTGGGGTCAACTATTCTGGGTCAGGGTTCTCAGTTGCTGTAACGTGTGATCGAGTTGGAACCATCCTATAGTGACCTTATACACAACAGAACAAAACCCTGCCCTGTCCTTTACTATCCTCACAATTGTTCGGATGCCTAAGCCCATGGCTGCAGCCACTGTGTCAATCCATCGCCTTGAGAGCCTTCTTCATTTTTGATGCCCATCTACATTTTCAAACATGGCGTCTTTCTCCAGGGTCTTGTCTCTTCTGACAACATGTTGAAAGTATGTAAGACCAAGTCTCACCATCCTTGTCGCTAAAGGAGTGCCCTGGCTGTACTTCTTCCAAGACAGATTTACTTGTCCTTTTAGTAGTCCATGATACTTCAAATATTCTTTTCCCAGCACTACAATTGAAATGCATTAATTCTTCATCCATCTTCTTTATTCAGTCTCCAACTTTCACATGTATACAAGAAAATGAAATTACCATGGCTTGGTTCAGGCACACCTTAGTCAGCAAAGTAATATCCTTGCTTTTTAATACTCTACACATGTCTTGTGCAGCATATTTGCCTACAGCAATGGGTCTTTTTATCTCTTGATTGCTGCTTCCATGAGCAGTGGTTGTGGATCCAAGCAAGACAAAATCCTTGACTACTTAAAACTTATCCCCATTTATCATGATGTTCCCTACTGGTCCAATTGCAAGGATGTTGGTCTTCTTTGCATTATAATCTACACTGACTGGATTCTGCAGTCCCAGATCTTCATCTGCAAGCACTTCAAGTCCTTCTCGCTTCTATCAAGCAAGGCTGTCTTACCTAGATATCACAGGTTGTTGATAAGCCTTCCTCCATTACCGATGCCACATTGTTCTTCATATGATTATTTTGTCAGCATACATATTGAATAAATATGGTAAGAGGATGCAACCCTGTTGCATAGCTTTCTAGATTTAACTTGAACTTACATGTGATCCGTTGAGGGTTTGTTGCGCAGTCAGCCCTGGCTTGGTTTTAACCACTGATATTGAGCCACTCCACTTTCTCTGCCAACAGATATAATTAATTTGATTTCTGTGTATACCATCTGGGGAAGTACAGGTGTGTAATCTCCTTTTGATTTATTGAAAGAAGAATGTAAGTATGAAGAAGTCAATGATCTTACAGAATTCTGTCATGTGGTGTCCAGCTTCAGTAAATTCCATCACCAAGACTGTATTTTCTAGCTATTGCTGCTTCTTCTTTGTTTCCAGCTTTTGCTTTCCACTCACCTATAATTATCAACTCACATTGATTGTAAACTCGATCAATTTCCAATTGCAGCCATTGGTGGAATTCTTCAATTTCCTCATCACGGGGTGTGTGGTTAGTGCATATATTTGAATAATAGTTGTACTTACTGGATTTTCTTGAAAATAAATAGATAAAATCCTATCACAGACAATAATTTACTGAGAATTGATTTTGAAGTGTTCATTTTCACAGGGAATGCGGTGCCCTTCCTCTTGGCTGTGTCATTCCTGGCATAGGAAATGAAATATATTTTTTGATATGTGCGTATTTATTTACTTATTTAAATCATTTTATTGGGGGCTCATGCAACACTTTTCACACTCCATACATCCATCCCTTGTGTCAAGCACATTTGTACATATGTTGCCATCATCATTCTCAAAACATTTGCTTTCTGCTTGAGCCCTTGGTATCAGCTCTTCATTTTTCCCCTCCCTCCCCGCTCCCCCTTTCCTCATGAACCCTAGATAATTAATAAATTATTATTTTGTCATATATTATACTGTCCACCCTCTCCCTTTACCCACTTTTCTGTTGTCCGTCCCCAGGGAGGGGGTTATATGGAGCTCCCTGTGATCTGTTCTGCCTTTCTGAATGGCCATACTAGTCAATTTCCACTCGCTGATGCCTACGATACTGATCTTTCTACTTTACACTTCAATTTTGATAATTTTCAATGTTCCTAGTTTCATACCCTGCACAGTCCAAGTTGTGATCCTCAGCAGGGTTTTGCAGCTGTTTCATCTTCCTTTGAGCCATGCCTCCTCAGCAGATGAAGATCCTAAAGTCTCCCCTCACACAGGCTTCACCCCGCTTGCTTCACCAAGGCTGACTATGTCTGAAAAAGCAGCACCGCCTCAGTTACACATTCGGAATGCCCTCAGACCCAAGTTTCCCCTCTTCTATGTCCAACAATGGTGTGTTACCACTCATTAGATGTTCAGTATCTGACAACGCTTAAAAACCATGCATAAGGTTGAAACTGATCCACTTTGGGTGACCCTCCTGGCACTTGGAATACCAGTGACATCGCTTCCAGCATCACAACACACAGTCCACCACAGGACTAGAAACTGACAGACAAGTGGTGGAGGGTTCTCATACTTTTATATGATGCATTCTAATACAACACGAGTAATTCTATGATGTGATCCAATGTCATGAAATCAACATCCATGGTTGAATCTAAAATAACACAATCAACTCTGTGAGCTGCTAGTTGCTGTAGTGGAATGGAGTCCCCTTGATTATGTCATAGTCTGATGTAATTGAAAGATAGATCCTTTGAGTGTTTGTTCAGCCTACTCTGTGTTAAGCAGACTATGTGGGAAAGCTTCACTTCTGCTGGATCTGGACCTGCATTGATGGATTGTCTTCTTGTCATATTCCTTACTGATACCAGGAGCCTTCAACTGAGATCAACTGTCCATCGTAAATTCATTCAACTTTACATCTACCAGGCTGTTTTGTATTTCACCAGCCTCCATAGCTACACACGTCAGGAGACGTCTCTAGTTCACCATCTAACCCATAGACATGGACAGAAATTAACTTGCCCACTTCTAGAATTCTGTGATGAAAAAAAAAAACCTGCAAGGGAAGGTCTTCCCTCTCCTACGTGGTTACTGTGGCTCAGAATTGACTCAATAACAGTGAGTCTTAAGTTTTAATGTGAGACAAAGCAAGACATTTATTGATTTGCTTATTTGGAACTAAAAACAAGATTGAAACAACAACAACAAAAACCTTTTCTACTAGCTCCTTCAAGGAACTAACCCAGCGAACAACAAATATAAGCAGGCTGAGATCTTAAGAACGTGCGGGATCCATCCAGAAGTGGGAGAGAGTATGAAGGGAACAGAGCAGAATCTGAGAGAATCAACACCTAGAATGGGGAGCACAGACAGATCTCTCAGCACAAGGCTAGGTAAAATTCCAAACAGAACTCAAGCTCATTGCCATTTAGTCTATTTTAACTCATAACCACCCGATAGATCAGAGTAGAGCCTCTCCTGTGGGTTGATGAGACTGTAAGTCTTTAAAGGAGAACAAAGCCTCATCTTTCTCCCACATAGCAGCTTCTGGTTTTCAACTACTGACCTTGTAGCTAGCAACTCAACTTGTAATGTTACCCACTATGCCACCAGGGTTCCTTTTACTACAAACAAGGCGTTCGGAAATGGGGCTAAACCAAGGAAATTGTAGATCAATTTTATAAGGTGATGCTGATGGAACATGGGAGTTCATGGGCTATGGAACTAGGAAATCATGATGGCAGACTGCGGTGTTGGAAGAGAGTGCTGTTGTATCCCTTTGAGGACTGAGATGACTGATCATAAATAGGACTAGGAGGAACTGCAACCACCTCAGGATGAGGGGTCTATTTCGGAAAGGCCATGCATAGGGAAATACTTGCCCCCTGCCCACAACCACACACTATGGGAAAGTCTGTAGAGAAATGCCCATGGGAGAGAGATATAGAAAGCCTTATACCTTCACCATGGGAAGGTTGTGCTCCACCACTTTCACAATTCTATGTGTAAAATCTAAAAGCTATACTTCATTTGTATTGAATCCCAGAGATTAAGCAGCCAGAATTTTTGAATCAGCACTCACAATATATATCCTAAGGATATGAGTGTCTTCTAGTGGTTCTTAGGAAAAATACCAAGCCCACCATAGGAATATAGATTCTAACTCATAGTGAGTCTGTAGAGAAGAGCAGAGATGACCTAGGGAGTCGGGGGACAGGAATGTTTCAGAGCAGCTTTGCACACTTTTCTCTCACAGAGTGACTGATGTGTGTGAGACCCCAAGTGACAGTTGGAGGTCAGACATTTGGTCACTGTACCACTAGACACCCATTCAGGAAAAAAATGCCCCACAAAAATTAGGAAATAGGATTTAAAGGAATACACAGTTTTCAATAATAAAATGGCCCAAGACTAAGAAAAAGATATTCAATCAAAAACAATGAAAAAAGTTAGACTATGGTACTAAATATGGATGATGACAGCAAAAACAACACAGAAAACAGATTATTTGATTATCAAAACCAACCCCACTGTTATTGAATTGATTTTAACTCATAGCAACTCTATAGAACAGAGTAGAGATTCTCCATAGGCTTTCCAGGGTTTAAATCTTTACAAAGCAGAATACTATACCCGTATCCCTTGAAAATACTAGTGGGTTCAAACCACCAATCTTTTGGTTAGCAATCCAACCCTAAACTCATTGTGCCACCAGGGATCCTTAGTTAGGTGAATTCAAGGGAAAAAATGAAGGAAGAAAATAAGAGACTCAACCAGGAAACAGAAAACAGCACAAAAGAGAGACAGAGAGAGGGCCTCCTTGAATTGAAGGATAAGTAAATGAATTAGAAAAAGTAAGAGAGACACCCAGCAATAGGCTTGAAAAAGGAAAGCTAAAATAAATACATTCAAATACTAAATGAATAAAATTATCAAGCCTCAAAGGAATTAAGAGAAAAGAACAAAGAAAAGTAAATGAAAAAAATGGATTCAATTAAGAAAGTTCTTAGAATGATTGGAATCCTAGAGTATCTTGGTCACCATAAAGGCTTAGAAATGATTTCCTCAGAGACCATCAAAGGTAATTTTACAGACGTGGACAGACAACAAAGCTTGCATGTACAGGAAATTACTTGAAGCAACAATAAGAAAAAAAATACCCCAAAATGAACTTTGTTCTGTATCCTAACAAAAATTCTTGAAAAACATCAAGGGGAGAATTTTAAAAGCAGCAAGTGAAAAGCAATGTAACATGCCGGATTTATTCCATAAGGATCTATGTGGATTTTGCCATACAATCAGGCCAAAAACAGTGATGTGACATGTATAGAATACTGAAATCAACTAACTGCCAAACAAAATTATTAGGAATTGGCAATGATTTATCAAATTCATCCTTTTTGTTGTGTACATGAACATACATTTGCCATAAGGTGATAAATTGAAGATAAAAGAAGGAGAAAATATTCCATACAACCAGTAAACAAAAGAGTATGAATGACCATATTCATATTACATAAAATAGCCTATAAATTAAAAATGGACTCACTAAGCCTAATATGGTTTTCAACATTTTCTGCTTGAATGTGTGTGTGTGTGTGTGTGTACTTTATTCGTATTGGGGTTTATCTCGGATATGTTATGTCATTGGAAGTCACCCTCTTGAATTTTGTTATATGTGTTTTTTTCTGTTTTTCAGTAAATGAAACCCAGGATTCGATGAACCTATAGGGACAGCAAGTAGAATAAGGGTTTTGGAAGGTGTGGGGGAGGGGAGGGCAGAGTGCTGTGTTACTGTGGGAAATAGGTGAACAAGAGCCTGATGTCAGTAAGGAAAAGAGTGATTTGAAACTGACTGTGGCAGCAAGTGTACAATACTACTTGATGTGATTGACCTATGGAATTATATATCTGCACTGACTCCGAATAAAAAGACTTTGAAAAAATATATACAAAAAAGAAAAAGAAAGCTTTATAACCTCAGAAACCCTGAAAAGAGGGTCTTTATGATTTGGAATTGACTCGGTGCAATGGGCTATTTTAATTATTTATTCACAATGATGTCATAGATGATACTCTGAGACCAACTGAGGGTTATTTGTGGCGTCATTTACGTAGAGGTCTTCATTGGTTTTCTTTGTTGTTTCAGTTATAAATGCAGGACTGGGGGCATTCCTGCTGCGAGCTCTTCTGGGTTAAAATGATTTATAGGAAAATGCTTCTATCACTTCATAAAAAATTGCTTAAATAATTTCCCAAGTCTTCAAGTTCAATAATGAGGATAGATGGCTTCAAAAAGTAAGTGGGAAACATTTCAAGTTTTCAAAAAAAATTTTTTTTTAAGTTCGGGAAAGGTAAATCCATAGAGACTGTAACTGGATTAATACTTATCTAAGGACATAGCCAGGGCGGATTGGGGGAAATGGGGAGCTAACAATAATGAGTATGAGAAGAAATTGTTCTGAAATTGATTGTGGTGATGACTGCATACTCTTCTTAATATGATTAAATGATTATATTGTATGGTATGTGAATTATATGGCAGTAAACCAATTTTTTAAAGATTACAGCACAGAAAAGAGAAATAGTGCATGAGTAATGAAAGAGCTAATTCACCAATCATATATTAATGATAAATTTAGATTAATCTAACAAAATGCATCAAAACATGAAATAAATACACTTTAATGTGAAAGGAGAAATAGACAATTTCATAATAACAGCAGACTTCCACAGCAGTTTCAATTATACATATGATCCAAAAAAGCTCATAAATACTTTGAGTACATATATCAAATTACAGCTGGTAAATATTTAGGGAATATTTTTATCTAATTCTAACTGACACATATATAGAATACTCCACCTAGGATCATAATAATACACATTCTGTTCTGATGTACACTGATAATTTTCCAGAAAAGACCATATACTAGGACCCAAACAAGTCTGAACAAGTTTAAAAAGATTGAAATTATTAAAAGCTTCTTCGATGGCCTTAATGATATGCAGATGGAAACCAAAAATAAGAAAAATAAAAGAAGAGAAACAAATGTGTGAAAACTAAATTACACACTAATAAAAAACGATTGGGATGAAAGAAATTGAAAGAGAAAATTTTTAATTCCCAATAGTTACCAAAAAACAGAAAGAAAAGAAAACACCACATATGAAAACTTTTGGAATACAGCAAAAGATATACCCAAAAGGAAATGTATCCCAGTAAATACAATAAAAAAAGAAAATTATATAAAGTCATTCACATAACCTATAATGTGAAAAGAATGAAAAGGTAGATATATTGATGGTGTCCAGGCAGCAAGCATGAGAGACACTCCTTAGCAAGTTCCAGAAAGTTCTAAGGAAGCAGTCCTTGCTTCTTGAAACTGGAGGATTGACTTTAAAGATAAGTGTACCAAGTTTCTTTTCTTTCTGAAAAACCCTAAATATCAACAGCACAGGCTGAGATTTTCTGACTGCCCTGCACCCCCAAACTGCAGGACCAAGTGTGTGAGTATACCAGCGGGCACATGTCCTCACAATGCTCTCTGTCTTTTGTCAATCGCTCTTAGTTTTCCTTCACCTTTTCTCTCTAGGAAACCTATCTTCCATGCACACATCTCCGCCATACTCACAGCCATGGGTAGGTGCTGTCCTAGCCAAAGAAGCCAAGTCATAGGTTTACTCTTGCATTTTCTGTTTATTTTATTATAATCTATATCTCTTTTCTATCCCTACTCCTCTCTTCTGGCCATAACCTCCTGCAACTAAGTGCATCTTCAGGAAGACACAGGCAAATCACAGCCACCTAACCAGATTCCTTTCTTCAAGTGGTAAATAAGCAGATCTCTCACCTCCACCACAGCGGCTTCAGAGCATACTTCCCTTATAAGAGAACAGTCTCAATCCCTATTCCCACCTACCCAGGGAGCCCTGCCAAAGGATGCAAGCTTTTATCCAGCACCTGGTAACCTAGGCAACATGCTATAGGCAACTAGGATATTAAACTGATATTTTGAGCTGGTCAAAACAATTCATAGACTATTAAAATTTTTTTTAAAACTGGACTTTACCTTGAATTCATTTGTAGCAGATCTAAGGAAGTAAAATACTCCCTTGAACTTAAAGCTAAAATGCACTAGCGAGAGATAAGCAGATGATCAATATCCCAAGATTAGGGGAGTCTTGGACTCTGGTATGCTTCAAAACTACTGCTTTGAGGTGCCCAAGGGATGGCAACCCAGGAACATCCTAACATTGCTGTTTGCCCACTCTCTCTCCTTTTTTCGTGACATGTGTTAGCCTACCAAATATAGCTCTACCTTTCTATATGAGTGTGGCGGAAATACTTTCCATATCTTCAAGCCTCATGGTTTGTGTAATTAATGTCTACTCACCTAAGTATTAAGGCTGTCTAAATTAAATTTATGTATGACATTGTAAAAACATGTTCTGCACATGTATAAATGTCTTTTCCCAATAGTGTTTTAAATTTTATAACTTTGACTAAAATAATGGTACTATCATCAGAATTACCTTGTGCCCTTAGGGGATAATTTATGATGTACTCAAAAAAAAAAAACCCAACAACGAATAGAAACAAAGCCAGATGCAAAATGATAGAATTTTGCAAGACTAGCAAGGTTTTTATTGCAGATTTTTTTTTCAACAACACAAAAGATGACTATAAATGTGGACCTCTCCTGATGGAAAACACTGAAATCAAACTGTATATCTCTGGGAAGAAACCATGTAGAAACTCAATATCAGGAGGTAAAACCAGCCAAGGGAATGTCCGTGGAATAAACCATCAGCTACTATGTGAAAATTCAGGTTGAAGATGAAGAAAGCTAAAGGAAAGCCTATAGACACCCTTGAGTATATCCCTCCTGAAATTTAAGAGCATCTGAAAGATTTGATTCATTAAACACTTCATTGACAGAAGACCTGATGAGCGGGGTGACATAACAGTATTATACATGAAGACAGCAAAAGATAAGAAAAAAAGACCGGAAAGAAATAAAAGATCAACGTGAATGTCAGAAGACACTCAAACTTTCTCTTAATTGTTCAGTAGCTAAGGCACTTGGAAGAACTGATGAAGTCAAACAGCAGAACAGAAAATGTTAATGTTTGTTCTGCTGTGCACAGGATGGGATGAGTTGGAACCAACTCAATGGTACCTAATAACAGCACAGTGAACAGTGGACAGTTACAAACCATAGACATGTGTCTGGATTTTGAGCCCCCACATGATCATAGCTCTACTGTAAGAAACACTAGTTCTTGTGAGATGGCCCTGCTTGGTACTTACTCTGATGAGGATATCACTGAAGATATGGGTACCATTCCAAAGTGTAGTGGAAAAATCAGAGGGTGCCAGGCTATTCAAAACAGAGTCTGCAGAGAGACTTCCAGCAAGATGTGACCAGGTAAGTAGATTGTGCTGGGAGCTCCAAGGGGATCACTTAGATTAGGGAACAGGAGGCTAAGGGGAGGGTGGTGCTGGGGGAGCATGTGATTAAGACTTCCGGCACCCCAGAGCTCTTCTCCAACTTGGGGGCTACCCTTACACCCACCCTCAGTTTTATTCATCTTAGAGAGCCAGCTCTCTGGACTACCCTCAGTGCTCCCTGCTACGCCTAGATAACAGTCCAATGTGGCTCTTGCAGTAGTGACCAGAGGTCGTCTGCTGCCAGTCCGTGGCCCATATAGCCATGGACCCCGCCCACTGCCTGCCTGTGGTTCTTCCTGCCATGGAGGAACCAACCCACATGGTTCAATTGAGACTTTTGCTGCTGTGTCACCCACCAGAGGCCCCTACAGCCTGGCCAGAGCCCACACACCAGCCACCCATGGCTTGTCCTGCTGTGACAAGGCCCTCGAACCATCGGATCACAGCTCACACAGCCGCAACCAGAGCACAAGGGCCATCTGCGCTACCGTGGTTCCTACAGCTGCAGCTGGAGCGCACTTGCCACTCATCCAAGGCTCCTCCTAATGTGGCTGGGCCCCACTCATTGCCTGATCGCGGCTTCTGCAGACCCTATAGACGCGGCTGGAGCCCACCTGCTGCCCACCTGTGATGGTGAATTTTTGAGTATGGATCTCCTGTACTGTTCACCTGTGGCTCTAGTCGCTGCAGCTGGAGCTCACCTATCATATTCCTGTGGTTATTGATGCTACAACCTGAGCTTGCCCACTGTCTGCCTGTGATTCTCTCAGCCGCAGCCAGATACCCCACCCCACCCTTGCATTAACTGCCAAAGGCACATACCTATGCAGCCAGAACCCATCTGCCATCAACCTATGGCTCTTGCCATCACGGCAGAACTTTGCCTGCTGCCTATGACCATCCCCCTTGCCAGCCTGCCACACTATGCAGTTCTCCTGCCGGTTTTCACTGGCTTCATGGTCTCCCCACTAGACAGTCCTGGCCCTGCTACACCCCTATTGACTCAGCCCGGTCCAGTGACATAACTGTTGAGCAGCTACAGCCCTTCTGCCAAATAGCCCATATCTGTGACCCCCACAATGGCCAGCCCCAGTCATAGGGCTCCCCTGTTGGTACTGCCCAGACCCACAGTCACCCCGTCAGCCTGCCATGGTCTGGCAGCTTGAAGTCTTCTGCTGGCCCCAGCCTGCACCTTCCGTAGTCTCCAACCACCAGTTCAGACATAGCTCAGTTTCCCAAGCGATAGACCAGCACAGAGCCACCCTCACTGCCCACAACCTCCCTACCCACATTGTCTGAGAAGGGAACCTGATAAGCCCTCCAAATAGCCTCTCAGAGAACAAACTCAGGGATTGTTGACATCTGGGAAAATAGCACAGAGCTCCTTCAAAACAACACAAAGACAGCATTTCTCACTAACAACCTTTACAAGAAAGCAAGAGAAGCAAATGCAAAAGCAAGGATGACCTGAATCTAACAACATTCATAAAAGAGACAGATGTTGATCTGGCACAAAAAGAAATTGTCTGAATGCTGCTTAGAGGCTGCGGTAGTTACATAATCTTTTGTCAACTTGAGACTATTAAGAGTGAATGGGTGATGCTTAGCCTGTCACACAGGTCACAGCTTGATGACCACATTTGGAGGTGCTAAGGAGATAAGTAGCTCACTGGAGGCAGGACACAGATTCTCTCTGTGAGACATTCTTGCTGACAAGACACATAGAGCTGTGCTAGAGCCCTGGAGCTGGAGAAACTACATGGAGACCCTTGCCAGTGCTGAGATGCTTCCATTGTCACTTGATCCACAAGACTCTTTACCCACTATCCTGTGATCTTCCTGCATTTGCATGTGTTTCATGAGTTTGAAGAGTAATTTATAGATGGGTATCAGACATATGAGCTAATTTTGGACTTATGAACTTGATCTGTACTGGGCTCAGATGTTTACTCAATATATAACTACTCATTTATATAAAGATCCTTTTTGTACACATGAGTCTCCCTGGATTTGTTTCTCTAGTCAACCCAGACTAACACAGAGTCATACAGGATATGAGAGAATCAATACAGAAAAGGGTGAACCAATAGAGAAGGTAAAGTTCCCATACCAACAGGAAAGACAAGGGTTAAGGGACTTAGCAAATTAATCATTAAACAAGATAAAAGACCTCACCAACAGACTAGACGTGAATAACCGTATCAGATATGGAGAAGATAGTCATTTAAATTTCAATGAATGGGAAAGGCAGTCAAGCAATGCAATCAAAAAAGTTGCAGAAAACTTGGGGACAATGAGTGATACTATGGAGAGGGACAACATTTAAATGATTGGGATTCTGGAATAGGATGCAACAAAGAAAACAGCGAAAATAGCAAGGGAATTACTGGAAGAAAACTCCCCAACTAAATAATTGAGAATCAGACAACCATTCAGGAATCAGAGAGGGCAGCAATAGACTGAACGCCAGGAAGAACACACCAAGGCATAGTCAAACTATCCAACTTTGAGGAAAAGGAGAAAATCATAATTGCAGGTAGAGAAAAAAAGGCAATCACTATCAAGAGTACTCAGATAAGAATATGCTCAGATTTATCAATGGAGACCATGAAGAAGAGGAGTTAGTGGAATACTGTCTGCTGAAAGATAAAAGAGAAGAATTCCAATGCAAGAATCCTCTAGTCCATCAAACAATACATTAAAATAGACAGAGGTAAGACTTTTCCCAGGCAAGGAAACACTCAGATAATATGTTAAAAGAAACCCAGCACTACAAAATGTTCTCACCAATTCAGTTTAGACCATAGACCAACATTCACAAAGCACAAATAGACCACCACATAGCACAACTTCGTCCAGAACTCAAAACACCAAACATAACCCCAAGATAACAGTGAACCAACAGTGAAAAGAAGTCAAGAAGGAGTGCCCACACACATGTACACAGCACACTGACAAGGAGGGAGTTAGGAAAATACCTAACACAAAGAGTAGAAGATGGCAACAAAGAATCAACAGGTGGGTACAATAACTCTAAATGTCAATGGTCTGAGATCACCCATTAACAGACAAAGGCTAGCAGAATGGATTAGAAATCATCACCCATCAATCTATTGTCTGCAAGTGTCATATCTTAAGCTTGCAGACAAAAATAGGTTGAGAATCAAAGGTTGGCGAAAAGTATAACAAGCAAACAGCAATTTAAAGCAATCATGTTTTGCAATCCTAGTCTTTGACAAAATAGATCTCAGGTTGCAAGTCACAACAAAAGATAAAGATGGGCACTATATAATTCCCAAGGGATCAGTATACCAAGAGCCAGTGAACATAATAAATATATACACATCCAATGAGAGACCTGAGAAATTCATCAAATTCTTTAAAAGACGAAAAAGGAGATCACAGATTCAACAATCATAGTAGGTGACTTCAATACACTCTTTTCAGAGAAAGATAGATCAATGAAAAAGAAGCTTAATAAGGAGACTACAGAGTTAAATCTAGATTTAGGCATATTAGACATGATAGATATATTTAGAGCTCTCTGCCTGAATGCAAAACAAAATTCACATTCTTTTCAAGTATACATGGCACATATTTGAACTAGACAATATGCTGGGACATAAGTCAAGCCTGAGTAAATTCAAATATCTAGAAGTCAATCTAACTTCCTTCTCAGACCACCAAGCCTTAAAACTGGAAATCAATATAAGAAAGGTAAAAAACAAGGGTAAACACTTGAGGAATGAACAATGTGCTTCTCCAAAATGAGTGGGTACTGGCCCGAATTAGAGATGAAATCAGGAAGTTTTTATAAACCAATGAGTATACAACATACCAAAGCTATGGTATACAGAATAAACAGTTATCAGAGGATGCTTGATAGTGACAAATGGTCACATGAAAAAAGAAGAGAGACTTATGATTGATATGCTCTCACAAAGCTTCCAAAATTAGAACAATATCAATACAATAATTCCTCCAGTAGCAAAATAAAATAAAAATCAGGGCAGAAATAAACAAGTGGGAAAACAATGGAAAAAATCAACACAGTAAAAAAGCTGATTCTTTGATAGGAGTAACAGAATTGACAGATTGTTGGCAAAACTAACCAAAGAAAGGAAGGAGCAGACCTCAATGACCAGGATGAGGGATGAAGCTGGGGTTATTATGACAGACACCCATGAAATGAAAATACTACACAGTACTACACAAATCTGTGCTCCAATGAATACAACAATTTGGAAGACATGGGCAAATACTGGTAAAAATAATCCTTCCCCAGAGTATCCTCTATTGAGCTCAAGAACCTGAACAGACCCATAGCAAAAGAAGAAATTGATAAGGTTATCAAGGAAGTACTAACTTAAAAAAATTCCTAGCCTAGAGGGCTTTGCAGAGGAATTCTATCAAGCATTCAGAGAAGAGTTGACACCAATCTACAGAAGTTTTTCCAAAGCATAGAAAAGGATGACAAACTCCCAAACTCATTCTATGGAGTTAGTATAACACTGATAGGAAAAGTGGGCAAGCATTGTACTAGAATAGAGAACCATAGACTGATATTTCTTATGAACATCAATGCAAAAAGCCATAACGAAATTTTGGAAAGAAGAATACAAAAGTACATAAAATGAATAATTAACCATCATCAAGTGGGATTCATTCTAGGAGCGCAGGGGTGTTCATCAATTGAAAGTCTATTAACATTATCCATCATATTGACAAGACAAAGGACAAGAACCACATAGTAATATCAACAGATACAGAAACAGTACTTGACATCATTAGACACCAATTCCTAATTAAGACACTCAAAAATAGGATCGAAAGGAAGTCACCTACAATAATACAAACTCTATAGAGAAACCAACAGCCAGCATTGTAATAAATGGAGAAAAGATGAACACAATCCCACTGAAAAGGGAACCAGGCAATGATGCCCCTTGTCCCAAGTTTTATTCAACATCCTTCTCGAGGTCCTAGCTCATAATGTAAGACAACAGAAGGAAATCAAAGGTATTCTTCTGGGGAAAAAGAAGTGAAATTATGGTTATTTGTAGATGACATGATTCAATATACTGAAAATCCCCAAAGCTCCACATTATGAATAACAGAAGCAATAGAGGAATTTGGCAGAATGGCAGGATACAAGATCAACAAACCAAAGTCAATCAGATTGCTACATACATTGGAGAAGATCACAGAAATGGGAACAAGAAGGGGGTACCCTTCACAATAGTCATGCATAAGTTATCTACTAATATACCTAACCAAAAATACCCCAAACAAAAGATCTGTATGACCAAAATGACAGAAATTTAACACAAGAAACCAAATTTGACCTTCAAAAATGGAACAATATCCCTTGCTCATAGATTAGAAGACAACATTGTAAAAATGTCAATCATACTCCAGTCTCTATATAAGTTCAAATGGGAAATTGACACTCTCTTTAACATGGTGGTGGAAGAGCTGGATATCTATCTATAGAAAAATGAAACAAGACCCTTACCTCACTCCATACACTAGAATATACACAGTCCTTGGGATAAACTGTGGTGTAGGGAATCCAGAGCTCAAGAGAAATAGGAAATTATACACAAACAGAGGAAGCTAACATAGACAAGTGGAACATATAAAGATAAAACACCTGTGTACATTGAAAGACTTCACCAAGAGAATAATAAGAGAGCCCACAGACTGGCAGACTGGGAAAGATATTTAGCAATGATATATCAGACAAAAGTTTATTATTAAATTTATAAAACTCTACACGCCTATCACAACTATGTGATACCACCTAACACCCACAAAGATAGGCCAAATTTAAAAAAAGCAGATAGCAACAAATGTTCAATGGTATGGATGCTCTCATCCACTGCTGGTGGTCTCACAGATATGCACAGCCACTGTGGAAAAAGATTGGGCGATACCTAAAACAAATGGAATTGAGTTACTTTACAACCTATCAATCCCTCTACTGGGCATACACCCAGAAGTAAGAAAGAGACCACGGCAGATATCTGTGCTCCATTGTTGCACAGCTCACAATCACAAGGAATTGGGAACAATCAAAATATTAATCAGTAGGTGAATGGATGAAAAACTCTGGTAGATACGCGCAATGGAGTATTATGCATCCCTAAAAGGCAGCTATGAAAATGCGAAGCATATAGTCTCATGGAAAGAGTTGGAGGAAATATGCTGACTGTAGTTATCCGAGCACAGATGGTCAAGTATAACATAAGTCCACTGAGGTAAGTTCAAACAGTACCAATGGGCATACAGGAAAATGAACATACTTCATTGCTTGTGACCAAGGACAAGATACTCTGGCAGGGGCCAGCCCAAACTCACAAATGCAAAGAGTTTCAATAATAAAAAGAAGAAACAAAAAGATGCAGATAGCACCAGGTCTTTGAGGCCCATAGAGGGAGAAGGGAAGAAAGGAGTTGGTAATGAGGGAGCAGGGTTCTAGTCCATCCATGAGGAGCATGTCATGAGTGTGTCTACAGGAAAGGGAGAGAGAGAACAGACCTCATTCCTGTGTACCAAGCCTGGAGGCTGATGGACCCATGGAGGCTGCATGACAAAACCCATTAGCAGAGAGGACTGTACAGCCAGCCCCAGCTCGATTTACCATGTCTCCTTCCCCACATGGAAGCAATACTGCAGGAAGTACTGAACATAATGTCCGGGGAGAGAGACTGGTCTCTCCTGTCCACATGGGAAAAAAACTCAGAAGGAAAGAGAATGAGAGAGAGTACACCTCACCCTGGCACACCAAGTTCTGTGGATGACATTCCTGTCCAGAGCAGCTAGCTCAAAGGAAGGACTACAGAGATGGCCTGTGTTTGGGACATGATGTCTGCTCCCTAGATCACAGACATATAGAGGACAGCAATAGTGTGGGAAGGGTGGCTGATCTGACCTCCCACAGAGGGGCAAACCAAGAGTGGAGTGCAACAGAACAGCAATGGAAATAAATCTTCAAAGCCCCTGAGGAACTCCCCAAATTTATATCTGAGTTGACTGGGGATATTCACAAAGGTCAGCAGTTAGACCTGGAACTATTTATATATATTAAAATTTTATTTTCTCTGATTATTTTATGTCTACCTACATAAAATGAACAGGCTAAGCAAATCAAAGGAGACAGCAATGGGACTGATATTTTGAGGGTGGAGGGGCATGGGAGTGAAGGAGATGGGGGGTAGAGGGGAGAGGTAAGCCAATTACACTAGGGACAGGGGGATAGCAAGGGATCTAAAATCATCAGTGAGGAGGATATAGTATCCCTGGGGGTGTTTGATCAATTTCAACGTATCTGAGAGGAATTACTGAGAGGCAGACAAAGGGTAAGCATGATAGTGGCCAGAAGGGAAGAAAAAAATAAATAGAGTAAACAACTATGGAGTAAAAATTATATAAATAGGTATAAACATAGATATGCATATATGTAAAGATATGAATATATATATAGGTGTATTTATCTAGGTATGTATTTATAAGCAAGTATAATAGGGAAGCAGACAGACTTTGGGTTTATACTTATATACTTACCTCAGTATAAGAACGGTTTGTTCTAATAATATGGCTATGTGGGATGCTCATCTTCCTGGTAGGATCGCTGAAGACAAAACTGGTGTATAAGCCAATGTAGTAAAGAAAGGTGATAGTGCCCAGCTGTTAAAATATATGGCATCTGGGGACTTGTTGAAACCATACAAGCAGACATCTAGCAAGGAAGTAATAAAGCTCACATGGAAAATGTATGTCATTCTGTGTGATCAAGAGGTATACATGGGACAAGGTATCAGAACTTCAAAAACAAGCAATCAGATTGACATGAGAGAACATGATCAAAGTAAGAAAATTGGACAGTCCCTCACAGAAGGGCCTCATGGAAGGGAGGATGTATCCAGGGTAAAGTATAGCCCTGATGAAACATAAAACTATCCTCTAGATCTTGAAAATTTCCTCTTCCCACTATGATGGGCCTAGTTTTACCTCACTAAACTTGCTAGTCCTGGGTATGTACATGGGTACAACCAAGATCTTTTGATGAATGTGCCAGTTACCCAATCTTCTGCCAGCTTGCAAAGGCATGAGTCTAGGCTGCCAACCAGAGCATAGCCATGCTGCCTCTGTGTGGGCATGACCTTCAAGTAGTTTGTAAGACTACTTGCCTTCTGCCATTAAATTGGAATTTAAATGGGTTAGGACAGGCCTGCAAATAAGGTTCAAAAAGGGTAAGCCCCACCCAGTGTCTTGAGTGCTCAGGACATTCTAAGGTGAAGATATTTGCTTAAGGGACTGTTGACAGATTGAAGGAAAAAGGAACTCTTTGTTTTTTTGAATTTTGAACTATTGTTTTGTGCCCAAGGCTGGAAAAATTTGGAGCCATGAAGAAACTCTCCTTTCTAGGACTGAACTGTTAGAGCCTGTGGGCAGGCTGAAATGCTTGCTAGGTGACCACTCAGATCCACTTGTTGAGTGGAAGTGAGAGAAAAACAGCAATATAGATGGGTTGAGTCTGACAACTGATACCCATGGACATGGTTCACAGAGATTAGAGGAGAAGATGAGAATGGGTTAATTGTGGAGAATTGTGATGGGGCCCATGGTCTAAAGGCAAGGCAGCCAATAGCACCTTGGTGAGGCTAAGTGAGACAGCCCCACTGAGTTGACCAGAATCCAGCCAGATGAAGAGAAGGGTTTTGAGCCTGTGAGCTTGTACATATTGCTGCTGACTCTATGGATGGCCTATCCTGAGTTGACTTTGATTATGGATGTGGGCTTGACAAGGTTCCTAAACTAACTATCTCAAACTGGAAATGAGATTCTTCACATAAAAGAATATGATTGTCTTCTCAGAGCACTGGGTTAATGTAAGTGGGCAGTATAGAAATTGGATACCCAAAATTGAGTGAATAAATGCCTGAAGTGGTTGACTTATACACTTTTCATTGATGGAGGAAATATATTCATAGGAGTATACGATTATTGTGTAGGTGTTCACTTAATTGCAATAGTTATGCATAGAATATTTTTTCTTTTGTTCACTTATAGAATATTATGTTTAAATGAGACTGGCACATACTCAATTGTATCCATATCAGTTTTATCCTGTTAGGGACAGATATGATTTTATTATTGTTTGGTTTAAAAATTATATAAGGCTAAAGAGCTGCAAAAGAGTGTCAAGTCCATAAGGGGTGGTTTGTGACAGTTACGTAATCTTCTGTCAACTTGCGAAGGGGTGGAGTCTAGCCTGTTAATCCGGCCATAGCCAATGAGACCTCGCTGTTGGCATGGCCTTCTCCTGATTCTAGGAATTTCTGTATTCCTTTCTGGAGTTGGGACAAGCTCTCTCTGCTACACATTCTTGATGATAAGCGACATGGAACTATGCTGATGGCACCAGAGGCCTGGAGCTGGAGGAGTCACATGGAGATCCACCCCATCACTGAGATGTTTCCACCGCCACTGGATCCACAAGCCTTTCCACTGACTGGCCTGTGATCTTCCTGCATTCAGCATCATATTATGTGTTGCATGAGTCTGAAGAGGAATTTATAGACTGATATCTGACATATGGTCTAATATCAGATTTATGGAATTAATCTGGACTGGGCTGGGATATTTTCTTAATATAAAATTGCTCTTTATATAAAGCTTTTGCTTATACACATGAGTCTCTGGATTTGTTTCTCTGGTCTACTTGGACTTACATAATGAATGGATTTCAAGAGTGTCCCCTCAGAAACAATAAGGAGAGTATTGTCTTCCTGAGGATATGGGGATAGGGGGTGTGGGACAAGGGGAGAAGGGGGAACAGATAGTTATGATAACTGTATAACCCTATTCAAAGGGAGCAGACATTCAAATTTAAGGAGAATGGATACATTGGATGGTGTAAGTTAAGGCCAAAAAATTAATATATAATGTACAGAGGGCTCATTTGGGTGGTAGGGTGAGGGTGGGAGAGGATAAAGATAAGTTTGTCAAGGAGTTCAAGAAGAAAAGAAAATTTATTGAAAATTATGAAGGCAGCAATTATGCTTGATCCAATGGAACTATGGATTGTAATACTATCTGTAAGCAAACCCGTGGCTTTACTCATCCATATCATTATGGAATATACTGTTAGGTCTAATTTAAGCAGGTGGGAATAGGCTCCTCATAATTGTTTGAAATACCAATTATCAGCAAGAACCACGATTATTTTACTAAGATCTGGATATTCCTCTTTTGCATGCCTTCCTATGGATGTCAAGCTGCAATTTGGAGGAATTTAATATATTCATGATCTTCCTATTGACTGATTTAGATTTTACTTTTCATTTTAAGTTTATGAGATTTTAGTCTGAAGCCATGATTGTGTAGTGGGTTATAAGTCTGCCTGTTAACACCACAGTGAGCAGTAGACATCACCAGCCACTTCTCAGGAGAACAATAAGGCTTTCTACCCTCACAAACCCCCCTGGTTCGCAACACCCCCCCCCCCCCAGTCAGTTCTACCATGCCCTATAGGACTGATATGAGATAGAAATGACCTGGTGGTAGTGCTATGTTTTGTTTTTGCCCGTCTGCTAGTGATAGCACCTGCCTGCCTACATGTGTGTTACTTTGGGCCAATTGTGTAAAATTTTAAATAAAACCAATTTTATGACATAAATACACACACACACACACACACACACACACCCCTTACTGGTTCTATTACTCTGGTGCAATCCTGACTAATATATCATACTTTTCCTGGGGCTTTTGTGAACACAATCTATACATACCTAATAAACAGGATCAACTTTCCAGTGCAGCTGCCTATGAGAAGGGATGAAAGGAATTGGAAATGGAGGAGATCCTTTCTTGAAACAACAGGAATAACACCAAGCTTTTGTACCATCAGAGCATAGATTTAGTATCTTATGCTTGAAGTATTGAAGTTAATTATTAGCTAAAATGGGTCTCATTATTTTTCTGTTAATGAAGTGTACAATGGTAAACTCGAGTTCCAATTTAAGAACAATTAGTTCTTCCATCATAGCCCTGCTTGATACTTGCCTCAGGCAAGGAACACAGGTGATCTGGGTGCTATAGCAAAGAGTGGTGAAGAAATTAGATGGTGCCTGATAATCAGAAAAAACAGCATGTGGAGTGATTTCCCTGTGGTGATTTCCTCCCATAATACAGGGATGGGAGGAGAGTGGTTACCAAGAAGAGTACATTGGAAAGATGATTATATATCAACCTGATAAACCGGATTTGAACATTTAAGGTCCTGTCAGCTACACATTAGGCTTGATCTGGTTTTCAACATTATTTATATTTTGTTTGTTTATTTAAATTGGGATTTATCTCATATGTGTTTTGTCAAAAGGGGGGTGTCACTATCTTGAATTATTTTTTCTGTTTTTCAGTATGTGAAACCCAATATTGACTGGCCTGCATAGGGGAATGGTGGGGCGGTAAGAGCTGATGGCAAGGAGTTCAGGAAGGAAAAGTATGACTTGAAACTGATTGTTGTAACAATTGTGCAATACTGCTTGATATGATTGAACAATGGAATGATATGATATCTGTATTCATTCCCAATAAAATAGTTACTTTTTTTAAAAGTGAAGGTATACGAGGGGTCCTTCCAAAAACTGATTTTTAAAGCTATGTATTTAATTTTTTTACAAAACAACATTATCATCTTCAAAGCAATCTCCATTATAATTAATAGATTTATCAAATCTGTGATAACATTTGTTGAAACATTTTTCAAACTAATCTTTTTGGATGGTTGACAGCACCTCCCCCATTTTTTCTTCACCTATTCTATGTCCTCAAATTGTGGTCCTTTCATGTCCCTCTATTTGTGGAAACAAAAAGAAGTCACACGGAGCGAGGTAAGGTGAGTAAAGTGTTTGCAGCAAGGGAGGCATGCACTTTTAGCCAAAAACTGGCACACTGAGATGGCTGTGTGAGCAGGTGCATTACTGCTATGGCAAAACCAGTCCCACATCTGGCACAAATGCAATCTTTTCAGAATCTCTAAATAGAAAACTTAATTAACAGTCTGACCTGGTGGAATGAACTGCAGATGCACTATGAGTCAGCATTTTCATATGTTCGGGAAGTTGATGGATGTCCAGAATGAGATTTGTCATCAATAGGCATTTCCTTTTTTGAAACAAGAAAAACACTCATACACTTGAGTTTTTCCTATAGAGCTGTCTTTGTAAGCTGTGTTCAATATCGCAACAGTTTCTGTGGCATTTTTTCCTGAGCATTAAACAAAATTTCACAACCACATGATGTTCTCTTAAATGGGCCCTCCCAAAAAATGAGACTCGAACAAAACTGCTTTTCCAAAAAAAATTCACTGTGACCAGAGAGAACCTTCCCAAGTGGCGCCACTGGGTGCACTAACTCAGAGAGTTGCTGGTTGCTCGCCTCTCAGGAAAAACGTCCTCCGTCCAGTGGAGCATTATTTCCCAGTTGTGGGGGTTCCCCTTGTAGTGGTGACAAAAGTGGAAGTTCAGAGGCATATTTTGTGGTGTGACAATTTTCTCCTCCAGTTCTCCAGTATTTCTAAAGCTTGGGTGAGCTGCTCAGTATCCTGTCGACACTTTTTTTTAAATTTTAAAGACTTCCAATTTCTGTGGTTTGAACATTTTTGTTTCAATTATCAGTTCTCCACTACCAGTAATTATTTTTCTGCTCTATTATGCCCTTTTCTAGAGTTTACAAAGAAATGTTTCTTACAGCACTCATGAATAAATGAATGTGGTTTTTGTTGTTGCTACTGTATTTTCAACTAACATGGCCTAATTGTTGACTTACCCTATTTTACCAAAATTATATCCTTCCTTAGGGAATAGCTTCTCTTGATAACATGTCAGAAATACATGAGACAATTTAGTCATTCTAATTTCTAAAGAACATGTTGGCTATACTTTTTCCAAGAGAGATTTGTTTGTTCTTCTGACAGTCACCCAAAATGGTAACTAGATAGTTTATTGTAATCATATAGCTCAAACAAACTAGTAGTAAATTAATAATTGCTATTTTTTCTCTTTTTATCATCTTTAAAGACTCTCTAGTAGTTAAAATATTTCTATATTTTATAAATGAAGATTTTTATAAGAAATTTTATCACACGATTACACTGTATTAAAACAAATATTTTATATACTATGCTAAGTCCTAACTATGAGTACAATCTTTATGAAATCTATAAATAAGGAAATATTTCAATTTCCTTCCTTAGAGTAATTTTTAAAAAAATTTGAGACAGCATGGCGCAATTGCGTGGAAACACTTGATAGAGGATATAACAATGTCATCATGTTAGTGTTTCTCTTTTAAAAACAACTAGTCACAGGTTAAATATTGAATTTATTCACAGAGCATTTTTATTCGATGCAATAAAATTATCTATTCAAAAAATATAATGGTTTCAGAGAGTCTAAAATTAAATGTGACCACTGCTAAAAATGTAATGCAGAAGCATAAAATATGGATGAAATTATGTAAATAGGCTGGAAAAAGTATTCCAGTTAAACTTGACTACTAGTTTTCTGAAGGCTTGCCAAACTCCAAATAAAAGCTGCATTGAGTAGAATGTTTGGACATCTGGATACTTTTTCTTTAATTCCAGGAAAATATTCTGCATTTATTTTGAACTATGGCTACCTACGTTGCTATTTCCACTACAATCAAAATAGTTATTCTTTGTAATTTCCTGTTTGTCATATTACTTCTTTTCAACCAGCTGATGATCAAAGATACACTGTTTTTTCAACTGTTTTTCTTGCCTAATTTTCTATTGAGTGTTTCAACAGGTTTGCTTTGGCATGCCAACTTTTCCTTTGACCTATTCAGGATTTCAATCTTTAGACTTCACTCTGCTGCCAGAACTGTACAATTTATTAAAATTAAATTGAACACTGCAGACAATATTAACAAAGTTCAGTAGTTCACCAAATTTAATGTTGAAAATTATTTTTCCAGTCATGTTCATGTCACAGGAAATTCTTTGAATACTGAATCTATTTGGGCAATTTTAATCTATAATAAAACCAGGAAGTAGGATTTATACAATTATATGACATTTTCCTTTAAAATACTTTATGTTGACCTCTGGAAATATAAATGTGTTTAGTTTAGTTCTGTGAGATAAACCACATTTCATGGTTTTATTATTTCACTGATCGACTTCCAGGCTCAACCCTTGCTTAGTCAACATTTATTTAATCATAACTGAATAAAATACCTACACTTAAGTTGGTATTTGAGACATGATTTTGTGGTTGTACACAATTAATAAAATTTCTATATAAAGATGTAATGATTCACAAAAGCTAACCCTAAACTCAATGAAAATATTGTCTTCCCAGCAATGCCCAGTGTACTGCACTGGCATTTCTTATTTGCTGCTAATGGTAACTGATGTGTGCCCACAGAAAATGGTATATATGAAAGGAAGCTACATATGAAAAATTAAAATATTTTCTCTTATTTTAAAAATTATTAAAAACTTGGATTAGCAAAATGTCTACATCTGATGTTATATTACCAAAACCTAACTCACTGCCATTGAGTCTACACTTACTCAGAGAGACCCTATAGGACAGAGTAGAACTGCCCCTGTGAGTTAACAAGACTGTAACTCTTTAAGCGAGTAGAAAGCCGTCTTTCTCCTGGAACTATATAAAGAATAAGCTTATTCTTCATAACATCACATTTTGGTTTTTGTGTACTTTGTGTGCACAGCTTTGTGCACATTATGAGATAAGAACAAGTTATCACATAACATCAACATTAGAAAATTTGGATTGTTTTCTTTTTCTTCTTCTTATTATTACTTATGGTCATATGAAACATCATTCTTTTAGATTTCTATTACTTTGATAGAGAATTAATTTTAAGTTAAAGAAAAAATATACATAGACAAAATAAGTAACATTAAAAACGCAAAGATACACTGTTTGAATAGTTTTCCGTATAAATGCATCCTTTTTCTGTATAGGATGCCTCCGTTTTATATTTAAAAGCAGTTTCATTCCACACACAGAAGGAAACAACAGAGACTGTTATTTATAAAAGGACAGTATCTGATGTAGACTCTATTATTTAAAAATATTTGAAACCCTTCAATAAACATCTTCCTAGAATAGGTTATAATGACCAATCTGCTGGAAAATTGGGTTTATGTAAGCTAAACTTTGAGTATAAGAACTTGGATCATGATTTGGGCCTTTCAAACTAATCATCTACTTATAACACTCAGAAATGAATGAATGCTATTAATGCCTACATAAATAGATATCTACTTATTATGTTATAGGAGCTATGATGAAAAAAAAACCTAGCTTTGTATTATTTGTGATATGAGATTGATCAAATTTATGAACCCAAAGTCTTAGAATTATCATTGTAGTTCAATTTTAACACTTCATGTCTTTATCCCTTGCTTTCCAATAAGTCATGCATATGTTTATTTCTCGTTAAGGGTATCTTTGCATTCCAATTTCCATCCCATCAACGTATCTCTCTTTATCTTGCTATGTACTTAAAATATGATTAAAATTATTAGTTCAATGGATTACATCCTTTTAAAAACCTACATAGCATTTCCTGCCTAATTAAGGAGGGACACAACAAATAGACGGTGTTTGTCAAGGTGTTAGTATCTAATCCGAAGAAACACAATACATGTGTTTTCCATGCAGGAGGTCAATGCCTTTGATTTTCACTACTTGGTCTTAATACAAATACAAAGACTTCAGGAGAAAAGTAAGAAGAGAAAGACTTTTAAAAGTATGTCCAAAAATGTTCAACAATTTTTATTTAAAAAAAGAAGGTTAGAATATTTTCATCACAGACACATGAGATCTGAGCTGAAATGGATAAAAGGTTGATGCATGACTTCTGAGAACTGATGTGATACAATTAGAGAAGGTAGAAAAAGAACTGTAATTTTTCATAACATCATAACATAAATCCAGGTATATGGTACAACTAAACTGGAAGTTATTTTTCCAATATGTGATTGTTTCCAAATGTCTCTAAACTCATAACACATATCAAAATCTCTATTTTATCAACTGTATTTTTATTGAGAATTCTACTTTGTACTATGATATATTGCCTTGAAACAAATCAATAATGCCATCAAGAATACCTATAAAATACATGTTACAAGTATATTCTTATAGATATACAATATCTTTATAAAATGATGTTAGAAATATTCATGCAATCAGGATTTGAAAGGTCAAGCTCTGGGATAGAAGGAAACTTAGGAAGAGGTGAACCTACACTGTAGAAATAAAGTCATGGTATAGTTCTGAATCCCACATAGTGGGTGGTAACATAAATATAATGAGCTAAAGGCAGAATTCTTGAAAATCATACAGGAATAGAGAAGTAGAAAATGGAATGTGTGTTAGCAAAGTAGTCAAGGATTGCAGAATCTAGAGGTGATTAAAAGGTGCAGTCTAAGATAATAAAACCGACACACAACGCTTTTGACATTAGTTGAATTCTTCTTACCTTTTCTAAAACGCTGTGTGGAACTCCGTACACATAACCTCAAGCCGCAGAAGGGGAAAATGTTGTTTAGGCTTCTGCTAACATCTAGAATAGGATAATGGTGAGGATTTCACAGCATCACTAACATTATTAATAGATGTCGCACCTGTAAAACATGGAGATCAAAAAGTTTGTGGGAAAATAGAATTAAAAGACAATGGAAATTTTCCATGAAGTTTTTGAAGTTCCAATATGTTGAAATGGCTATACATTTGCTATATATTATAAATATAATTTATATTTTATCTACACATAGATAGATAAAGCAAAGGTTTTACAATTCCATCAAACATGGTGACTTCAAAAGTTCTGAAAAAAATTCCATTATCTTTTAATTATGCACTGATAGCAGGAGGGTTGGGGAAAGGTGGGAATAGGAGGGAGGAAAGGGTAACTGATCACACGGTTCCACATATAACCACCGCCACCACCCACCCACCCCAGGGGGATGAGCAACAGAAACTGTAGGGGAATAGAGACAGCAGTCAGTGTAAAATATGAAAATAATAATAATTTAGAATTTATCAAGGGCTCATGAGGGTGGGAGGTAGGGAAGAAAGAGGAGCTGATACCAAGCACTCAAATAGAAAGTAAAAGTTTAGAAAATAATGATGACAACATATGTACAAATATGCTTGATATAATTGATGTGTAGATTGTTATAAGAGCTGTAAGAGCCCCCAATAAAATGATCTTTTAATAAAATAAAATGATTAAAAACAGACAAAGGGAAGGTTCCCAGCAAGACCATACTCTCTAATTTGGAATCTCTAGAGAGCTATATAGGAAGTTAAAGGAGACATAAGTGGAACCTTATTAAATCCTATATACAAACTTCAGTCAGGTGAGTAACCAATGGATTAAGGATATGTTCTTCAACAGTTTCAACCAGAAGACAGGATAATCCTCTCTCAAGGAAGTCCAGATGTTTCTCTGGATTGAGCACCGGGCTGATGCACAAAGGTTGGTGGTGGGTCAAATCCGACATTGGGTCACTATGAGGTGGAATCACCTTGACCATAGTGGGTAGGTTTTTAGAAGGAGATAAAATAATCAATAGCCTCTATTATTTATCAAACAGAAATTCTGACAGCCAACTAACTTACTAGGTAGTATAAGAAACACACACATATACACACTGCTTGCACAAATGAAAGAATAACAACTAGGAAAACAACACAGGCTTAAAGTTAGCTATCTTGGGAATTTTCAATGTCTTGATTTACATCCCTAAAATAGATGAAAGAGAAGAAAGTTTACCCCCAAATAAAAATCTATAAAAAGAGATTATTAACAAAATGCTTCCATGGACATGCTAAATTACGGTTGGGCTAGTGCTTGAATCCTGAGCACAGGGCTTGGGAAAGGCAACAGGTCACAGTGGAGTCATCAGTCTATTTTGCTTTTCTACCAGGACTCAGCTCCCACTGAATAACAAAACAGCAGGAAAGTAGAGGGAGACTGCACAGCAAGATGGATGGATAGCGTGGGCGCAACAATGGACTCAAACAACAATTCTGAAGATGGTGCAGTGATGGCAGCGCTATGTTCTGCTCTCTCTGGAGTTCCCTGGAGTCAGAAACGACTTGGAGGCACCTAACAACAACACAACACTTTTAAAAAAGCCAAATCTCTATGTACAAAGAAAGCAGGGAATAAATGTGCATTATCTTTAAAGCAGCAGCAATTAGAGGCGGAGGGAACCACTCAGGAGTAATGGTGTGAAATAGTGCATTGTGCAATCATAGTTTTAAAGTGTTGATGGAAAATAACTAGCAACCTAAAATTTTATACCCAGGAAACAGTTCCTATAGAATTGAAGAGGATTTTTTTTTTAATTTAGGAGAGTAAACCTTAGAGGCAAACTACAAAAAAGGAAATAAAGAAGATTCTTGGTAGGAGAAAAATGAACTTAGTTCTTAATTCAAAAACAGATATAGAGAAGGCTATGAAGAAAATGAAACTGGTAAGTATTTAGATAAATGTACATAATTACTGCATATTATTATATTTTGATAGGTAATAAGTATAATATTTTGTGCGGTATAAAACATAGAATAAAAATGCATGTGAATAATAATTTAAAAGGTAATAAAAAATAAGCTTTTAAAACTGTATAAATTCTATCATCGAAACCCTGGTGACACAGTTGTAATGAATATTACTAAATTAAGATGCTGCTCCATGGGAAAAGACATGTCAGTTTGCTTCTATACAGAATGCAAGCCTTGACGGTCCCATGGGGCAGCTCTACTCTGTTCTACATGGCCACTACAGTGGCACTCAGCTCCATGACATTGGTTTTGGCTCTGTTTTTGAAATTACTATCTTTACCTTTGAAGCAGTAGTATGGTAGGAATAAATGCACATAGTCTACAACCTAAACATTTAGAGAGGTAGAAAATAGGCAAATCAATTTCTGAGAGAAAAATTAATATTAAAGAAAATCCAATAGAAAAACAAATAATAAGATAGTATATTAAAATCTATGCATATTACTAATTAAATTATATGTAAATGCGATGAATAGTTCTATTAAAAGTTTATCATCGGGGTGAAATAAAGTCATATATATATTTCATTTTGCTGAATATGTACCAAGAAAGCACTTGCTATTTTAGCAGTCTTCATAATCTTCAAAGTTTGATAACATTGTTTTAGATCATCATGCTGTGCAAATATCAAGAGTTACTTGTTAGTTATAACAACTCTGAAAGTTGAAAATAAAAGGATAAAAGCATAAACAGTGAACAACATAAACTTGGTGTAGTTTTATATATATTATATTGTATGCACTTAGGGGTAAAATATAAACCTGTTCCTGCTGCAACAAATCTAAATTATTGCTTTTGAAAATTTTAGCCAGTTTTCTAATAACTAATCCAAATTGATTAGAAGGCTGTCACACTCAAAATAACCAGTTTAACAGAATTGTATCTGCTTCTTTGTGGAAGCAGTTCTAGAAAAAAAATTGAATTAAGAACATTTATAAAGCAAAAAAATGAGAAAATTATAACATATTTTTGTCCTAGTTTCAAAATCAGGATAGACGCCACTATAAGGAATCTGAAGCACTATGACATCAATGGCTAATTCAATAGAGGAAGCAGGTAAGAACACAGACTCTACATGGCAACAGACCCTGGTTTCGGGCCCAGCGCATTACAAAGTTCTGGAGCTAAATTTTGGCCCTGGACAAGTTAGTTTTCCATTGAAGATTGCTAAGAATTCCAAGGTCCCAGATGATCAAAAATGGGGTTCTAGGCATTAGGTAGACATATCCCATTACTTGCTAACATATCCTTCCAAGAGGAGAGGTGATGCTGGAGGAGCTTACAGAGGGTCTTTCATACACAAGGGACCCAGGGAAATATTTCCCCAGATTTTAGGATAGTGTTAGTCATTTAGGGGATGTCATTTTTTATTACTTTTTATTTAGTATGTTTATAATTTCTCTTAGCCTGGGAACACTTTCTAATACTTGGTTGCTAATAAAGAGAAGAGAAAGATACAGATTAATCTTTGAGTTGCTAGACTATTTTTTGCTCTTTAACTTTGCATCTAATACAACTATTTTTAAATCGGTTTATTAGGGGCTCATCAAATTCTTATCACAATCCATACATACATCAATTGTGTAAAGCATATCTGTACATTCATTGCCCTCATCATTCTCAAAACATTTGTTCTCCACTTGCCCCTGAGATCAGCTCCTCATTTCCCCCCCCTCTCCATGATGCCCTCCCTCCTGAGTCCTTGATAATTTATAAATTATTATTTTGTCATATCTTGCCCTGTCTGACGTCTGCCTTCACCCACTTTTCTGTTTTCTGTCACCCAGGGAGGAGGTCACATGGAGATCCTAGTAATCAGTTCCCTCTTTCCAACCCACCTTCCCTCCACTCTCCCATTATCACCACTCACACCCCTGGTCCTGAAGGGATCATCTGCCCTGGATTCCCTGTTTTCCTGTTTCCTGTCTGTACCAGTGTACATCCTCTGGTCCAGCCAGACTTGCAATGTAGAATTTGGATCATGATGGGGGGTGGGGTGGGAGGAAGTATTTAGGAACTAGAGGTAAGTTGTATTTTTTATCATTGCTACATCACACCTTGACTGGCTCATCCCCTCCCCTAGACCCCTCTGCAAGGGGATCTCCAGTGACCGACAAATGGGCTTTGGGTCTCCACACTGCACTCCACCCCTCATTCACTATGGTAAGATTTTTTTGTTCTGATGATGACTTATACCTGATCCCTTCAACACCTCGTGATCGCACAGGTTGGTGAGCTTCTTCCATGTGGGCTCTGTTGCTTCTGAGCTATATGGCCGCTTATTTACCCTCAAGCTTTTAAGACCCCAGATGCTATATCTTTTGATAGTCAGGCACCATCAGCTTTCTTCAACACATTTGTTTATTCACCTGCTTTGTCTTTAGCAGTTGTTTCAGGAAGGTGAGCACCATAGAATACCAATTTAATAGAAGAAAGTATTCTTGCATTTAGGGAGTGCTTGAGTGGAGGCCCAATGTCCTTCTGCTACCTTAATACTAAACCTATAAATATAGGCACATAGATCTGTTTCCCCATCCTCATATATAAATATATTTACACATATAAAGATATTTTCACATGTACATGTCTTTATCTAGGTCTCTATAAATGCCCTTTGCCTCACAGCTCTTTCCTTTATTTCCCTTGACTTTCCTACTATCCCACTATCATGGTCAGTCCCCACCTGGGTTTCTGCAATTCCTCTTGGTTACATTACCTTTGATCATGCCCTACCAGATCTCCCACACTCACCTCACCACCAATTTGGATCACTTGTTGTTCCCTTGTCCCTGGGTTTGTTAACACCACTTACTTTCCTCCCACCTCCCTCTATCCCATGTCCCCCCAGAACTGTCGGTCCATTGTTTACTCCTCCATATTGTTCATCCAGCCTATTTTATTTAGACATACATGCAGAAATTATAACATGCACAAAAACAAGACAGAGCAAAACCAAGCAACAACATACAACAAAACAACAACAAACCACTGACCACGAACAAAACAACACAACAAGAAATAAAAGCTTGTAGTTAGTTTAAGGGCACAACCTGACCCACCAGGCCTTCAGGACGATGACCCCAATTAGAGCAGCCAGTCAACAGAGAGGACCCCATGGTCAGCCCTACTATGAGACATGACGCCCTTCACTTACCCATGGCCCTGCGGGGGACAGCACCGGAGAAACGGTGTGGGAATTGCACCCGATCTGATCCAGCCACACTGAGGCAAAGCACTGTGGGAGTGCAGTGGAACAGCAAGGGAATGGAGCAGCAAGGTCCCCAAGGAATGCTGAAGGTGGACTTTGGGGCCAGGGCGTGGTGCCCCAGCAGACCGAACTGAAAAACACTCCTAATACTACTATCATATCATCTCTCTAATGATTTGAATTGATGGTTGATGTCCTAGGTAAATACTTTGCAAAGAGGTATTGCCAGCCAATATATATATATATATATATATATATATATATATATATATATATATATATATATATATATATATACCTTTATTTTATCCCTCTATTCCTAATTTCAGTTATCACCCCTTTAGTGAGCAGTAATGTCCACAGATATTTCTCTTAAAATGTAAAAAAAGAAAAGAGGAGAAAAAAATGATTAGGGCAAAGACTGTACAGATGTGCTTTATGCAATTGATGTATGTATATGTATGAACTGTGATGAGTTGTATGAGCCCCAATAAATTGTTTAAAAATATTAAAAAAATAAAATAACTCAGAAAGAAGATGAATTAAAAATTCTAGAATCTTTAAAGTTGAAGACATGTGGCCTTAATGTAAAACAACACAGAAAGGCTTATTGTATTAAACTAGAAATGGGAATACTGGCCTTTGGCATAGGAACACTTGTGAAGATGGCTCAGGACCAGGCAGCATTTCATCCTGTTGTGCAGAGGGCAGCTAACAGCTATGCCAATGGCAATGGGTATAGAAAACATGATCTTTTAGTGGTTTGGGTTTTGCTAACATTTCACTACACAGTCAAGGTAAACAATGTTTATGGATTTGTTTCTCTTAACTTGAGATTTCTACAGTTTTGTAGGGTTTATTTTCTGACATTAAGTTCCATTTCATTCCTTGGAAAATTTGATAATCATACAAACCTGTAAACATTATTTTCTTTTAGTTTTAAATAATAAATTATCAGTATAAGTATATATTACTATGCCTGTTTATTTGTATACTGAGTACATGACACTAACTATATTAATCTATTATAGACAAATTTTCATCAAGTGACTTAACAAAGAAACTATCCTATAGCTGATTTACTAAGGTACTAAGTAAATAAAAATGCCTATCCTGAAATTAAGTAAAAAAGACTCATTGAAAAATGTTCTAGAAAATCATTCCATTCACTTGATCCCAAAATTATGCTTTTTCATTACTGTGTGTAAGCATGTTTTTATATATATATATATTTAGAATCATAATCTGTGATTATACAAAGTAAATGTTTCAAACATCAATTGCTCCAAATGAACATTATGTTACAGTTGTTATTATTATAGCTGCCATCAGAGAAATTAACATTACCCTGTCTCCAGGAAACCACTCAGCACTCTGGAAGAGGCTGTTCATATCTAAGAACCCACTGCTCTTAAGGAGTTAATTTGATTCCCACAGTGAAGCGCTTTGTCCTCAGAAAACTCTCTCTTCACTCCTGTTCACCACAGGACCAGGCCAATTGATAATAGTATACATCTCTGTAACTGCAGTGATGAATAAACATCTCTTCACATTCCTCAAAGTAATTTCAGCAGGTTGTAACATTTTCTGCCTATGAATACTTTTTGAGTTCATTTTCTGTTCACAAGAAAGATTCCCACAGACAAAAAGGCTCCTTAGATTCAATTGCCAGAACCTGAGGTGATGCGAAAAAGCATGGCATTTACACATCATGGAGTAGGCCTTTAGGCATGCACAAATGCTTTGGCTAATACTCTTCAGTTATAAACCTCAATATTAAACATTTCTGTTTTCATCTTAATCCTCTATTCACAATAAGTGTCTAAATTAAATGCTGCTGACTTGTTCTCTATTGATCTTTGTTATATGCAAACAAATTGGCAGTAGAAATGTATAATTCAGAGATCTTTCATTGTTCTTATTGCATATTTTTCACACTTTTTCAATGACCTCAAAATTTCCTAATACATTATCTTATGTTTATACACATTCTTCTCTAAGGAATTCAATATATTGAGAATTTACCAGCTCAACAACTCTTGCAATAAATGTAAAGATAAAATGGAACTTAACCTTTCATAGGCAAAGACATTACATTTTGAGACTTAAGCTTTTTATACCTGCACTTCTGACAGTGGAAATAAAGATACACAATAGTAATCAAAATCAAGGCTGGAAAAAGAAACACACCCTTTTAAAAAGATAAAAAAACCTAAAAATCCTTTTCCCATTTTATTTTGAAGTTTTATGTTTGTGATGAAAAGTTTGTTACCTTAAAAGTGTGTTTTGAAGAGTCTAAGACTGTGAATAATAGAAAATGGTGCACCCTGACACTCTTCTGTCTTTCAATGTTTTCACTTTTCATGGGTTCAGAACATCAGCTGATAGGCGGTTCTCTGATATTCGTGTTCTTTAAATGTACTAAATAAAGTCTGGTGATGGAAAAACATTTGCTTGCTAACTTTAAAGTTTGATACTTCAAACCCAACTAACCTCCCCATGGGGATCTCCTCCAGTAATAATTAAAACCTAGGAAACTTACAAGGCAGTTCTCCTCTGACATACGGGTTTTGTTATGATCTAGACTTGACTCTTTGATCCCAAACAAGAGATTACCATCCTGGTAAGTTGGAGACAAGTGTTTTTAAAGGAATTATAAAGACAGGTGTAGCAGCAATTTCTTAAACTCCAAGCTGTGTACCCTTTGCTCTCTCTGTGAGCTGTTACATATTTGAGAATACAATGGATGCCAACAGAAATGGAAATGGAAAGAAGACATTTATTGGTCTTTCTTTTGTATTTAATTAAAAATTGCTCAATTAGATAAGCATCAATCCCTTCAAACATCTATGTAGCCATATTGGTCGTGAGTACTGTGACAGGTCTCTGAGTGGGACATTTGTGATGCAGACTATTCTTTTGATAGGGAAGACTCATGGCACACTGACTAATCACTCAGTCGCCAACTCACAGGTTGGTGGTTGGCGCCCATCAGATCAGCTGCTCTGGGGGAGCAAGATGAGACCGCCTGCTTCCATGAAGAGTTGCAGCCTTGGGAACTGTAGGAGGCATATCTACTCTGTCATACAGGGTCTCTATTAGTCTAAATCAACTCCAGGGCAACTGGTTTAATTTTTAAGTTAAGGAGCCCTGGTGGTGCAAAGGCTAAGTTCTGGGTGGCTAAAAAGGTTTGTGATTCAAACCCAGCAGACAGTCTGCAGGGGAAAAGATCTGGCCATCTGCTTCCATAAAAACCATAGCTTTGAAAACACGATGAGGCAGTTATAGTCTGCCTTAAAAGTTGCTATAAGTAAGAATCAATTTGATAGCACACAAGAACAATATTCATTTATTTACTTAATCCATAAATTTTCAGTAATTTACTTTTAGATGTAGGTACTGTTGGTAGGTTGTTATAGATGAGTAGCGATTTCAGAGCAATAGCTTCAGCAATTTTAATGTACAAATAAAGGGGAAAAGATGGATCCCTTTATTTAGGTTTTCATTGCCATCAATTTTGACATGACCAATTGAGGGTCTGACCATTATGATTCCTATAGGGAATCATAATTCCTATCAGCTGATCTTTTGAAATAGACTTCCAAGTCTGGCAACACAATCTTAACCTGGAAGCTCACACTAACCTGGTTGGCATCATAGCAAGATGAAAGACTTCCTTGAACAGTAGGTGGTGGCTGACCAGGGGTACATTTTATAGGAATTGATAGAGTCTCCTGCAGAGAAGACAGGAATCTGATTACTGATCCATCACTTACTTTTACTTATTTAATAAGCCAATTGAGTGAGCACTACTCTGAGGGGATTTTACCAGTCATTTGTTGATGGGAATTTAAGTTCTTTTCATATTTTTGTCTTCCAGTTTGTTGTACTATGGTGATTTACATGTTGCTGAAAACTGTGTCACCGGCATTTCAAATGCCAACATGGTCACCCAAACTGAACAGGTCTCAGAGGAGCTCCCAGACTAAAAGCAGACCATGAAGAAGGGCTCAGCTGTCCACATCTGAGGCAGTCCCCGGGGAACACCTTATGCACAGCTCTGAAACATTGTCAGCCACTGAAGGCTTAATGACTGGAAGTAGACGGTTGTCAGAGATAGTGCTGCACAGGGGGCCCTGGGTGGGAGGGCACTAGAAATATCACCGAGCAGGAGTTGCTTTCTGCCAGTGGAATAGGCCCCGGTGACATGAGCTGGGTGAAGCCTATGGGACGTGATTCAAAGTTGAGAGGAAAAAAATAGCTGCAAAAATATGCTAATGATTAGAACGTGGAATGCACAATGTGTGAATATAGAAAAATTGGAAGTCATCTAGGCATTAGTGAGGTAAAATGAACTGATATTGGCCATGATGAATCAGAAAATCATATGGTGTACTATGCCAGAAATGACATAATCAAGAGGCAAGATGGTTCATTCATTGACAGAAAGGACATTTCAAAATCAATTTGAAGTCAAACGCTGTCTGTGATAGGATTATATCTATTTGCTTTCAAGGAAATCCAGTAACCACAACTATGATTCAAATATGCATCAACCACAAGCATCCTGATGACGAAGAAATTAAGAATGCTATCAATGACTTCAGTTGGAAATTGATCAAGGAGCAATTAAGATGCATTGATCATTATTGGCGACTGGAATGCCAACGTTAGAAACTAAGAGGAAGGAACCATGCCAAAATGCAACTCACTGCATCTAATCAATGCTGATGCACGGGGCCCCGTGGGGTTCTGAGACTGTAAGAGTTTACAGGGCAGAAAACCTGCCTTTGTTCTACATAGCTGTTGGTGGTTTTGAACTGCCTACGATGAGCATTACAGCGCAAGTATGACCATTACACCACCAGGGCTTCTTAGTGAAGGAACAATAGTTGAAAGAGAAAGACTTGGTGATAGAAACAAAGCTAGAGAGAGAAGGCAAGATCAATGACCTATTCATAGCAAGTACCTGTTTTTGTTTCAGCAACACAAATGGCAACTATACACATGGACTTTCAGCTGGAAGACACAGAAAGTGAATTGACTACATCTGGGGGGACGGGGAGCCCTGGTGGTGTGGTAGACACCTGTTAGACTGTCATCCTCAAGGTCGGCAGTTTGAACCACCCCAAGCAGCTGCAGGGGAGAAGGACAGATTTCTACTCCCATAAAGGATTACAGACTCAGAAACTCACAAGGGAAGTTCTACCCTGACCTATATGATTTTTATGAGTCAGCATAGACTCAATGGCAATGACATAAAGGCTATATTACAAAGCATTTTATTGTCAGGAAAGTCACTTAGCCATCCCACCTATCCCTTGAGAAGAGGGTGGTGAGCCAATTAGGATAGCAATCTGTATGCATCCTATTTCAGTTTTATGACTCAGAACTTCCCTAGATTCTCACTTTCTTCATTCCATGTTTTGACTAGTATTGGATGTTCCAATCCATTAATAAAATTCAGGTAGACAGTACTCTGAGGAAGCAGCTCTTCCCCAGTTGTGTTTTGAGTGCTTTCTAACCTGAAGGGCTTATGTTCCAGCAATATCTTGATATTATCTGTGAAGTGTTTAGTGACTTATTCTTCAGAAGTGCAACACCTATTTAGTATTTCTAGTTTTTCTTAGTCTGTAAGTTTCCCTGAAAACACAGTTAATATTTCAAACACTGGAGGCATAGCTTCTGGCATCATAGCAATAACCAAACTATCAGAGTATGACAAATTGGCCAAGTGAGAATGATAACTAAATATATATTATAGATATAGACATATCTATTCAATCTAACAAAATATTGTCTTGATGATATAAATGAAGATAGACATCGCATGGTAGAATTTTCCCAGCACTAATGATTTCTTAATCACAAACACCTTTTTCAGCAAACCAAAAGCGAATACACAAGTGGACTTCTTTAGATGAAATACACAGATATAAGATTAACTATAGCTGCAGGAAAGGTTGATGGAAAAGCTCAACATCAGCAGCCAAAACCAGGCCAGAGACCAACTGGGAAATTGACTACCAGTTGTAGGTATGTAAGTTCCGGTTGAACTTGAAGAAAATAAAAACAATTCTTAGAGACCCAATGTATGACGTTGAGTATAGCTCACCTGAATTTGGTGCACACCTGAAGAATAGGGTTCATGCTTTGACACTAGTGACAGAAGAGCTAATGAGCTGAAAGACCATCAATAACATCTTACATAAAGAAAGCACAAGGCCATTTAAAAAAATGAAATAAAGAAAAGACCAAAGTGGATGTCAAAAGAAACATTGAAATTTGTAGAACAGCTAAGAAAAATAGAAGAAATCATAAAGTCAAAGAGCTCAGCAGAAAATGTCAAGAATTCAAGAAATAAAATAGTATAATGAAATATGCAAAATCCTAGAGTTATAAATCCAAAAAGGAAGAACACTCCCAGGATATCATAATGAGAAAGGTCTACAGAAAATACTGAAGCCACAAGTTGCTATATTGAAGTATTCTATGGGTAAGCTATTTAATGATGAATAAATGAATATGAGAATGATATTGAGTCACTGTACCGAAGTTGATTAGTCCACATTCAATCATTTCTAGAGGTAGTATTTAAATAAGAACCATTGGTATGGAAGCAAGACATTGAAGATGCACTGAAAGCATAGGCCAAAAACGAGGCTCCAGAAATTGATGGAATACCAAGTCCAAATTGAAAAGTTTTTAAAGAGAGATTAAGTGTTCACTCTTTCACAACAGGAAATTTGGAAGACAGCCACTTGACCAACTGCTTAGAAAAGATCCATATTTGTACCCATTCCAAAAAAATATGCCTCGGCAAAGTGCTCAAATTAGAGATCAGTATCATCAATATTACAAGTGAGTAAAATTTTGCTAAAGATCATCCAGCAATTATTGCAGCAATTCATTGACAGTGAGTCGCCAGAGATTCAGTGTAGATTTAGAAGAGGGCATATAACCAGGTATGTCATTGTTGATGTTAAATGGATTTTGACTCAAAAGAGAAACAAACAGAACGATGTCTACTTGTGTTTTATTTACTATGCCAAGGCATTTAACGGTGTGTATCACAACAAGCTATGGCTAACCTTAAGAAAAATGGGAATACCAGAACAAAGTTGTGGTCATAGGGAAGCTGTACAGGGATGAAGAGGCTGTTGTACAGCAATTTACTTTTTGGTTGTTGTTCCTTTAATTGTTCTTGTTAGGTACCATTGAGTCACCCCCACTTCACAGTAGTTCTGTGTGTAACAGAATACAATACTGGCAGGTCCTGCATCATCTTCACAATTGTTGTTATGCTTGAGTGGTGTGTGGCAGGGTTGCATCCTCTCACACTACTTAGTCAATCTGTATGGAAGCAAATAATCAGAAAAGTATAATTAGATAAAGAACGGAGTATCAGAACTAGAAGTCTTATTTACAGCCTGCAATATGAAGATGATACAACCTTACTTGCTGAAAATAAGAACTTGAAATACTTGTTAAAGAAAATCAAGAGTTATAGCCTTCAGTATGAGTGATTGTAAACAAGATCAAAATCCTCACCACTGGACCAGCAGTTAACATCATGATAAATGGAAAAAATATTGAAGTTTCCAAGAATTTCATCTTGCTTGAATCGCCAATCAATACCGATATAAGCACCAGTCAAGAGATCAAAGGCTATATTGCATTGTGTAAATCTGCTGCAGAAATCCTCTTTAAAGTATTCACAAGCAAGGACATTATTCTGAGGATTAAGGTGCTCTTGACCCAAACCATGGATTTTTCATGTGTCTCCTATACGTGTGAAAATTGCACGTTGAATAGGGAAGAGTTGATGCATTTTAATTTGGTGCTGACAAAGAATATTGAAAGTACTATGGGCTGCCAAAAGAACCAACAAATCTATCTTGGAAGAAGTTCAGCCAAAATGCTTCTCAGAGGCAAGGATGATGAGACTTAATGCCATGCTCTTTGGACTTGAAAAGAACATCATGCTTGTTAAAGTTGAAGGTCAACCAAAAAGAGGAAGGCCCTGAACAAGATGGATTGACGCAGCAGCTGAATCACTGGGTTCCAGCATAAGGACAATTGTGAGCATGGTGCTGAACTGGGCGTTGTATCCTTCTATTGCACATAGGTTTACGATGAGGCTGAAGTGACTCAATGGCAACTAATAAAAACAATACATCTATATAAGGTTACTGATCTGATAACTCAGAAAATTTTCTCTCAAACCATTATGAGTTACCCAATTGGTTCTTAAAGATTATCTTTATACTTCAAGCAATAATTAATTCAAGGGAAAATATATTTGAAAATAAATACATTATTGATTTTCTCAATTTTAGATCCATGCCCACACTTAAGAAATATATATTTTATTATCTTTATATTAAGTTGAAACCTTATAACAAAGATATCTAAAGCTATGCTGCATTAGATAAATCTACTACACAGGACCTCTTTAGAGCATTGCAGAGAAAGGATGTTACTTTGAGGACTAAGCTATTCCCTGCCCAGGCCATCATATTTTCAATTGCTTCAGATGCATGTGAAAGCAGGAGATTCAATAAAGAAGACAGAGAAAAGCTGATGGATTTGAATTGTGGTGTTGGCAAAAATATCAAAAGTAACATGGACTGCTAAAACAACAAACAAATCTGTCTTGGAAGAAGTAAGGCCAGAGTGCTCCTTAGAGACAAAGGATGGTGAGACTTCATCTTACATACGTCGAACATGTTGTCAGGAGAAACCAATCCCTGGAGAAGGACATAAGGTTAGGTTAAGCAGAGGGGCAGCTCAGAAGAGGAATACTCTCAAAGAGATGGATTGAAAAGGTGGCTGGAACAATGGCTCAGTCATAGTAACAAGTGTACGGATGTCATATGGCCACGCAGCATTTCATTCTGTTGTGCATAGGGTCGCTGTAGGTCAAAGCTGACTTGATGGCACCTAACAACAAGAACAAGTTGTAATATATGCCTCTAACATACAATTTCTCATGTTGTGGTGACCCAAACCATCAGAAATATGTGTTTTCCGATTGTCTTAGGCGACACCTGTGAAGGGTCATTCGACCCCCAAAGGGGTCATGACCCACAGGTTGAGAACCACTGCTTCTAACACATTAACCAAAGGGTACTTTAGGACATGCTTTTCAAATAACCTGAAACTTATTAAATATGTGTGAGAGCTTATTTCATGTCATATATTTATTGTTCACGGAGACTTGGTGGTGTAATGATTAAACATGCAGCTGCTAAAAGAAAAGTCAGAAGTTCAAACCCACCCAAAGATCTGCTTCTGCAAAGAATAAAATTGAATCACTCCCAACCACCTGCATTAAAAAAACAACAACAACTGAAACAGCTGTAAAATGGGGTGAAAGGAAGATCACGTTATAAGATATCATTACATTTTAACCTAACTACATCTGCCGTGATTGACTTTACAATTCTCTCTGTCTGATAAGAATGCTGTTCATATGGTAGTTCCAGGACATCGTGCATTGGGTACACTCAAGAGAAGAGATTCTAAACAAAACCCAAGGCTGCCTGTTCCCTGCCTTTGGGCTAGGCCTCCTCTGCTTTTTCTCATACCAGGGAGTTTCAGCTTTCAGTCCAATGGCTCTGGGTGTTTGAGGGTCAGCACAGTTCATGTGGGGGTTGCACATTGTGTCCTTCTAGTGTGACCTGTGAAGGATGTTATGTGCCTACAAAGAAGAGCAGCTAAAGTACCAGTAGTCTATAGTGTATAGACTGGGTCACCCAGGGCTACAAAGAACCTAGGTCTAAAATGTTCAGTTAGGATCCTAGATCCTTGGATTCCACATAAGCATTGTTAAGCAATTTTCCTGATGGGAGGCGCTGCTCCCTGTTTTCTTACCAGCAGGAGTGTAATTGCCTTCTCTGAAACCTACATTTCCCCTCTCGCCATCTTGACGTGAATTTCCAGTAAGGTTTCCTTAACACTCTGGTGGGAGTGTCTGTGGGGGTTACTTTAGTACAGTTTTGTGTGGCAGCCACTGAATACTCTTCCTCTCCCCAAAACTTGAATGCCTGACCCCAGCTGAAGAGATGTATTTTTTGTTAAAGTGTTTTTAAAGAATTTCTTATATAGGGGATGATATATTTTCATGGGTACTAGTCAGTCAAACCTATAAATCTTTATGCAAAGTGTGGTGAAGAAATCATGATGCCCAGCTATCAGGACAGCATCGAGGGACTTAAAGGTTGACATCTACCATATCAAAGCAAGTATTCTATGTGAGGTGTCACTAAATCCACAGAGAAGAAGCACACCAGTTGATGTGACACAAGGATTGTAAATGATAAAATCCAGGATCAGAGGAGAGAATAGTTTTAGCACTTAAATTTTGAGCCATTGGACAAGGCTAAGGATGACAATGAAAGCCTTAAATCCATCTGTAGAGTCCCCACGTGGATTGTTTCAATTGAACTTCCTCAGATTATTGATGAGGCATGGAGATAGTCTTGACCACACAGAGCTTTTGAAAGTATATTACTGCAGATATAAAGCAAAACCAAACTCATTGCCATTGGGTCAGATGATGCCACCAAGTCATAGCAACCTCTAGGGCAGGATTGAACTGCGCCAGTGGATTTCTGAGATGGTAGCTCTTTATGGGAGTAGAAAGCATTGTCTGGTAGTTTTAGTTCCTACTCCGGCCATACAAAAATGTACTTTTTTCCTCATTGTCCAACAGAGTGGTAATTTTCACTTTATGAATTTGGATGTCTTCCTGGTCTAGACCATCTTTTTCCCACAATGAATCTCCATTGCTTTTACTTTAAGCAGATTAAGTGATGTTTCTCTACAAAAGACTCTTAAGCAATCGTAGCCTGAGGACCTCTTGTTAGCATAGTCATGTCTGTTTTGCTTTACTGTGCATTTAACTAGAGTATACAACTGCCAGATTCCAATTTTGCTCCTCATTCAGGTCTATTATAGGAAAGCATGAACATAAACTCTAAAACTCCAAGTTTTAAGGTTTCTATGACAATGGTGCTTCACTGGAAATTAAAACATTAAAAACCACGTGTGTATTAAACTTGATATGCACGTCTCTGGAGCTCAGTAATCCCTGGGAACTGATGAGAGTAATCATAAGTATGCATAACACATTTCATAACCTCCCCCCCTGCTAAAATGTCCAAGGTTCTAAAGCTAAAACTGCAGGTCGAGATTTGCTCTCTACATACATAAGCAGTAACACAGGATTGTACCAAATTGAAAGGGATTTTGTAGGCCTATAAACCTAACACCTATAGTAGTGTGTCTCAAACAATTTAGTGAAGCCCTAGAGGTTCTTTCCATGAGTGTTTCAGGAGGCTCCACACCTGCTCCCATTTCTATCAGATGCTCTCCATCCATCTCTTTTCTAGATTGATCTCTATAAGCCATTATTTGAAAGAACAATTCCAACTCTGAAAAAGAAGTTTCAAGATTCCTGACAAAAAAATTCGTGTCAATATTCTACCTTTTCACTCAAAATGCAGAAAAAAATCTGGATTTAAAATAAATTATGCATTTCTATAATAAGAGCAGGACTTTGGAAATGAAATCATGGATTATATAAAAATCAAATATGTAGCAATACTTTTATATAAATAAATGCCAGATATCTACACAAAAGCAGCATGTTGTTGAGAAAAATTAACCCAAATGAAAGCAGAGATATACCATTTTCAAGGCTCAATATTATTACGATATCACTTTTCTTAAAATAGGTCTAGGGACTCAATACAAGCCCAGCTATAATTCCACCAGGCTTATTTATAGAAATTGAAACCAATACTAAAGTTTATATGTAACCTCAAAATAACTAGAATATTGGCAGTACTCTGTAAAAAAACAAATATAAAAAGAAAGTTAAAAAACTTAAATGCCTGATTTCAACACTGTAAAACCACACTCATCAAGGATGTATGCTTGTATGAACATAAGGTGAAACTGAGTCGAGCACTCAGAAAAAGAGGTCATTTGACTTTACTCACATGGTCATTTGACTTTTACAAAATTACTCAAACCATAAAAGAGATAGGGAAAAAAATCCATGTAACAAATAGTACTGGTATATATTGATGTAAGAGAGATTTCATTGTTTACAGTGAAAAACATCCATTTCTCCACAAACTTCCTTAAGCACTCTAGTATAGGGGGGGACTAATTAGTTCTTTATACGACACAAACACACACACACACACACACACACACACACACACACACACACACACACACACACACACCCTGGTAGCCCCATGGATTAGGTGTTGAGCTACTAAGTGAAAGATGAGCACTTCAAACTTACTAGTTGGCAGCTTGAATCCAACAATGTCTCTGCAAGAGAAAGGCGAGTCTGTTTGCTGTTATCTTAAAGAAGTACCAGCTCAAAAACCATATAGGGTCGCTATGAGCCAGAAATGAATTTATAGCAGTGAACCTGGGATTTTATACATAAATAAAATTGAAATATAGACCTAATTTTAAACTTAAAACCCTTATCTCTTATAATGGCTATAAAATCAACCATGTCATATGGAGAACACTTAAAATATTTTGTGCCTTTGATGCTAAAGATTTTTTTAACCTCACACATAAGTCAATTATCCCCAAAGACAAAAGTGATAATGAAGATCATTAAAATCAAAAGCTTCTGTTTTGCCAATAACATATTTAAGAATAAATAAGAAGACCACAAACTGGTTAGAATATTCTTAAAAGACATATCTGAAAAAACAGTCCCCGGGATATAGTAAAAATTACAATGTAAAAATAAGTAATTTAATTAAAACTAGATAAATATCTGCATAACTCATCAAAATAAAACATAATGAAAAAGTACTTAGCACTATTCGTCATCATAGAAATCAAATTACAATTCAATGAGCTACTATTACATAGGCATGTTAGTCTGGATAGACTAGAGTAACAAATTCATAGAGACACATAAATGTATAAGAAGGAGGTTTATATACAAGAGCAATTGAATATTGAGAAAACATACCAGCCCAGTCCAGATCAAGTCCATAAGTCTGATATTAGTTCATTTAATCTATAAGGTCCTCTTCAGACTCACAAAACACATGCAATAACGCCGAGTGCAAGAAGACCACAGGCCAGTGGGTAGGAAGTCTTGTGGCTCTAGTGGCGTTGTAAGTATCTCAGTGCTCACATGGGTCTCTACGTGGATTCTTCAATTCCCAGGGCTGCATCAGAGTAGATCTATGTGGCTTCTCCTCTGGGATGTTTCACAGGGAGTGGGCCTTGTCAGTAGAGAGTCTCCAAGGGAGTGAGCAGAGAATGAGTGTCTCCTGCCTCCAATGTGGAAATAAGTACTGGAGTTCCCAGAATCCTCAGGAGAAGGCCATGTACACACAGAGGTCTCACTGACTATATCCTGATTCACAGACCAGACTCCACCCCTACACTCTCAATTCTCAAATTCACACCAGATTATGTAACTACCACAAAAGGCATTAGAATGTTTCAAATGAAAGAGAACCCTTAACACAAATGTTTGTGCGCATATTGGACAATTTGTCTCTTTAGCATTATAAGAATGTAAAGTGACACAATAACAATTAAAGTGTCTCTCTGTTACTTTCTAAACCCACCCCGCCTCCAAACAAAAACAATGACAGTGCTTCTGACCTGCTTGCACTATAAATAATTTTCTAATGAGAAACCCCAAACTAAAGTCATTTAGTGGATCTCCACTTCTGCCATTTAGCTCTAAGGTTTCTAAGACTGTACATTTTTATGAGAAAATCTCATCTTTCTCCTTGGGAGCAGCTGGGGGTTTTGATCCACTGACCCTGAGGTTATCATTTGGATTATACCACGGTACCACATGGACTCCCTACTTACCTTATAACCCTATCATTCGGTATTTCACCCCTGAGTTCAATTGATTCCAATTCATTGTGGCACTATGTCTGGGGCAGGCTAAAACTCTCCTAGAGGGTTTTGGAGGCTGTGCATTTTGATGGAGGCAGAGTGGCTTTCTTTCTCCCATAGAGTAGCTAGTGGGTTCAAACCAACAAATTTTTCAATTTAGTGACAGCACCATCAATCCTGATACTTACCCAAGAGAGGAAATTCATATTCACAAAAAGCCTTAACAGATTTAGTGGTAAAGTTAAAAGTGTAAAGATTCCACAGGTTTATCAATAAGAAATTATATACAAACTTCATTAAATCATACATTAGAAGTACAATGTGCAAGTGAAAAATAAACTATTGGTAACCATGACAACACCACGGAAGCCCAAAAATTATGTGTGAAGGAGGCATATTTACACAAGAAGTTCAGTGACTTTCCAGTGCACAGTATTATAGTTTTGTACAAAATAAACAAATATACTCTCAAAAATCTGTGCATTTAAGTTTAAGTAAATTTTATGTAAACTTTAATCAATTAAATTATGATGCCATAGTTACTGTGTTAGTTTGGGTAGACTAGAGAAATATATCCATGGACACACATATGTGTATAAGAAAGAGATTTATATATAAGAGCAATGGAACATTGAGAAAACATCCTAGCCCAGTCCAGATGATCAAGTCCATAAGTCTGATATTAGCCCACATGTCTGATACCAATCTATAAAGTTGTCTTTAGACTCACAAAACACATGTAATGATGCTGAATGTAGAAGGTCAGAGGCCAGTAGGTGGGGAGTCTTTGGATCCAATGTCATTGGAAACATCTCAGCGCTGATAGGGGTGTCTGCATCAGGGTGGGTCATATGTCTCCCAGGGTGTGAGCAGAGAGTCTCCTACCTCCAAGGAGGAAAAATCAGACTTCCCAGAAATCTCAGGAGAAGGCCATGCCCACACAGAAGCCTCATTGAGTATGATCCAATTGATAGACTAGACTCTACCCCTTCACTCATAATCCTCTCCAATGGACAATTATATAACCACCACAGTTCCTATATTAAGACTGAGAAATTATAGAGGAAGTATTTTGATGATGGATGAAAATGATCAGAAGGATAAACTGTGATAATTAGGTTCTGTGTCAACTTGAATGACTTGAGTAATTGAGGCATCCGCCATAATGTTACCTAATATAATGTAAATAACGCCATGATGATATTGCTATAAGAAGTCAAGAAGTTGGGCGAAAATTCAGGCCACAGTTTGACACTCTTTTCTTATCTTTATAGATGTTGTAGAAAGATCCTTTACTCTATTCTTCATTCTGACCTGACCTGGATTCTGCATATGGCTTCCTAGAACGTGGGCTGACAGCTTGCCTTCTTGCCTGTCAACCTTGGATTCATTCAGCTCAGCCCCCACCAGCCCTCTTCATGGCTTATCTTCCTGTTTCATGGACAACTGGCCTCGGCAGCAATGTGAGTTGGGAAGGCCCTCCAGTAAGCATTTTATACCAGGTCTTGAGCAAGGGTTGATATATCTGGCTCTATGGTTGTGTGGACTGCTCTTATACCTACATATGTCACTGATTTTGCTTCTTTAGAGAACCCATTCTAACATGAATGCATAGATAACTAGATGGATATAATAAAATGTAAATGGTGAAATTTGTGTGGTGGATGTATAAGACATTCACTGTCAAATTCTTTCAACTTTCCTATATGTGGTAGTTATATAGTCTAGTGTCAACTTGAGACCATTAAGAGTGAAGGGTTGGAGTCTCGCTTGTCAATCAGGTCGCAGCTTAATGATCTCATTTGGGAGGTGCAAACGGAGACAAAAAACTCACTGAAGGCCAGACAAAAAGGCTCACTCCCAGCAAGACGATCCTATTGACAAGCCACATGGAGCTATGCTGGTAAAGCCAGAGCCCTGGAGCTGGAAGAGACGCGTGGAGACCTATACCACTGCTGATCTGCTTCCCCACCCCTGGATCCACATGATTTTATACCCACTGGCCTATGATCTTCCTGCATTCGGCATCATTGCATGACTGTGTGAGGCTAAAGAATTTATGGGCTAGTATCAGCATATGGGGTAGTATCAGACTTGTGGACTTGATTTGGACTGGGCTGAGATGTTTTCTTAATGCACAATTGCTCTTTGATGTAAAGTTCTTTCTTACAAGTGAATATCTATGAATTTGTTCCTCTAGTCAACCCAGACTAACACTATATATGCTTTAAAATTTTATTTTAACGTTGTGTGAGAGAAATAGCAACTAAAAAACTTTCATTCAAATATTAAGCACTTAGCTCTTATGCTAGGCATGATGTTACATCATTTCCCCCCTATTTTCTATAAAAGTCCTTGGATTGTAACTGGGAATGCAACACAATTGTTATTAATTAAAATTGCTTCAACTTCAGAGAACTTCCTTACTTAAGGGATTTGTTTCCCAGAACAGCAATAGATTGAGGTGGCAGATAGGCAATCCCCAGAATTTGGGCTAACACAGGCAATTCTGAGAAGCTCTTTCAAACCTGAAACTTCTCCTTTGTATAAATATATTTCCTAAAAAAAACAACCTATTAAACTGAAATATATTTTAATTGTATGCAGATTATGGTTCCTAGAAAATGCAGGTAATTGGTTGAGTTAATTCTAAATGTGTTTGGCTGTACATCTGCCCCCCGCCCCCACGGCGAGGTTTTGTTTTGCTTTGTTTTTCTGACATGAAGCAATTTATTTTATTTTTTAAAATTCCCCCCAACAGTTTCATTGGCATATAATTTACATATAATACAATTTTGTAATTCAATCATTCAGTCATATCAAGAGACTTGTACAATTACCACCACATATATCTTAGCCTGATGCAACTCAGAATTGACTCCATAGTATTTTCACTGATTATGCTATTAACAATACTAACAGTTTCTATTAAGACAGTGTCCTTTATTAATTATTTTCCCAATATAATAAATTCTTAAAAGCACCAAATAATGGGAAATGTCTTTTGAAAAATTGAATTATATATTTATGTGGGTATAAAGTATGATATGCTTTAAAACAAATTCTCTTTGAATGAAATTATTCTCAAGGTAGAGCTCTATCTCCATTTTATATGCATTCTTTTTCTGCATGGATACTACTCTTAAAAGACCTCTAAAAATATGAAAATAATATATCTGTATATTTGGAAAGAATCTGTGAAACTGTGCCCATATTTCTTCCCAAATGCCATTCCACTTTTAGGTACTAGCACAGAATACTCATATAAAAAGTTCATGACCCTCTGTTATACATAGCCTCTGACATATACATTTTTTCACAATTAGGAAATTGAAGAAATGCTAGATTAACAAAGCAGCTGGTGAAGACAAGGGTGGCTGTGACAATTTTTATTGTTGTCTAAACTCCAATATTTCTTAGAATAAAAAATTGGTACGAGACATATTTTCTTAGTTTCTTTTCTCTTTTTTAATGAGACACCCAGTAAAATATTTATAAAAGATGATCCTGCAAGAAGAATTAATAGTGCCAGAAGAATTTCCTCACCTGGCCTTTTCAGACACCTGCTGTTCTAGAGCCAGCTGCATGTGCTTTACATAAACAAGACACACCTATAATTCCACCTCCTCTTTAATACATGTTTATATTCACACATATCTGTGCCAAACAAATGCTAGACAATCCAAGGTAACAATATTTGAAACAAAGATGGAGTTGGTGGAGAATGGGGGGAGAATATTTAACAGCCATCCCTACTGTTTCACAATTGTTAGTAAGTGACATTTGACAGTATGTTAGTCCAGGTAGACTAGAGACACAAATTCAGGAAGGCATATATGTGTAAGAAAGAACTGTATATCAAAGAGTAATTATATATTAAGAAAACATCCCAGTCCAGTCAAGACCAAATATGCAAGTCCGATGTGAGCCCATGTATCTGATATTAGTCCATAAATACCTCTTTGGATTCACGCAGAACATGTAATAATGCTGCATGCAGGAAGATCACTGGCCTGTAGGTGGAATGTCTTCTGGATCCAGTGGTGGTAGAAGCATCTCCAGGCTCTGGCTGTCATCAGCATGGCTCCACGTGGCTTGTCATCAGGAATGTGAAGCAGAAAGTGTGTCTGGCCTCCAGTGAGCCATTTTTCTCAGTTGCACCTCCAAATGAGGTCATCGAGCTGTGACCCAAATGACAGGTTAAACTCCAACCCTTTACTCAATACCTTCAAGTTGACAGGAGATTGTGTAATTACCACAGAACAACCCTTGTCAACTTGATACTTTTACACAACTCTTTAGCCATACGTAATTTTAATAACAAAGACAATGGTAAAATCATATTTGTGCTTACCAGGATAAAACTAATATGCATACAATCCAAAATGTGTCAGCCTCATTTAACCATGATATTCTAAGTGAACAAAACAAAAATATTTTATACTTAACAATTGCATCTATATATGAACACCTTCAACATAATCCTATGATACTATCAAGTATATTCCCCACCTACTCATGCCTTTATCCTCCCCATTTTGGGTATTCAATTTCTATACGACCCACTTACATCAATCCAATGCTCTGAGGAGACAATCATATTCTTAGATATGAAGAATCTTCATTCAAGTTGGACCTTTGTGAGTCTGCATCTGCAAGGAAAGCCAAATCAGGACAGGTCATCTATAAAGTGAGCTGCAGTATGCACCAATTCACAGACTCAAAACTCTTCTCTTTATCTGGTCAGGTTCTGATCAACTCAATGTGGGCTGCTTCACTTAGCCTCACCAGGGTGCCCATTAACTGGCTCACCTTTTGACCATGTGCCATATTACACATTCACAATAAAAGTAGCCCCCTTGGGATAGCTCATGAACTTCAGACCAATCAACAGGCTCTTGTCTTCTCTTATGGTCCCTGTGAACCAGGTCAATGGGTGTCAGTGGCCAGCCTCAACCCATCTCTTTATTGCTGCAATTCTCTCACTTCCACCAATAAGTGGAGCCAGGTTGTTACCTAGTAAGCATTTCAGCCTGCCCAAAGGCTCCTTTTAACAGTTCAGCCCTAGAGAGAAGAGTTTCTTCATGACTCCAAATTTTTCCAGCCTAAGGCACAAACTACGCATTCAAAATTCAAAAAGGCACAGAGTTCCATTTTTCTTCAATCTGTCAACACCCCCTGAGGCAAGTCTCTTTGAATGCAAATGTCCCGAGTACTCCAAAGTACTAGGTGGGCTTATCTTTCCAGAGCCTTCTTTGAAGACCTGTTCTAACTCATTTAAAGATTCAAATTGCTGGCTGAAGACAGTGAGCTTATAAACTCTTAATGTATATGTTCTAATAATCATTCCTATCAATCCTTACAGCAATAACACTAGACATAAGAAACAGTATAAACCTAGAAGAATCAGATCCTAAACTCAATCTTAACAAAGTCAAGTTCCATTACCTATTTTATCTGCATCCTTATTTAAACTATTTCATTGATACAAAGTATGGCCTCAGCACTCTGACTGTGTCAAGCCTGGGCCAGGATTTCTGTCAGCCATTTTGACCTTCTGTCAGCCATTTGCACTAAACAGCATGGTCTCTGAGAAATTCTAGGGGAGATTTGATCACCTGAACTCAAAATATACATTAATCACATTCATTTTCACCATTTCAAACAGGAATAACCAAAGACAGCAACAAAAGAAAATAATCAAAGCTTTAACTTTCAATATTCTTTCCAAAAAACAACCCAGTAAACTGAGTAGCCATAGCTGGCTTCTGGCTAGCCAACGAGGAAAAACTACAATGAAGCAGAGGTCAAGTAAGCATCCACTCTCCATAATTATGATTTGGTTCTCTAGTACCCCACTCCTGGTACCAATTGTGTTATGCAGAGTCCTCTAGAGAAACAAAACCAGAACACTTATGATTATATATAATGGGTTTATATAGCAAGAAGGAATATAACACTTAGTGGACAGCAGAGCTCAGTTAAATTCCTTTTGTGGAGCAGTTAAGATACTGAAAGTCCTAAAACTCAAGAAGGGTGCTTTGGCCCAAGGTCAAGGAAGCAGACAGAGTAGTCTTTCCTCATGCAAAAAATGCTGAGTCCCCTGCAGGCAGCAGATAGCAGGGTGGGTCAGCAACAGCCAGTAGCATGGGAGCTTAGCAGAAACAGGCCCTGGATGAGATATCAAATTCAAGCAATGCTAGGTGACAGAACCCACCAGCCTCAAGCTCAAGTGATGTATGCACCAGTAGTTTGTGAAGCACGTCTCAAAAGAATTTCAAACCCTAGAGATCAACAGATTGGCTTGGCCCACAGGTAGTACAGGACACAAGTTGAGGCAGAGAACTAGCTAAAGCAGCTAGTTGGACACTGGTCCAATCACCAGAGAGCAAGATAGATGGGGGCAGGTCTTACAGAGTCATTTATTTCTTTTCCCTCCAATCAAACTCTGACCTGATTAATCTCTGCCCACATGTTCCTATTTACCAGATTGGCACAATAAACCAAATGATTACAGACAACATTGAACGATCATTTTTTTTCATTAATGCACTTGTTTGTATAATCACTATTTTAAAGTTTTAACTGTTTTTATATGTGAGGAAAAACTTAGAGAGGCTTTAGTTATAATAGTATGCTCAAAAGCAGATGTTCCAATGTAATTTACATCCAATTAGCTATGAGTCAGAAAATTGAGAGGTTTCTTACCTTTCTCCTGCTTGTCACTCCCTATATGCAGTCAATTTGCTTAAGTCCTAATGTACCTACATCCTCCGTATTTTTGATAATTTTGATGCTTTAGAAAAGAAAGAAAATGTATGATTTAAAAAATGCTTCAGCTTCAATTTTGTTGAAGGAGTAAACAATAGCACAGAGGTGATTCGAGTGGAATAATGGTTTTGGGGGAGCGGGGGTACAGTAGTAGAGTGGTGGGCAAGAGGACCCTATGTCAAGGAATCCAGGAAGAAAAAGATTTAGAAACTGATTGTGGTTACAATTTTACAGTTCTGCTTGATATGATTGAACCATGGAGTGAAATTATTTAAGTATTAACTCCCAATTAAAATAAATACATAAAAACATACATATATAACTAAAAACTAAAAAAGGAGTCAATGCGTTCTCCACATTCTTCATAAATCTTTCTTGGGCGAAAGGAGCTCAAAAGGTGTAACCTTGTGGCCAATTTTCACACTTTGGGTCACTTAACTAGATTTGGTAGCATGCTTTCTTTGCTTCATTAATTTTAATATGGCATGTTTGGCCGATGTCTACACTTACCTTCTTAGAAGCAAGTTTCCATTAAATTCAGGTCATCTACGGTACTACAGAAAGCAGGCTTTTCTCAACCATAGGCAAAAGACAGGGAGTTCCCCTGGGCCAATATTGCCTATGAATTGATTAATTTTGCCTAACTACTACAGTTAGCAAATCCACACATGTCTATTTCTTTTTTTTTTTTAGTTTGATATTTTTGTTTAATAAATATTTCTATGATTTTGTAGTTCAATGTTTTGTTTTTTTTTAACATTTTATTGGGGCTGATACAATTCTTTTCACAGTTCATACATATACATACATCAATTGTATAAAGCACATCTGTACAGTCTTTGCCCTAATCATTTTTTTTTCTCTTTTCTTCTTTTACATTTTATTAGGGACTCAAACAACTCTTACCACAATCCATACATATTTCAATGAGTAATAAAGGGAATACATCAGTATCCATGTACATTTTTGTTGGAACTAAGTAGAGGAAGAGATATTAAATAATTGTACTCATTCAAAGACCCAGGAAAGAGCAGTGATTCTAAGTGAAATGAAATAGGTTTCATTTATAATCCATAAAATAAATGGCATTGAATGCAAATGTAGACCTATGCATAGGTGAGAAAAATATGAAAGCCAACTATTTATCAAAGCTTTAAATTATCTGCTTCCTTAACCCCTTTCATATTTTGACAAATGATTCATGATAATTATTAAATAAATATATTATTGGTAAAATAAACATAATGAATTCATCTTTTCACCAAATATTTTTATGTCATACAGGCTGATTATTATGTCATTACCTAAGTTTCCTATATCTAAAAGTGTTTCTGAAATATAAAGCATCAAAGGGATCAGGTATCAAAGACAAAAATAATCATAGCATTGTGAGTGAGGGGGAGTGTGGAGTGGGAACCCAGTGCCCATCTTGGTGAAATTGGACATCCCCTTGCAGAAGGGCTTTGGGAGGTGACAAACCAGTCAGAGTGTAGTGTATCAAAGATGAAACAACAATGGTCCTCTAGTTCTTGAATGCTGCCTTCCTCCCCCACTATCATGATCCCAATTCTACCTTACATAACCAGCTGGACTGGGAGATGTACACTGGCATGGATAGGAACTGGAAATATGGGGAATCCAGGACAGATGAGCCCCTCAGGAACAGTGGTGAGAGTGGCAATATAGGGAAGGTGGAGGGAGGGTGAGGGAGAAACAGGAAACAGATGACAAGGTCTACATGTAACCTCCTCCCTGGAGGACAGACAGTGAAGAACTGGGTGAGAAAGACGTCAGATGATGTAAGATATGATAAAAATAATACTTATTTATAAATTATCAAGGGATCAGGGGGAAGGGGAGTGGGGAGGGAGGGGAAAGTGAGGAGCTGATACCAAGGGCTCAAGTAGAAAACAGGTGTTTTGAGACTGATGATGAAAACATATGCACGAATGTGCTGGACACAAATGATGTATGTACAGATTGTGAAAAGAGTTGTATGAGCCCCTCCCTAATGAAATGATTAATTTTTTAATAAGTAAACAAACAAACAAATAATAGTCTCAGAAGGATATGGAGAAAATAAAGATAAGACTCATGTTAGTCATGTGTTTTTCCATAGTGCATGCCATCAAATTCAAGAATATAAAATTTTTACTGTAATAATAGTTAGACATATGTTGTGATTTCATAATTTCTATATTAATTGTATTAATTTGTCTAATAATTAAGAGACAACCATATTGATTATTGTAAACATATCTCCCCCATGAGATAATTTTTTGAAGGAGATACCCAGTTTCTTGTTTAATTCCAAAACCTTTTATTACCTCCTTGAAATTACAGAGAAGAGAATTGACTATGAATCAAAATACAGACAGTTACATGATAGATATATGTATTTACATACATATGTAGATATTCATGTTACATTTATATAAAATTATATGATTTTATGTATGACAAGCATCATAGGAAAGATATAATTTAATCAGAACTCCTATTTTTATAGACAAAATATGAAAATTATAAAATCATGTGCTTGCTCGTTATTAAAACTTTCAAACAGCCCTTGACATTTTTCATGTTTCTGGGAAATCGGTTGTGAGACTGGTTGTGCTGGGTTTTCTGGAGAAACACAGCCAGTGACTCATCTATGTTGTTGCCATTGGCTGTCAAGTCAGCTTTGATGCATAACAACCCGATGTACATTGGAATGAAATGTTGCCAAGTACTGAACCATCCTCACAATTGCTGTAATGTTTGAGCTCATTGTTGCAGCCACTGTGAAAATCCACTTTGTTGGCTTTCCTCTTTTTCACTGTATAAAGTCTGACGATCTGTTCCAGCCCTGGTAACGTATCCAGAGAGCATGAGACAAAGTCACTCCATACTTGCTTCCAAGAAGCATTCTGCCTGTCCTTCTGAGACAGATTTGTTTTTTGTTTTTTACTTTTGTCAGTCCATGTTACTTTCAATATTCTTTTCTAGGATTATAATTCAGTTCCATTGATGCTTCTCTGATCTTCCTTAGTTAGTGTTCAACATTCACATGCATATGAGGTGATTAAAAATACCGTGGCTTGGGTCAGTCACCTGTTTGCACAGGGACATTCTTACTTTTCAATACATTAAAGAAATTGTGTGCCACAGATTTGCCTAAATTATTACCATATTTGATGTCTTGACTGCTGTTATCATGAACATTGTGATACAAGCAACAAGAAATTAATTGCCGCAAATATATCACACTAGTGTAAGGTCTTAATAGAGAAAACTAGGTGTGGAGCTTATGAAAATCTTCTACTAATTTCTCGATTTTTCATAAATCTAAAACTGTTGTAAAAGAAAAATTAATATTGTTTATATTTCTGGCATATACAGGATACTTGGTAAATTGTAGCTAAAGTTGTTTATCATATTATATTTAGATGATCATATGGTTTACTTTGAAAAATCCCCAACAGGCTATACATAGTTCTATATTTTAATATTTTATAACATTTTACAGTTAAAATTTATAATCCAGCTAGCTATTTTGCTGTATATTGTGATGTATGGTTCTAATTAGTTCCCAAATATTATGGCAGTTGGGATGGAAAAATTCCATCTTCTGTCATTGAACTAAAATGTAATTATTATGTTTACAAAAATGTGTATACATTTGGCTTGTGTTTTGTCTTTCAACCCAATTCCAATGTGTATCTAGAATTGCATAAGTTTCAGACAATTAATATTATTATAAATTCATATTATGTCCTATCATTAAGTAAAACTGGTTCTCTTCCCATAATTGCTATTACTTCAGAATATTTATTTGATGTTCTGTCCTCAATATTTTTACAGATGTGTTTGAATATATTATTTTATTAAAGTCTGTTTTTCCCCATATCACTTTTCCCTATTATTAACTCTGCAATTACTTTCATTTTTCAAAATTCAACCTCTTAGAAAAAATAAGCATATTATAATACTCAACTATAATCTGATTCATCAATTGTCAATATTTTATGTTATTTGTTGGTGATGCTGTTTCTTTTTCCTTCTCCCACCATTCTTTTCCCAATAATTCTCCTCTTCCTGCTTCTAGAGTGGAAACTTAAAATAAATGATAGATACCACGACACTTACCCCATGAATAATTTGACTTATTTCTATTAAGAAGTAGCATATCAGACTCACAACAACACATCCCTTACTCCCAGCAAAATAAACAGCTATAAAATGCTACTTATTATTCAATATATCTTTGAATTTTTATAACTTTCACTATAATGCTCAAATCTTAATTTTTAAAAGTCCAGGATCAAGTATATTCATTTTCCAGTATGTCTTAAGTAAATCTTCCATCTTTGAGGGTAGACATTTCTCAAATGTTCATCTTTATGAAGAACCCGTTAGTCTCAAAATTTCCCACAATCTAAATTTGTTTGATAATTCTATATGAGTAGAACAGGGTAACATTTTTGGCAAAGGCATTACATATGTGATTTGAACTTTGCAATCCCAAGACACAGAATATAAATTTCTATAATTATTAGTGACACTAATTATGAAAAATTAACTTGCTTTATTTCTATGAGATATCTATAACATATTGAACAAAGCATTGCATTGGGAAGATCTGCTGCAAATACCTCTTTTAAGCGTTGAAGAGCAAGGCTCTCATTTAGAGGACTAAAGTGTACCTAACTCAAGCCATGGTATTTTCAATCACCTCATATACATGTGAAAGATAGTCAATGAACAATGAAGACCACAGAAGAATGGATGTATTTGACTTATGATGTTGACCAAAACTGGAAGCATTGCAATTCTGAAAGTTCCATGGACTGTCTGAAGAACAAGCCTTTCGTGTAAGAAGCACAGCCAGAATGCTCCTTAGAATTGAGAATAGTGAGCATTTATCTCACATACTGTGAATATATTATCAGGAAGGACGCGGTCTTGGAAAAGGACGCCATGTTTGGCACAGTGCAGGTCAATGAAAATGAGCAAGCCTCTCCAAAAGATGGATCGACACAGTAGCTGCAAAAATTGACGCACAGCAATTCTGAGGGTATTGCAGGACTGGGCAGTGTTCCCTTCGGTTGAATGTAGGGTTACACTCAACAAAAAAAAGCCATCTTACAATAACATGTTTACTGGTTTCTCTATGTAACTTGACATCTTAGTCATAGTGATTAGTAAGTTATCTTTGAGGTGATGTCTTGAGATTGAATTAAGAAAATGTTTCACAATAAACTTTCACCTGTAAGTTGTATCATCTAATGGCAACTCTTGTATTAATTTATCAGCCAACAGTAAAACAAAAAAGGAGATGGGACTGTAAAAGAAACAAAACTTATTTATAATAAAATATTTAAACATAAATAAATGCAACAATTCAAGCTAGGAATGATGAAAATAAATAATACAATTTAGAAATCACTATTTTGTAGTAACTGACTTAAACAGTATTTATTGCTGGGTCTTAAAACTAGCCTTTTAAAAGTCAAGATAATAAATCACATGACATCATTATCTTAGATGTTAAAATCTGTCTTTATTTGTCCCTGTAAGCTCTTATTAAAGTCACTTCTTCAACACGGCCATAAAAGTATTTGATCACAAATCTTGGACAAAACTATCCAGGTACCTCTCTGTTGTTCCTATCAAATATCTCTCCAAGATGTTCTGGTTATTTTTTCATTATGACCTTATATTAACATAACAAAATAATGATAGTTAATATATACAAATGCTTTGTCTATTATATTTTTCACTTTAAATATTTTCCTCTAAAAGTTATAGGGTATCACAGCATTTGAAAATTAAAGTCTGTAATGTATATACTGATACTCTTACATTAGAGTAACATTGGTATTAATTTGACTTACACAAGGACATGTAACTTCTGCTTGTTCCACATAAAATCTTATTCAAGAAAAGGACTGCTCTGAGTCAGTTGTAAGATCTTTCTATTATTATTTTTCTTTAAACATTCACTGTGATCAATTTAATTCTAATTCATGATGACTTATAGGACAGGCTAGAATTGCTGCTGTCAGTTTGTGAGACTGTAACTCAATGCACGAGCAGAAAGCCCTTCTTTCTCCTGTGGAATGGCTGCGGCGTCTTTGTGGATCCGCTGCAAAACTTGTGGACCACAACCCAACATGTAACCACTGCACGACTAGTTCTCAAAACATCGTGTATTTTTAATTAAAAAGCATATATTATATACATGAGGATGTATTTTCAATTAATCCATTTTTAAATGATCACTAAATGCTAGTTATGAGTACAGAACAATTATTTTATAGAAGCAATTAAAGATAATTGCCTCATAATATTTTATTGAAATAAGCCAGACATTTGTCTTATCTTTCAATGAAATTATCGTGAATAGTGAAATGAATAGCTTGCTAAAATAATTTTAATTGTTATTGGGGTAAGTAAATTATGAAAAGTTTCTTACCTTGACATTTACCTCTTGTTTGGGGAACTACATTGCCATGTATTTAGCTCTCCTTTGCCAAATTATTTCTGTTTTGTGCAATAGAACTTATTTATAAGTTCATTAAAATCTTATCATACGTGGTGGCTTCAAAATTTGTGAAAAAAAATTGCATTACCTTTTACCTCTATTTTCTACAAATGTTTGGAAGCCTTCTTATGTGTAATCACATATAATTAACTGAAACATATACACATCTATTTTAATATCTCACTATGAATAATAGAGACAGAGTTGAAATTAACTCTTTGAAATTAAGTCATTGTTGCTATATGTGTTTTTAGTATATGACTAATGAGAAAAATCTTGTCTTTATAAGTGGGTACCACCCAAAACCAGGAATTGCACTTGGCAGAACAGAGCTTTCTTTCAGATAGACTTTATGATCTTCATTGAGAATGAAGATGTCAAACATCAGTTTAAACTAATTTTGTAATAGATATTTATAGTACTGATTTTTTTATAAATTAAATTTCCTTACTCAAGTAAATCCCAATTAAAGCATTATAAACTGTTGAAAACCATAGGAGTTTGTGTTAGTCCAGGTTGACTAGAGAAACAAATTCATAGACACTCATATGTGTATAAGAAAAAGCTTTATATAAAAGAGTAATTATATATTAAGAAAACAGCCCAGATGAAGTCCATAAGTCCAGTATTAACCCGTATGTCTGATACCACTCTAAAAATTCTTCTTCAGATTTACACAACACATGCAATGACACTGAATTCAGGAAGATAACAGGGCTGCGGGTGAGAAATCTTGTGGATTCTGTGGTGATGGAAGCATCTCTGCGCTAGTAATAGCCTTCATGGGTCTCCTCCAGTTCCAGGGCTCTGGCTCCATCAGCATAGCTCCATGTGGCTTATCAGCAGGAAGATGAAGCAGAGAGAGTGTATCTGGTATCCAGGGAGTTATTTATCGCCATAGAGCCTCCAAATAAAGTCATCAAGCTGCGACCTGATTGACAGGCTAAGTTCTACCTCTTTACTCATAATACTCACAACTTGACACTACATTATGTAACTACCACAGAGCTAAATATAAACTAGTAAATATATTTTGTCCAAATGTACCCCTCGAAAATGGAATTGCAAAAAAAAAAATGGAATTGCACTTGGCAGAGCAGAGTTTTCATAATACGCATTTTCCCCTCTAGGCAAGCATTAAGCAAGGAGCTCAGAGTTAGTGCACCCAGTGGCATTGCCTAAAAAGATTCTCTCTCTGATTACAGTGATTTTTTTCATAAAAACACTTTCACTCAAACCTCTTTTTTTGTGTGTGATGGTCCATTTAAGAGAACAGCGTGCAGCTGGGAAATTTTGTTTCCTGCTTGGGAAAATGCTACAGTAGTGGTTGTGATGTTGAACAGTTTATAAGGACAGCACTATGGGAAAATCTCAAGTGTACGTATGAATGGTTTTCTCTTTTTAAAAAGTTTCAAAAGATGTTGACTGATGACAAACATCATTTTGGATATCCATCAACTTCCCAGAAAGATGAGAATGTTGAATCATACTACATTTGGAGTTTGTTCCACCAGGTCAGACTGTTAAACAAGCTTTCTATTTAGAGGTTCTGAAAAGATTGTGAAACAATGTATGACAAAAAAGGCCTGATTTGTGGTAGACAGGGGACTGGCTTCGCCGCCACGATAATTCACCTGCTCATACAGCTATTTCTTGCTCCAGTTTTTAGCAAAAAAGAACATGCCTCACTTACCCCAGGCAATTGACTCACATGACCTTGCTCCCTGGGATTTCTTTTTATTCAACAAATGCAGAGGGATATGAAAGGACAATGATTTGATGACATAGAAAAGGTGAAGAGAAGACGAGGAAAGTGATGTCAGCCATCCAAACAGATGAGTTTGAAAAATGTTTCCAAGAATGGAATGCTCTTGCCTCCAGAGTACAAACATACAAGTAAAATTTTAATCATGAAGTTGAATAGGAGGGTCCTGCTGCCTCTTGACACTCTGGCAGTCATGCTAAGGTCTTAATCTCCCCCTTCCTTGGTAATACCTTGAATTAGCACTTAGTAATTTTATTTATGAATTTTTTGGTATATATATTTACCTTTCCATTATTATCCAAGCTGTCTTCTACTTATGACAGAATTGTAGTCTGAGTATCCCATCATAAATCACTTCTGATGTAAGTTGAATATATCTTTTATTATTATTGCCTTTTTCAAAATTAGAATATTTGTTGATCTTAAAGGTGATGTTTGAATTTTGGGGTAGTCCAATACTATTTCGAGCAGATACTCTTGGGTAGGGGTGCAATTCAACCCACCATTCAAATGGTAGCTTGATGAAACATCCATGGGATTTGACCTCTTGTATAAGAGCAAGCTTGAACAAAGATGATTTGTCTCTGGTGCCTTCATTGTCATGCTTTCTGGGACTCAGTGTTAATTTTTAGTAGCAACCCCTAGTGGGTCACTTGACCCTGAGAGCTGTCAGCACCCAGGAAGGTTGTAGAAGCCAAGGAGAACATAAATATGATATACTGAAACCTGTGGGATACAGCAAAGGCATTTATCAGAGGAAGCGGATAGCAATAAATGCACACATTAAAAAAAGAAGAGAGACTCGTGGATGATATGCTGACACAAAACTTACACCAATTAGAGCAGAGTCAAAAGAACAACCCTACTAATAGCAAGTGGATAGACATAATAAAAATCAGAGCAGAGATACAGGAGAGGGAAAACAAGAAAAATATGGAAAAAAAATTAATGCTGCTAAAGTTGGTTCTTTGAAAGAATTAACAGAATTGATAGACCTCTGGCAAACCTAACCAAAGAAAGGAAGGAACAAACAACATTTGCAAGGATTAGGGATGAAACAGGGGACATTACAACAGACCCTAATGAAATAAAAAGGATAATTACACAGTACTATGAAGGTCTATATTCTAACAAACTCAACAATTTGGAAGACATGGACATTTATTTGGAAACACAATCCCTCCCTAGACTATCCCAGGTGGATATCAACAACCTCAACAGCCCCATAGTAAATGAAGAAATAGATAAGGTAATCAAGGGATTACCAATGAAAAATCCCCTGGACCAGATGGCTTCACAGAATTCTACCAACCACTGATGGAAGAACTGCCACTAATCCTATACAAACTCGTCCAGAGCATTGAAAACAATTAAAAACTCCCAAACTCTTTCTATGAAGCTAGTATACCTTTGATGCCCAAAGAAGGCAAAGATGCCACAAGAATCGACAGCTATAGACCAATATCCCTAATTTACATCCATGCAAAAATCCTTAACAAAATACTGGCCAATAGGATACAAAAGAATATTAAAAAAATAATTCAATATGACCAAGTGGGATTCATACCAGGGATGCAGGGATGGTTCAACATACGAATGGTCATCAACATTATTCACATTGGCAGGAAAATGATAAGAACCACATGATAATGATAGATGTGTAAAAAGTATTCGACAACATCCACCACACATTCCTGTTTAAGAGACTAACAAAGATAGGAGCGGAAGGAAAATTCCTCAATATTATACAAGCCAAAAAGAAATACCAACAACTAATGTGGTAGTTAACAGAGAAAAGGCAAATACAATTCCACTGAAAAAGGGGACCAGACAAGGATGCCCCTTGTCCCCACTCCTATTTAACATTGTACTGGAGATCCTAGCTAACAACATAAGACAAAGGAAAGATATTAAAGGTATTCAGTTGGGGAAGGAAGAGGCAAAATTATCATTATTCGCAGACAATATGATTCTATATATTGAAGATCCCTTAAACTCCTCAAGTGGAGTGTTAGAAGCAATAGAGGAATATGGCAGAATGACAGGATACAAAATCAACAAACAGAAGTCTATTGGACTGCTCTACATATCACACAAGATCACAGAAAAGACAAATAAAAAGTAGTACCCTTTACAATAGCCAAGCACAAATTGAAATACCTAGGGATATATATGACTAAAAAACCCAAATGTTTGTATGAGAAAAATTATTAAATATTACTACAAGTGACCTCAAGAAATGGAAAAATATTCCATGTTCATGGATTGGCATACTTAATATAGTAAAGATGTCAGTTCTGCCCAAGGCACTATATAAATTCAAAGGTATCCTGATATGAATACCACCATTCTTCTTCAAAGAATTGGAAAAAAAGATTACCAACTTCATTTAGAGGGGGAAGAATAAGCAGAGAACTCCTCAAGAAGAAGGACACAATAGGTGGGCTTATTCTACCTGATTTTAACATGTATAATATGGACACAGTAGTCAAAACAGTGAGGTACTGGCATAATGACAGATAGTTAGATCAATGGAAAAGAGCTGAAGACCCAGAAATAAAATATCAGCATGCAGGCACCTGATTTTTGATAAGGATCCAAAAAATATCAAATGGGAAGCAGATGCCATCTTTAATAAGTGGTGCTCTTTTATATATATATAAGAGAGAACAGAAAGGTAACTGCAAAAGGGGCACAGGGAAAAAGCTACTGTATACAAATACTCCATGTATAAGGTCCAAGTAGTATGGCAGGGGCCAGAACAAATCCAGGGGTACATATCATACCGAACTAAAACGGGGGTGGAGGGAGGAAAGGGGAAAGAAAAAAAAGTGTGATGGGGGAATAAGGCACTGACCCACCCAAGGGGAGGGTAGTGTTTGTGTCTCCACAGGGAAAGAGGGACCAGATAGAAAGCCAGTGCCAGAAGAATGCAGTGTGCCGGCAAGGAATGGGGAGCCAGTGGAGGGGTCTGAGGGCTCTGTCCTCATACCATCTATGTGGACAAGTACCCCTCACCCCAGAAGAATTTACTTTAGAGGGCGCCACTGAAGCTGCAGCTAGGGGAGAGGGGCATGTCTGATCAGAGCAAATGAAGGGGGAGGAAGAGAAAGTGGAGCATATACTGGCCCATCAGGCCTAGAGGACGATATCCCTGCTCTGAACAGTCAATTGATAGAGTGGACAATATAGCTGATCCCACTACAAGATAAGTCATCCCTTGATGGCCCAGGGCCCTAAGGGGGACAACACTGGAGACTCATAGTCGGGACTGACCCAAACTGACCCTGTGACACTGAGGAAAACCACTAAAAGCATGCCACACTAAAAGCAACCCTGGGAGCAGAGCAGGGAGCCCCCGAGTGAGTACAAAGGACAGACTCTGGGGCCAAAGCATGGTACCCCATTGGACCTGACTGAAGGACATGCCTAGAGATAAAAAATCATACCTTGATCTATTTTCAGGTTTTCTTTCTTTAAAAAAAATTTTTTTTAATTAATTTATTCTTCTATAGGTATTTAGTTTCCTTTTTGGTTGTCATCGCCGTGCTCTCACTCATCGCCTACCTTGCTATGACATGAGTTTTGGTGCATTTTATTATCTCTACAGATCTATCTAGAGAAGATAGACTGGACGAGTAATCTGGAGGAGCAAATGATGGGACCAATGGTTCCGCGGGAGGCACAGGAGAAGGGGAGGAGGGGGTAAGGAGGTGGTGCTGACCAACACAGGACAGTGGAGCAATAAGTGATCCAAAATCAGTAGCAAAGAGGGTGTGAGAGGCCTGGTAGGGATTCAGCAAAGGCAAGGTAACCTAGAGAAATTACTGAAACTCAAATGAAGGCTGAGCATGATAGTGGGACAAGAGGAAAATAAAAGGAAATAGAAGAAAGAACTAGGTGACAAAGGGTACTTATAAAGGTCTAAAGGCTGGACTGTACATGTGTAAATATATTTATATAAGAGTGTGGGGAAACAGATCTATGTGCATATAGTCATAGGCTTAATATTAAGGAAGCAAATGGACATTGGGCCTCCACTGAAGCACTTAATCAATGCAAGAACACATTGGTATATTAAATTGGCATTCCAGGATGCACACCTCCCTGACACAATTGCTGAAGGAAAATGTGTTCATAAGCAAATGTGGTGAAGAAAGCTGACAGTGCACGACTATCAAAATATATAGTGTCTGGGGTCTTAAAGGCTTGAAGATAAACACGCGGCCATCTAGTTGAAAAGCATCAAAGCCCACATGGAAGAAGCACACCAGCCTGTCTGACCACAAGGTTCAGAAGGGACTGTTATCAGACATCAAAGGACTAAAAATCATATCAATGTGTGCCCACCTCCCTGATATGATCAATGAAGACAAACGTGTGAATAAGCAAATGTGGTTAAGAAAGCTGATGATTCCTGGTTATCCAAAGATGTATCATCTGGGGTCTTAAAAGCTTGAAGATAAACAAGTGGCCATCTGCTTGAGAAGCAACAAAGCCCACATAGAAGAAACACATCAGCTTGTGTGACCACGAGCTATCGAAGGGATGAGGTATCAAGCATCAAGGAACAAAAAATCATTATTTTAAATGTGGGTGAGTGCAGAATGGAGACTCAAATCCCATTGGTAGCTAACTGGATACCCCCTTACTGTGGGGAGGTGATGAGCCAGTCAATGCGCCGGGTAGCAACAATGAAACATATAACTTTCCTCTAGTTCTTAAATGCTTCCTTCCACCCACTATCATGAACCCAATTCTGGCTAGACCAGAATTAAAAATCTGGCTAGACCAGAGGATGTACATAGGTACAGAGAGCAACTGCAAACACAGGGAATCCAGGACAGATAACTCCTTCAGGACCAGTGGAGAGAGTGTCGATGCCTGGAGGGTGGAGAGAATGTGGGGTAGAAAGGGGGAACTGATTACAAGAATCTACATATAGCCTCCTCCCTGGGGGATGGACAGCAGGGAAGGAGGCGGAGGGAGACATCTAACAGTGTAACATATGACAAAATAACCATAATTTATGAGTGACGAAGGGTGCATGAGGTAGAGGGAGTGGGGAGGGCAAGGGAAAATGAGCAGCTGATATTAAGGACTCAAGTAGAAAGCAAATATTTTGAAAATGATGATGGCAACAAATGTACATATGTTCTTGACACAATGTGTTTATGTATGGATTGAGATAAGAATTGTAGGAGTCCCCAATAAAATGATTTAAAAAGAAAGACCAAGGATATGCATAGCCATACTATTCCGTATAGTGCACTGGAAAGCGGATTTTGCAGATGCAGTTATATTAAAGTGTAACACCTTAAAATTAAATCTCCCTGTTGGCCCATTTTAATTTTGTTCTAGTTTTAAATATTTTCTACTTTTAATAATTGGTGTTTTATCTGTTCTACATTGTGTTTAGTTAAAACTAATAGCAACCTTTTATGCAACAAAAAGAATCATTGCCAGGTCGTGGGCATGTTCACAAGTACTGTTCGGTTTGAGCCCAGTATGATAGTCACTGTGTTGATCCATCTTGTGGAGGGCCTTCTTTTCCACTGGCCCTTTCCATCACCACACATGGTCTTACAGATCTGAGTTGTTTCAGTTGGTGTTCTCTATTGTGCTTCTTGGGGTTCTACTCTTCATTGCAATGACTACACAGAACTCACAGGCAAACTTTATGATTACAGGGCTTATTAAAGAAACTAACTGGTAGAGATGCCTGTGAGACATGCTCAGGGTAGAGTTGTTTATCAGGACATGTTACAAAATTCTTCCAGGTCTTCTAATAAATGCATACCACTCCACTGTAAACCTCAACTTGAGGAATTCAGCTCAAACACTAAGGGTCAGCAAGCCCAGCTCCCCTAGGTGTCCAGTGGCATCCCAGTCCACCAGCCAGCCTCCTGCACAAAAGCTCTCAGCTTTATTTGCACCATGGGGTCAGAAGTTCACCACTCTGTCCCATGCTCCATCTCCTGGTTCTGCTGCTGGCCCTCTGATGTGATAGTTGTCTTCTGGATCCCGCAGGCCCACTACGCAGGAATCTCATGTCCAGTGGATGCACTCCACTCCTGACTCTTGCTGGTAATGAGATCCTTCCTCGTCTTTCTCCCAGGGCTCATTATATACACAGCAAGATAGCCTTCTAGGCAACCCTTTTTGCAATTACTCACAGGTGCATAATCTCACCCTACCAGACCTATGCAGAAAAAGCTTGTTTGATTGGAGTTAAAGACTTGTCTAGAGTCACATTAAATAATTCACTGCCCCCTACAGGCCACCTCTGAGCTCTAATAGCATTACTCCTTTTATACTGAAGGACCCACTAGTTTTCTTTGTAGACATATAGATATGTTCTTATCACAGACAACATTGCAGTTAAAGCTAGATCTTTAAATGTTCTTTTGTAATGAATGCAACAGCATTTCTTCTGAAGCTGCCATTCTAGTTTTAGTGAATCATACAAATCATATATTCTTGTCCCATTCAAAGTGACCAGAACCAGTCAGTTTCAACTCACTAATATTGCTGATCTTTATGCATTTCATTTCCGATGAGATACAGTTTTCCTAAATACACACATGTCTTATACATTCCACATTCTGGTTCCTTCGGGATGTTTGCAGCTCTCTCTTCTCAAACAAGTTTGAGTTGTGCCCAATCAGCAAATGAAGATCCAGTAAGTTTGTTCCATTCACATCCTTCAGGACAACGCTCCCTTGAAGAGGTTCACCACTCAGCGCTGGAGCTTCCACCTGGAGGAGCTCCACCTGTAGCAGTGTATCAGACAATGTTTCAATATAATTCCTATTCTCACAACCACCTACAAATTGTCCGCATTCTACTGTGTAGGACTACGTTTTGACATACATCTTTGCGGTATTTACAAGTCTTCCTTTGTGTCAAGATTATTTAACAATAAACCCTTTTAAAGGAAATGCACTCAAAGATATTACAAAGGATTAACAATACAGATTTGGGGGTTGTTAGATCAAAGGAAATTGTGTCCAGTTATGAGATTCAGTGTTGCTGGAAAAAAATAACCAGGAAATATAGAAACTAGCTAGTGGTTCTGTGGGGGAAAAAATGAGGCTTCTGCTTCTGTAAAGATATAGAGTCCCCAAAGCAACAGGGACAGTTCTACTCTGCCCTGCGTCAGAATTAACTTTATGATAGTGACTTTGGTTTTGAGTGTGTCATCAATTAGCAGCCTGGATTGGTTTATTATTAGTTGTAAACCTAAATGTCGGAGGTTAAAATTTTACCAGAAACACTGCGGAAGAAGGCTTGAAGGTTTGGTTTTCTGAAGATTACAACAAAGAAATTCATTGGGACAGTTAAAATCTAACACATGGGATGCAGTGAGTGGGAATGGAGTTGATGTCAAGCGGCATGTTTTTCGTTGACTTGTTTAATTATAACCGTTGAGTTAATTTGCCCTTGCCAAAATGACAAGAGTGATAGGCCCTTAACTACTTTGAAGGGTGACTTATGAGACCGGGCTTAGAATCCACAGTACAAGTGTCCTTGGCTAGAAGGATCGTTACCCCGAGGCTATGTGGCCACTTTCTTTGAAAAACAACCCACAGACCTCTTAGTAGGTCCGAAGGCCTGAGTTGAGATTCCCAGTGTCACCATTTAGTTTTCAGTAATGTATATGTGGAAGAGTTTTTCTAAAATTGGTAGGCTTTTGGCTGGGTTTAGATCACGGTCCTTTAACTGCTCAGTGGGTTTTTGTTCTTCCTTTCTGCAGTATAATGTGTTCAGTCCTAGCTGACTACTCTATTTTAAGGCATTAGAAAGGGATCTGCCTTATCACCAACCCCCAAATCATAGTCTGCAATGTCCTGTGAGTCCCAGTAAGGCTTGAGGTTATTTTTGATTGGTGCCCTCAGAGATTTCCCAGATGACTTACACTCTATTAGGCGAGAGCCCTTTTATCCCCGAAGAAGACAACATGAGGCCTACACAGTCAACCTCTTCTTGTAGGATTTGGGCTTTATTTTTGGATATTTTATATCCCCCTGTGGTAGTTATGTCAGGTAGCTAGCATAGGGACTTGGGCATCCATTACGCATGCTCAAAGGTTCAATCTTCTGGCCAGGAAGGTGTGGTACACCTAGGTGGACTTTACACCTGGATTGGCCCATCTACGCCAGGTGAATTTGATTCAGCCAATGGGGTCGACCAGTATTGTAAACCATGCTTCCCAATGGGGCCCCTGAAAAGGCCAGAGGTTTTTCTCTGGGCTCTCTTTCCCAGCGGCTGCTACACGATGTAGCACAACGGGCCATAGTCCAGAGCGGCCAGGTGGCAGTCTCTCAACTGTGCAATAGACTCTGTCTGGCTTGTGGTCCATTTACAGTAGATCCTGAGACTGCTACCATTCTCTACAAACCCACTTGGATCACAAACCAGGTTTTGATGTGAATTCTTTCTCGCACTGAGCCAAGGACCAAGGTATATCTCTCCCCTGAGAGATCTAACAGTTATATAATCATTTGTCAATTTAAGGATTAAGAATATAGGGATGGAGTCTACCCTGTTAATCTGGAGATAGCTAATGGGACCTCTGTGTGGACATGGCTTTCTACTAAGAATTCTGGGAAATCTGACATTTCCTCCTTGGAGGCAGGAGACATCTCTCTCTGATCACTCTTGGAGACATTGCAGCTGACAGGATACATAGAACTACACTCTACACTGGAGAAGCCACATGGACCTACCCTGAAGAAGCCTTGGGAACTGGAGAAGCCACGAGAAGACCCACCAGTGCTGAGATGCTTACACTACCACTGGATCCAAAGACTTTCTACCCACTGGCCTGTGATCATCCTGCATTCAGCATCATTGCATATTGCATGTGTTTCATGAGTCTGAAGAGGACTTTATAGATCAGTATTGGACATGTGGGTTAATATTGGACTTATGGGCTTAGATTGGACTGGGTTGGGATGGTTTCTTAAAGTACAATTACTCCTTATATAAACCTATTTCTTATGGACATATGTGTGTTTATGAATTTGTTTCTCTAGTCTACCCAATCTAACACACACCCTTTTGCCAGAAAATTTAGTTTTTTTACATGCCTGCGACCTGCTTCTTCCATGGAAGAACAGATACAAAAGTCCTTGACTTATTAACTTACATGTCTGCCCCATCAAAGGAAAGTTCTTGTAGGTCTTCAGCTAGAGTCTTCCTGAATATATGAGAACAATCCTGGAAATTCTGAAGAATCCAAAATCATGTTAATTGTTGTCTATGCCTCTATTGGTCTTGCCATTGAAAAACAAATATAAATGGAATGCTGGGTTAATGGAATTCAGAAAAAAGGCATTTTTTAGGTTTAGTACAGAAAACGACTGAGTTTGGGAGGGAGTCTATCACAAATGTTTAAAAAGTTGAGCACGCAGGGTACATGTGGATGGCTCCCTCCTTAACTGCCTTTAAATCTGGAACCATCCTATAGGTCCCATTCTATTTTCTAACTGGTAGGTTAGGAACATTGCAAGGGGTGTTGCTGCAGGTCACTAGCAACTTGCTGGGCTATGATCCGCTAGGTCAGCAGTATGAAACCACCAGCTGCTCCTTGGGAGAAAGAAAAGGCTTTCTAGTCCTGTAAAGGGTTATAGGTTTCAGAAACTCACAGGGACCCTTCTACCCTGTTCTCGAGGGCTACTATGAGTTGGTATTGACTCATGGAGGTGAAGTGTTTGAGTGTATTATTATTTTTTTTTAGTAATCTTTAGAAAGGTGTCAATAATTCCCTTTAGCCCTTCTCTGGTATCTGGGTGGATAGAGTATTGTCTCGTGTTAGGGAAATGTATAGGATCTTTGAGTTTAATCATAAAGAGTTTGGCATAAAGTGCCTTCCCTGGAAGTGAGCTGCTCACATCTTGGTAGTAAGCTGGTTCTCTTTATCTTTGTTAATTTCAACAAACAAACAAACAAATCCAAACTCACCACTATTGAATCAATTCTGACTCATAGCAACCCTAAAGGACAAAGTAGAACTGCCCCGTGCTTTTCTGAGAAGGCAGTTTTTTATAGGAATAGGTCTCATCATTCTGCTGCGGAGTGACTGGTGGTTTAGAACTGCTAGCCTTTTGGTTAGTATCCCAATGCATAACCCACCATGCTTCCTGTGCTCTTTTGACAAATAGTGCCATAGTAGGGATGGGTTGTTTGATGTTCATGGAGAAGATCATGCAAGTTCTGACTTTACTTAAAATATCTCTCCCTAGTAATGGAGTCTGACATCTGGACATAACGTACAAAAGACTGTATATAAATAATGCTCCCACCCTCCTGGCTTAGGAAATTAAGAAAAGGAGTAAAATAATTTGTCTGGATACACCACCCAATCCTTGAAGGGAAAGAGACCCTATCTATGAGGTCACTAGTGAAATCCATGTCCTGTGTCCAAGAAGAAATTAACAGGCCTTCCAGCTACTTCAAAGGTTACCCAGACTTTCTTATAGCGCCATCAAAACAAGGCCATGGTATCCAAGATTGCCCACCTGAGGGCCTTTGGGTCTTGAGGTAGGCCCTCTTCCAGTGTGAACATTTGGGAAAGGGGCATGTCTTCTGGGAATTCCTCGACCCAAGACATTCTTGCTTCCAGGGTCTGGGTTTCCCATTTTGGTGGAAGTTCCCATTGGGGGCACCTCTGATGTTTCTCTTACTAATTCTTGGACTTCAGTCCCTGTAGGGCAGCTCATAACTGAGATTGTTTTTTCTCCCTGTGGCTCTCCTTTTCTATGCCCTCTCTTCTTCCTATAGATACTTATTATATAACACCAAGGAAGCTGCATGTAATAAATCTTCCATAGGCTTTGCTGGACTCATTTTTAATTTTTTGCCCAATGATTGGGGTAGATTGAGATATAAACTGATTATTTCACACTATGTTTCCTGCAGGATTCTTGGGGTCTAGGTCAGTGTGTTGTTTTAGTGCCTCTCTCTCTCTCTCTCTCTCAAAAATAATAGTTAGATTCTTCTGAAACCCTTAATCAATGGTTGCTAGTTTGCTATAATTTATTGGTTTCTGTTGAAATTGTTCCATTTGTTGTGAAAGATACAAGAGTATGTAGACCCTTGATCAATTCCCTTCTATTAAATCATAATAGCAGTGGCAGTCAGTATACAGTACTGCTTCTGTCCCCAGAAGATAATTATCATTTTAATGTGCATTTCATTGGCATATGCCAAGGGTTTTCCCTGAATACCCTCTGAGATTATTAAAGCCTCTTCAAAAATTCGATTGATGTCTTTCCAAGACAATTCAAGGTTAGAGTTTCTTTTTGCAATCCTTAATGAAGAAGAATGAGGCATCAGCACTCGAGGAGGGCTTATTAACAACCAGCAAGATGCAGATGACATAACCTTGCTTGCTGAAAGGGAGGACGACTTGAAGCACTTGTTCCTGATGAAGACCAGGGATTACAACCTTCAGTATGGATTATGATTCAATGTGAAGAACACCCAAATCCTCACTCCTGGACCAAAAGGCAACATCATAATAATTGGCAAAAAGGTTGAAGTGTTCAGTCTTTGTATCTACAATCAGTGTACATGTAAGCAATAGTCAAGAGATGAAAACACATATTGAACTGGGTCTGTCTGCTGCACAAGACCTCTTTAGAGTATTGAAAAGCAATAGTTTGAGGATTACATTATGCCTGACCCAAGCCATGGTGCTTTCAATGGTCTCATATGCATGTGAAAGCTGTACATTGAATAAGGAAGACAGATAAAGAACAGATGCATTTGAATGGGCTGAATTGTCCTTGTGCCATGGAGTGCTAGAAGGTCAAACTGATCTGTCTTGCAAAAGTAAGACCGGACTGTTCCTGAGAGGTAAGGATGTTAACATTTTGTCTTACATACTTAGGATAAATTGTCAGGGAAGACCAGTCCCCACGGTAGGACAACAGGTTTGGTAAAGCAGAGAAGCAGAAAAAGAAGAGGAAGGTCGTCAAGGAGACAAATTGACAGCGTGGCTGCAACAACGGGCTCAGGAACAGAAACAATTAGGAGGAAGGCACAGGAGTGGGCATTGTTTGGTTGGTTGTGCATATGGTCGCACTGAGTCAGAATCCACTTCATGGTACCTAACAAAAAACCAACATTCTTTAATTAATTGCTCAGGTCATCTGTAACACACCCTAACTTATTTTCAGTGCTTATTGAGGTATGCATGGTGAACAGGGCTTGGACCATGACTACACCATTTGGCCCTGGGATTTCTTATAAAGAGTTGAGGGTGCCTGGCCTGGGATGGCAGTTTAGGCTCTGTTTGCCACTTTGCTCTCACTGGGATGTATAGGTTCTGATGTCTCCCACTTGGTCACTAGCATTCTAATTTAAATTGCTACCAATGATTTTGTTTTGTTTTGTTTTTTAATAGGTTCTATTAGAGGGTGTTAGCTCTGGAGACAAAAGAGCCACAGACTCCTGGGGAACCATGTGGCAAAACCGGGAACCAGCTTTCACCTTCTGTGGTTATGGGTTATTCTTTCCCCAAATCTGCGAGAAGACAAGGGCCACTTTTACAATTCGGTTGGGAAGTCATTTCTCGGAGCTAGGAAAACTTGCAGATAGGGCATCTTTGTTCACTTGCCTTGTCTCTTTCAAAGCAAGGTGAGTTTTAAGATGCTATCATGATGTAGACTACCATTTTGGGGACAAGTGTCCCCACTGTGTAACTTTTCTGAGACCATGGCAGGTTGCAACAGAGTATCGGGTGCTTTTGTTCTTTTCTCTTTTGAGTCTGAGAACACATCCCAGTTGTTGAGTCTGTATCTCAGCAGTGTTTCTGAAGATATTGTGTGTTGCTTTCCCATCTTAAAAAGAGCAGAGGAGACCGTGGTCGAGACAGACGCCTTCTCTTTTCTTCTTCCACATGAGAAGCCAGCGAGGAGACGGTGTACCATCCCCACACCTGGGTTTCTAGTATTAGCCACTCCTCACTGTGTAACCTGTATCTCTGTAGCACACTTCTAGTGAGATCTACCCACTGCTGCTCTTGGGATTCACATTCTTCATTATTCCCCCGCCACCTGGTGGCTTATAGATTCTTTTTTAAAATGGCCAACCCAATAAAGATGATCATTTGAGGGTTGGAAAATTCTCATAAGACTCACAGAGTAAAACTCTGTTGTCTACATTTGTGCCAAAGCTGCTTCAGAAAAGCTGCCTGAGATATGCTCCCACATCTCTTTCTGAATGTCTTCTGACCACTGCCCTCCAGTTGACTCTGATTCACAGCAACCCCATATGGTGAGGTACACCCACAAATCATCAAAAGCAGAAAGACTCATCTTTCTCCTGGCCGTGGTTAGTGGTCCCTAATTTCTGAGATCACCCAGTCTGCACCCCAGCTACTGACTCACTAAGCAGCCAGGTCTCTTTGATGATGTTTAAATGACAGGTGCCACAAAAGATGGGTCTTTGTAGTATTCTAAGGATACTATTTTAAATGAATGGCTAGTTCTTGAGTGTCCATTCCCACACTGGCTGACAAACAACAGATTTTGCATGCATATCCTACCATGTGGATAAAACTTGCAGATACAGCTGCTAAAGGCCAGTAGAGAGTAAAGTGGTGCTATAGGAAGTGCTACGGGGTACAGCTAGCTGGCAGCACAAACTGAATCTCCACCCACCCCCACCCCTCTTCCCCATCACCACGCACTATGTTTCATAGAGAAAAGAGCTAGTGACATGCCATTACTCTCTGTGCTGTTTGCAGGTAAGACTGGCAGACGATGTTACTTCTATGGTCATCATTTATCCTCTTATATACACTAGTATGTATCAGGTCCAGAATGACTCAAGAGCACACAGAAAGTTGGTTAAGGTATAATGTCTTCTCAGGGGTTCCCAATGAGGCAACTTAATGTCTTGAGGTTCCCCCTTGATGCCCCCGATGAACATCCAGATATCTAAACCAAGGGGAGGAAATGCCCCTTTAATCTTTGAATCCGGCTAGCCTACGGACTCACACAGGTATATCCTGTCTCGGAATAACCTCTCCATTGTGCCTCTCAAGCGTGGGAAGGGAAAAGAAGAAGAAATAAGGTGAGAGACTAGATTAGCTGCCCAGGGAACTTTCACTCATGGCAGCTCTTCTACAGACTTAGCTGCTCCATGAAGCTGAGTCCCAAAACAGCAGACACTACCAGGAGGACGCTCTAGGTTTTAGGCTTCTCTTGGATTTGTTCTTGCTCCCAAGAAAGAATTCTGGCAAAGGACAACATTCATACCAGAGACAGAAAAGGTTGCAATGGAACAAGTGAGTTTATTGAAAGATATACTTTGTTGGGGGGCATCAAAAAGCCTCCAACTAATCTGAAAGCGTAGTCGGCGGAGGAGATTGGTTTTGTTGTTTGCTCGTGGTAGACTGCCCCTCCTGCTGGCTCTCTGGCAGGTCTTCTGTGATTAGCTGTCTTCCTGTAGCACACATCCCCTTTCTGGTAGGTACACACGAGCACGCCAGCGTTTACGCAGTACCCTTGTCGCCAGACCCTCAAATCAAGGTTTAATTACCCATTTTGGGGTAGTGAACAGTTTGTTTTTCCCTACCAAACCTTGCCCCTCTCTCTGCTTTCTTAATTTTATCAGAAGATGTGTCTTAACTACCCTTCACCTTCCCTTGTGCTGGAAGCCATGGGGGAAGTGTGCGTCCACCACCATTTTGTTTTAGGACTTCTGTTATTGTCACCTTCTTAGTCTTTCATTTCCACACTTGTCCCTGCTGCAAGATTCGATCTAGCTAATACTTGCATCCTCTGACAGTCCATTCCATGCAGGAATGGACATGGAAAGCCCCCAAGTAACTGTAGAAGACTTATCTCTTAAAAGTACAGACACTTCCCTAGGTAACTAAACTATAAAAAGAGCTTTCTAAAAGGGACTTGATCAATTACATTATTGTTTGACATTTCATATTGTGAATTGATTCTTCAGACTGTTTAAATTTAAAGCCCTTCTGCTGAATTTTAGCATGTGTCTCCGAGTCTTGGCCTAAAGGAAAATTGAAAACATCTGGTTACTGTTTCAGGGTAAGAGGACTTGATTCTTGTTAGAGGTTGGTAGTAAAAGGGGGGAATTCTTCAGCTAGGCATCAATATATTTTCAAAGACAATATTGAATTTATTGTTATAACTTGTGTAAAAGGCTTAACTGGAAATTGAAAAAAAATAATAGTTTTCTGTTGTGGATTTTGTAACTAATTATTTAATTAATCCTTTTGAGTAGATTTAACAACAAAAGAATTTACTTAAGGGATAACAATAAGAGAGGAGAAGAATGCAGGCAATAGAAGAAGAAAGGCAAAAGATTGAATGATGGGACATAACACTGGCGTCACTAGTAGACAGAGATAAATCGGAGGATGACTATTGAATAAGCCTCAGGAGATGCCCTGTACTAAACATAAACATTAAAAAATATTAATATAGAAAAGGCAACATGAAAAGAAATAGGTTTATTAAGAGTCAAAATGTGTTCATTTAGTTCAAGGTCTATTATAGCCAATATGCAATTCTCTCCCATAATTGCTGGTGAGCCTACAGCTGTCTAACTCATAATAATCCTGTCCAGGATTTCTGAGATCACAAATCTTTTTAAGAGCAGACAACCTTCTATTCCTCCTGCTGAGGGATTGGATTTGAACCACTAACCTTGCAGTTAGCAGCCTGGATTTATTCCACAGCACTACCTGTGCTCCGTGTAATTCCTAGTGGATGTCTCTTGTTTGGTTCTTTTATCTAGGGTGATCTACAATTCTTGCCTGGTTGGACAGTGAAGTGTCCACATCACTGATAAATCTAGTGTCATGGGTTCTGAAATCACCGCTATTGAATTGATGTCTTTGAGAAACCCTGAAGGATAGGGTAGAACTATTTCCAGGACTATTAATCTTTATGGAAGTAGTCATGTTTTCCTTCTGTGGTATGGTCAGTGACTTCGATCCACAATCTTGTGGTTTGCAGTCCCACCCATTACTGCACCACCACATGGCCTCATAGATACCAAACACACAAAAATATTTTGAGGCTTCCTCACTACCCACTACCATGACCCCAGTGCTGCTTCTCAATTCAGACTAGACCAGAATATGTACACAGGTAGAGAAAGGGATGGGTGCTAACTTTTTTTTTTTCTTGCCTGCTGCTTCCATGAGCTTTGATTCTGGACCAAGGGATACAAAATCTTACATCAACCTTTTCTCCATTTGTGAGGATTTTTACCTGTTGTCAACATCTGGGAGGATTTTGATCTTCTTTACATCGAGCATACTCCATAGTTAAGGCTGCAATCTTTGATCTTCATCAGTAGGTGCCTCAAGTCCTCCTCATTTTCAGCAAGCAAATTTGTGTTGTCTGCAAATGATACCAGTTATTAACAAGCCTTTCCCTGATCCTGAAGGCACATTCTTCTTTATATAAGCCAGCTTCTCTTATCATTTTCCAGGACATAAGTTGTAAAAGTATGGTGAGAGGATACACACTTATGCACACTTCTCCTGATTTAAACCATGCAGTATTCCCTTGTTCTGTTCATATAACTGCCTCTTAATGCAGCCCCAAATTCTTCATGAGCACAATGGAGGCCATGTCTTAAGACTATCCACTGATTGTCATGACCCACGGAGTCGAAAGTCTCGGTGTAGTTCATAAAACACAAGCAAGCATCTTTCTGGTATTCTGTGCTCTGAGCCCAGCTCTGCCTGACATTAGCAATGATAGCTGTTGTTCTACATCCTATTCTGGACCCTTCCTGAACCTCTGCAAAGTCCGTTAAGGTGCTTCTGCAACCATTGTTGCATGATTTTCAGCATTATCTTCCTTAAGTGCAATAATCAGTGATATTGTTCTGTAGTTTAAGCATCCTGCTGAGTCCCCCTTTCTCTGAAATTGATACAAATATGGATCTTTTAAAGTCCGTTGGCCAAGTGGCTGTCTTCCAAATTCCCTGGCAAAGACAAATGAATGTTTTCGGTATTTGATCAGCTCCTTGTTGTTAGGTGTCATCGAGTCAGCTCCCAACCACAGCGACTCTATGAACAGAATGAAGCTCTTCACAATCCTTTCAAAATTGTTTCTATGCCTCCTGAGACCATGGATGCAGGCAGGGTGTTAATCTTTCTCCTCAAGGGCCTTCCACTTGACCAAACATGATGCCCTTCTCTAGCGACTGGTCTCTCCTGACAATATGTCCAAAGCATGCAAGACAAAGTCTTGCCATCCTTGTCGCTAATGAATACTGGATTTACGTCTTCAAATTGTTTATTCTGATCAGTGTACTGTGCTTTCAATATTCTTCTTCAACACCACATCTATTCTTCTATGTTTTTTCTTATTCAATGTTCAACTTTTACATGCATTTGATGGAATCTAGAATACTATGGCTTGGGTCAGACCACCCTAGTCCTTAAGGAAATATACTTGCTCCTCAACACTCTACAGAGATCTTGTGCAGCAGACTTACCTTATGTAATACTCCTTTGAACTCTTGTCTACTCTTTCCATGAGCACCGATTGTGGATACAAGTAAGACCAAACCCTTGATAACATCAATTGTGCCCAACTTTATCTCCATCTATCAAGATGTCAACAATAGGTCCAGTTCTGAGGATTTTGATTGACCTTTTATGGAGTTGTAATGGACACTGAAGGCTACATTCCTTGATCTTCATCAGCAAGTGCTTCAATTCCTCCTCACATTCAGCAAGAAAGATTATGTCATTTGCACATTGCAGGTTGTTAATAAGCCTCCCTCTAATCCGATGCCATACTTTTCTTCACATACTTCATGTTCTCTGATGGTTTGCTCAGCATATAAATTGAACAAATATGGTAAGAGGATATACAATCTTGATGTGCATTTCCTGAATTTAAACCATGCAATTTTTGCTTATTGTCTTCATACCACTGCCCCTCAAAGCATGTACATGTTACTCATGAACACAACGAAGTATTCTGGAATTCCAATTTTCCAGTGCTTTTTCAGGTTTCTGAGACCATTTGATGTGTATTCCATCAAGTATTCAAGCCTTGTTTATGCTAATACATTCAGAGCAGCTTGAAATTCGTCCCTCAGTGCCATTGGTTCTTGCTCATATGTTACCTCTTGAAATGTTGGACTGTGATTGAATTATTTCTATCCATCTTCAAGGAAATTTAATAAATACAACTAATGCTACCAAAGTCTTCAGTCAGAAGTTGATCAAACAAGCAATCATTTATAGTTTTTGGCAATTGGAATGAAAAAGTTAGAAAAAAAGACAAAGGAAAAGTTGTGATAGACTACTTGCTAATAAAAATGAAATGAGATTACAGGATGGAGTTTTTCAAAAGCAACAATTTGTTCAGAACAAATACCTTTTTCAACAACACAAATGGTGACCAACTTCCCAGGATGGAATACACAGAAATAAAACTGACTACCCCTGTGGGGAGACACGATTGAGAAGCCCCATATTAACAGCTAAACCCAGACTAGCTGTGGGACAGACCATCAGTTTCTCAGAAGTAAGGGCAGGATAAACCTGAAGAAATTTGATACAAGTGCACAGGAGCAAAAATACTACCTGAGTCTACACAACCTGAATTTGGAAAACATCTCAAAAACAGATTTGATGTTCTGGACATTAATAACCGGAGAACTAATGAGAAGTGGGAGGACAGGAAATCATAATTCATGAAGAAATCAAAAGGCCATGGAAAAGGCAGGAAGAAAGTAAAAACCATCGTAGATGCCAGAAGAGACTTGAAACTTGCTTTCAATTGTAGAGTAGCTATGGAAATCGAAGAAAAGACGAAGTCAAGTTGTTGAGTAGAAAATTTCAAAGGGCAACTCGAGATGACAAAAACAAATATTGTAAAAAAATGTGCAAGGACCTAGAATTAGAAAAACAAACGAGAAGAACGTGGTCAGCATATCTCAAACTTAAAGAGCTCAAGAAAAAAAATTCAAGCTCCAAAAAGCAAGTTTGAAAGAGTCTATAGGCAAAATATTAAATGATGCAGGAAGCACCAAGAGAAGATGGAAAGAATACGCGGAGTCACTGGACCAGTTATAGTTGACAGGGCATCAGTTCAGAGGTTGTTTATGACCAATAGCATTATTTTTCCCAAGAAACTTTCAATATTAAACCTTGAGGCTTGAATTTTTTTTCTTGACATATTTCAGTTTAATATATGCTGGGTGTTTTCTTCCTTTTTGGTTCTCTAATTCTAAATCTTTTTCAAATTTTACTCTAATATTTGACTATTTTTCTCAAGTTGCCTTTGAAATTCTCTATTCAGTTCTTTGACTTCATCAGTTTTTCCATTTGCTTTAGCTACTCTATAATTAAGAGTATGTTTCAAAGGCTCTTCCCACATTGATCTATTCTTTATTTTCTGTAGTCTGAATTACCTTCTGCTTAGTTCATGGCTGATAGTTTTCATATCATTCATCAAGTCTTCTTGTCACTTGTTCAATGCATCAAATATATTCATGAGATGTTTTCAAATTTCAAGTTGGATAGACTCACGGTCATATTGTGGCCACAGCTAGTCCCTGGTCTGGCTTTAGTGTTTGATACTGAGCCTCTTCATCAGCTCTTGCCACAAATGTACTGTTTTACTTCTGGGTATTCCACCCCGAGATGTCCATGTGTATAGTCATCTTTTGCATTGTTGAAAAAAGGTATTTTCACTTGGCAACTCACTGCAGAACCCTCTAAATAGATCTACAAGCATATATTTATTTGTTAAGTATTAAGGCAGTAAATGGACATAGGGCTTCCACTCAAGTACTCCCTCAACACAAGAGCACTTTTCTACTAACTTGACACTCTGTGATGCTCACCTTTCCTGACACGATCGCTGAAGACAAAATGGGTGCATAAGCAAATGTGGTGAAGAATGCTAATGGTACCCTGCTATCAAAATATATAGCATTTGGGGTCTTATACACTTGAAGATAAACAAGTGGCCCTCTAGCTGAGAAGCAACAAAACCCACGTGGAAGAACTCCAGCCTGTATGATTATGAGGTATCGATGGGATCAGGTTTCAGGCATCAAAGACACAGAGTGGAGACCCAAGGCCCATCTGTAGTCAATAGGACATCCCTTTCAGAAAGGTCACAAAGAAGAGACAAGCCAATCAGGGTGCACACAACTTTTCTCTAGTTCGTTAATACTCCCCCACCCCACCACTATCATGACAATTCTATCTTACAAATCCAGCTATACCAGAGCATGTACACTGGTACAGATAAGAGCTTGCAACACAGGGGATCCAAGAGAGGTAAACCCCTCAGGACCAATAATGAGAGCAGGCATACTAGGAGGTTAAGGGTGGTGCAGATGAGGGGAAACCGATCACAATGATGGAGATAGTTAAAGATTATTGTGCCAACCTGGTAGATAAACACATGTGGGGTTAATTGAAGGGCAGAGGTATAAATGGCTCGGTGTTTTGTGATGGTCAGATCAGGGTGCAGCTGTCTTAGCCAGTTTCTGCTTCAGCAGGAAAGGTTCACTTCCTGCAAGACATCCCTAAGGAGAAAGCACACATGGGCCTACCCTGATGCAGCCCTGGATGCTAGAGCAGCCATGTGGAGACCCCTGCCAATGCTGAAATGCTTACATGTTTACTGATTCGGCTTTCCTCCTGCAGTCAGCATAATTGCATGTGTTTTGTGAGATGGCGGAGGTCTTTGTGGATTGGTGTCAATCATATGGGTTAATGTTGGACTTGTGGGCTTGGACAACACTGGGTTGGGATGTTTTCTTGATGTGCACTTATCCTTTATATAAACTCTCTTATACATATGAATTTCTGTGGATTTGTTTCTCTAAAGTACCCAGACTAACACGATGATTGAACTATAACTCCCTCCCAAAGAGACAGACAAAAGAAAAGTGGGTGAAGGCAGACAGCAGTCAGTGTGAGACATGAAATAATAATAATAATTTATAGATTGTCAAGGGCTCATGGGAGGAAAAAAGTGAGCTGATACCAAGGGCTAAAGTAGAAAGAAATGTTTTGAAAATGATGATGGAAACATATGCACAGATGTGCTTGACACAATGGATATATGTATAGATTGTGATAAAAACTGTAAGAGCCCTCAATAAAATGATAAAATTAAAACGGTGTTTACCATGAACAAGTTGGTCTTGCTAAATTTTACCATGTGATCTCCATCTTCATTTCTTTCACCAATTCCATATTTTCCAACTACTTTTCTTTTGTCTTAGCTTTCAAGTATTTCTTTCCAATCACCAATAATTATCAATGTATCTTGATTGTATATTTGGTCAGCTTCTGACGAAAGTCTTTGGTAGAATTCTTCAATTTCTTCTTCACTAGCATATGTGGTTAGTTCTAAAGTGAATATCAATGGTATTGATTGAGTTTCCTTGAAGGTGGATAGATGAGCACCTTAACATGCCTGCATTGTACTTCAGGATTGCTTTTGCAACATGCTTTTTTGACAATGAATTCCATGTCACTTGTCTGTCACTCTGTAGTCCTACAACCATAGTACTTGTGTGTTGCTGTGAGAGAGCTTGAGTCCATGCTTGATCAGTTTCTGACTGATGTTGGATGCTATGTCTCTGACATTTCCAATGCTATCAAGGCCACCCAAAGTTGAACTGCTTCCAGCGGAGCTTCCAGACTAAGAACAAACAATAAAGGACTTTGCTCCACACTTTGAAGGAAGGACCCCTGTGACAATCTGCAGTAGAGCCCCAGACCTCAACACTAATCCGTTCAGGAAGGAGGGTCGATATGCTCTGCAGTCAAGTTCGGAATCAATTTCCCATAGGAAATAACTGCGAACCATTTACGGTAGAACCCCGGTTATCAACCGCATCAGGATTCCACATAATCAGAGCTCGAGGTGAAATGTCAAGAGCATTTTGCCTCAGAGCTTGAACAAGCCATCGGAATTCAATCCAATGCGCATGATTTCTTTTAAACAAAATCAGTTTGTGTTTCAGTCACTTGGCGTTAGTTGGCGTTGTTAGTACGTATTGTTTAAACCTTTTGCAGCTGTGTTCCAAGCATTTTGTTATAATTTTCTTAGTTTTTGTGGTTTTTTGTACTATTTTTAGTAAAAAACATGAATCCTAATAAAGACAGGGTATTTTTTTTAAAAGAATCATCATGATAAGGAACTGGTTAACCATGTTATCAATATTGTTGATGATAATTTAGTAAATCCTTTTAGAAAACAGTTAAGGAAATGCCAACAGCAGACCACATTGGACAGATTTTTTTTTTTTATTAGAGAAAACTAGCCAGGTCCTACTGAAAAGAGGCAAAGAATGGGGCAGGGGGGATGGAGGGGAGAACCCTCCTGATAAGCAGCTATCAGTTGATTTTAAGGAAAGGTATTCCCCTTCCAAGTAATGACTCTCTCTCCATACCTCCTCTCCACATCCATGTTCACAGATCCAGATCCTCTTAATCTCAAGGTATGGGCCATACTGTTGCTAAAAACTTTTAATTAATGTTGTGTTTCTTATATAAATTATATTATTTAACTATGAACTTACTTACTTTGACATTTCTGTGTAATGTTTTGTATAAAAAGCCATAGTTAGTGCGGTAATTATATAATCTGTTGTCAATTTGAGAGGATTACGAGTTAAGGGGTGGAGTTTACCTGTCTATCAGGTCATAGCCAATGATGCCTCTGTGTGGGCATGACCTTCTCCTGAGGATTCTGGGAACTCTGGTATATCCTCCTTGGAGGTAGGAAACACTCTCTTTCTCGGCTCACTCCCTGAGAGATTCTCTATTGACAAGAAACATGGAACTAAGCTAATGCCCTGAGCTTGAGCAGCCAAGTGGAGACCCCTGCCAGGGCTGAGATGCTTGCAATGCCACTGGATCCGCAAGACTTCCCACCCACTGGCCTGTGATCTTCCTGCATTCGGTGTCATTGCATGTGCCCCATGATTCTGAAGAGGACTTTATAAATTGGTGTTGGATGGACATATGTGCTAATATTGGATTTATGGACTTGATCTAGACTGGGCTGGACTGTTTTTCTCAATATTCAATTATTCTTGTATATATAGCTCTTTCTTATACACATATGAGTGTCTCTGAATTTGTTTTTCTAGTCAAACCGGACTAAAAGAGTTAGGGTAAAAATGTGGTGGTCGAGAACAGATTAATCCATTTCCAGTTAATTCAAAATCAATCCAGAAGTTGACTGCATTGCATCTTGATGTTCCTTCTAGAAACTGAGCATTTAGGTCCAGGGTTCTACTCTAATATCTTCTCGGCCACCAAAATTTTACCCTATACTTACTTGTATTATCTTTCTTATTTGTTTCAAGGATTTACTTAATCCCCTATTTGATCTATTAACCAGTTGCTTTTAACTAGTATGTTGTTCAGTCTCCACATGTTTGTCTTTATTTTTCGGTTCTTTGCATTGTTCATTTTCACTTTTAATCTAAGAAATCTAAAAAAATGGATTATATGATATAAATGTTTTTAGATTTGTTAAGGCTTGCTCTGTAGCCTAACATGTGATATATTGTAGAGTATGTACTATGCATACTGAAAAATATATACTCTGTTGTTGGGTGGAGATCTTTGTATATGTCTAGGAGGTAGACCTGGTTGATTGTGTTGCTTAACTTTTCTGTTACTTAATTGAGTTTCTTTCTTTGAGATTGCTGTGTTGAAGATTCCCTTGTGCTGTTTATCTGTATTGTCAACTCTTTATGTATCTAATTGATATATTTTGTTGGTTTTTAGTCAACATGTACATGTTTGTGAAGGTTATTTTTTCCTAATGTATTGTTCCTGTAACCATTACATAGTGCCCATTTTTGTATCATAGTGTTATTCACCTTGATGTATATTTTATCAAAGATTAGTATTGCCCCTCCTGCCTTTTTATGGTTGTGATTGGATTGATAGATTTTCACCACTCTTTGATTTTTAATTTACTTTTCTCTTTGAGTTTAAGTTGTGTCTTTTATTAGAAGCAGATAATTGCATCTTATTTTCTAATCTTGTATGTTACTCTATCTTTTAATTGGTTTATTTAATCCATTGGCATTTAATGTCGTCATTTATATATAGGCATTTTTATTTGGGGGCTGTCATGTTGCTGTTTTGCGTTTGATTTCTTTCCCCTTTGTGTGTTTGACTTTTTTGTAACTTGTTCTTCCACTGTTGCTGTGTTGCTTTGTGTCCTGTTTTCATTGTATTGTTCTCTGTATGCTGTTCTCATGTCCTGATGCTCTCAGATTTCTCTGCTGTTGTTGATTCTCTGTGCATAGTGAGCTTACCGATATAGTTTATAATGCTGGTTTTATTTTTATAAATTCCTTTTATTTTTCTTGTCTGGAAATACTTTAAGTTCTTCTTTGTTTCAGAGGAAAGATTTTGCTAGATATAGGATTTTTGGTGGGCAGTTTTTGTTTTTCTTTAGAATTTTGTAAATGTCACTCAAATGTCTGCTTGCTTGCATAGATTTTGCTGAGAGTTCGAATGCAACTTTTCTTTGGTTGGTGACTATTCTTTTTTCTCTTGCTCCTTTGAAGATTCTCTTCATTTCCTTGAATTTGGAAAGTTTGACTACCACATGCTGTGATCTTTTTTTTTGAGGTTTATTCTAGTTGAGATTCTCTCGGCTTCTTGAATATTTTATTTTCCTTGTGACAACCTTTCAAAGTTATGCATAAGGTTTTCAGTAGGTACTTTCTCCATAGTGGGCAGCTGAGTCCTTCTTCATAGTATTTTCTTAGTTTATAAAGTCTTCTCAAAGCTACTCACATTTGAGTGACCTTGCTGCCATTTGAAATACCAAATAATCCAAGAAACTTAATTATATGAAGAATGTGGCATCAAGGTTGGAGGAAGACTTATTAACAAGCTGTGATAGCAGATGACACAATCTTGATTGCTGTAAGTCAGGAGGATTTGAAACCTTTTCTGATTAAGATAAAACATTGTATTCTTCAGTATGACTTACAACTTAATGTAAAAAAGACCAAAATTCTCACAACTTGACCAATAAATAATATCATAGTTTATAGAGAAAAGGTGAAGTTAACAAAGATTTTGTCTTGCGTAGACTCATAACCAATGCTCATAGACGGAGCAGTCAATAGTCAAAGACGTGCTGCATTAGATAGATCTACTGCACAAGGCCTTGAAAAGCGAGGACTTTGAGGACTAAGGTGCACCTGATCCCAACCACGATATATTCCATTCCTTCTGGTGCATTTGAAAGCTGGATATTGACTTAGGATGACAAAGAATTGATGCATTTGAATTTTGGGGCTGGTGAAGAATATTGAAATACCATGGATTGCCAAACAGACAATCAAGTCTGTCTTATAGAAAGTACAGCCACAGTACTCCTTGGAGGCATGGGTGGCAGAGTGAATGTGTGTAGTCTGTGCACTCATAGGAAAAACATTCTTGCTTGGGTGGGGAAACCCTAATCTTCTTGCTTGCTTGTTTTACTTGGGAGGAGCTCATGTTCTCAGGAGGGCAGCATCGCATAAGAGGAGGCAGTGAGGGAGAACAAAAAGTAAATAATAAAAGTATTATAATGTGAAAAAAGTACAAAAATAAAATAAAATCTCCTTGTGTGTACGGATTCCTGCTTCATCGGTAGTGGTATCATATGTACATATATCTGCAGGAGGCAGGAGAGACAAGTGAAAGGAGAGGTTATGGGAGAACAGAGCAGTAAAGAAGGAAGAAGAGGAAAAAAAGGGAAAATTGTAGCCTGGGTATTGTACCAAGTGGTCCAATGGCCAGTAAGGTAATAAATTTAACTGGTTGGGTTACCTAAGGGACTGGGGAAATTGGCTGTGCTGGGGAACAGTGGGTCACACAGAAACATGTCTGTTGCAATGTTGATTGGCTTGGTGGCAGTAAGGGCAGGCTATCCCTCCTAGTGGAACCTCTGTGGTAGTTACTAAGATCTTCCCATTTGTGTTACCTGGAAGCCATATTCCTCTGTCCCACCTCAAAACGATTTTGTTCTGTTTCATAGTCCAGGTTTTCTATTCCTGTTGCTGAAGTTATGTATAATATTTTGTTTAGTGAAATTATTTTCTTAAATTATTTTTATACACTTTAATGCGATTGTGAAAAATACACTTACTATAAATATTTAGTGCATGTCCTACAATCTTGCTGAATTTTTAGTAGATTCTTCAGGCTTTTCAATATTTCATCAGCAAGTAGAGAAGATGTTACATATTATTTTGTCCTTGTGATAAACTTTTGTTATTTTTCTTGAATGATTGCTATTGGTATAATCTCTAGTGTAATATTGAATATATTTGATCAAGATGAACTAATTATCTTATTGGTTAATTTCTGGGAAAGAGTATTTCAACTTTGTTATAAAGCATGGGTCAAGCTGTGAGTTTTTCAGGAATGTCACTTGTTAGATTAAGAATTACCATCTTTTTAATATTTCTCAACAGTGTGTAGATTTCATCCAATGCTTTCACCGTGTCTATTGAGAGAATTATGTTGTCTTTGTTTTATATTTTGTTACTATAGTATATTGCATTAATAACTTTCCAGATGTTAAAGCATTTATATTTCTAGAATTAAATTCAGTTGTCTGTAGTAGGTAATACTGTTTAATATGTTGTCATATTGGCATTTTTCAACTTCATTGCATAAAGTTTCACTGAACAACATTTTGGACAGAGATTGTCAAGTCCTTCTTTTGAGAATATTTTATTGTGAACATTCCACTGAAAGCTATCCACCATGAGTGATAATGCTAGAATTTAAAATACTAGTAGCACAACTTTAAATATCCTAAGACAATGTAAGCTACCACAGTATAAAATACTTGCAAATGGGTGGTGAACTACTGGTACTGAAGCAGGAGTTCAAGCTATACTGAGAGCACTGGAAAAAAAACACCAAGGCTCAGGAATGGATGGACTATCAGTTGAGATTTTAAATAAATGCAGGCAAGGCTGGAAGGGATCATTAATCTATACCAGAATATGTGGGAGACAGTTTCCTAGCCAATAAACCAGGAGAGATCTTTGTACATATGTTTTAAAAGTAAGGTGATATAAAAGAATACCGACATTATCAAACAATATTAATATCACATGCAAGTAACTTTTTGCCAAAGATAATTTTTAAAAATGGCAGGGAGAATACATGGACAGGGAGTTATGAGCACTATCAGCTACATTCAGAAGAGAAATTGAAATGAGGGATATCATTACTGATAACAGACATATCTTGTTTGATAGCAGATAATACCAGAAGTATTTTTGCTTGTTTTTATTGACTACTCAAATGCGCTTGACTACGTGAATCTTGGAACACTACGGATAACACTGCAAAGCATGGTAAACCTAGAGCACTAACCATTCATGTGGTACTTGTACATTACCAAGAGGTAGTTTTTCAAACAGAACAAAGAGACATTGCTGGTTAAAATCCAGAAAGGTGTGTGTCAAGGTTTGATCTTTTAACTATATGTATTCAATCTGTATACTGAGCAAATTAACTGGAAAGCTTGATTATATGAAAAGGAACATGGGGGAGAGGAAGACTCACTCATTAGGTACTGGCAACATGCAGATGACAAACATTGCTTGCTGAAAGTAAAGAGGACTTGAAACATTTCAGCATAAATTACACTGGGATGTAAAGAAAACAAAAATACTCACAACGGACCAATAGACAGAATCATGATGCATGGAGAAACTATTGAACTTGTCAAGAACATCATTTCATTGTGTCTACAAGGAAGGCCTATGAAAGTAGTAGTCAAAAAACCAATGACACACTGCTTTTGGAAAGGATGCTGCAGAGGCTCTCTTTAACTTAGTTAGAAGAAAAGCTATCTCTTTAAAGACAAATATGCACATGTCCTGAGTCATTCTGAATTCCTTCTTCTTAAGGAAACAAAGGAAAATTCATGCATTTGAATGATGGTGTTAGATAAGATGACATCATGGACTGCCAGAAAACAAAACAAAGCAAAACAAAACCCTGTGTTGGAAAGGATATGACCAGAAGTGGGATTTTGCTTTATTTACTTTAGGGATGTTATCAGGAGGTACCAATCCCTGGAGGACATCAGGCTTGGTAGGGGGTCATCAAGAGAGGAAGACCCTCATTAAGTTGAATTGACATAATGACTGAAACAAGGGGCTCAAATGTAACAATGCTTGCGAAGATGGTTCAGCCTTGCTTATGTTTAATGTTATTATACTGAGGATTTGCACCTAAGTGTTTTAAACACATTCTAAAACAATTTCATAAGGTGTTTTTATAGCTACAAGAAAAAGAAGAAAACACAAGCCCCAAGGAGCTCTGTTTCAGTTGGGCTCATTGCTATTTGCCATCAAATTGTCTTATTCACCATTGCTGTCACTCAAGTTTAATTGTGAAATTGCCTATTAGACGGATATATATTGAGACTTGTTAGAAAATAATTTTCTCCTTTAGCCAGTCTGACAACACAACTTCATGCCATTTCTTGGATATGCAATCGATAGCAATCCTTTATTTAAAAGACATCTTGTCATCAATATAATTTGATTCTAATCTACAGGATTCTGTGTGTGTGTGTGTTTAGGTTAATATTGAAGACCTAAGCATATGAATGTTCATCAGTAGGAACAGTAAAGCAAGTTTAATGAGGAGATTATAATCAGGAAATACAATAATGGGAAACTGGTTTAATGAGAGCATTGGTGCCAAACTACATTATTCATAGGGCATTCTGATTAGAGACAAATGCAAAATGAAACATACATTCCTAGGTGCAAGTCTTAATTTACATTTCAAATAAATACTATTACTCCAACCTTTGGCTAAGAAAAATGAGCTTTCATACAGAATAACGAAAGATTCCCCCAAAGATAATGGTATGCCAAATATATTGTTAAAGAATAAATTGAGGATAGATGATTTTTTTCATTTTAGGGGTCATGGTTCATTGTATATTCAGTTTAAGATACATTTTTAATCCCTCTAATAAATATCTTAAATTCAGGATCTCTGTTTATGAAAGAACATATTGCTATAGATAGATTCATATTTTTCCTTTTTAGCATATTCTAATACAGTATATTTATTTTTAAGAGTTAATCAGATCAACTGATTAAAGAAACGTGATAATGAGATACAGATTATTAGTCATGGCTTTACTCAAAGGAAGCACTTGATTTCTTGCCCATGAAATGGAATCTTAGGCTTAGCTGGCCATTTCATAAATATTTCAAAGTGAAGTCATACTTTTTAATGAGTATGTGTGTGTGTGTCATGGTTCATTGTATATTCAGTTTAAGATACATTTTAATCCCTCCATTACATATCTTAAATTCAAGATCTCTGCTTATGAAAGAAAATATTCCAAGCTGAAGTAGCACTGGAAGTATACATTCACATAGCCAAGATTGGACGAGGTCTAGATTTTTACCCATTCCAAGGACAAGTGACACACAGAATGCAGAATTTACTGGATATGATTGATGTCACACACAAGTAATATTTTGCTGAAGCTGAAGATCATTCAATAAGAAGTAAGGCCAGAGTGCTCTTTAGAGGCAAGGATGACAAGCCATCATCTTACATACCTTGTACATATTGCCAGGAGAGACCAGATCCTGGAGAAGGACATCATATTTCATAAAATGGAAGGACAGGGAAAAAGAGGAAGGTTCTCAATGAGATGAATTGCCACTATGGGTACATCAATAGGCTCAGGCATAGGAACGGTTTTCTGGATGGTGCAGGGCCATACAGTGTTTCTTTTGTTAGCACAGGATTGCTATGGGGCAGAGCCCACTTGATGACACTGAATCACGATAACAAATATTGACAACAACATGCAGCAGTGGTTGCAGCATGACCTTAACAGGGGGTTATCAGAAATTCAGGTGGGATTTTCAAGGGGATGTAGAATCAGGGATGCCATTGTCGATATCAGATGAGTCTTGGCTCAAATCCAGATTGCTGTTTACTAGTGGTTTATTTACTATGAAAACGCATTCAATTATGTGGAGCATAAAACATGATAGATAGCATTGAAAAGAAGGGGGATTCCAGAACATTGTATTGTGCTCATGTAGAACCAGTACATGGGCCAAGAGGCAACCGTTTGAACAGAAGAGCATACGGCATTGTTTGAAAATGGGAAAGTGTGTGTAAGGATTGATTTTTTTTACCATACCTATTTAATTTATATGCTGAGAAGATAATATGAGATGTTGGAAGATATGATGTATTGAAGCAAGGTTGTGTTATCTGGATATCACAGGTTATTAACACAATATTATATATTTAATATAATAAACTGTCATATTTAGATAAGAAAACCTTGCTTGCTGAAATGAGGCAAACTTGAATCATTTGCTGATGAAAGTCAAGGACTATAGCCTTTAGAATAGATTACATCGCAATGTAAAGAACACCTCACAAATAGGCCAGAAGCTCAGATGAAGATACAAGGAGCAGAGTGAACTTGCAAAGGAGCTCATCTTGCTTGGATCTATAGTTATGATCATAGGAACAGGAGGCAAGTAATTACCCAATGCTCTGCTGTACACGACCCTTTAAATTACTGATGAGCAACAATGCCACTTTGAGGACTGAGACCCGCCTGATGGGAGTATTTTCAATTCCCTCATAGTGAGGTGGAATTTGAATAATTAATACAGAAACCAGAAGACTATAGAAAATATAGAGGATTGGCAGACCAGATGAATCTGGCTTGGAAAAAGTATAGCCAGAATGCTTGTTGGAAGGGAGAGTAGCAAGATTATATCTCACGTAATTTGAGCATAGTATGAAGAGGAACCAGTCCCAGGAGGACATTGTGCTTGGTAAAATGGAGAGGCAGTGAAAAGAGGAAGTCCTTTGAAATGGATTGACACAGTGGTCACAACAATAGGCCCAAGCAAGACAACAATTATGAATTGTGAGGAGACTCAAGACCGGAAAATGCTTTGTTTGCTTGTGTAAGGGATCACTGTGTATCAGAAGCAACTCATAACCGAAAGCATGCCATCTTTGTTTCTAGAAAATTTCCTTTCATCATGTCCCACCATTAAAATAGAGGCCTGTTGTTTCTCATGTCCTCAGGTTGTAAGATGGTTATAACAACTTGATAGCTCATTAATATATTAATGCTTGAAGCAGTTGTTGTTGATATTTCTCAGATAACAGTTTATAGGACCTTAGATAATAACCTAAATAAATAAATATTTTCATTCAGATATTGAGTTACTGTTGCTAGCTGCTGTAGAGACAATGTTGACTCATGCTGGCCCATGCGTGTAGGATAATTATTAAGAAGGTTGTCTTTTTGTAGCAGATTTCTAGGTCTGGCTTCTGAGATAACCTTGAGGGAGCTTGAACCACCAATCTTTTAGTGGATGAGCACTTCATCGTTTGTACTGCACAGAGATTGCCCACACATGTAGCAGATCTGGTGTATATGATGATCCGTTTCTTGTGGATTGTTTAAATACTCATTCTGTCTACTAATTATAATTTGTTGCTCAGTAAACAAATATTAAATGCTTTCCTGACAAAATAATCTATAAAGAATGAAATATTTGTCTTCGACTATGCATTGTTAGTTTTTCTTTTTAGAAAAGTATGCCTTTCCCCAATCAACTAGTAGATTATAAAACTGCTTCTCTGATTTACAGCTATTTTTAAAGGATGCACGCATTCCATATAAATTACAATGTAATACTTCAGGGAAAAATATAAATGCGATAAAATGAACATTTATTCCTCTAGTCATTTCCAAGAACACACAATACCCGTTGTCATAACTTGATGTGAGTAATAGTAATATTAATTATTAGTGCTGTTGTTTTAATTGAGTAGAGAGTAAGATGGCATTTATTCAAATGATCATCAACTCCACATAAAAATTATTTGGCAACATGGTACTTTATGTGACACAATCACTATTACTACATTTGGTATTCATTGTTAGACTATGAATCATACTGAATTGTTTTAGTATTCATATGGATGTAAAATATAATTCCACAGTAATTTGTCAGAGCATTAATTAATATTACTGTGCAAATACGAGCAGATGAATTACCTACAGAAACAAAGAAGCCATGAACTAACAATCCTAAATTATATACCTTTCCATTCTGGTGATTGCTAAATTTTTATGTACGGTATATCAAATGGCTTTGACACACACAAGGTGGTCAAATATTTCAATGTACACCTGTAGCATACCGGATTATTAGAGACTTTTCACACTTAAACTCAACTCATTGCCATCGAGTTGATGCTGACTCGTCACGACCTTGTAGGACACAGTGGAACTTCCCATGTGTATTTCTGAGAAAGCATATCTTTACGGGAATAGAAAGTCTTCTTTTTCTCTTGAGGAGTAACTGGTGGTTTCAAACTGCTGACTTGAGGTTTATCAGCCCAACACATAACCCACTTCGCCACCAGATTTCCTTCTTAAGAGTAGGGCCATCAATAGTGATTATTATTTCAGGAAGGTCATTTAATCAGAAGGGCATTATCTTAACAATATTCAGAGTTCAGGTGTTTGTTAAAAATATTTTGGGACTAAAGACATCCTTGTAGTGTTCTAGCTGCAGCCAAGGGAAATAGTTGAGGCCAGCAGTAATTATTTTGTGGCTGCTGCTAACTGAAAAAGGATCAGCAGTTTGAACTCACTGGGAGCTCGAAGGATACACGTTGTATTCTACTTTCAAAATGTTTACAGCATTGGAAACCGTCTGGAGTATTTCTACTCTTTCCTACGGGGTAGCTATCATTGGAATTGACAGCAGTTATATTGCTTTGTTTTTAGGTAAGTATTGTAAGGCCATAGAATTAGTTTTTGGATGGACAACTGCAACTACATAAAGGAGCCAATGACTGGTTAAAGAAGTGAGCACTATTAAATTCAACATGCCATTTCAGAGCAACAGAAGACAGCCATTATCCTACTTTGGTCAATTTGGTTAATCCTACTGTGTTTCAGCTGCTTCCTATTTCTAATAGAGGCTGCAATATTATGCCCAGCTCAATAAGAGGTCTGCGTCAGATGACGTCTTTTACAACTCCTTCAGCTAAAATCTGCAAATTTAAACTCGTTGATTCCATTTAGAAGCTTTTTATGTTTATCTCACAGTGTTATATAGGTTGATGTGATGTGCGCTTGTATCCTTAGCACAACCTCTTAATCTAATCTGCCATGTTCTCTTTTCTGAGTTTGCTTTGTCTTCCCCCAAAACAATAATCTACTAGATTTGGGATTCTGAACATTATGGTTTCACTTAAGCTTTTTTGGTCAGACATAAAGAATGTATTTTATAGTTTCCACTTATAATCAATTAACTAACTTAATTTTTAAAAATTCTACCCAAAATGCTGTTGCTTTTGGTTGACTTTCAATGCAATGATTTCAGAGTCATAATCCAAGACTCAACCGTAACTTCTTTCTACTGCCATTTGTCTTTCATATCGTTGGCAGGCTCATCAAAGATGTGATCTCACCAATTCTTGCAATTATCTATTATATAGTGAATTCATCAAATGTGCATCAAATACTGATTACATACACACAGACACACCTCTGAGAAACAGTCAGCATGTCAAAATAAAAGCTCACTCCTTGACCTACAGTGAACATCAGAGTTGCAGTTTGCTCCTAGTTACCTTATGTGACATCATGTATCATGTGGTTGTCATAACTTAACTACATCAAAAGGAAACTAGTGATGTTTCAAACTGGATTTCTTGCATTTGCTCAGATTCTCAAAATACTTCTATTTAAAATAAATAATATTTCTACTATAAGGTGGTGGAAACCTTTCTTCCTTCTCAACTTTGCTTTATTAATGGAATTATTCAACTACATATTTGAAGGACTTAGGTGGTACTGTTGGTTAAGCAGTTGACTATTAGCCAATAGGTTAGCAGTTCTAGCCTACCTAAAGGGCCTCAGAAGATAGGTTTGGCATTTTCCTCCCTAAAGCCTTTGAAATCCCTATGGTACACTTCCATGCTGCATACATTGGGTAGGCAAGTGGCAGTTGACTCAAACGGCAATGTGTGTGTGTTGTGTGTGTGTGTGTGTGTGTGTGCACGTGTGTGGGGGCGTGTGCGTGTGTGTTTTGTTAGGGGCATTGGTGATTCCATGGTAAAATATCTTCTTTCCATATAAAAGACCCAGATCTGATTCCCTGGCAGCGTACCTCATATACAACACAGTCCACTTTTTAGCAGAGGCTTGGATATCAGTAAAGTGCTGACATGTTTCAGCAGAGCCTTTAAGCTAAATAGAACTTAGAGGGTGTGCTATTCTGCTCTGCTAACTGAAAGGGCTTAAAACCCATGAAACTCTCTGACAGAAAAGTGTGAGACCTTCTGCTCTATAAAAATGTATGGCCTTTGAAACTCTATGGGGAAACTCTTCTGTACTTCTGTGAGTCAGACTCAACTGAGCGGTAGTAGGTTTCATAGAGTTGTATAACTTGGTTTCCAGACAGACACAAAGTAGACGAAAGGTCTTCTGATCTACTTCCAACTTTCCAATGAAAACCGATGTGTCACAATGGTCTGACCTACAACTGATCATGGTGATGTTCATTTTCTTTCCTTTTGAATTCTAACTTTGATTCTTTGCCAAAAATTAGAGCTGATTTTTCCTTTTTGGCATGTTTTGATTACTTTCTCTCTTAAACCCTTAGACAATTACAATGAAATATTTATAATAATATCATTTTAACATCATTGCTTATTCAGAATAAACACTAAAATGCCGGTATTGACTTCTTTAGGATGTGTGAATTATGGTTGCTAGTATTTGAATAGGTTGAGAGTATGACATCCGATAGATGTAGACTATACTTTTATGTAAATGCTGGTAACATGTTTTTTACAAAACAACATTTTGTTAATTTTTAAAGTGATGTTGGCTTGATAAAAATAAATTTGGGAGTTTTCCATGTTTGCAGCCATTAGGATTAGAGTCTATAAAAATTAAGCTGGGAGGGAGGGGGAGGGGAAAAAAGGAAAACGAGCTGATTCCAGGAACCCAAGTGGAGGGCGAACTTTGAGAATGACAAGGGCAACGAATGTATAAGGGCGCTTTACTCAATTGATGTATGTATGGATTGTGATAAGAGTTTTATGAGCCCCAATAAAAAGATTTATTAAATTAAAAATAAAAGAAAAAATTAGATACAATTTTACAGTGAAAAGATAAGAACCTTGATTATTTTTTCACTGAATTATGTTCAGTCACATGCTCTTTCTATGATAATTGATACAAATCACATTTCAACTTCATCCTGAGTTAATTTTGAAAGTTTATATTTGGGAAGGTATTTTCTATTTCTCTTGATTTTCAAATTTTTCTCCATAAAGATTAATTTGATATTCTTGGATCTAATTTTTAGTATAACAGATATTAATCTCCCCCTCATAATCAGGCTCATATGGTGCTTAAATCTCTCTCTATATTTTAAATATACCGATTATTTTTACAATATTTTATATGCCTGTCTACATATAATTCATAAATGTCTTCTTTCTCTTTCTTAAGATGAGTCTTTGTAGGGGCAAGTTTGATTTTGTTTATTTCTGATTATGGTGAAGCCACTCATGCACACAATTCACCTCTGACTATAGTTTATATAGTATATCCTACATGCTATTTGATAATGTACACGTCTTATTGCTATGTTGCTATGTTTTTTATTTAATTTGCATAGTCTCTCCCTATCTGATCTTCTTTTTCCAAATTACTTTCTCATACACAGTGTTTTTGGGTCTTCCTTCTAAATGTAGAAGCATATTCTGTTTTCTATTCCCAGAGTTATATATCACAGCAAAGTACCATAAAACCTCAGTGCTTTACAACAATAATCATTTATTTATAACCCACTAATTTTGTGGCAGGCTTCAGCTGTTCTTGTGCACGGTTGACTGATGACCTCAGCTGGATCTGTTTATGTGTCTGTAGTCAAATGCATGCGAGTGGGGTTCTTGAGATTCCCCCGTTTCTCTCACTTACCTGGGAATCAGCTGTTTTGTGCCTGATTCCAGAATCATCTCTAATGGCAACTCAGCTAGAATAATGTGTTTCATCCGCCAGTAGGCTACCTGAAGTACGCGCTCCTAGCAAGACTGTAAATGACCTCAGTGACAACTAATGGAAGGACTTTGGAGACATTGTCAGAGACCTGGGCGCATTGGCATTTGGAATTCAGGGTGCTGGTTCAAGCAGTGTCGAAGTGCCTCTGTTTTCCTTGTAAAATGGGTGTGGGCTGATTCTTCATGCATTGTTCACTTCTTTAATTGCCCATCTGGAGCTCTGGGGAGAATCTCAATGAGGCGCTAGTCTTCGCTTTTGATTTCCTTATCTTTTTGTAGTATCAATTATACTTTATTTTTCAGTTCTATGTTTAAAAGGAAAGCTGGGAGAGCCTTCAGGATGTGAATGGGTGGAGTCAGAGAAAGCTGTCTCCTGTGCTAGGGAGAGGATTTCGGACTGTTCTCAGACTTAAAAATTTTCTAGAAAACAGAAAAATTCAGTACAGTCATGATGACCTATGACAACCCCCCCTTAAAGGAGGACAGAGCTGTCTATTCCCATAAAGAAGTAGTGTTCCAGACCCTCGTGGGGACAAATGGACCTTGTCTGGTAGGTTGCTTTGAGTCTTGATTGGCTATATGGCAGTGCACCTATTGTTTTCTGGAAAGTCTAGTGACCTTTCTAGTCCAAAGTCTCAGCAGAGACCGAGCATATGCTTTTAGCAGTTTCCAAACTCTGAAGTCTCAGAGCAAAGAAACCCACACTCAATATATTATCTGTATTCTCTGAGGTCAATTCCCTGTCATATTAACTCCCCAAAGTCTTCATTGCTTTCATTGCAAGACAGGAATCCTTGGCATTCCCATGCTTCCCACTCCTAATTTGCTTTTAACTCTTCTGTGCACAGCCGTATTCCTGTAGGAGGGAGCTTTTGTCTAAATTTACCATGTTCTACTCCAGCCTAACAAAGCAGCCCCTTTCTTCTACAGCATGCAGTTTATAGTTGTAGACAGAGACAGTGAAAGAGCAAACATGGCAATGCAGTCAGTCTGAGTTCTGGTCCTTTTTTGCAACAGTGGTTAAATATAGCTTTTCCTACTTGAAAGTATAACTGTAAGGTATTAATTTTGTTTTATCTCATTTATTTAGTTAAAGTGATGGCTGTAAGTGGCAATCATCATGCCTTTGTTATTTCATTTATCTTCTTGTTAGCACTAAACAACAGTAACCAATAAATCAAACTCAGCCCCTGATAGGAAAGTATACTCTTGTGAGTTTCGGAGACTGTAAATCTTTACAGGAGTAGAATGCCTCAACTTTATCCCTCTGGCATTCTAGAATCCCTGTCCTTGTGGTTAGAAACTCAGCATGTAGCCAACTATGCTGAGTCATTCTTAAATACTTTCCCAATGATTTAATCAATGAAAGTTAGCATGTAAAAGTTCATGTTACTCGTTCTCAATAACACATTGCATTGAGTACGTCTGCTATACAAGTCTTCTTTAAATTGTTGAAAAGCAAGGCTATTTCTTTCTGGAATAATGGGTGCGTAATCCAAGTCATGGTATCTTCAATGGCCTCATATGCACATGAAAGTTGGACAATAAATCAGGAAGACAAAAAATATCTGAAACCCTTGAACTGTGATGCTTGTGAAGAATAAGGAAGGTACCATGAACTGCCACTAGAACAAAAATATCTTGGAAGAAGGGCAACTAGAATGCTTCTGAGAGGCAAGGGTGGTGAGACTTTATCACACAGAGTTTGAATGGCGAGACTTTGAATGGCTTTATCACGCAGCGTTTGAATGGCGAGACTTTATCGCACAGAATATGTCATTAGCAGAGACCAGGACTGGAAAAGAAGCCATGCTTGGTCAAGCAGAGGGGCAGCACAAAAGAGAAAGTCTAACTACAAGATGGGGTGTAACAATGGCTGCAACAATGGGCTCTGTCCGAGGAATGGTCTGGAGAATGGGGCAGCACCAGGCAGTGTTCTGTTCTGTTGAATGAGGGTCGCTGTGCGTCAGAATTGATGGCAACTCCGTGCACCTAACAACAGTGGGAGTCCCTAGATAGGGAAAATCATTATGTGCATGCTTACAAAACATAAGATTGCTGAGTTACGGCTACCTAGATGTGTCTCAGAAGAAAGGCCGGTCAATCAATATCCAGCAAAGTTCCAAGTGGAAACCATCTGGATAAAGATACACCTGACACAAATAAGTTGTCAACTCAACTGAAACTAGTTCATTTTAAATTATTATTTAAGAAAAAAACCCTCTGAAAGTTAATATATCTTAGTTATCCTTCCTGCCTGATTTCAAATTTGTTTTCTGTTATTTTTAGTTATAAACTGGTAATGCATCCCCCAGAGAGATTTGTAATGAGAATTAAAAAAAAATCAATGCAAGTGAAAAATCTAATATAATTCATGGCACAAAATATGCACTCAATTATTTTTATTATTATCATCACTTATTAACAATTTGCTATATGAAGATGACAAAACCTGGTTTATGGAAAGTGAAAAGGACTTAATCACTTGCTGATGAATATCAATAATTGTCTCCTTCATATGGATTACAATTTAGGATGAAAAAATATTTTCACAACTAGACCAATTGCCAACATCATGGTAAGTAGAAGAAAGATTAAAATGGCCAAGGGTTTCCATTTAGTTGGATACACAATCCATGCTTTCATTCCATGCAAGCAGCAGCCCGGAAGGCAAATGATGAGTGCATCAGGCATTAGGCAAATATGCCGCACAAGACCTCCGCAACGCACTGAGAAGCCAAGATGTCACTTCGAGGACTCGAGTGTACCTGATACAAACTGTGGTCTTTTTCAATCACCACAACCACATGTGAAAATGGGGCTTTTCATAGGGAAGAATCGATATATTGAATTAACATATTTATGAAGAATATTGAAAGTGCCATTCACTACCAAAAGAAGAAACATATCAGTTTGGGAACAAATTCAGCCAGAATAAGTCCTGAGAAGTGAGGATGGAAAGGCTTCTTCCCAGGTGCTTTGAACATTTCATCAGGCAAGACCAGGGCAGGAAAAGAAAATCACACTTGGTAAAGTAGAAGCCCTGTGAAAAAGATGAAGTGCCCTAGGAAGATGGATTGACACAGTGGCTGCAACAATGGTCTCAGATGTATGAACAGTTGCAAGGTACAAGTGCAGAGTTTCATTCTGTTGTACACAGTGTTGTTATGAGTTAGAATTCACTTGGCAGCACAGAACGCCAACATTTGTGTCATTAATCTTTAATTCACCCAAAACATGACTGTGTCTATTTCACACTCAACAGGCATTGAATAAACAAATAATGAGCATTGTTGTTCTCTATTATCTGGGCAAAAATATGTATGGATAGAAAAAGAATTGTTTAAAGTACAGAGATGTTCAGAGTTATCCCAAAAGTATATCCTGTCTCCAAGGATATGTCGTAATTTAATGACTGTGAACTATACTCAGTCCCACTAACTGAAAGAAAATGGCTATTTTTCTATAGTCATGTATTACAGAATAATGAGAGATAAAAGCTATGAAGAGTCTTTGTGAGAAGACACAGTAAGAATTCTTAACTATAACTGTTGGTTCAACACAGGCACACATACAAACTCACCAATAATGCTCAGAATTGTAATGGGTAGGAAATAAGCAGTAAAACATTTCCCTGAGGACTATGGAAACACCAGCAGTGATATCCTGATTTGAAATTTTAAGTACAGTTTTAAAATTCTATTAACTTTCATTTCTAATATTAAATTTTTAAGGAAGAAAAGAAAAGAGCAGCTATGTGTAAAAAAGGTCAAATGAAGAATTATCTTTAAGTTGACATTTTTATGATTATAGCCATGTTTAATAACTGCAAATAAAGAATAATCCCCCATTTGATGCTTTTAAGACTGAAACAGTATAAAAACGTCAGTTTAAAATGACATTTTTACAATCAAAGCAATCTGTAAAAATGTCAGGTGAACAACTCAATGAATTAAATGTTTCTATGGATATAAAGATAAGTTAAAATTCCAGTTGAGCATCTCATTGACATACGATTTATTTGGAAAGGATTAGCATGTTTCTATATTCCTCTTTCTAACTTCTTAGTTGTCTCATCTTTAGAAATAGCTAATAAGTAAATATTTCTCTGATTTCTTCAACATTAAGATTATATATATGTAATTTTATGTATAGCCTTAATGTACATTAAGATTATATATGTACATAAGAGTAGATATGTACATATATTTGTATACACACACATATATATACATAACTTGTTAAGCATTTAAGCCTGCATCATCTGTTTGTTGTATTGTGATGATGAGCATATGGATGTGGTACTGGACGCTGTTTCCAGTATTTTAAGTACAAAGAAGGACCCGTTTGGAAGGTGATTCAACAGAGCGTCCAGGCTGAGGTACACTAGGAAGAAGGAAATGGTGCTACACTTCTAGAAAAGGAGACGGGCAGTGGGACTTAAGCTGAGTACTGGTTGAGGATGAGCTCCTTAGATCCACCGGGCCTGAAAACAACTGGTAAAGGGTTGCCTCCTCAAATTAGAGTTGACCTGGAACATGTGAATCAAGGTTGCGGGAATTTCACTTGCTTCCGTGTTTTCAAACAAAACGAGAAGAAATAGCTACAAATGTATGAAGCATTTGTGTTAGGCTAGGTTGATTAGAGACACAGATTCAGTGACACTCATACATGTGTAAGAGAGAGCTGTATTTCAAGAAGTAATTTTGTGTCAAGAAAACACCCCAGCCCACTCCAGATCAAGTGCATGCACCCAGTGCTAGTCCTTAATTCCCTCTCCTGACTCATGCAGCCACATCCAATAACGCAGAGCCCAGAAAGGTCCCACGATGGTGGGTGTCAAGTGTAGGGATCCAAAGCTGGTAGAAACATGGCAGGGCTCTGGCAGCTCTCAGGGAGGCAAGCAAGCAGGAAGGTAGAGGGGGATGACAGAGGGGGAGGTCCCCAGGGTTCCTGATGAGAAGGCCTTGTCCACAAGGAGACAGTATCAGGCTGGGATATGATTGACAGGTCTGACTCCACCCCGAGCCAGAAGTCTCTAGTTTATATAAAATCATCTAACCACCACAGTATGAATTGAGAAAAATGAGAAGTTTTGAGAAATGAAATTGCAGATAGAGATCCTAGCTGCGTTAGGTGGAGTTTTCTAAAGAAATTAAATCAGGTATATGTATACACAGAAGAAATCATTTCGTATAGAGGAAACAGCCCAGTCCTGTATAACTAAAGTCCATGGGTCAGATGCTGGGTGTAGTCCCTTCAGACTTATGAGGTTACCAGCCAATGAAGCAGGAAGGTAAAGTGGGCAGTGGGGATATCACAGACTGGTGGATGCAAAGTGGCCCGGATCCAAGATCAAGAGGAACATGGTAGGGTGCAACAGCTCACAATGTTAGTGGGCCGCTTGGACGATCAGCTTCAGGGCCAGATGCCGAATTCAGCGAAGCAGGAAGTTAAAGAGAGAGAGAAGTTCTCCACAGCATTTCTTATCACTTGACCACCACCTTAATGAGACATCATTAGTCTATGTTCTGATTGAGAGTTTGGACTCTACCCATACTTTAGCATATTGATGTATCAAATGACATCAATTTGACATAATCACTAACCTTCACACTAGGTATCAGTGCGCTGAAATGGACTGATATTGGCTTTTGGAATAGGACAGATATATAGCCTATCATGCCAGAAATGACAAACTGAAAGGAATGCTGTCACATTCATTGTCAAAAAGAACATATCAGGATCTATCTTATAAAATAATATTGTAAGTGATAGTTTAATATTCAAATCCATATGCCTACAAGGAAGAATGGTTAATTAAACTGTTTTTCAAATTTATGCAACAACTAGATATGCGAAAGATGAGGAAAGAAAAGATTCATACCAACTTCAACAATCTGCAATTGATCAGAAAAGCAATCAAGAGACACTGAGAATTTTTAGTGATTAGGATGGAAAAGTTGGAAACAAAGAAGGCTGTGTGGTTGGATTATGTAGCCTTTGTGATAGAAACCACGCCAGAGATTGTATCATAGACTGTGTAAGACCAATGACCTATGCATTGGAACAACTCTTTTTTCAATGACATAAATGATGACTGCACATGTGAGTCTCACCAGATGGAGTACACAAGAATCAAATCAGTTACATCTGTGGAAATATAGGCGGTTAAAAGCTTAGTATCGTTACTCAGAACAAGGCCAGGGTCCAACTGTGGGAAAGACTATCCATTGTTCACATGTACATTCAAGTTGATGCAGAAAAAAATTAAAACCAAGTCCTTGAGAGCCAGAGTGCAACTTGAACACATTCTATTTGAATGGAGACCCTAAGATCGGATTTGACACATTGGACTTGACACAAAGACCGTGGATGGGTTTAGGCCACTGCCTTAAGGACATCACACACAAAAAAGGAAAAGGTCATGAAAATCCAGGAAAGAAAGAAAAAAGACAAAAAGTGCCATCAGAAGAAGCTTTGAAACCTGCCCCTTAACACCGAGTGCTAAAGCAAATTGAAACAATGATACATTTTTTGAAATGAACAAAAGATTTCAGAAAGTGGATCAATAAATACTCTAGTGAAATGTTCAAAGATCTGTGGCTAGAAAAATCAAAGGATTAACACCTGTAGTCTTTCTCAAACTGAAATAACTGAAGAAAAACTCCCAGCCTTGAGTTATTATATTGAATTTTTCTTTAGAGAAAACAAGTGAGAGGAATACACAGAATTGCTGTGCCCTCCCCCCAAATAAAGTCAATGTTCAGCTATTCCAGGTGTTAGCATATCAATAAGAGCTTATGAATATATAAGAAAGAAATCCAAGCTGTACTGAAGGCATTAGCAAAAATCAAGGCTGTTGGAATTGACAGAATATCAATTGTGCTGTTTCAGCAAACTGGTGCAATGCTGAAAGTGCTCGCTGGTCTATGTGGAGAAATTTGGAAGACGGCTACCTAGAAAACCAATTTAAAGATATTCATGATCATTTCCATTCCAAGAAAGTCCATCAACAAAATGTGAGAATTGTAGAACAAAAGTATTACCATTACATGCTCATGCTTGGGCAGAATATTTATATAAGCCAGGAGGCAGTTATTAGAACTGAACACGGAGACGCTGTGTTGTTTAAAACTGGAAAATGTTTTCACCAGAGTTGTACCTTTCACTACGCATGTTCAATATGTTTTATGAACAAACAAAAATGCCTAGAAGCTGGACCACATGTAAAGGATTGGAGGAAGGCTTATTAACAACCTGTAATATGCAGATGACACAACTTTGCTGCAAGTGAAGAGGACATGAAGGATTTTCAGATAATGACCAAAGACTACAATTTTCAATAGGAATTGTACATTCACATAAAATTTCTTTGAAAAATCCTCACAACAAGACCCAGAAGCAACATCATGACACGTGAAGAAAATACAGAAATTATCAAGGACTTCATTTCATTTGGATCCACAACCAACACCCATACAAGCGGCAGTCAATAAATAAAATCATTGTGGAAAATTGTAGTAAACGATCCTTAAAAAGGTTTTAAAAGCAATGATGTCATTTTGATGGCTAACTTGTAAAAGGTTTGTCAAAGCATTTTTAGTCATCTCATCAGCCAGTATGCAAAAGCTGGAAAATAAATAATAAATAAATAAATAAAAGAAGAAATACTACTTTTGAATATTGAATATTCACTGGCCACCAGAAGTATAAGGTTGGTATAGTGGATGACTCTTTGGGCTGCTAATTACAAAGTCAGAAGTTCAAACCCACCAGCTTCTCCACAGGAAAAAGATGAGGCTTTCAGCTCCTGTAAAGATTTACAGCCTCAGAAACCCAAGGGACCAGTTCTATCATGTTCTATAGTGTTGCCATGAGTCCAAATTAACTCTATTATCAGGGGAAAGATCCAGAAGTGTGTGAAACCTGTTAGTGAGGCACAACCTGAATGTTTTTTAGAATCAAGGAAGATGAGACACTGTCTCACATAATTTGGGCATGTTATCAGGAAAAACAATTGCCTGGAGAATCATATCCGACTTGGCTAAGTAGAGGGCTGGGAAAAAGACTAATATCTTAAGCAAGGTGAAATGACAAAGGGGCTATAACAGTGGGATTAAGTATAGGAACAATTGTGAGTGTGGAGCAGGAGAGAACAGTGCTTTGTTCTCTTATACACAGAGGTGCTGTAGATCAGAACTGACTTGACAGCCCTTAAAAACAATAAGGATTATGATCTATGGGCTATTTTGTAATTATGTTTTCAAGATAGAATTAAATGTTAAAATATATATCTTCAAATAAGAAACTTTTGTATCTAAAATATATTTAAGATTTTTAAGTTGTCATAGATCTCAGAATTAAGTATGATTTGGGCATATTCACATCTGTCTCATAAAAATTAATATTGAAAAATTTCCAGTAAAGATAAAAGTTATATCAAGAAATTCATTCTCCTTTTCTTAAGCATGCAAGTGTGGTACGGATTTGCAAATAGCATAAAACTTTATTCATGGTAGCTCAATATCACTTGTGAATCTGTTTTTATTTACACTAAAATCAGTATGTGTACTGCATTTTCAATAGAAAATTCAGCAATAATAAAATGTTTCACATTAATGCTATCCAGCGTGACACGTGTGGGCACTGAATACTTTAAGTATTCCTAATGTCACCTAGAACTGATTTTTAAATATTGCTTAATTTTCAATAATCATGAATTCCAGTTCAGTAGCTAGATGTACATTTTATATGAAATATTTGTTTAGTGTTCTGTATTATATTAATTTGAAATTTATTCAAATTTGGATGTCTACTCTACTATCCATTGTACAACCCAGCAACCTTAACGTCTTTTAAAATTCTAAACCCAAAGTTCTGGATCTTTAATGCCATGGTAGTTTGGGACAATCCTATAACATTATATAAGTAATGGACACTATTTTTCTATCAAGGAATAGTAAAGCCATTAAAGTAAATTGAACTTACAAACATAGGAATAAACCAGTAAAATATAAATTATTCAAAAGGCAATCAGCAATATATTAATTGATATTTAACTTGAAATTTTAAGAGAAAAATAAAATCTTAAACTTTTATTAATAAACTAGAAATTTTAATAGGCAAGCATATAACAATGAACTAGATATTTTAATAGGGAAAGCTGTAATTTAAGTCTTGTCCATTCTAAAGGATCTAAGTCACTTAAAATTATTCTATTTTTAAATGGAGTCATAAAAAACATGAGCATGTAGACAGACACTCTGTAGTATCCAATCCAAGCAAATGCCTTAATAAAAGCAGAGAGGGTGAAAAAAAATCTGAGTTATAAATCTCCCCAGGAGACAGAAATCGGAACCAGACACAGCCCAGCAACTCAGATAGAGAAAGTTATTTCATTAAGTACCAAAAAGCTTGTTGAATCCTGGCTTCCTCAAGACAATGCCGGTTGATAACCCTTCTTCCCAGCACTTGGGCCCTTGGCATTGGGAGAAAGGAAAAGGTGAGCTGATTCCTTGCTCCTCCTACCTGCCCAGCTCTGGAGACAATATAACCCTGCTGAGGACACGGCCATCAATCCCTCTTCCGAATTGGCTATTCCACAGGACCTAGCCATCAATGAACTTGTAATAGTAATAACTAGTACACGGATAACATTATTAATAATACCACACGACCAACAGACACAAATATAAAGACAACATGATGTCTCAAAACAAGTAAGAAAACAAGAAAAGTGGCATAAATGAGGGGTGTGTGTACAGACCCAGAAGGTTTTCCTGATAAAGGTAAGATCGGGTTTACTAGCTGGACAGGTTTTTGAAAACCCTTAAAACGACGGCCCTTTGTCACCCTTCAGACCTAAAACGGAAGTCATCCAATGAGTTTACATGACTTGTTTTTCACCCAGGACTTCAGCTAAACAATAGAAACATCTGCAAGGAACACAAAAACACAGAGATACATCCGCTATACAACCATCATGACCAGACGACCCACTTTTGGCGGGACAGCTTGGATTTTTAACAGTTTTTCCCGTGTCCCGCTGCGTTTTAAAAAGTCCCGATTTTTGGAAAGAATTCAAGACAATCTATGTGTCTATTTCGCCAGGATATGAGTTTGATCAATGTTAAAATCTGGTCCCCTTCAGTAAATTCCCAGGTAAAAGTTCAGAAGTAGGAATGGTTAAGAAAGGAGGAATGGGAATAGACACTAAAATTAAACAGATGTGTTGTAACCATTTTGCCAATGCCATATGTTGTTTCGTTTCTCACTGCTGCTTCCATAGGCACTGACTACATATAAAAGTAAATTACATTCTTGACAATTCATTTTATACTCGGTTTACCATATTGTTGTTTATAGGGCCAGTTGTGAAAAACTTTGTTTTTATTTATGCTGGGATATAATTTATTCTAGAGGTTACAGTCTTTGATCTTCACGAGTAAGTGTTTCAAGTATCTCAATTATATCTAACCTTAGCAAGCAAGAATGCTTCATGGACATATTACACGATGTCTATGAGTCTGCCTCCAGTTCTGGTGACATTTCCTTTTCATCTGTGTTATCTGCAGGAGCATGCATCCATCTTCAGGAAAACACATCGCCTCTTTCTCAACCGAGAGCAGCTGATGGAATGGAACAGCTGACACTGAATGTAACATTTCAATACTTAACCCACTGTTCCACTAACAGGTCTTTGTATAGATTCCACATGAGCAAAATGAAGTGGACTGCCATCCCCCTCTTTACAATGCTATCCACAGTTTATTATGATCTGCACAGTTGAATGTCTTTGTATGGTAAACAAAACACAGATAAACAGCTGGTCTTCTCTATTTTCGTTTAGTATCCATTTGGCATCAGCAATGATGCCCCTTGTTCCATGTCCTCTTTTAAACCTGGCTGTCTTGCTAACAGTTCTCTATTGATGTACTGCTCCAACCAAATTTTTGTTATTTTACATTGGATTTTACTTGCATTTTTATTATCTTAAGCTACATTTTATATCAATGATGTTGTTTGAGAAATTCATCATGCCAATGATCACATTTCTTTAAAATGGGCAAAAATATAGATTTATCTCAGGTGTTGGCCCGGGAGCTGTGTTCCAAGGTTTTTGGCATAGACAAGAGTTTGCATCCTATTTTGTCTCTGCTTGATAAAGCATCTCAATTGGTAGTTCATCAATTCCTGCCTAGTCTTGTTTTTCATTGCTGCTTTGGTTTCTTCCTTCATTCCAATTGCTTCTTGATCATATAGTACTTATTGAAATGGCTGAACATGGAACATGGACCAATTATTTTGGGTACAGTGACTCAGTTTAGTACTTCTGTCTTCTTTTGATGTTTTTGTTTCCTTTCTTTTGTTTTTTCTCCCATCGATTCCTTAATACTGCATGCATAAGCGACAGGTTTTTTTCCCCCAGTTATTTCAGATTGAGAAACTCAAGACATTTTTATTTTCTAACTCCAGATTTTTGCACAATTCATCATAACACATTTCCTTGTCTTCCTGGGCTATTCTTTGAAGTCTGTTAAATTATTTTGTGTCATCATTTTCCTTTATCAATACATCAATTGATGTTATCTTTTCTATGTTAAACAGCATATTTCAAAATCTCTTCTGACATCCACTTTTATCTTTTTTTCCTGTCATTTTAAGGACCTTTTGCTTTTTTCATGTTTTGTTGTCACTTCACAACTCATATGATCCATTGTCATTGGTATTCAATGTGTGAGATCTTCTTAAGAGGATTTCTTAATTGAAGTAGAACACACACATGACTATACTTTGGCGCCCCAGAATTTATTTTAGTTCTCTTCCCTCCCCAAAATTCAACATGAGTTTATGTATAAACAATTGATTGTCTGCACCATAGTTGGCTTCTGGTTTTATTTTGACTTAAGATATTAAACCTCACCATCATCTCTTTCCAAAAATGTAACTAATCTGATTCCTTTGCATTCCATCTGGCAAGGTATATGTGGATAGTCACTGTTTATGTCGTTGAAAAGGAATTTTTCAATACATAAGTCATTGACCGTGAAACATTCAGCATGCACTTCTGGCACTATATCTATTACTAATGCCACACATTCCAACTGCTGGTTCCATTTGGTCACTTTCAACTTTTATATTCAAGCCATCATGTATTGCTTCTTGATTATATGTTTTATCAGTTTCAGACTAAAGTTAGTAAAAAGTCAAACTCTTCATCTTTGCCCTTAGTGGATGCTCACTGAACTTGAATAGCCATCCCATTATTTGGTCTTTCATATCGGCATAAGGATAATGCTCCATCCCAACAGCTTTGCGCACCAGGGCAGATTGTCTAACAATAAATGTAGTCTCCTTTCACTTCAGTTTTTTATCCGCATAGGAGACATGTCAGTTTAGAAATGGGCTGACGCCATTTGATTTCAGCTTGCTTATGCCCAGGATATTAAGGTTCAAGTGATCCATTTCATTTTTTTGATGCCTTCCAACATTTCTGATTCATACTTTGCATCATCTGGGCTTCAATAACGTTCTGCCAACTTGACTACTACAGTGGCTTGTGTGTATTTGCCATGCTGTAAGCTCTGCCACCACTAACTCAAGTACCAGAGGGATTATCTGTGGTGGATGTTTCAGGAACACGTTAATAAACTAAGAAGGAACTGGTAATCCTCTCAAAGAAAGAAACCGACCAGTAACGTAACACTTTATAGACAGCAGCTCAACATTGTCTAACATTAGAAGTTGAGTCTCTCAGGTCATAAAGTATTCAGAATTGGAGGAAAGTGTTTAATATATGAGCTAACCTCTATACATGGACTCTATCTTAATGACTTGGATTGAATAAAGCTTTTAGTATCTTTGCTGATAGTGGCATGACTCAAAATTAGAAGAAACAGCTGCAGAAACTCAGCAGTTGAATAATAACAGATAATGGATATTCAGTGGTCCAGGTAGGTTCTGAGTATTTTACATATTGAATTTTATTTAATTTTTATATTAGGTTACATTCTGTTTTAGCTAAATTAATAGATGGGACATTATCGCTTGGGAAGTTTAAAATGTCATAAGTCAAAGTATATGTAAGTGATAAAGGCAATATTGGAGGCTAGGACTCTACTTTGCTCACAGTAATATTTTTAAGGTCAGGGAAATTAATTTGCTAAATCATAAGCTAGGTTTCTTATGCTAACTATTTGCCTGGACAAAATGTGTAAGAGTACCAATATCTACAGGGACAGAATAAATAGCTTAAATGCCAAGTGTAAGTTTTATTCTAGTCTGAAATTCCCTTTAATTTCTAAAATAATGTATCCTCTGCTAACACTATGGTGGCACAGGGTTAAAATTTTCAGCTGTAAATGAAAAAGTTGGCAGATCGAATCTACCACCTGCTCTAATGGAGAAAGCTATGACTGTGTGCTTTTGTGAATATCTACAACCTTGGGAAAGCTAACAGCAGCTCTAGTCTATAAATTAGAATTGATTCAATATCAGCGTGTTTTAGAGTGGGTGCTAAGATGTTACAAGCTAATACATTGAGGAATTTAATATGTCATTGGCCATGAAAAATTCTAGCATACGTTTCTGGCATTATTTCTATTACTATTTTACTATTTATTTATTTAACCTAAATCAGGTAATTTGAGGAATTTTTTTAGCAAAAATTGATATGGTTAGAATGACAACAAAAAAAACCAATAAATCTAAATTCAATTTGTCTAACAAAACAAAATAAATCAGCATCTCTTTCTTTTAATATGAGAGAAAAGCAGGACAAATATTACAAATATTTTTGAAATTGTGGCTTTTGACAGAACAAAGGTCAAAATATGAGATACTTAAATACTTATAAATCCATGACACAATATAATTTGAGTAGAATTATGCAAAGTAAGCAATGTCAAAATCAGCAAATTAGATTAGAAGCTATTAAAACTAGTTTGGAACAAGGTTCTCTTAATTTCTATATTTTATATTCTATAGGGATCAGAGAATAAACATTTTTTCATTAGTGATCTGAATTACAGGAAAAACACATGATGCGCTTAAAAATTTGCAGTTGCTGTTTGTCGGTCAATGGAATTCTTATCTCCCATGTGAAATCCTTGGGTTCAATTCTAAGCTACATTTCAACTTCTATTTCAATTCATAGGCACTATGTGTCTGTCAGTATGATTTTGTGTGTTGTTAGGATACTGAACAAGTTGCAGTGGAGCTTACTAACTTGATTGAGTAGCAGAAACTTCACTGGAGATCTCCTTCAATAAAGCATCAAATAGAAATTCAAGGGTTTGATCCACATCCAATCATAGGGCTACTGAAGGATCTGGAATCCTTTTATTTTATTGTTAATAGGGCCAAATGATTAGGGACAACTTAGTGGCAGTCACAATAAAAATATAGAGTGAAATATTTACATATTTTAAATGTTACCCAAAAAAGTCATACTATTAGCTTAAAAGTCAGAAAAGAACTGTTTGAGATAGTTTTTATTAAAAAAACAACAACTCAGCAATATAGAAGACAATTAAGAATATCCTCAGTAGAAAATATAGGTATAGTTATATAGGTATAAATATCAAGTGGGTATTTGCAAAACCAGTGAGGGTTTGTAATAGAAATGTCTACAGAGGGAGAGCAAGAATGTCGACCAGGTAGGCAGCTCACATTGGGAGCTCTATGGAGATCGGTAAGTTTAGAGATCTGGGGTCTGAGTTGTGAGTCTGAAACTGTTGGTTAATTCCTGCGATAATTGGCTCATTCTCCATAACCCACAGGAATTGATCCAGCACCAGTCGCTGCAATTCATTGGAGCTGCAAGCTTGTGGTGGCCGCAGCACCCCAAGCATCGCAAGTGCCAACTACTCAGCAGAGACTGGTATAACCAAGAGATGATACTCCAAATGACACAGGTACTTCCACTGCCTGTTAGTGGACCCTCCCCTCCCCAAGACTAGCCATTTCTTTCCTTCCTTTTCCCTGCCCTGCCAGCCATTCCCGACCCTTTAACAGACTTGGCTGGGTAGGTGCCTCCAGCTTGAAGCAAGGAACTCCCATCCCCACCACATCCCCACTTCCTGAGTTGCATGCTCCCACACTTCAGCCAGCATTTTCCTCCAGGCTGTGGGGTGCACACCTGCAAATAGTCCCAATGGAGGTCTGAGGGTTGCTGGAGTGTGGCACAGACAGACATCAGAGCCTGACTACTGAGAGGACCACGCAACCTGCCCTCCAAACCACAGACTTTTGATAGGCTAGGGTGAGAAGGAAATCCCAGGTGAAATATAACTCCTCAGGGCAGTTGGCTCTAACCAGCCTGCAGAAGCATCAAAACCAACCTCCAAAAGAGAGAGCCCAGAGCTCGGTGACTCCTGGGAAAATGGCACCTAGCTCCAAAAATCCACAAGGAAGCAGCAAGCTTCTTCAAAAGCTACAACAATAAAAGAGAAACAAAATCCAATGTAAGAGGATGACCTAGACCTACCGGCAGTCATAGAAAAGGCAGATATTGGCCTCTCACAGAAAGAAATCTTCAGAATGCTGCTTAGAGTCTTATAGGATATGAAGGAAGCAATACAGAAAAAGGATGACATTACAGAGGAGATAAAGGCCATACACCAAAGGGAAATATAAGAAGTATGAGATAACAGAAACCAGTAGAAAATTCATAGACGTCACGAATGAACCAGAGGAGGCAGAAAACCGTACCAGTGACATAAAGGACAACCAAGTGGACTAAAAAATGTGAGAGAAAAAAAAGTCAAATAAGATCATCAGAGAAACTGAAGAAAACCTGCTAGCTATATCTGATGCTATGAAGAGGGAGGAACAAGATCAAAATAATTGGATTACTGGAGGAAGACACACAAACAAGTCTAGAATAAAAATAGCAAGGGGATTCTTAGAGGAAAACTTCCCCAGCTTAATGAACGAAAAACAGGCAATTATTCAGGAGGTCAAAAGAAAACCAGCTAGACCAAATCGAAAGAACTCACCAAGGCATATAATAGTTAAACTATCCAACTTTGAAGAAAAGGAGAAAATCACAAGAACAGCTAGAGGAAAACGATCAGTCACCTATAAAGGTACCAAATAAGAAGATGCTCAGACCTATCAGAGGACACTATGAAGAAGAGCGAGTGGGGTAAATATTCTAAAAATTGAAGGAAAATAACGTAAACCCAAGGATACTCTCTCCAGTGAAATTATTTATCAAGGTTGGTGGAGAAGTGAGTCTTCCCAGAAAAGGCAAAACTTCAAGAATATGTTAAAAGAAACCCAGCCCTACAAATGATTCTTGCTGACCCAGCGTGGACAGAAGAAAAACACTCACCAACCACAAATAAAAGACCTCCACATAGAATAACTCCACACAGAAGACAACAAATGGAAAACAGCCCCCAAGATAGCATTGGCTTAATGGTGAAAGGAAGGAAAAATGAATTTTACACACACACACACACACACACACACACACACACACACACCACGGATTAAAAAAATGGAGGTAGTCTTCTCCCTGGGGGACGGACAACAGAAAAGTGGGTAAATGGAGATGTTGGGCAGTGCAAGATATGAAAAATATAATAATTTATGCATTATCAAGGGTTCATGAAGCAGGGGGAAGTAGGGATGGAGGGGAAAAACAAGGAGCTGATGTCAGGGGCTTAGGTGGAGAGCAAATGTTTTGAGAATGATGAGGGCAATGAATGCACAAATGTGCTTTACACAATTGATGTATGTATGGATTGTGATAAGAGTTGTATGAGCCCCTAATAAAACAATATTTTTTTTAATGGAGGTAGAAAATACCCAACACAAAAGGTATAAGATTATATCACAAGGCCCAACGATAGTTGTAATATCCTGAATTTCAATGGAATGAATGCAGGTCTTAAAAGGCAGAATCTAGCAGACTGGCTTAGAAAATACAACCCTTTGATCTGCTGCCTATAGGAGACACATCTCAAATTTACAGACAAAAAAAAAAAGGCTGAGAATCAAAAGCTGGAGAAAAATATAACAAGCAAAGAGCAACTCAGAAAAAGCAGCGGTTGGAATCCTAATCTTGGATAAATTTGATTTTGAAACAAAGACTATAACAAGAGATAAGGAGGGGCTCTATATAATGCCCAAGGGAATAGTAGATCAAGAATCAGTGAACATATTAAACGTATACTCACCGAATGAGAGACCTACAAAATTCATCAATCAAATGCTCTAAAAGATGAAAAAAGAAATCATAGGCTAAACAATTATAGTAGGTTACTTCAATATACTGCTCTCTGAGAAAGATAGCTCACAGGGAAAGAAACTTAACACGGAGGCTACAGATCTAAACAGTACAATTAGATTATTTAACCTGGTATATCTTTACAGAGCTCTTCACCCAAATGCAATAAATTCACATTCTTTTCAAACCCACGTGACACGACTCGAAGATAGTCCACATACTGAGATACAAGCCAAATCTGCATAAATTCAAGCACACTGATATCATACAGACCTCTCTCTCTCTCTCTGACCACTATGCCATAAGGCTAGAAATCAACAAAAGGAAAATGAAGAAAACAAGGGCAATCCATTGGAGGATGAATAACTCTACTGCAAAAGGAGTGGGTACTGACCCAGGTCAGAGATGAAATTAGGAAACTTCTAGACACCAATACAAATGAGAATATGTTATGGGACCTAGCAAAGGCAGTTATCACAGGAAGTTTGATAGTAATACATTCTCACAAAAAATAGGAAGAGAGACTTATGATTGATATGCTGGCACAAATTTTACAGCAGTCAGAGCAGAGTAAACTCAACCATCTAAGAGCAAAAGAAAAAAAAATCTGGGATGAGATCCATTAGATGGACAATAAGGAAACTATGTAAAAAATTAATGCTGCTAAAAGTTGGTTCTTTGAAAGGATAAACAGACTAGACAGATTGCTGTCAAACATAACAGAGAAAGGAGTTTTGCTGGAAAAAATGGATATCTACCTGAAGAAAAATAAAGCAATATCCTTACCTCACTCCATGCACAAGAATAAACTCAAGGTGAATCATGGGCATTGAGGTAGAACTCAAAACTATTAGGGTTATCAATGAGGGAATTGGGACAAACCTGACAATTTTTGCTCAGGGAATACATAGGCTATCAGAAACAGGGAAGGACACAAATAGAGATGAGTCACAAATTGACAAGTGGGATATACAGAAGATAAAACACCTGTGTACATTGAAAGAATTCACCAAGACTAATAAGACAGCTCAAGGAATGGGGAAAACATATTTAGCAATGACACATCATTATTAAAATCTGAAGTACTTTGCTAGCTTCCAAAAAGAAAAAAACAAAACAAAAATGAATTACCCACTGAGGAGGTGGGCAAAGGACCTGAACAGAAGTTTCATGAGGACAGAAATCCAAATTACCAATAGGCACATGAGAAAATATTCTAGACCATTAGCAACAAGAAATGCAAAATAAAGCAACAATGAGGTTCAACCTAACATCCTCAAAAGCAGCACAATTATAAAAATCAGAAAGTAGCAAGGGTTGGAGGGGCTTCGGGGAGATAGGAACTCTGGTCCACTGCTGCTGGACCTGCAGGTATGAACAGGCACTATGGAAATTGATTTGACGATATCTAAAACTATGGAAATTGTGCTACCAAACGACCTAGCAACCCCCCTATTGGGCATATACACAGAAGAGGCAAGAAAATCACAGTCTGGCATCTGTGCTCCAATGTGCATTGCAGCACAGTTCACAATTGCAAGGAGTTGGAAACAACCCAAATTTGCATCAACGGATAAATACATCAAAAACTGTGGTACATACCTACAACGGAGTACTATGCATCCCTGAAAAGCAGTGATGAATGCATGAAGCATATCGCCACATGGGAAGAACTGGAGGAAATCATGATAAGCGAAGTAAGCCAAGCACAAAAGGACAAGTACAACATGAGTCCACTGAGGTAAGCTTAAAAAATGCAAAAGGAGCATAGGGGAAAAGTTTTTATATACATATATTCCTGGGGCGAAGTCTAGGTACTATGGCAAGGAACAAACCCAACACGAGGATACAGATCGAAGTCAACTAAACAGGATGGTAAAAGAGGGGAAAAAAGAGAGAGAGAGACAGGGAGAGACAGAATAGCAGGAGAACAGGGAACTAATCTAATTAAACAATAATGGATTTTTGTGAAATGTTTAAAGCCCCTCATTTGTCAATTGAGAGAAAAAGCAACTTACCATTTTAAGATAAAGGATGTCAATCGGACCTTAAAAACCTGGGCCTCACAATACAGTCACATGTCTGCCCTGGGCCACATAGTCAATGGTATCATCACTTTTACCTGAATGACTTTGGGTAAGTTGTTTAGCCTCTTTTTTCTTTCCCCTCATTTTAAACAGACACTACTATTAATAATACCTTTTTCATAGAGTTGTTTTGAGCACTAAATATACTAATGTTTGAAATAATAGTACCTGTGCAGGGAGTGATTTTAGATATCATTAAGCATTAGCATTCGCTTCCCTGTCACAGGCCACATTTGCCTTGAGGTTTACTTAAACCTCTGATAGGGATCACAGATTCCCAGTATCATGTAGCACTAGTGAAATCAGTGTGTGCATGAATCTCTGCAGTGTGTGGACAAGCCACCAGGAGTTTTTTGTTTTTATCTCCACAGGAGAGTGAGAGAGGAACTGGACTTAATTGGGTGCGCCAAGATGTGAATGCAACATACCAGCATGAAGCAAGGAACAAATAAAGGTCTGCAGGCTGGCCACAATCCCAAATACATGTACCACACTCCCACCCACCATCCCGGAGAAATGCACTTCAGAGGACAGCACTGACACTGCAGCACAGGAGGAGGGGCACTTCTGATCAGGAGCAAACCAAGAGGAAAGGAGAGAGATTGTAGTACATCCCGGCCCACCCAGCCCTGAGGACAATATTCTGGCTCAGAGCAGCCAATGCACAGAGAGGACCACAGGACTGGCCCCATCATAAGACACAACGTCCTGCAGCACTGTTATGGGGGCAGCACTGAGGACATGGTGAGTTAGATGTGTCTAATCCAACCCCACTACAACGGGATGGGGCAAAACACTAAGGGCATGCAGTGGAGCAGCTGCGGAAGCAAAGCAATGAAGTCCCCAAGTAAGAAAGCCAAAGGTGGACTTTGGGGCTAGAACATGGCACCCCCACAAACTTTACTGGAAAACACTCATAAAGGTCCATGGACAGACCTGGAACTGTACGAGGACTTTTCTTTTTTTGTTGTTGCTGGGTTTTTTTTAAATTAATTGTTTTGTTTTGCTTTCTTTTGTTATGTTTCACTTTTCTTTGTTTTTACATGAATTGTTGTCTCTGCATGCCTATCTGTACAAGATAGTTGGGATGAACAATCCAGAGGAGAGAACAATGGGACTAGTGGTTCCTGGGGGGACATGAGAGAGGGGGAGATGGTGGAAAGCAAGAGGGGTTCTAACCAACCCAGGGACAAGGGAAGAACAAGTGATCTAAAATTGATGGCAAGGATGGCATAGGATGCCTGTGGGGGTGCTTGTTCAAGGGTAAAGTATCTGAGAATAATTACTGATACCTGAATGAATGCTGAACATGATAGTGGGACAAGAGGAAAGTAAAAAGAAATAGAGGAAAGAACTAGGTGGCAAATGACATTTATGTAGATTTAAATACAGGCATGTGTATATGTAAATACATTTATATATAATTATATGAGAATAGATCTATATACATATGTTTGTTTATAAAGCATTACAGCAGCAGATGGGCATTGGGCCTCTACTCAAGTACTCCCTCAATGAAAGAAAACTTTGTTCTACTAACCCAGCACTCTGTGATGTTTACCTTCCCTGACATGATCACTGAAGACAAAATGGGTACATAAACAAAAGTGGTGATAAAAGCTGATGATGCCCAGCTATTAAAAGATATAGCAGCTGGGGTCTTAAAGGCTTTGAGATAAACAAACAGGCCTCTAGCTGAGAAACAACAAAGCCCACATGGAAGAGGCACACTAGTCTGTGTGATCATGAGGTGTTGAACAAATCAGGTATCAGGCATCAAAGACCCCTAAACAAAACAAAAAAATCAAATCAACGTGAATGAGGTGGTGGGCAGAGTGGAGACTCAAAGCCCATCAGTAGTCAATTAGACATCACCTGTCAGAAGGGCCACAAGGAAGTGACCAGCCAGCCAGGGTTCAGTGTAGCACCGATGAAACACCCAAATCTCCTCTAGTTCTGTAATGTTCCTACCCACCTAATATCATGATGCCAGTTCTATCTTACAAATCTGGTTAGACCAGAACTGGACACTTTTACAGATAAGAGCTCACAACACAGGGAATCCAGGACAGAAACCCCCCTCAGGAACAATAATGGGAGTAGTGATACTAGGAGGGTAATGGAAGAGGTGGGGCTTAAGAGGGAACCAATCACAATGATCAAAGTATGACCCCTTCCCAGGGGGATGGACAACAGAAAAGTGGATGAAAGGAGACAGTGGTTGGTGTAAGACAAGAAAAAATATATACCAAGGTTTCATGGAGGAGGGAGAGTAGGGGAAGGGAGGGAGGGAAAAATGAGGAGCTGATACAAGGGCTCAAACAGAAAGAAACATATATACAGATGTGCAACATATATACAGATGTGCTTGACACAATGGATATATGAATGGATTCTGATAAGAGTTGTAAGAGCCCCAATTATTTTTTTAAAAAGAAATGTGTACAAATTTGAGAAAAGTGACAGTCTAACCAATGTTGTTAATAAAGGATAATCATGCTTTAAAATTGCTATAAAATCATGGAAACCTTTCTTAAACAAAGGTATCTAAAAAATGAAGCTATTATTTCTCAAAATATCTTCTACCCAGGTTATCCAAGGAGCCCTGGTGGTAGAAGGGTGATGTAGCATCCCAGGTGGGTGGCTAACCACAAGGTCTGGAGTCCTAAACCACCAATCAGTCATGAGGGTCTACTTCCTTAAGTAGTTAATAGCTTTGGAAATCAATAGGGGCAGTTTTCCTCTGTCTCATAAGCTTTGTATGAGTTAGAACCCACTCTACCCTAGAGAGGAGAGAGGAGAGAGCTCTACACATGTCTGAAGGCAGTGTTTCTCTCTCCCTAACCTTTCCTAAAAAAAATTCTGCATATTTCAATCTGCTTTGCGTCAAAGAGGCAGTTTGGCATTTTTTAGGGATCTAAATTCTGCTTGTTTTAAGTGTTCTTTGATGTTTGGGAACAAAAAGAAATCTACATGGAAAAGTCCATGCTGTAGGGTTTGTGGAGTCTGTTTCCCAGTGAATCTTCAGAAGATGAAGTCACTTCAAATAAGAAGGGATGTTGTCGTGACGGGACAAAGAAAAATGGCTCTGCTCACATTCCCTGGTCTTAGTCTTATCTCTTCAGTTTTCAATATTCTTACAACTTCTTCATAATAAATTCCCAAAATCATCCAGTATCCTGTTGAGAAAATCTAAAGATTAATCCTTTGGGATCCTGCAAAACAGATGCCATAATCTTCTGAGCTGATCTTTCTGTTGAATTTCATTAGCTCAGTAGATCCCCTAGGAAGCCACACATTTGATTGGACTACTTTTCTAATGTACCCTAAGGAGACTAAGACAAGTACATTAGTCTAACTGTACATCTCTATAGCCATCGATTTATCACATGTACTTTTAGTCATATTAAAAAAGAATAAACTTGTATATGCATAAATTGGAATTCTAGTAGCAATTTTAACTTTAATATTACTGAGGGGTTTAGCCTAACTTCCTTCTCATTATGTAGAAATGTTAAAGCTCAAAAGAACCTGAAAAGTGAATTTGAATATTTTTTATCATTTTATATATAAAAATCATTAAAGTCTAATGGATCACAATGATACGGCTATATTATATACTCACATGGTTAGTTAGCTGTAACTATAATCCAAATCTAACACTAGGCCACCATCCCTTTCATATCTTCATTTCAAAAATTCACCTAAAGTATTATTTGTTGCTTTTGTGTATCATTCAAGTCAATTCTCACTCACAGGTACCCTAAAATCAAATTCTAAGGATTTAAAATTATAATTGAGTATTTGAAATTTCTTAGGTAAATTTTCTATAAAGGAAAATAGACATCAACTAAGAAAATCTCTTACTTAATCCTCTATAGATTTACTCCCATCATGTTGTTAACAGATATCAGGATTGCTAAGCCCACCAGTCAATCTGTAAAAGAAAACGTTAGGTTAATTTTTAAACAGTTTGCTTTTTAAACCATTTTGATTATCAAAGAAAATAGCAACTTCTTTGGCTGAGTTTAGAGAGATTAAGAGAACCACTTGCATATTATTGGATAAATTGACCAATCTTAAGGTTTTTTGTAATACTTTTTTCAGACGTGGGTCATACACTGGGATAATATGTGACATTGAGAGAAGAAAGCCATATTGCATTGTTTTCCTGTTCAATATTGTGGTAAAGTAAACGACCTTAACCTGGCTCTTCTGGTCTGGTACCACTTCTCTGTCAGTTTGTGATGCTGGAAGATACATCACTAATATTTCAAATACCAGCAGGGTCACTGAAAGTGAACAGACTTTAGAAGAGCGTCTAGACTATGAACAGACAATGAATAAGGGCTTGGATCCCCACTTCAGAAGAAGTAGCCCCCCAAAACCTCATGCACAACTTTGAAACATCAGATACTGAAGTTCTAAAGAATGTAAGCAAAGCATTGTCGGAGATAGTGCCAACAATAGGTCTCTGGGTTCAACTGCACTCAAACGTGTGACTGAGGAGGAGCTGCTTTCTTGGTATGAAGTCAACCTGGGTGACATGAGTGAGGTCAAGCTTGTGGGAATGGAACATTCAGGAGCTTCATTTGGTGATGGAACATGACTCAAGTAAGGTGAAACAGCTGCAAAAATTGTTTCATGACCACAACCTAGAATATATAAATCTAAGAAAACTGGAAGTAGTCAAAAATGAAGTGGAATGCATACAGATCAAATCCTATGCATTAGAGAGCTGTAATGGACTGACATTGGCCATTTTGAATTAGAAAATCATCAGTTTTACTCTGTTGGGAATGACACAAACAAGGGGCATTGTATTGGATTCTTTGTCAAAAAGGACATCACAAAATCAATCATAATGTGCAACATTGTCTGTGATAAGATTGTATATATCTACATTCAAGGAAATCCAATCAATACAACTATAATTAATTTTACGCACCACCCACAAAAGCTGATGATGGAGAAATTGAAGGATTCTACCAACATCTTCAGTCTGAAATTGATCAAACATGCAGTCCACATTCATTGATAATTATTGGTGATTGGAATGGACAAGTTGGAAACCAAGAGGAAGGAACAGTAGTTGGAAAAATGGACTTGGTGATAAAAACGCAGCTTCTATCACATGATAGAATTTTGCAAAATCAACGTGTTGGAGTTGTTCACAGCAAATACCTTTCTCAATAACATAAAAAGTGGCCATCACATGGACTTATCCAGGTGGAATATATGGAAATCAAATTGACTATATCTGTGGGAAGAGATGATAGAAAAGCTCAATATCACTAGCTAAAACCGGGTTAAGGGCTGAATGTGGAACAGACCAACAATTGCTCACTGTAAGTTCAAGTTGAAGCTGAAGAAAATTAAAACAAGTCCATGAAGGCCAGAAGATGACCTTGAGTCTATGCCAACTGAATTTTGAGAATATCTCAAGAACAAATCTGATGCACTGAACACTAATTGAGAGAAGATCTGATGAGCTGTGGATGGACTGTGATGAGTTGTGAATATCATGTCAATAAAAATTAATGTAATTCATCATACTAATTAATTATAACATAAAACTATGTCTCCAAAGTATATAATAGTATCTAATATATAGTACTCACGGAAGAAAAAATAATACATAACTATAACTATAATTAGATAGAATTTTTTCAACCTGATCATGGAAATTTTTTTAAAACTCTATTATTGACATGAAAATATTTGTGGAAGCACTATAACACAAATATAGACAAACATCAAATAATCACAAGAAAAGATGTTCAATATCATCAGTCATTCTCAAAATGCAAATTAAATCACAATGGAAGATTACTATACAAATTTTGGAATGACTAAGCCAAATATTGACAAATAAGTGAAAAATCTAAATTCTCTAATACATATGCTGGGAATAAAGAATGGTGCATCCAGTTTATAAAAGGGCTGCCAGGTTTCTTCATTTGATTTTATAATTAAGCATATATCCTTAATATTAAACAGACATCTTAATGGCAGGAATACACAAGGGAAAGTATTTAGTCAAATAAGACTGATACACAACCATTTATAGAGTGTTATTTGTAATAATAGCTAAAAACAACCCAACAGTAAACAACCCAAATGTCATATTAAGAGATAACATGGAACAACAAATTGAAGTATAGCTATTCAATGGTCTCAATAATTAAAAGAAGCAAATTGTTGATGCATACAATATGCATGCATCTCCAAATAACTGCGCAGACTGAAAGTAGTCACTAAACTTAATATTTTGTGATTCATTTTCATAGATATTGATAGGAAATAAGAAGTGGCATGTAACATCAGAAAACACTATGGTTATCTAGAGGTCAGACGAAGGGCTAAGGCAACGGAAGGTGAGATTGAAGAGACAAATTGATACTTCTGAGGATGAAGACTATGCTCATTCTCTTGATTGTGGTGATGTTCGAGAGAGACATGCATATTTAAAAATGTGTCAAATTGAACATTTTAAACATGTATGTTTCTTGTTGATCAATTATACAAGAAGTCATTCAAATAATATATAATTCTGATTTTCCTTGAAGCAGCTTCCTAATGAAATTATCCCAAATGTTTAGGCTATAATACATCCATCATTCAATGAGGTGACAAAATGATCTTTGGGGGGATAAAAGGATAATATTGAGGAATGAGACAAATTTGAACAAGAATAAAATTCTGTATGTGAGATAATTATCTAAAGATAGTTTAAGACTTTGAAAGGTGAAATTATTCCTCATTTAATAAACTTATTAAATACGTGTGTGTATTTGCCCTTGAATAAAATCTGTGGCTCATAATCTCTGTTCTGTTGGTTCTTCTTTTTAAAAAAATTATTTAACAAATGTGTCACAAAACTTTTACAGACATATAAGTTTGTTGACTTTTTACCTTCATTATTACACTGGTGATATTTTCCACTTGTGGCCTATGCTATAAAAATATGACTGCATCTTATCTTCTTCCTGAGTATTGTATCTTCATGCCTTAGTTTTCTTCAGGAAATCAGAGCTGTTACATTTTCCAATCAGAGAAATTAAAGCATAACACTGTTTCTAGGAATATTCTGAATTCATGAAAAAAATGCCTAAAGTTGCACCCCTCTTAATGGAAGTACATTAAACATAAACTCTGACACATATTAAAACAGCCAGATTGCACTTACATTGTATAATCACTACACAAAAGCTCAATAATCACTTCGTTCAAAAGAGATAATGCAGCATAATATAAGTAGTAGTTTAAGCAATTATCCAGTAGTACAGTTAATCATCACCTGCAGATCATAGCCTTTTGTTTCTAAGGAACACACATGTCAGATTATAATTAAATGCACTCATACTGTTCTGGACAAACTGAGCATCCTGAGCTGAAACGCTGCAAGCAAGCTAAAAAGCACAATGCAGACAAGTTTAGACATAGCTCTTTGACTGCATCTGCCTGGTTGACAAATTGGTTCCATAAGGGTGAAACCTCATGGAAGAAAATTATTTATAGAAGAGAATAATTTGTTAAAACTTATACCTGTTCATACATTACACATTTCCCAAACATTTATCTTTGTGAACTCTATGTCTAGCTATAATATTTTTCTAATATATAAGAAATGAATACTGTATAACATTTTAGCTATAATTTATCTTATATCTATAATATAATATTGATGACATATTTTATGTTGCTATTGTTAGAAGCCTTTGAGTCAATTCTTAATCATTGTAACCATGTTTACAACAGACCTAAACACTGCCTAATCTTGCAGCATCCCATGATCATTGCCAGATTTAGGCTCATTGTGTGTATCGATTTTGTTGAGGATATTTTTCTTTTTTGGCTTGTCTCTGTGTTAGTCTGGGTTGACTAGAGAAACAAATTCATAGACACTCATGTGTGTAAGAAAGAACTTTATATCCAAGAGCAATTGTATATTGCGAAAACATCCCAGCCCAATCCAGATCAGGTCCATAAGTCAGATATCAGCCCGCATGTCCTATACTAGTCCATAAATTCCTCTTTAGACTCCTGCAGCCATGCAATGATGCCGAATGCAGGAAGATCACAGGCCAGTGAGTGGACAATAATGTAGATCCAGTGGCAGTAGAAGCATCTCAGCTCTGGCAGGGGTCTCCATGTGACTCCCCCAACTCCAGGGTTCTGACTCTGTCAGTGTAGCACTCTCTGGCTTGTCATCCAGAATGGGAAGTCACGAGTATGTGTCCCACCTCCAAGGGGAAAGACAGGAGTACCCAGAATCCTCAGGGGAAAGCCATACCCTCACAGAGGCATGATTGTCTGTGACCTGGTTGACAGGCCAGCCTCCATTCCTTCACTTAAGTTGACAGGAGATAAAACTGCCATACCTGCTGATAAGGCATTCCATGTCTGCTAAGTTAGATTTGTTCCTTTTTCTGGAGGCCCATTGTATTTTTTACTAATACTATAATTCAAACACATCAATTCTACTTCCCTTTTCATTATTCATTGTCCAACTTCTGCACAGATAAGAAGAGATTGAACATACTATGGCTTGAGTCAGGCACATTTTATTTCATGGTGGTATCTTTGCTTTTTAATAAGTCTTGAACTTTTTTTTTTTTTTGCTTTACTGCAACAATCGTTTTATTGTGGTCTTTAACAGAACCGACAGCGCCTCCAAGGTCTGCCTACATACAGATCGCGAGGAGCCAGAGAGCTGCTCTCAAGAACCAAGCGATGTCCCGTGCCTCACCTCACCCAGATGCGGACAAACCTTTGGCACAGCTGTGTGAGAAGAATAAAAGCCTACAGCCAACTTTTTTTTGGTTGGAACAACTTGGGGAAAATGATTTATCTACACACATACTTTTTAAAAAAACCTCTCCTCCCTATGACTACGGGACCCCAGAAGGCAGCCTCCCCAGGCTGAGATGCTGCTGCACACCACGCAGCACACTGCAAGAGCCGCCAGGCTGTCTCCGAGGCTGAGGGGGCAGGCGCAGAGGGGGCAGGTGCTCATGTGGCATTTTCTTTGCTCTTCAATCCAGCCTACTCCGCAATGCTGTTAGCAGCAGGGGCGGGGCTGGGCTCCAGGGGTACAGTGTGGTGGATGACATGGTGGTCCCAACCCACTGTGGTCAGGAGGGAGTGATTGAGCAGGGACCAAGTAGCATCTCTCACAAAGTCTCTGTGGGCTTGGCTTCTAACACCTCGGAGAGGCTGGCATCAAGCACGGCAAGCGAGCAGTCTTCACTGATGGAGGCCAGGAAGGGAACACTGTGTGGGGAGAACACCAGCCCAGTGACAGACTGGGCGTGCGCAGCTGAGCTCAGGGCACAACTTGTGCTCTTGGTGTCCACAAGGGAGACCGTCCCATCCTCATCACCAAAGACAAAGGCTTCGCTTTGCCGAGGATGCCAAGCCAGTGAGGTAGGGAGGTAGCCAGAGGCATTGCAGCCCATCTGTGATGCTGGCTTGGGACAGCGAGTATCCCAGAGTAAAATTCTATTGTCCTCACTGCATGACAGAAACACGGAGTCCTTGTGAGGAGAGGCAGCAACTCAGGTGACCGGCCCAGAGTGAGCTCGGTAGGACTTCAGCACCGTCTGCTGAGCAAGGTCCCAAACCTTGATGCAGAAGTCTTTGCTACCGCTGACAGCTTGAGTGCCAGAGCTCAGGACACTGACTGTAGACACGATGTCATCGTGCTCGTACTTGCAGAACTTGCTGACAATGACTGTTTCATTCTCATCCAACTCCCACAACTCAACAGCACCCGAATCAGAAGCCACGAGGATACCTTTGTCCCCCACCCAAGTGAGGTCGGCCACTCTGGCCTCCGTCTGGACTCCGGTGGAGCAGAAGCCTTCGTTGGGGGCAGAACAAGAGTCCTTGAAAAGCCAGCCCAGCAGCAGCCACTCAGGCTGGAAGCTCCAAGCAAGAGCGCCCCATCGGACTGATAGCGCACAGCTTCCAACTGCAGCTCCATACAAGCGGACGCATTAGCGGGCAGGTTCCATTCCTGGGCCGCCATGGGGAGCGGGGCTTCCTTCCTCATCTCTACAGGCCGAACGCCAAACTGGACCAAATCTTGAACTTTTATAGCAAATTTTTCCAGCACAATATGTTTGACTGTTTTAAACGGATGCTTCCACAGTGTTAATTATGGATCCAAATACAATTTCATCTTTAATAACATATTTATCTATTTATCCTAATGGGATAAAGATAAGTATACTTGTGAGAATTTTTGTATTCTTTATATTTAGGCTTAATCCTTATTGTAGGCTGTAGTCTTTGATCTTCATAAGTAAACATCTCAAGTCCCCTTCAATTTCTGCCATCGAGGTTGTGTTATTTGGATATCTATGGTTGATAATTAATCTTCATACAATTTTGATGCTACATCCTTCTTCACAAACTCAGTTTCTTGGACTATTTTCTCAGCATCTGGATTGAAGGCATATGGTAAAAAAGATCCAATCCTGAGACGCACTTTTCCTGACTTTAAACCGTGCAGCATCCCTTGTTTTGTGGAAATGGCTGCCTCTTGCTCTAAGCACAGATTCCACATGAACAGAAGGCCATAGTCTGGAATTCTCATGTTTATGTTACCCATTTTTTTAATAATCCACACAGTGGAATGCCTTTGCATAGACAACAAATCACAAGTAAACATCTTTTTGATAGTCTCTGCTTTCAAATAAGGATCAATAAAATTCTGCATTCCACATTTGTTTCTGAATCAAGCTTGAATTCTTTAGTTTTCTTTTGATGTACTTCTGCTCTTTTTATATTATCTTCTGCAAAAGCTGCCTGTGTTTTTTATAACTTATATTTTATGATAATTTCTGCATACTGTTTTTTACCTGTCTATGAAACAGGCACACTGTTTGTTCTCTCCCTATTGGTTTGCCATTGCTGCTGTCTTCCAAACTCTGGCAGAAATGACACAGCCCTTCCAGTGTTGCATCTGGCTGCTGAAACATCTCAATTCTTGGTTATGTGTGACCTCTGAAATGGTTAAACACCAACCCGTTTTTAGGTGCAATAGCTGTTGATTCCATTCATCATCATTTGACACTTCCTGTGTCATTCAACATATGTTCAACAGAATTCTTCAATATTACAACTCAAAACTTTAGTTCTCTTACCTTTGTTTTTCAATGCCAAGTCTTTACACACATTGGTGTAACACTTGACTTTGTCTTCTTGGCTCTTCTACTACATCATTATTTTCATGCACTTGGCTACTCTAGAATCAAGTATGAGTTTCAGAGTCTCTTCTGTTATCCATTTTAGTCTTTGTTTGCTGTCATTTAATAATATTATGCTTTCTTTATATATTATATCATCCTTGAAATCCAGGATGCCTATGCTTTGCTCATTAATAATAGTAAGATGGAACATACAAAGTATACATTTTAAAAAACTGGAATACGTACAAATTTAAGTGGAAAATTTTAAGATAAACACGCCAGTCATTATTGAGTTGAAATGAGTTGACATTAACCATTTTACATCAGATAATCAATAATGTTTTAATTCCATTTTCCCCAAACTTTTGAATCTCTTTTGTATGATCTACTATTACTATTCTAGAAATAATAAATCAAAGAGTAAACATGTCACATTTATTATTTAAAGAACCTCGCTAACTTTATCCTGAAGTACAACTCTCGGTGATAGGATACTAACAATAATCCTACAAAAAAAGATAAGTCAATGTGCACAGCATTCAAATCTATGCACCAACCACTAATGCTAATGATGAAGAAATTGAATATCTGAGTTCTAGCAGCTGAAACTGATCAAACATACAGTCAAGATTCATGGAAAATTATGCTTGCTTAGACGGTAAAAGTTGGAAATGAAGAAAGACTTGCAGTTGGAAAATATGTACTTAATGACAGAAAGGATACCAAAGGTCACGTGATAGAATTTTCCAAGAATAGTCTTTTTATTGTAAGTACCCTTTTTTGCAACATAAACAGTGACTGTACACATGGGCCTTGGTAGATGAAGTGCACAGGAATCAGACTATATCTGCAGAAAGAGACAATATTGCCGCTCAATATTATTAGACTTATGCCATGGGCCAAGGGTCAACTGCTGAACTTCTTTATATTAAAGTTCAAGTTGAATATTAAGAAAATGAAACAAGTTTATGATAGTCAATGGATTTTAAGTTTCTAATATACTGGTGAATTTTGTCTCTATGCTATAAATAATAAAATTTGTGGGGAATTTGATTTATATAAGAAAGAGTTTTTAAATGCATTACTTTATTCAGTTTGTTTAACAATTTAGTGTTAAGAAACTAATAAGTCTATTTATAGGTAGATGGTCTTTCTCATCTGATAGAGGAGGGGAAAAAAAACCCACTGCCATCAAGTTGACTCTTACTTATACTGACTATTCAGTTCTCAAGGCTGTAAGTCTTTATGGAAGCTGATGGCCTCATATTTCACACAAACAGTGACTCCTGGGCGTGGACCATCAACCTTATAGTTAGTGGTCTAATGCTTAGCTGAGAGCAGTACCATGGTTCCTTAGAGAATATTATAAAACCCCAACCAAACTCATTGGCATCAAGTTTATTTCTACAGATCGTGACCCTATAAAACTGGATGCAACTGCCCCTGTGGATTTCCAAGAATTTGGTATTTAAATGAGTAGAAAGCTTGAAAATTCTCCTAGAGAAGACTATGGATAATATACTCATAAATTAATTCATAATGTACAAATAAATGGAAATATATACACAAGCATTTCAGCACTTTAGTGAGCGGTTCCATTAAACAAGGACGCCTTCAAAGTTGTAAATTGGTGACTTATTTCATTAAATCGGTGTCTATTCTTTGGTAGATTACAAATAGTACTTTATAAATTTCATTTTTGAAAAGACACTTTCATATGAAACTACAGAAGCATAGAAAATTAGAAATACTTTTAGGCTTAGTTAAAGGACGTTGCCTAGCTGTTCATCCTCCTCCCTCTCCCTCCTCCACCCCAGTTAGCGTGTGCAGTTGTAATTGAACCGGAAAAGTCATCCCACCCACCTGCGGTCTGTTGCTTTCTAAACCTGTCTTTGAGTAGCGCTCTGCACCAAGAGACACTGAGCAGTAGCTGACGTGCAGTGACCAGTCCCAATAAAGGTTTTCATTCCACTAGTCCTGACTGACTTGAAAACTGGGTACAAGAGTACAACTTCCTCCTAAGCACACTGATTTATTATGCTATTTTCATTAAAAATATTACTGATCTTGATTCACAAATACTGGTTATCACAATAATAACTAAAACATAAGAAATTTTGACAAAATTAGTGGCTATAAAAGAAAAAGGTTTTTAATTTTCTTAATACCTAACAACCCCCTCTAATTACCCTGTTTTTTGAGATCATTTATCAAGATGATCTCTTGAGAATCTACCCCAAAACTGTGACCATAATCTTCTGAGCTTGTTACCTTCAATTTATTTGGTTAACTTAACAGAGAGCTACTTAAATCCCACTGTTTTGTTTGGAATTATTTATTTAGGAGACCAAGATGTATGTATCACTGAGAGAATTTGTTTCCAGTCATCTACTTATTGCATATAATCCAATATGCATTGTTTGGAATGAACCTGTATTTGTGTGAACTGGAAACCTGGCAGCAAAATTTCTGGACTTATTCTCATAATAATTTTGAAAACAAATCAACAGCTAACTCAATTCCTTGGTTTTCTCACTACAGTGTTTTTTATTGACCATTTTGACTCAGAATTCTATGCAGTGATGCTCATAAATGGTAAAGTTGATATTTACATGTATTTGCCACTTTACATTTATGTAATGTTTTTTCCACTCAAGAACATAGCTTCAGATACATTATAAAAATAGTTGAACTAAATTTTTAATTTCAAATCTAAAGCAGAGTTGTAAAAAAGATATCACCATTCTACTTATATTTGGATTGGAATAAATTTTATAGGGAACATAAATTTAAATAGAATTTTATGAAAGTCTATTTTATGAGAGACACATGTGTTGGCTTTAAATGAATAATCTAGGAACTGTTTGAGCCTGTTCTAGGTTAATCTTAATTAGAGTGAAAAAGGACAGATAACTTTCTTTTTAAAAATGCAGATAGTTTTAAATGAGAAGAAATATTGTATTAAAATGAGCTGCCTAGAATATATCAATGATCTCTACCTTCACTCATTCAAAGGTTTTTATCTGAAAGTTTAAAGAAGAAACAAAGCCAAGCCAAACTCCCTGGCAGTGAGTTGATTCCAAAGGCAACAGTAGAACTATCCTGAGGCGTTTTCAAGGCTTCATATATTTACAAATGAGCAAATTCTCGTCTTTCTTCTGGTGGATTTGAATGCATGATCATGGGCAGGAAGCCCAATGTGTCACTCACACGACCACCAGAATTCCTTGAAATTAGAGAAGACACAGATAGCTATGTAGTGAATGAGTCCATTGGAGAACCAATTGAAGTAGTAGATGAAATCATGTTTAAAAATTAGTCATAGTGAAACATGTCAAAGATTTGTGAATTTTCCTGAATTCATAAAAGAAGAAGGGGAGAAGTAGTGGTTCTTCAATAATGTCTGTTAGTCACGCTACAATGGACATTCTGTGGCTAGGATGAGGGATTATACACCTGAATCAGCATATGTTTCAGAAACACACACACGCACATGCACAGAAAACAAGATTTTGCTGAGTGTATAATAGATGGATGAAAGATAATGTTTAATCTGAAGAGACCAAAGAGAAGACATCAATATTTGATATCATATTTAGAGAGAGGCATGAGTAGTAAGAAGGCTCTAGGATGTGGAAAAGGGATCTATGAATGGTAGTCTTTTGAAGAAAGTTTATATCTTAATACCCCAACATCTAAGTGGGTAGCATCCCAAAAGTATGATTGAATTTATTTTCATATAAACATAACACAATTACTAAATAAGAAATTTTGATGGGACACTGCTTTACATTTAAAGCCTCTTTCACTTTTGAAATATTAAGAATTTGAAAAGAGAGGTAACAATGTTCTTGCTGTTCTTCATTGACTCTGACTCACGGTGATCCCATATCTCAGAGTCAGAATGTTGCATTGCACCTTCAAATCTGTGACATGCCTTAAGCAGATCGCTAAGCTGTCTTCTAAGGAATATCTGAGTGAATTCAGATTTCTAAACTTTTGGGAGCTTAATTATTTTTTACCTAGTGTCTCCAGGGTAACAACATATGATTTTACATACGTAAGCATTTTCCTTCTTAATTTTTCTATTCAAAATTTTAGTCATCCATTTCATAAATATTTACTGGATGACTAAATGCATTTTATTTTGTGACAGATAATTGGGAATGAAAATAAAGAATTATGGAGTCAGTTGACATGGAGTTTATAATGAAAATGTAAAGACAGATGTTGTCATCATTGTTGTTAGGTGCTATGACCCATAGCAACCTTACGCACAGCAGACTGAAACGCTGCAAGGTCCTGCACCAGTCTCACATCCTCACATCCTATTGCCATCCTTGTTCTTATGTCTGAGCCCCTTGATGTAGCCACTGTGTCGATTCGTCTCATCAAGGACCTTCCTCTTGTTCACCACCCTCCCCACCCCACTTCACCAAACATAAAGTCCTTTTCTAGCAACTCATCTCTCCTGATAATATGTCCCAAATATGAAATAAATCTTGCTATCTTTGCCTCAAAGGAGCACTCTGGCCTTACTTCTTCCAAGACAGATAAGTTTATCCTCTGAGCAGCCCATGGCACTTTCTTTCACTGTTCTTCTTGAACACCACAATTCAATTTTAGCTTTTCTTTTACACTCTTCCTTATTCAATGTCCGTCTTTCACATGCATTCATTGCAAAGGTGAATACCATGGATTGGATCAGGTGCACCTTAATCCTCAAAATGACATCCTTGCAAATCATTGTTCTTCACTACTTGTAAAGAAGTCATTTGTAACAGATTTACCCATTATGATAGATCTTTAAAGTTTTTGAGTGCCGCTTCCATGAGAACTGACTGTGGATACTAGTCAGACCAAATCCTTGACAACTTCAAACGTCCCTCATTTGTCATGATGGTACAGGTCCAGCTGTGAGGACTTTGGTCTTCCTCACATTCAGTTGTAATCCAGACTGAAGGCGACAGTCCTTGCTCTTCATCAGCAAGTGCTTCAAGTCCTCCTCAGTTTCAGAAAGCAAGGTTGTGGCATCTGCATAGGACAGGTTGTTAATAAGCTTTACTCCAATCCTGATGCTACACCTTTTTTTCCTCATATAATTCAGCTTCTCTGATGATTTCTTCTATATTTAGATTGAACAAATGGGGCGAGAGGATACGACCCTGATTAACAGTTTTCCTGATTTTCAACCACGCGGCCTGCCCTGATTCTGTTCTCACAGCTCTCTCTGGATCCATGTATAAGTTCTGAAGAGAAAAAATGGAGTATTCTGGAATTCTCATTCTTCTTAAGATGATGCACCATTTTTATGGCCCACATAGTCGAAGGCCTTTGCACAGTCAATGAAGCCCAAAGAGACATCCTTCTGGTAGTCTCAGCTTTGAGCCAAGGTTCTTCTGACATCAGTAATGATGCTCCTTGGTCCATGACCTCTTCTGAATATGACCGGAACTTCTGGCAGTTCCATGTCTGTGTATTGCTACAATTGTTGGATGATCTTAAGAAAACAATTTCCCTCTATGTGACAGCTCAAACTGTATCATGCTGTAGTTTGAGCATTCTGTTGGCTTCTTTTGGAATGGGCACACCTAAAGTTCTCTTCTGGCCAGTTGTCCAGGTAGCTGTCTTTCCTGGCACAGAAGGGTGAGTGCTCCCAGTACTTCAGTAGCTTTTGGAAACATTTTAGTGTTTATTCTTTCAATTCCTGGATCCTTATTTTTGGCGACTGCAGTAAGTGCAGTTTCAACTGCTTCTTTCAGCAACATCTGCTATGTCCTGGAATGGTGGACTGCTGACTAGTTGTGTTAGGTACAATGTAAGTATTTAAACAAATAATTACTGCATAGCCTATCAAGGATTTTGTCTTACTCGGATAAGCACTCAATGCTCATGGAAGCAGTAGTAATGACATAAAAAACATATTGTATGAAGTAAATCTGTGTCACAAGACCTCTTTAAGAGTATGGAAGGGAAAGGATGTTACCTATATAATGACCCAAGCCATTATATTCTCTACTGTATCATATGAATGTAAAATTTGGATATTGAATATAGAATGTGGAAGAAGAGATGCATTTGAATTTTGGTGCTGAGAAGAATATTGGCATCATGATGGACTGCTAAAAGGACAAACGATCTTTCTTAGAAATAAGGCCAGAATGCTTCTTAGATATAAGGATGGAAAGACTTCATCTTACGTACTTCAGACATGTTCTCAGGGATGACTAAACCCTGGAGAAGTGCATCATGTTTGGTAAAGTGGAGGAGCTGGTGAACAAGAGGAAGGCCCCCAATGAGATGGATTCACACAGTGGTTGTAGCAATGAGCTCAGGCATGGGGACAATTGTGAGGACTGAACAGGATTATGCAGAGTTTTGTTTGGTTGTGCAAAGGGTCACTATGGGACAGAGAGGACTGGATGGCACCTAACAACAACCACATAATAGTAACTCTAATACTAGAAAAAAATTCACTTTTTCCTAAGAGCTCATAGTAAGTAGGAATATTTTGTAGTGAAACTATCATGAAAGGAAATAAATTACCTTAGTATAGTGAAAATATATACATGTACAAGTAAGCAAGATTTGTTAATGTATAGAGGTAAGAACATAGTATATGGTCAGTTAACTATATTATAGCCTCTGGGGATATAAAAAAATATGATCCATAGAAAGAGTTATTATTGGTTTCACTAATGTTCTAAACAGGTTATCACATGAATAAAATGATGTAATATCTAATATATATTGAAAATTAACATAAATCAGACATAAGTTATGCATTTTACATATAGTCATTTAGTAATTACATTAAGAATTAAGTAGGCACAATGTGATAACATATTACAATTATAAGGATGGGGATGAGGAGCTTTAATTTTAGATGGAAGCCTAAAGGATTGTGTATGCTTGCTGCCAAGAAAATATAGCTGATGAAAATTAAATATTTTTTAAAATAATAATATAAGCATTTTAAATCTCTCAAAAAATTTCTAAGGATACACAGCAATTAAAGAAGTGCTTTTTAAAGAAAATCTAAGCTTTGAACAATGTAGTGTGGCTGGATTTTATAGTGCCATTAAAGAAAATATAGTGCAATTTAATAATACATGTGTATGAAAGAAATTTATACCATGTAAAAATTGATTTTTTTTTCACCAAAAAATCAGTGACTCAACCCAGTCCAACTCAAGTCCATTGACCAGATTCTAGCTGGAGGCCCCTCCAGAATCACACAGCGAGCTGCCAAACTGATGAAACAGGAAGGCAAGGAGGGAAGATGGAAGATCACAGGGTGGTGGGTGCAGATCCATATGGTTCTGAGGTCAGCAAGAACATGACAGGGCACTGTTACCTCTCATGATTGGCGGCCCACCTGGGCCACCAAATTCAGAAGCCAGATGCGGGACCCAAGCCAACAGGAACGCCAAGGGCAGCAGAGAGAGAAGTTCTCCACAGCATCTCATATAATTAGGCTGCACTTCTAAGGAAATGTTATTAGATGATGTTTTGATTGAGAAATGAGAGTCCACGCATACCTTTCCACAGGTGGAATCAAGTTTGTTCTTCTGACACGGCCCACCTGGATGCTCACTCTCCCGAAAAGATCACTGAAGATAAGGGCATTAGAGCAAAGTGTGATGAAGAAATGAGGAAGTCAGGCTCTCAGAAAGCATCGTGTACAGGGCTTTAAAGCTCGCCTTCAAACAAGCAGATAGCTAAGTGAGGCATCAACTAAGTTTTTATGGAAGAAGCAAACCAGACTGTGTGGGAAAAATATAAATAATAGAATTCAAATCCTAAGGAGGAAATGGTATCAGGGCTTAAATTTTAAACACCTGGTTTGCAGAAGGCTCTGGCTAAAGCCTGAAATCTATTTGCAGGATCCACACATCTGAATTAACCCACTAGTGAATACCCACTCACCAGAGTCCAGCAATGAGAACAGCTGTCATCAGAGAGCTTTGCAAAGCCAATTATGGAAGATTTAGTTAGGCTAAAAATTAATATTTTATCATTTGATCTCCCTTTGAGCCATTTTAAAATTGTTTCCGTTAGAATAAAAAGTGAAGGGGAACTGTTGATGGCTTAAGTTTCGGGTGAATCCCTGTGGCCATAGACCAAGGATGTGAATGGCCTTGCTATCATGCAGAGTACATTGGGAAGTAGATTATCATTGACGCAGGTAAGCTAAAATTCAACACCTTATCATTTGATCTTCCTTATGATCCATTTGAAAATTGTTCTAGAATTTAGATTTTCGACTTTCTTTTCCATTGAGGTTTTTCTCTGTTATTATTTTTCAGTTTGGTATAGTTTTCTGTCTATGAAATCCAGGATGGGTTAACTTATAGTGTCAGTCGCTGGATTTATGGTTTCTTGGTGGTATGGCAGTGGAGCTTGGGGGAACAGAGAAAGTTAATAAAAATGGGTCTAAGAAAGGAGAACATGTTCTAAAATTGTGATGATTTTACAACTCTTTTAAAAATAATTGATCTCTTGAATTGTATGGTATGCAAATTATATGCCAAGAAATGTGTTAAAAATTACTATCACAAGTACCGGTCCTTGACCCATTCTTTTCCCAAGATATGATTTGACACCATGTAACTTTTTTTCTTCATTATTAAAACGTTTATTAGGAAAGTTAACGAGCTATAATGCAAGAACGAAATGTTCAGGTAGCTTTGTTTATCAGGACATGTTACGAAGTTCCTTCAGGGTTGCTAATAAATGCCAAAGGGGTATAACACTCCAATTTAAAGTTAAATTCAAAGGCATTCAGCAAATCTAGCTCTCTTAATTAAATGCCCAGGGGCACTCTCCCCCACCTCCCCCACACACACTTACAGAAAGCCTCAGCCCAAAGGCACTCAGCTCTAATTCTTTGGACCAGCAAACCCAACTTACCATTTAAGTGCCCAGAAACACCCTGCTCCAAAAGCCAGCCTCTTGCACAAAAGCACTCACCCCTACTTGCTTTGTGGGTTGGGTGGGAAGTCGACCTCTGTGTTCCGTATTGTGGTTCCTGGTTTTGCTGCTGCTCCTCTGAGGTTGTAGCTGTGTTCTGGATTCAGGAGGTTCACCAGGCAGGTGTCTCAGGTTAATAGGATGGATTGTAATGAGCCCCTTGGCACCGTGATTCTTATTTATCAACACGAATCAGTGTATTTCACTCTTAAAGAAGCAGCAAAGATCTTGGATGAATTAAATAATTCAACCTAGTTTCTTATAAGAGACTTGGACAGCTCCATTGTCAGAGACTAGATGACTAGCTCAGAGCTTGGTATTTCAAGACCAGAGTCACCTCTGAAGACAGATGTTGAGATCAACTTCCAAAACACCACCAAAATCATGAAAATTCTATGGAGCACACAAAAAATCTCTGAGAGTTTAACTGACATGATGGCGACTCATCACAAGTTTAGAAGAGCACTAGAAATAATCACATAAATAGTCAAGATCGTCTCAAGGAGATATAGTCAATTAAATCTGACCATTTGGGCATACATTTTCCATTTAATTGTATGAATCTAGCATTTTAAAACCACAAATTTATTAGAAATAGGCTTTAAAATAGTTTTAAAGTTGTCAATGTATTAGGCATTAAGCAAGACACTAGATAATTTTTAATGCCCCCTCTTTCAAGAAATTGGAGATGAATGGTATTAAAAATAAGTTTTTTTGAATTTTATAAAATTTCTCATCACTGTCAATAATATACATAGCAATACGTTCAACATTCTGTACATGGGCAGCTCAGTTACATGTGGCACTGATTACATTCTCCACAGTGCAGCCATGCTTCTCCTATATTGTACAATTTTCCTTCCTCATTGCCATAAACTCACTACCTCTAAGATTCCTGTCAAATCTTCTGGACTGCTGTTGCCAATTGGGTTCCATATAGCAAGTTCTTGCAAGAGCATACTCCTCAATGCAGATTTTTTTTACTGTCAATTCATTTTAAGATGACGTCAGATGATGTTTTTGATGTAAGGTAAATTGGTCAGAGCACTAGTTCAGGGGTTCAACCATCCTCTCATTGTTCTAGGGTGTCAAGAGCCTGTGAGAATTTTCAATCTTATTTTTTGTTTTTTCCCCCTTTCTCTCTAGGTCTATGTATGGAATTTTTTATCATAATATTTAATTAGGGTCCATCCAGATCTTGTGGTCTCATGTCAGAGGACACAATTGTTAGATGGAGGCAATTAATAAACAGAAAAAAATATACAAAAAATACAAAATTAAATCATTTGTAATTTTGTTGTCATTTGTACATCAGTGAAATAATTTATATAATCGGAGAAACAAAATTATATATATAATTATCAGATAATGCACACATTTTAGTTTGATAGAACATATTGAACAATTTTGTAGGGAGTCCTGGTCACTCTTAAAGTTCACTGTTATATCAATTATTCTATAAGTTCTACGAGCATATGATATAATTAATATAATGTATTTTAGAAATAACTATGAATTAAACTAAATATTTTAAATGCACATGGGTCATATTTAAGTATAAAATATTTCATATATATTGATAGCCAGTAATAAAATAATATTAAATATTATTTTTCCTTTAGTGCATTTCTCACATAAACTGCACTTTGGGGAGTTGTCTTCAGAAGTACATTAAAAGAAGGTGTGAATCGTTTTTGAAGTCATTTAAAAAATAAAAATATTCTCAGTAAAATTTTTCCAAAATAATTTACTTCAAAGTCTAAGCACATTACCTTGAACTTGATTCAATGAGAATAGTATTATTCTTATGTATTTCATACTATTCACAGTCTATTTTTTCTCTGATATAATTATAAGCTTCACAATTTTTTCACTTCAGAGAAAGGACTTTACTTCTTTAGTTACTAATAAGTCTATTCACTCTTACTTAACTATTGTTGAGAAAATTTTAAAGTAATCCCTAACATTACAGAAACACCAAACAATCTAAGGGTTGAATATGTTGAATTTAAAATCATATCACTTTGCATACGGATTCCCTCTATTCCCTCTTGCATAGATGCAGGATAAAGGACCTATAATATGTTAGCTAAATGGTCATTTATAATATGCTAAGAGGTAATTTCATTTTCTTAGAAGAACTCTTGCAGAGTAATATTTCATAATCTTTAATATACCCAAGTACATGGCTTACATTTAAGCATTTTAAATTTAAATATTAAAAATATAAAGTCATCCTAAAACTCAAATTATTCTTGAGTTTTATAACATTTTTATATCTTTATAATAAACCACTAATTTTTTTCATTCTTATAATCAGGAATGAGGATGCTAGGAACGGTGGGCTTAGAAACAATACTCTTAAATCTGCCTTAATAGGCAAGCCTAAAATTCAATGTATAGAAACCTTTCCTAAGGATCTTATTTTAATGGATCTGTACATATACTCTTTATTTCCCGCCCCCCCAAGCAGTATGAAATGTAGCTTTCTTCATTTCTGTGTTAGCAGTCTTCCTATAAATTCACATTCTATATTGGTGTATAAATACATACATGTTTGTAAATTCTACTGTTGCAGTTATTTTGAGTGAATCTGTATGCGGGTGTTTGTATAGTTAAGCTATCTGTGTGTGTATCTATAGCTATGTATACATGTATATTTATAGATTTAGATACTCTAGAGACTCTAGTTCCAAATGGTAGCGTAAGCCATTCAGAAAATACAGACCCACAGTGTGTGTTGACATAAGAAGAAACACACACACACACACACATACTTCTTCCTTTATGTGGAAGGTTATAGTAAAGTTGACAACCTAACTGAGAATTCAGTGTTTCTGAAATGTGGTGAAAGTAACAAGGGGGTGGGAAGGTGCATTAGATCCAAGGGTAAAAATAATCAGGAAAAGGCAGTTCAAGTTAAGCGTGTTCTTTTCAGTGGCTACATACCAGCAATTAATTTGATTCGCAGCCTAGGAAACATTGTATAATTAATTTCTCAGCATTTTCCACATAGAAGCCATCACATTAAAGTGCTATGTCATTAACAAAATCCCGTTTTTCCCCACAAAGAATAGGCATACTGATCTACATTTTTCCATGCTGCCAAGGCAGAATGGACTCGAGGGATATTATCTTATTCAGAAAGAACCTTTCAAGGTTGAATAAAAGAAATGGTGCAGGGTCCCTGGGAGAGGGAAGCGATCATCATTTTCACCTTCAACTCTTCTTTGATGTGGCAGAGTCAATTTTTAATCAGCAGCCATCAGACCGGGCTTCATTTCTCCTTACAAAGTCCCATTACTCTGCCACTTTCTGGAAGGAGGTGATAAGGACAATGCTCTCTTTTTTTCCTCCCTCTTCATAGAGCCCTGCATATGATGAGTCCCCTTTGGAGAGGTTTGATAAAAATAAAATGAAATAGATTAAAATAAAATAAAATAAAAATAGAGTGAGCATGTAAGGATAAAGGTCACCTCTCTGTCAGAATTAACTCTTCAAGACAACAAACTTTTGATTTCCTTGTGTGTGTTTTTTTTTTAGAAACTCCCCTATTGTCTTTGGGGACATCAGGTGTAATAAACTGAAGGGGGCTGACCGGATGGGGATTTCAAGCAGCAGCTTTTGATGCCAATGCCTTCTTGAGGCTTACTGCTCTTCCTTGGCTGGCTGGTCCAGTAGCTCAAACGATAATGAACATTACACATATAAGTGACCTGTAAGAAAATACAGACAGTTAAAATCTGCTTCTTTTTAAACAGTATATTATAAAGAAAGCATTTATCATCACAGTGTGCCTAAGTCACACACACACACACACACACACACCAAGAGAGATTTATTTCTGCGCTGTCTGCTCAATTGAAAAAAAAAAAAGAAATGAAATGAGGTAGGGGAACCTGCTTTTATTGGTTAAGTAAATCTAAATTATTTTTTAAACTATGCACTCATGCAGAAAAACCTCTATAATCTCTTAGTGTCAGTTATTGTCATCAGCTGTCTTAATTGCCACTGAAATGGATCAGAGTTCTGGGAATTACCCGGTAAAATGAAGTTACTACTCTGCAGCCTTCATATCCTTTGATATAATCTCATTAAAAATATCAGGCCTCTAGGTGAAGGAATACATAGGGATTCTAAATGCATGTTAAGCAGGAGCACCCAAACTGATGACCTAGTTATTACAGAGCAGAGCAGCTTAAGATGAATGTTCATTTTGAAGCACGGCAGTTTCTTTCTTGGCTAATACTATAATTATTAACATATTTTTGGAATGAATCTGCTTGCAAGCTTTTAAAAAGATAATAATATTGAACCAACCAAAATACCAGAATGACATTTTTTGGAATAAAGTAAACTCTTATTTTCCAGGAGACCACACAAGTGAAAAAACACACGCAGTTTCATTAACTATAATTACTGAAAGGAGATGGGAAAAGCCATGTGCCAAGTCCCTTTTTGCGGGTGTGTTCTCAAAATGTAGCTAGGTTGAAAAAAACTATAAACCTCTAGAGGAAACACACTCATCACCAAGTCAAATAAAGGGGGGAAGGAGAAGAGGGGAGAGTCAAGCTGAGTCCACCACATGAAATAATTAGATTTTTATAGAATTGGATTTCCTGCTATAAATTGAAAAGTATAGTTCTGCAAAAGCAAAAATGTATGGCATAAAAACTGCCCTGTGCGATTGTAGCCAGTGTGTGCATTAACACATGATTCTCTCTCTGGTAATGAATAATGTGGCAGAGGAAAATAGTGTCAGAGCTCTTTTTAGTTTCAAAATACTCTTTATACTTTATTTACCAATCATTCCTAATTCGAGTGGTGAAGATAACTCAGGTATCCAAACAGATTTGGATACCATGAATTATTTTGATAAACTTTGTATTTATTACTCTATAATAAAATATACTATGTGTTGCTGACATGTAAAGTTGTAAAATGACATCACAATGATATCATTCACCAACACTTCCACCCTACATTGGAACAGCATTTGAAATAACATGTGACAAAGTTCTGTAACACTTCAAATATTTTTCAAATATGTATAGACCAGGAGGGAAAAAATTCAAAATATTCATCCTGGAACCTACACAATAATATGCTACAATGTAATACTGGTTCATGAAATTAGGAAACCTTTGCTATTTATGAACAACTCAATGAAGAAGGGAAATTGATTTGATTATTTCACATCATTATCTGAGAAAATAATGATTAGTAGGCCTTGTCACTCATTTATACTCTTAGCATATTCAACATTGTTGAAAAAGTAACAACATTGTTTTCTTGGGTATGAGCTGCTCAACGTTTTAGCCCAAGGCAGATATTACTAAGAAAAAATGAAAATGTACCAATGATCTATTTTAAAAGAAATGAAGACAAGCCTAGGGAATAAAAGACCTGTGGTAAGGAGATTTGATCAAGACACTCACGTATTTCAATTCAATATTGTAATGCACATGCCTGAATATTTTTGGAGTTCAAATAGAACTTCCTTTCAAAGCACTTGTTCCTCCTTGCCATGAATGCTTCATTCACATGGCTCCTGAATTCTAAACTTCCTCTTATACCCCTTGGTCCTTGTCAGCTCCATATCCATTGTTTATGGCCCTACTGAATATCATTCCCAAAGTTGTGTGTTCTTTTCCTCCTTTTACCACTTAAACTCAGTGTTTTCTTTGCTCGTAGCTTCTACTCCCTCTTCCCCATGTAGTCTCACTCTGTTACCCTGGAGAGTACCTGCCCTGTCTCACTCCATCCATTGGCTTCCCAGGCATATCCGCACATAGAGAGTTGGAGAACAAAGAAGAAATACGGAATGCTCTTGGTTTTATCGATCCTTAAAGTAAGTTTAATTTTCACCTTTAAGAGTTATTTCCTTGATTTACAATGTCCAGAATTTTTGTAGTTTCTATGTAGGATTCTATGTGTAGTAAGATGAAACACTACCCCACCCAGAATCATGTTCATTGCTAAACTAGAGTCAACCTTGGCAGCCATTGTATCAATCCATCTCCCTAAGGACCTCTCTTTTATCCCTTCCTTCTTTCTTTTTTTCTTTCTTTCTTTCTTTTCTTCTTCTTCTTCTTCTTCTTCTTCTTCTTCTTCTTCTTCTTCTTCTTCTTCTTCTTCTTCTTCTTCCTCCTCCTCCTCCTCCTCCTCCTCCTCCACCTCCTCCTCCTCCTCCTTCTTCTTCTTCTTCTGATTCTGGAATTGACTGAGTATGATATCCTACTCCTGGGACGGTGAAGTTTTGCCATCCTCACAACCAAGCTATATTCTCTCTGTACTCTCAAGATGAATTTGTGTTCTTCTGGCATTCATTGGTATTGTTGAATAACAATTGCCAACCACATAGTTTAAGTGAATTAATTCTTCTTTAGTCTATCTTATTCATTATCCAGCTCTCCCACACATACAAAGTGATTGAAAATAACACAGCTTAGTGCATTTTAGTCCTCAAAGTGACATCTTTACTTTTTAAAACTTTAAAGTTGTTTTTTTGCAACAGATTTGCACTACAGAGTAGATTAATAGATTTATTAACTACTGCTTTCAAAGACAATGACTATAGATCCAAGTAAAATTAAATTCTGACATTAATATTTTTTCTCTTTATCATGAGATTGTTGATTATATATGGTTATGAAAATTTTTGTTTACTTTATGGTGAGATGTAATCCATGCTAAAGAGTGTAGTCTTTGATTTTTATCTGTAAATGCTTCAAGTCCTTTTCAGTTTACACAGCAAGGTTGTGACTTATGCAGACCCACATTTTTAATGAGCCTTCCTCCAATCCTGATGTAACATTCTTGTTCATATAGTCTAGCTTCTCAGATTATTTGTTCAGTATACACATTGAATAAGTATGATGAAAAGATATAACCTAGACACAAACTTTCCTAACATTAAACTGTAATACCCCCCTTCTTCTATGAAGGACTTATTTTAGTCTATGTATAGATTCCTCGTGAAAATTACCAAGTATTCTGGAATTCCTATTATTACAATGTTATATGTAGCTTATTATGATCCATACAGTTGAATGTCCTTATACAGTTAAGAAGATTCTGGTAAATATCATTCATATGTTCCCGTATTCTCCATTTGTTGGTCAAGATCCACCTTACATTGTCAATGATATCTCTTCTTCCATGTCTACTGCACCTGATTTTGGAATTATCTTTTAACTAAATTTTTCTTATGGGAGATCTTAACGATATTGATGAATACTTTTTGCATTTTGTTGAATAGATTTTCTTTGGAATGAACGCACCCAGAGATCCCTTCCAGTTAATTGGCCACATAGTTGTCACCCAAATCAGCATAAACTAATGAACTAATGAACTCTTCCAGGGTGTTATTCATTTATTGAAGCATCACAATTGGTTCCACCAGTATTTAATCAGTAAGCTATGGTTTCTTTTAAAAATGATTTTGAATGGTCTACATATTTATCTGATTCTATCCAGCATCACTAATGTGACCTCTTTCAGAGCAGTTGGCAAGGTAGGTATTTCTGACTCTGTCTGATATTCAAGTGGTTCGGTGTTTCACTGGACTTATTATTTCCAAATATCTTTGATTTTCATCACTCTTCGCTCCTCCTGGAAGGAAAGACCAATAGTTGCAACACTGATGATCTAAGCTCAAACTTTTAGGACTCTAGTAGCTATTCACCAAAGTGGTTCATAGAACATTTTCTTGTAGAAAATGTTATGCTAATTGATCTTGGTGACCTCTGACACTAAGGTTAAGAGGTCCTCATCCCAGCAACTCATCCCCTGACAATATTTGGTAACTATAATAAACTGTACTTGTTTTTCTCAATCTGAACTGCAGCAAAAGCAGATAATCACATATTATTGCTTCGGCTGTTTGCTTATTTGCTTTTCTAACAAAGGCATTTAGTGCACCGTGGAGCTCTTTCTTCAGTATTACCACTTCTGAGATAGTTGACGACGAAATATTTTAAAATTATATATTATTTCTGTGACAATTTTTCCTTCCATGTCCTTTTGATGTTGTCTCCATGTGGGCTACATGTCATCCATAAAATCCTTGAAACTCAAGGTCTTTTATTTATAGTTCTTGTATTTGAGAAACACTGAACTTCAGTTCCCTTTTGGTTTTGTAGCTCTATTCTGCACATTTCATTAGAGTATACTGCAGCCATATTTTATTTTATTACTTAACTATTTTGTGTTTTGCAGATACTGTGGGAATTTTTTTCTTGTAGTCTGCTGCTCTTTTCCTTTTTCGTGTTTTTTTTTGTTTTTGTTTTGCTTTTGCTTTTTTTAATCAAAGGATGGTGGCTCCCTAAGTGAGCCCTGGTGGCACTGTGAGGCAACCTTTGTACTGATAACCACAAGGTGACCAGTCAAACCCACCATCTGCAGAAAGGTGAGATTTTTTTTTTTGGTTCCATAAAGACTAACAAAGCTGTGGGAATCCTATATAGGTTCACTATGATGCAGAACTGGCTCCAGGAGAACGCTATTTTGATTGGTCAGTTTGTTACAGTTGCACAAGGCTATTAGTGCCATTTTCCCAAAAGCATGTGCTCACTTGGCATCTGTCATATTGTGGTAATCCTCACAATATTTTAAAGTTTTCTTTCATGCTATATCTTACTTAATACACCCCGGTATAGTGTGTGTTTTTGTTAGGAGGAGGCAGCCAGAAAGTTTATTAAGCAGTCAAGTCCAGGTACACAGGGACAGGCCCTCAACAGGTCTACGTGACTGAAAGGTGAGAGCAGGGAGACCTACATTACAGTTTACACATAAATATTTGTCAGGTTATGAAGCCAAAAAAATTAACAAGACTCACTTTATTGTGATGATAGCTTTATTGAGATGGCCTGGCATTGAACTCACTATATTTCCTAGGGAAATCTATTGAACTCCTTTTGTCCATTTGCTTGCCCTACAAATATGAGCAAATTGCACAATCTCTCGAGACATCCGTGTTGAGCTTTGTTTCTCCTTTCCTGTCTTCCTAATAATCTTTGCATTTTTCACGCACGATATACTTGATGTCATCTCACATCTAATTTTTGGGCATTGGTTTTCATTGCATAAAACCTATTTTTGAGATAGTCAAGCTGCCAAGTGAGAAAGTGACAGCAAGGCATGTTGGAAGAAGGAGCAGTGTATATAAACATGCTGGCTTTGAAATCAGGTAATGCCTGAGGTACATAAGGCAAAAGCACAGATGATGGAAAATCATTGATGCAGCTCAGCATCCTTCTTCAGATTTTTAGCCTCTTAGATGTTAGATGCATCCTCTTATCATGAGACTTTCCAGTATTAGATGCCACTCAATTTTAACTGTTTTCACCTTTTGTAATAATAAAATATCATTCTCTTCCCTTTTACAAATAGCTACAGAAATACCCACACATTTGCGACTCTGTCGGTCATAAGGACTAACTTAAATGACTGAGATGAAAACCACTGCCCCCACTTGAACACATAGTTGCCCAGGTAAAAATGGAGAGATATGAAAATTAATGGTAACTTGTCTTAAATGAGTGGTGTTGTTGAAATTAAAGGGCATTAGCATATTAATTCTTATCATATTGTCACCATTAGTTTTTCTAGGGAAGTTCTTTAGCTTACGTTCGTCAGAAGTTTGGTGGTTTGAAGCCACCAAGAGGTACCTTCCAACATATTCCCAGCAATCTGCTTATGAAAACTCACAGTCGTGAAAACTCTGTGAACCAGTTCTGCTTTATGTCCATGGAGATGCCATAACTCCAACTCAACTTAAATGCATCTGAAATAACAAAAGGGTTTCTGAAAAGAGATGAAAATAATGCTCTGGTATTTTCACCAAATACCTGTGTCACAAACACAAATACATATATACCCAAACACACACACACACACACACACACACACACACACACACAGAAATTTTTTTGCTTTAAAGATACTGCAGTATTATCATCATATTTTATTTTTAAACTCCATTTGTTTAATATTGAGCTATTGCAATGCCCCTCACCTTGAAAAATCTCAGTTATCGCTAAAATGTTAAAAATAAATTGCCATGTAATAATAAATATGGTTTTTTCTTGTTTGCCACATTGTTTGGTCATTTTAAACTTGACCAACACATATCTTCATTTAAGAGCATATATGATGACAAGGAAGATGGTCTGACAAAATACTAGTTTCTAAAATACTATGCTTGAACCTTAAAAACAGAAAGAGGGTCAGCGAAAAAGAGGAAGATCCTGAACAAGATGGATTGATATACTGGCTACAGCACTGGACTGAAGCGTAAGCACCATGTCTGGATGCTGAAGGACCCCATGGTGTTCCTTCTTTGTACATAAGGTTTGAGATGAGTCAGACTGACTGAACAGCACCAAGAAATAACCACAAACTTAAAAACTGTGGGACAAACCCTGTTAATCTTCTTCCATAAAGATTGTAGCCTCAAAACAGTAAAGGATAGTTCTACTCTGTTCTTGATATGAGTTAGGACAGATTCAGAGCACATCATTTAACTCACAACCAAGAAGGACACATGTCTGTCAGTCTGTTGTACTGTTGTAGCTTGTATGTCATTGTGATACAGCATGAGCCATGGTGGATAGGTTTCAGTGGAACTTCCAGAAAAAGTCTAAGCAGTAATGCCTGGGAATTAATTTACTTCTAACTGATTGGCTATGAAAAACCTCATGCTTAACAGCTGGAAATGCCTGATAAAGTGCCCGAATATGAGCCCTTCAGGATAGAAGAAACTCAAAATACAACTGCCGACTCATAATGACTCTAAAAGTACAATTGCCCATGTGAGTTTCAGAGACTATAATACTGTAGGGCAGTGGAAAGGCCCACCTTCCTTCTGCAGAGTGGCCAGTGATTTTGAGCTGCTGATTTTAAGGGTTCCAGCTCAACAAATAATCACTATGCCACAGGGCATAGTTGATGCTTTTACCCGTTTTAATCAACCTGTATGCCGAGATAATAACCTTAGAAACTGGACTATATGAAAAAGAATGTGATGCCAGGATTGGAGTAGCAGCCTGAGAGATGTAGATGAAGCAGTGATTACTGAAAGCAAGTAGGACCTTTAATACTTGCTGATGAAAATAAGAGGCCATGGCTTGTGGTATGGATTACAACACGATGTAGGAAAAACCAAACTCCTCACAAAGGGGCTATAGATATCCCGATAAATGAAGACTAGATTGAAGTGACCCTGGGATTCATTTTGCTTTGATCTACAATCAGCACTCATGGAATCAACAGTCAGGAAATCGAACAGCCTTTGGCAAATCTGCTGCACAACATCTCTTTAACTTGCCAAAGAGCAAATGTGTTACATGAGGAATCTACGTTTGCCTGAGATTCCAATTACATGAAAGTCGGACAATGAGCAAGGAAGATTTTAGAATAATTGATCTATTAGCATTTGAATGTTTGTGAAGAATTTGAAAAGTACTGCATGAAGAACAATGTATTCTGTCCCAGAGGAATTAAAACCACAATGCCTCTTGGAAGTGAGGTGGCAAAACTTCATCTCATCTAGTTCAGACATGTCATCAGGAAAGGCCATTCCCGGAAAAGAACAGCATGCTTTATAAAATAGAGAGTCCCCAAAGAAGGAAGTCCTTCAACACAGTGAACTGACAGAGGTTGCACAGTAGGGTTTGCACATCACAGCCGTTGTGAGGGGGCCGCACAAATAGGCAGGGTATCATTCTGTCAGTCATAGACTTGCTGTCAGTAGGAACAGATCCAAAGGCATCTACAATCATAACAGGATGGCGAGGCTCACAAGCAAGCAACCAACCAACCAAACAAACACAAAACAACCCAGAAAGCAATAAAAAAAACAAAAACCAAGTGTTTGAAAGAAAGTAGGGAAACTGACCTTATCCACTGCTAATGGGGCCCAAAAAAAGTACATTCATTGTGGAAAACAGTGTGGAATTTCCTACAAATAACTAAAAATAGAACTACCCGATGACTGAGCAACTAAAATGCTTCAAAACAGAGGTCCAAAGAAAGTACTTGCGCACTAGTGTTCATTGCAGCACCACTGACAATAGCACATACTTGGAAACAATATAAATGTCCCTCAGAAGATGGATAGATAAACAAAATGTGCTACCTACATAAAAATAATATTTCTCTTGCTTTTAGCATATCACCTTACAAAACATGCATGTGGACAATAGAAGTGAGCTCTAATAGCATGGTGGCTTATGTATGGGACTGCTTGTCCCCAGGTCAGCCGGTTAAAACCAGAAATACTGACGATGGTAGTGAGTAAAGATAATCTTTGTGGCCTGAACAGACGTTGAACAAATGCTAGTAGAATGTGATCTTTAAGATGTTAGGGTTTGATTAAAGAATACGACAATATTTTAAACCACGAATGCACACAAGTATAATATAAATATTCAAATTAGAGTAGTTCAAGTACTGTGCCATTCTGTGTGTAACTGTATGTACAACCCAATCATGCATAAATAGGGATCATTTTACAAATGAGCAATTTTTTCTTTGATTGAATAGTGTTCTCTTTATAATAATTTTTCATATATTGTTCTCCCAGCAACACTAGTTTCGTGACAAACAAAAATTATTTTAGTCAAATTTGTGTAGAAAAAAGGAGTCTCCATCATGCAGTGCTCAAGGACTTAGATGCCAGATGAAAGCCTACAGTTTCTAACACACCAGTAGCTCCAGAGGCAAAAGATGGGACAGATGGCATCCACAAATATTACAGCCTTAGAGAGCAGAATAAGCACTCCTATCTTTTGTTGTTGCTAATCATTTTACTGGGTACTTGTACAACCCATCACAATCCATCTATCCATCCATTATGTCAAGCACATCTGTACATGTGTTACCATCACAATTTTCAAAACATTTTCTTTCTGCTTGAGCCCTTGGTATCGGGTACTCATTTTCTCCCTCCTTCCCCCACCATACTTCTCACATGAACCCTTGATAATTTATAAATTATTATTATTATTTCATGTCTTACACTGACCGATTTCTCCCATCACCCACTTTTCTGTGGTCCATCCCTCTGGGAGGTGGTTATATGTAGATCACTGTGATAGGTTCCCGCTTTCTCCCCTTATCTTCTCCTCCCAGTATTACCACTCTCAATATAGGTCCTGAGGGGGTTATAGGTCCGGGATTCTCCGTGTTTCCACCTCTTATCTGAACCCATGTACATGCTCTGATCCACTTGGATTTGTAAAGTAGAACTGGGGTTATGATGGGGTGTGTGTGCATTAAACAACTAGAGGAAAGTTGTATGTTTAATCAGCGCTATACTGCACCCTGGCTGGCTCATCTCTTCCTTGTGACCCTTCTGTACGGGGATGTCCAATTGACTACTGATGGACTTTGGGTCGCCACTCTGCACTCCCCCTAATTCACAATGATATGACTTTTTTGTTCTGGGTCTTTGATGCCTGATACCTGATCCCATTGACACTTCTTGATCACACAGGCTGATGTGCTTCTTCTATGTGGGCTTTGTTGCTTCTCAGCTAGATGGCCATTTGTTTATCTTCAAACTTTTAAGACCTCAGACATTATATCTTTTGATAACCAGCTTTTGATAATCAGCTTTCTTCACTACATTTGCTTATACACCCACTTTATCTTCAGTGATTGTAACAGGAAGGTGAGCATCAGAGAATGCTAGGTAATTAGAACAAAGTGTTCTTGCATTGAGGGAGTACTTGAATAGAGACCAGATGCTACCTTAATATTAAAACTATAAATATATGTACCTAGATCTATTTCCCTATCATTATATAAATGTTCTTTGTCTCCCAGTTCTTTCCTCTATCTCTTTTTACTTTCCTCTTGACCTATGTTCATGTTTGGCCTTCATTTGGGTTTCAGTAATTCTTCTGGGATGCATTGCTCTTGATCAAGCCCCACCAGGCATGCTATGCCCTCCTCACTATCAATTTTAGATCACTTGTTGTTTCCTTGTCCCTGGGTTTGTTAATACCAACTTCCTTACCCTCGGGTCCCATTCTCTTGTACCACCTTCCCGCCACCCCCCCAAAAATAAAAAACTGTCTGTCCCTTGTTTTCTCCTCCAGATTGTTTATCCTGCCTATCTTATATAGATAGACATGCAGAGACTGTAACAAGCACAAAAAAAGACAGAGCAAAACAAAACAACAACAAAAAATAAAAACAATAAAAAAACTGAAAAGAAAAAAAAAGAAAAGCCTATAAATAGTCCAAGGTCTGTTTGTTGATCTTTAGGAGTGTTTTCTGGTAAAGTCTGATGGGGTGCCACATTTTGGCGCCAAAGTCTATTTTTGGTAAACCCCGGACACTTCGTTGCTTTGCTTCCCTTGCTGTTCTGTTCCAGGCCCTTAGCGTTTCACCCAGGAGTGATGGTGTCAGATCAGGCACAATTCCCTCACTGTGCCTCCAATGATGCCCCTCACAGTACTATAGGTCAGTGAGGGACGACATGTCTCATGGTGGGACTAGCCCTGTGGTCTCTCTGTGCATTGAGTGCTCTGTGAAGGAATAGTATCCTTTTGTGCTTGGCTTACTTTGCTTGGCATAATTTCCTCCAGTTCTTCCCATGTGGTGATGTGTTTCATGCATTCATCACTACTTTTTAGGGATGCATAGTACTCCATTGTATGTATATACCACAGATTCTAATTCATTTTTCTGTTGATGGAAATTTGGGTTGTTTCCAACTCCTTGTGATTGTGAACTGTGCTGCAATGAACATTGAAGCACAGATGTCTGGCCATGGTTCATTTCTTGCATCTTCTGGGTATATGCCCAATAAGGGGATTGCTAGGTCGTTTGGTAGCTCAATTTCCATAGTTTTAGATATTGCCAAATCAATTTCCATAGTGCCTACCCATATCTACAGGTCCAGCAGCAGTGGACCAGAGTTCCTATCTCCCCGAACCCCCTCCAACACTTGTTACTTTCTGATTTTTTAAATTGTGCTACCTTTGAGGGTGTTAGGTGGTATCTCATAGTTGTTTTAATTTGCATTTCTTATCGCTAATCGTCTGGAACATTTTCTCATATGTTTATTGGCCATTCAGTTTTTGGCCAGTTCTATTTTAGGGGATTACTATGAGTTGGGATTGACTCAAAGATAATGAATTTGGGCTGAATTGGTTATGTAGATGCCTAAGCCTGTTTTTGCATCACAAGAGTAGAGAGTCATATTCAATTAATTTTTTATGAGTTGGTAAAATTCTCTTGATAAAAAGACAATTTTACTTTCATAACCAAATGAATAACTGTTTCTAGAAAACCAACCTGATATGCCAGTGGCAGCAGGCAGCTAAAAGTGGGTATTCACCGGAGTAGACACTCTGGGCTGAGTTTAGTATATCCAGTAACAGATGCAGATGCCAAAAACACCATTAAGAGATTAGAACAAACAATTGTGTATCAATTTGGGCTACAAAGTTACATCTCTGAAGTCCAAGGAATACACTTTACTGCCTATAGCACTCAGCAGTGGGCCAAGAAACATCACAATAGGTGGACAAACACTGTTGCATGCATAATGAGGTGAAGGAGAGTTGTAATGGGCAAATTTAACAATTGTTATCTATAATGAGGAAGATAAAGGCATGAAGGGCTCACTTACAGGTCTTCATGAGAGTGTACTCAAACCCAATGTTTACATGGTAAAGTAAGGATTAGTCCTGGATAGATCCCTATGTTTCCCTGTGGGGTCTGAGCTAGGAGGGATCGGGAAGGATGCCGGTGGCAGTCTGAAATTCTAACCTACGTGATCTTTTCTGAGTGAGTGTCTGCAGTTATCGACTGATCATGAACATGCTTAAGGAAGCTTTGTTTGGAAAATCCCACACAAAATGGAACCCTAATAGTACTTTTGACCTACACACATATACACTATATATAAGGACACTCTCTATATGAACTATATATATATATACTCTTTATATAACCACACTTTTGATGTCCCTGTGTGTAATTATAGATATAAACACTATACATGAACTACACTGTATATGTGTGTCTATCTATAGCTACATACATATACAAACATACACAAGGAGGTTCAAATATTGGTGGGAAATTGTCCTTATCCTTTAATTTTAATTTTTTTCATTTTGAAGCCCATCCTTTTATTGCCATTACTTTAATTTTATTAATTTTTAATATCATAATCCAGAGTCATTTTCCAGCTAAAGTGCCATGTGCTTGAATTATTTTTATTCTTAGAATTTTTTCCCCATTTTATTGGGGCCCTTACAACTCTTGTTACAATCCATACATCAATTGTATCTGACATATTAGTACACATATATTTCATTGTTCTTTTCTAGACATTTACTTTCCGTTGAGCCCTTGGGATCAACTCCTCTCCCCCCCACCTTCTCCACCCCCCAACACTTGTGGTCGCCTGATATATTGTAGATTATTAATTATTTTCAAATCTCACTCCCACAACCATCTCCCTTCCTCTCTGGTTTCTGTTGTTCTTCCCCCTGACTGGGGGTATGTGGTTATGTGCCATTCATTGTGATTGGGGCCCCCACTCCCTCCCCAGCTTCCTCCTACCCTTTTGATATCTCTATTCACATTGCTGTTCCTGGGTTCCCTGTGTTGTAGGATTTATCTCTTGCCTATACCTATGTACATGATCCTGTCCAGTCTAGATTGGGAGGTGGCACTGAGGTCGTATAGCAGGGGTGGGGGTGGGTCGTGGGGGTGAGGAGACCTCAAGGGATCAGAGGTATATTGCGTGACCCATTAGTGCTCTACTGCATCCTGATTGACTCATCCCCTCCCTGTGATCCCTCTGTGGGGGGATATTCCATCATCTAGAGATGGACTTTGGGTCTCCACTTCAACCCTCCTCCATTCTCACCAATGCATTTTTTTTGTTTAAGGTTTGTTGTGAAACTTCTGAAGCCCGTTGCCTAGTTTTGACACCTCACAATCGCACCTGCTGGTGTGCTTCTTCCATGTGGGCCTGTTACTTCACTGCTGATTGGCCGCTTGTTTAACTTCAAGCCTTTAAGACCCCAGACACTATATCTTTTTTATATCTGGGCACCATCCTCTGTCTTTACCATGTCTGCTTATGCACATGTTTTGTCTTCACCATCATGTTGGGAGCCGGGGAGCATCACAGAATGCCAATGTGTTAGAACAAAGTGTTCATGTATTGAGGGGAGGTATGAGCCGAGACCCAAGGCCCGTCTGCAGCTTCAGTGTATTGCCGTATAAATATATGTACATAGGCCAATACCACTATTGTTATGGATTAATTATTTGCATACGTGCACCCCTCTGTAAATCTTATCTATGCCTTTGCTTCCTAGAGCTTGCCTCTTTTCCCTTTTGCCTCCTCCTGCCCAGCCATCACTTTCCCCTTCTTCCACCTCTTAGTGCTTCCTCTCCACTAGCTTGGCGTTGCTCTAATACTTACAGGATCTCTACCTCTCTTAGATGTTCCCCTGTTGTTCCCCTGTCCGTGACGCTGCCCTCTCACCACCCACCTCCTTCTTCCCCGTCTAGCTACCAGGGCCCCTTTCCCTTTCTCCTTCTTGATTTGCTTCAGTCTGGGGATGGTATGTCGGTTCCTTTCCCCCACCAGAAGGTCTAGTGCAGGGGTCCCTAAACTTTTTTAACAGGGGCCAGTTCACTGTCCCTCAGATCGTTGGAGGGCTGGACTATAGCTAAACGAAAAAACAACTATGAACAAATTCCTATGCACACTACACATATTTTATTTTGAAGTAAAAAAACAAAACAGGAAAAAAAAAACACCCGGTGGGCTGGATAAATGTGGTTCTAGTATCATTCGCTGTGGCACACATTTCCAGTTTGGGGGTCAGGCTGGTTCTGGTTGGGACGGGCCCTATAGTCCAGTCTTTTTATGGATTCCTCCACCTGTTACGTTGCCCTCCTGGTTTGGTCGTCATGGTGGGGTCTGTATGCACACTCCCATTCTGCGAAGACACAACCCATACTCTCCTCCTGGGTGGGTTAGTGCCCTGTTCCCTCCATGTCATCATCTCAGTTTCTCCCCACCCTCATTCTCCCTCCTCTTCCTCCTTTCCCCTTCTTTAAGTTGGATTCGCATGTACCTCCCTGGGTTTTGTCTGACGTCCCCCAACTGCCTATGCTTCCACCCCTACATAGGGAGACAAGTGTCTTTTCTTCTCTTCCTGCCGTGCTGATTGTACTTAGGTCGGGGACTCAGGTTATGCTTGTCCTTTTGAGATTGGCTTACCTCACTTAACATGATGCCTTCCAACTCTTCCCATAAAATGACATGTTTCATATGATCGTATGGCATATGATCATCTTTTCCGTGCTGCAGAGTACTCTGTTGTGTGTATGTGCCAGAGTTTACTAATCCACTCATCATTGATGGTAACTTAGGCTATTTCCAAGTCTTTGCAATTGTGAATTGCACTGCAGTAAACATTGAAGTGCAGATGATTGGTCGTGTCTTATTTCTTACTTCCTCTGGGTATATGCCCAGTAAAGGGATGGCTGGACCATACAGTAGATCAATTTCCATTTTCTTTGAATATCACCAGATTTCTTTCCACAGTGGCTGCACATATCTATATGACCACCAGCAGTGGAGAAGGGTTCCTAGTTCACCACATCCCCCCCAACGTTTGTTGCGCTCTGATTTGGGCTAATCTCAGGGGTGTTAGGTGATATCTAATGGTTGTTTTAATTTGCATTTCTCTTATGGCTAATGAACGGGAACACTTTCTTATGTGTTTGTTGGCCACATGGGTCTCCTCCCTAGTGAAAGTTTTTTTCAGTACTTTTGCCCACTTCCTCAGGGGGCTGTTTTCCTCTTTTTGCAGGCCTTGAGGGTGTTGTAGATTTTAGTAATGAATACTTTGTCTGATGTGTCATTACTAAAAATTCTCTCCCAGCCTGTAGGTTGCTTTGCCACCCTCTTGGATGAACTCTTTCAAAATCCGTCCTTTTATATATTTTTTATTCTTTATATTTTGACTGTATTAGATTGTTTTATCTTTAGTTCATAAGTAGGTGCAAATAAAACATATTTATTGAAATAAAAGGCAGAATTTTGAGTTATGGTTCAGAGAGATGTTTTTATTTCATAAACTATTTTTAGGTAGCTTAGTTTTGTCTTACTCTCTACTCTGTATTACATGCATCGTCGCTAACAGCAATTATAGCTAACCACTGCTAGATTGAAAGATGCTACCGTAGGTGTCTACTTCATGGTTAGAAGTTTATCCTCCCCATTCTCATTATCTTTGCCTTATTTCAAGGCTATTTTCCCAAGAATGTGAAAGTAAAATTCCTGAACTACTTATTTCTTTTTATGCAATAGCTTTTACTATCAATATAAGAAAACAGACACAGAAAGGGATACACCATTTCAATACGTTCTACTAATACAATGTAACAACATTGTGTACATTCCTCAGGTTATATAACCCAAATCCCTTTTCAAATTGTTTTACAAAGAACAATTTTTCCAGTGTTAACCCCTTTGTTTCACTTTTCTTCTATATAATCTTAGCTTAAAACTTTCACTAATCGTAGCCAGACTTCATCTAATTCTTCTGGTACCATGGTTTAAAATGCAAAACATGTATGATGGCAACCTTCCCATCTCCAATTCCTCAGTCTGTCTTCCTCTCTGCTCCAGGGGGGCTGCAGTTACAGCTTGTGTGGCCACATGAAAGCTTTTAGGAGACAATAAAATAGAAGATAGAAGCATTGACAAACACCATTAGATCAATGACCGAGTTGTCCCATGAGAGCATTATCCTAAAACCTCAAAACATGAGAAAAATATTTAAGATGTTAGGTTGTATGTAAGCAGTGTGAGTAGCTGCTTTATTATTATTGTTTTTAAAGAACAATGTGTTTAATATTTGCCAGTTCAACAAGTTTGCAGGAAACTTCCCCAACTACTTGCATGGGGAAAGACATGGAGAGAACACTTTCACCTTTAAATTTCTTGACTCAGATGAACACACATTTACTTTTGTTGGTTTTAAATTAAAAGTTCTAGTTAAGAAAATCTAGTTGTTTGTGTAGCTGTTCAGCAATGAAAGCTTTATTTAGGGAAATGAAAAACATTGACTTATGAGGACAGTTGACTTCCTGTGCCACATACAATTCACTTTTATTTTGTCAATTGCTTTCCAAAATCTGCATGTCTTCTAGTTGGTTTCTACTGTGCATTTTATTTCTTCAAAATATTTTGGCTAATTAATTAAGGTTCATACTTTTATTTTCTCTGGTAAATTTGACTATGAATTACCTAGTATCTAACAAAGTGTTAACAAGTGTTAAACATAGCATGCGAAACATTTTGGTATAAATATCTAGCATAATGTATGAAAAACAATAGGAAATCAATACATGTCTTTATTTAGTCTGGTATACATGTTTCCATGTAATTGTGCATTCCTCTTTTCTTTGATCCTGTGTTTAGGTCCCATATTTAGATTTAGAAATTTAAATATGACTAAGACCTAGTTCCTGATTTTAAAAAGTCTGCTTCTCATGCCACAAAAGCTTTAAATATGAACTTCTAGGGAAATAGATTTATTAAACACTTCCCAAATTTGACTAAAACGCATAGTATCATCACAAATACACATTAAATAAGACAAAGCTAAATTGTAATTAAATTGATATGTAATTTTGAGGAAAGCATTTTTCACTTGCCTTTGCTTACCTGATTTAGGAACCTTGGTGGTTCGGTGTTCAAGAATTCTACTGATAACTGAAAGGCCAGGGCGATAGTTCTACTCTAGTCTACAGAGAGGCGCTCTGTGCGTCAGAGCTGACAACAACCACGACTCTCATGTATATGCCTGCTCAGCATTTCTTATTCAAAATTAATCAAATTACCTTGAGAATGAATTTTTTCTCCAAATTAAAACATATTTCCTTAAACTGCTATTGTTTTGGAGAATGTCTTGTTCAGGAAAATGTCAGCTTTTATTTTAAACTTGATAGGTATTGTAGATATGTAATAACTCAAATAAAGAGCAAATTGGATTATTCTTAAACTGAATAGATGGTCTCTTATAATAGTAATAACATCTAAAACATGAAGTGTTAAAATGCATTTCCAAAACCATAAAGGATTGGTAGTATCCTGATATAATATTAATACTGAAACTCAAAACAAAAAGAAAAAAAAAATGTTGCCCTTGAGTTGATTCTGAGTCAGCAGCACTACAGGCCAGAGGACAGAGTAGAACTGGCCCTCCGCTTGGGAGGCTGTAGGGTCTGCGTCAGTGGACTGTCACTAAGGAGTTCAAATTACTGAGCTGTGGGTTAGCAGATAAATGCCTAACCGCTCCGCTTCCTTTCCCCTCCCCACGTACTACACACCAAGCACATGTGTATGTATGTGCACACACGTGACTCACCTATAGTCTTGCATTGAAAAGGCACTGTTTAATATGCAACCAGGGCCCTGTCATCACTCTATTTAGATCCTTTCTCTTTGAAGTGATAAAGGTTTCTTTGGTAATGCACTAGGACAGCTTTCTAACGCGAGTTGTTTCTTTTTATGGAATTATGAAATTATAGTTTTAGTTCACATTGAGAAAGAGCCTCTCCAATTCCAACTCTTCTCACTTTGAGTCTTCCCATCCTCCTTTGCAGAATTGCTAACGCATCGGCCTGTGGGAGGAAAATGGCTGTTTGCGGAAGAAACTGCTGTGGTTACCATCTTCAGAGGTGAAAGCTTGTGCAGCAATTCTGGACTGTGACATGATTTTCATCTAGTGATCTTTAGCCTATTCATTCAAATTCCTACTGCTTTTGCTACAATAGAAATGGCAGGAGGAAAGAGAGAAATAAATATTACTGAGTCCTTATCAGAACAGAGCTTCATAATTGGCTAACCTTTTACCTGCATCTGCTGTACATTAAACTGAGGAAAAAGTGTGTCTCTTTTTAATATAAGAATCTTAAATAAAACTCTGAAGAGTTTCTGAAACTTTTAGATTTAATACAATTACTTTTTGTAAAACCAGGTTTTGTTCTTCAAAAGTAACTTTTTATCTAGAAGCCATCCTAGATGTCATATCATATTTCATGTGTTAACCTTGTATGGATTCCAGTTTTTCTTACATATTTTCTCTCTCTTTTTTTGCCCCATCTGTCTCCATTCACACCCGCTTAATTCGGGGGAAGGTCATTAGGCCTGGTAAAGTAGACAGTCAGCAACAGTGAGGAAGCTCTTCAAGGTCATTGGTTTAAACAGCTGTTACAACCATGGGCTCAGACCTTACCAGGATGGGGAGGCAAGAACAGGGCCTGGCTTTGTCTTCTTCTCTGTAGCAACTCATCAGCACCTAACAAGAAGCATGATCATATGTATCTTTTATAAAGTGAACTCTAATGCTGCATGGTCGACAGTCTGATGTCACCAGCACCTCATCACTTGACTTGATGGCAGTGAGAATACTGCATGACTGGAGCCCTGGTGGCGTACTCATTGTGCATTGGGTGATCTGAAAGCGTGGCAAATCGAAACTACTTGCGGCTCAGTAAGAGAAAGACCTGGCTCTCTCCTCCTGTACATAATTACAATCTCAGCAGCTTGGAGGGCCATTTCTACCCTGTCCTATAGGCTCGCTATGAGTGAGCGTTGACCCAACGTGGTGAGGTTTTAGTTTGAATAATGCATAGGAAGAAATAAATAGCAGGAAGATCAGTATGTTTATGCTTCTCACTTTTCTTGAACATCTACTTTACCGAGCCTGATGACTTTTCCCAGAGATCGACCCCTCTTGATAACAGAGCCCAAATAAGCAAGACAGTCTCTCGACATCCTGGCCTCTAAGGAGCATTCTTGACATACTTCCTTTAATACCGAATATGGTCTCATGGTCACTTGATTTAACTGAATGGAGAGGTTGGCTTTGTTTGATTTTTCATGCTTCTAACCTATTCAAAATATTTAATTATCTTCAGCAACATTTTAATTGTATATCTTAATAACTATATAGTTCAACATTTTCTGCATTTTGTTGTGTCACCTATCTTTGAAATTTGTGACACAAATTCTCACTCCTCCCACGTGATTGCCCAGGGAGCTGTAGTCCAGTTTCTTGGCAGAGGCAAGTAAGTGCTTTCAGTGCTTCATCCGCTGAGTGTAACATTGCAATGGGTATTCCACTACTGCCTTTGCTTTAGCATGGGCTTCTTCCTTCAGCACCACGGGCTCTCTTCAAGTGGATGATGCTCAACCAGTACTTATTAGTACAGTGACTGCATATGACCTAATGGTACCTCTTCTGTACCATTTAAAAATCAAATCGCTTCCCAAATTTGGAGGGCACCATGGCAAAAGGCTAACTAATTTTTAATATATTCCTATATTATTTTCTTCACCCAGAAGATTCCAATTCAATATGTTATATCTTGTTCTTAATATTTCTTCTGAGTCCTGGATCTTGTAAATTATTTCATGTTCTCTTCAAATCCTAAATATTATGTTTATTTCAAAGAATATGTTTCCATCTATTGTGCTATACTCACACTTCCTTTTATACATATATTCAAGGGTTTCGAAAAGTTTGCATAGCATTTCATTGTCTTTTCATTCCATTTTCCATGATTTTTTTGAAGCTCACTCATACATACTTGGCACCTTTCAGATTTTTCTTTACTCTTGATCTCTCCTCAAGCAAATTGATTTTCACAGTAGTGGTTATATAAGGAATTATATCTTCAAGAATGTAAAGTAAAGATACTTTCATCGGATGCTTTCTGAAGCACTACTGTCTTTAGGTTTGGATTCATCACTTGCCACTACCCTTACCTGGGTGGTTTGTATTGAACTATGCTATCAACATTTTCAAAATGTGTTTTTAAAATTTATTTTTTATTGTAACTTAGGTGGGGGTTTACATTTCAGATAATTAATTTTGCATTCCACAGTCTAAATTACTAACCAAGCCCTCCATCAACTTGCCCCTCCCTGCTCCTCAGTTTCCTTTCTCCTGCCTATGGATCATCATATTAAGTTAGGCTATTGTAAGGAAAATAGCAACAACAAATAAGAAAGGCTTTCATACCAAAGGGAACAGACTTTGGAGTTTGCCACAGGGAGGAGGGCCAGAAAGGGAGAATAAAAGGTGGGCTTACATGATTGATGGTATTGGCTTGCATAAAACAGAAGATGGTCATCAGACTGTGATGATAAATTGAGAACTGTAAGCTTCTTGGGGAGTACCAAGATGGAATAAATGATTACCACACTCTGCTGTTATCAAAATGTTTGGAGATTTAAGTCCAAAACCAAAGGTGCCTTAGAAGAAAGGTCTGGTGACTTCTCAAAATCCAAACATTGAAAACTATAATGAGGACAATTCTACTATAACCCCCATGAGATCACTATGGGTCAAAGTCATGGTATATCCTCCTGGTTTTATCTTGGAGTGGAATGATAATATTACTCACAGCTATCTTTTATTAATCTTCATATCATAAAAAACAATTATAGCCTTGTAGTTTGCCCTGCTTCATATGCCAATGCTACAAAATTCATAATTATTAAAGTCATAATTTATAAATCAAATTAGACTCTTACCATGATGACTTTAGTGAAGGAGACAAGTTCTCATCACGGGCACAAGCAATATTAATGGGATGTGTTCAATTCTAAGCTTGCCAGAGTTATAGATCCAAGTAAATACCCTAATACTCTCTTTGTCCTGACCACGATGCCTTTGAATCCACTCTAAAGCCTTCCCACAGTAGTTGAACACATGTGGACATCAGGCAGTAGCTTCACTGGTTGGCTGATAAGAACTTTGTTGCTGTAGACTCAGCACTCGCTTGTAGAGTTGATGCGTACTGCGTTGCAATACAGAAACAAGCGGGCATGATGCAGGAAGAAGAATTTTGCCAAGAAAAACATGCAAAATTTTCCAATATTATGCAAACTATGAAAGGGAGATGGATTGCCTATTGCTTTTAAATATCAACTGACACTATAAGAAGTAAGTTGTGTAAGAAATAGCCATTTTTAATCAATGGAAAGTAATCTGGCAATCTGCTAAAGTGATAAGCAGGAAAATAAAATGTTGCAGAATTCTACCATCAAAGTCAATAAAACAATTAAATACAGTGCCATGACTCATATGATCAGAATGAATGTTTCATGAAAATGGCTTTTTTTGTTTAATGCTGCCCTCTTCCCCTCTTGTAAAAATTAGCTAACCATAAATGCATATTTTCATCACACCTAAAGTGAGGGTCACAGCCTCAAGATAGAATGTAATAACCTGATTGAAAACTGTTACGGAAAATTGAAAGACTTAATCCTTTATACCTGGCTGTATCGGTAATCACCCCTTAGAATAATCTGAGGGAATAAAATGTGTATATTTGTCAGAGACAGAGCGAGACTAAAATGTCTGCGGCAATGAACTTTATAGTACGCATACACAGGCAGACACATGCACTCATATTATCGCCAGATTCTGTCTCTGTTTGGGTCAATTAAGGACAGCTTTAAGTCAAGAATCATGAGCAAATTTTTGAGAATGACACATGAGAAGCCAAATTAAAAATTGTAAAATATATTTTCTATAGAGCTAACGACTGTAAGGAAAAGTAAAGTCATGTTACAATATCAAAAGGGGACTGGATAACCTTGAAATAGGTTTCTATCAGTTTGCTCTATTTTGTTTGTTGTAGCATAGAGAAATATATTTTAGCAATGTACTAAACTCAAACTGGTGAATCTGTAGAGGTGAACACAGTATTGATATTAAAACAAGAAGAAATATGAGTATTCTCTCCAATGCCACGTGTCTTACTATAACATCCCTCAGTTATACTGTTGTACACTGCATCCATACGAAGGACAACAACAAATGAAGATGTTCTTCAAAATAAACAGCCTTTCACTAGCACAACAACATGTGTAACATTTCTAATTAGAAAAGATTCACTAAAATGAAAAATCAATTATCCAAAATAAAATTAGCTCACAGAGGCTTAATTCGTGAAGACAGTACTTTGATCCCCTCACAATTTATCATAATTCTCTCATTTGAGCAGCACAAAAGGAAGTTATGTGTAATTTAAGTAGCACATTAATTTGAACCTTATTTACCAACATGGAAATAATGTATTATATCTATTTTTAATAAATAAGACATAATCTACATACATGATCAACATAAAAAGAATACTCGGGGCTTTAGTCTATGAGAACACAATATCCTGGGATGTGGGTGACAGTTAATTTCCTCTAGCCTAATTTTGCCCTGAAGCTATTAACGCATGCTGATCCTCGGGTTTTTTTGGGGGGGGGGAAACTAGGCATAAACATGAAGTGAACAAAAAAGAAAGCTATCAATTTTAGACTCATTAGAACAGAATGATTGGAAATACACTTGTGCTATTGAAGAAGAGAGCATAATGGTAGCCCAATCATTTTGTATAAAACATCGACTACCCAAATACACATGCATTATAAAATACAGATGTTCTCTTAGATTAGAAAAATGAACTTTTCTTTTAGCATATTTAAACTTACCACATGGAACTCATTTTCATCATTCGGATGCTTTAAAAAATATTTCTTGTACAAATACTTTGGAGTTTGATATGGAGATGTAAAATGCTTGAATGCATGTTTTTATTCCTTAGTATTAAAAGAGTTCAAGGTAATAATTCAGAAAAATAATACTGAATGGTATAGTTAGAATAAAAAATGATATGAAGTATAACATTTATACAATTTTAAATGGATATATAACTTTTTATAATTCAATTTTTCCTTATGTAAAAATCCCACATGTATGCAAACTAACTCCTGCAGTTATGTGATACACTCTTTCTCTTGACTATTTTTAATCGATTCCCCTATATTGAAATTCCTATTCCAAAAATTCTCACACTATGAAGATCCTCTTTTGTGTCCCCAACAATTTCTCCTTTATCTTTAATCTCAATGGTAGTATTCCTCTCCAACACCAACCACCCAGCAAATTAAAATATTTTAAATATTCGATTAACATGCTTTCTGTAAACAAACAGCTCACAGCACATCTCCATTGTTTCTTTGGCTAAAGTGATTTCCTGCTTTCTACACATTGGCATATACACTTAAAATCCTCCCATGTATTATATCAAAATTCAAATTTTTAAAAATGCTTAAAATTATTGTAATTGATTACTTTCCCCTTGCCATCCTCTCATTCAAACCTCTATTAAGGAATATGTCTCTCTGTCTAATAGATGAATTTTTTCTAGATTTCACACAATAAAAAGAATATAAGAGTTGCGGTTATTGTGGTGTTGTTGTTCGGTGCCATCATGTGGCTTCAACCCACAATGGCCGTACATAGAACAGAATCAAACACTGCATGGCCCGTCACCATTTTCCTCACAATTGGTCCAGTGCCTGAGCCCATTGATGCAGCCACTGTGTCAATCCCTCTCATTGAAGGCCTTCCTCTTTTTGCCACCCTTCAACTTTACCAAAAATGATGTCTCTCTCAAGGGATTAGTCTTTCCTGGTAATATATCCAATGTGTGCAAGATGAAATCTAGCTATCCCTGCATCTAAGGAACAATCTGACTATGTTTCTTCCAATACAGACCTATTTGTCCTTTTAGCAGTCCATAGTACTTTCAGTATTCTTCTCCAGCACCACAATTCAAATGCATCTATTCTTTTACGATCTTCCTTATTTAATGTAAAACTTTCACATGCATGTGATGCAGGGTGGATGTACCATGGCTTGGGTCAGGTGTACCTTAGTCCTCAAAGTAACATCTTTCCTCTTTAATACTCTAAAGAAGTCTTGTGCATCAAATTTACTCAGCGCATGAGTCTTTTGATCTCTTGACTCTTGCTTCCATGAGCATTGATGTGGATCAAAGAATACTTGGTAAAAATATTATTTATTCATATTGTAATGAATGACATCCTATAACAAATTGTGGCTTCATTGTACTCTAAACATAAGTTGACTTTACATTCTGTGCATTAGATTCGCTTTGACCATTCTGCTGGCTCTTTAACACCGATCTCCTACAAGCACTTGCAAGTCAAAAATAAGACATACAAAAAAGATATTTCAGTAGTTCATGAACACACCGGGTTCTAAGACAATGGAGTATTTCCATATACTTTTTAAAGTCTCCTGTACTTATCACCGAGGGGTTCCAGGAATTTCTATGTAGAGCCCAAGTTAAAAGAACTGATAAACTCTATTTGTAACATATGTTAGCATTCCAATCATTAGGAGCACTTGGGACTGGTGAGAGTGTAGAAGGGAGTGGAGAAACAGATTGACGCCTATGTGGAACCCTGCTTTATGAAAACTCAAGGCCTTGACTAAGAAAATATGTACACTTATCAAACAAACAACTAATACCCTGAATGCATAACACAATACAAAATTTGTAGCCACCAAGTTAATCCTAACACATGGCAATCCCATGTATATGAGAGGTCTATTCTACTCATTAATATCTTCAGTGAATGATTTTTGGGAAAATACACCACCAGGACTTTCTTCCAGTGCCTCTGGGTTGACTGAAATCTTGACAGTTTGATGATCAGACAATGACTTAACTAATGTACCACTCAGCAACTGTTCCTATATAACTGACTCATGCAAATCAAGATGAAGAATGATTTAATTTTTTAATCTGGCAACTATTCTGAAGACGCATTCAAGAGACCAATTCAAATGAAAAGGGATTTTTCATCTCTCAAGGAGATGCAAATTAATACTAACTACACTAATCAATCAATGAGGAACATTTTAAAGTTTGCTGAAGAAAGTGGAACAAAGAAACTCTTGAAAGGTTCAAATAATAGCATATTATGTTTGATCTATATTTAAACCTTTATATTGATTTATCCTTCTACCTATCGGTGGGGATTAAATCCTAACGAAAAGAAAAACAGGGAAGGTAATTTTGTGTTATGTAAGGGAGGAAGAGAAGGGGTGACATTTAAGAAAAGGATTGTTGAGGAGGTAACATAGAAGTAAATGCTTTTTAAAAATTGAGAGGTCAACTGTGTACGTTTCTGGAAATTATCACAGGGAGATGACACAGCACATGCGGAGGTCCTGATGCAGGTGGTTTATAGGTTTTTTCATCGATTGATATAAAGACCTGATTAACTAGAGAGAGTGAATGGAGGAGAAGAGCAGGCCACTAAGGTAACCAAGTGGAGAAATCAGGGAAAGCTTTCTAAGCCATGGACGGATGGCCAACATCATAGGACTTTAGTGGAAAGAGTGACATTTTAACTTTTAATTTTTTAAGTTTATGTTAGAACTCAGTCTAGTTGCTGTGTGTAGGGTTTCCTGAAGGTGTAAATGTTCTGGAATCAGCAAGAGGAGTTAGAAATCCATTTAAATCATCTAGGTATCAGATGATGGTAGTTTGCATTGCAGTAGTAGGGATGGAAGCGGTGGAAATTGCCCGGATTATGAATATGTTGTGAAGCTAAAAGTTTATAGTGTTCATGGATCCAATATGGTACCTAAAAGAACCGCTTGTTCATGTGTATTCTTAAGACTGATAACATGAACTTCTAGAAAGGTGGAATGGCCAATCACTGGAAAGAAGAACTACGAGAAAGGCCAGGTTTATGAGTGCTTCAGAGAAATAATTAGAATGAGGATTTTCAATTTATTCAGTGTGAGATGGCTAGAAGATATTTGGGTATACAAATACAAATTTAAGGGTAAAAAGGGTGGCTAGAAATAAGATTTGGGGATTATCTGCCTAGAGCAAAATTTAATAACCTCATGGTGCTATTGAGAGAATGAATGTGGTTGGAACAAAGAAGAGAGCAATCAAAGAATTGAGTCCTGAGGCACGCCAAGGTATAGAAGCAAAGGAAGACGAGATGATGGGAAAGCACACTGAACGATAGCAGCCAAAGATGCAAACCGAATTTGGTAAAGAGGCAGATAGTTTGAGAGTAGATAATGCGTTAGGAGAAATACTACTGAGAAGTCAACAATATTTGTACTGAAAATATACCATTTGATAGGAACATTGTAGAGGCCACTCATTGATAAGTGGAAGGAGAAGGTGGGAGCCTGATCTGAGTGGGCTCAGGAAAAATGCAAAGCAGGCTTCAAAGTTTGTGATTAGAGACAAGCAGTCAAGGACTTGTCCTGTAAAAAAAGAATTGGAAATTCTGTTAAGTTGGGCAAGATAATAGGAGCAATAACAGAAAAGAGAAAGAGACAAGAAAAAATATAACCCAAAACAATTGAGGGGAAAAGAAATGCCTAATGCCATTCTTTGTCCATATGAGATTTCCGAGAGTAGAATAGGTATGTGAGATGCATGATGGAGTTAAAATGCTGCTGCTGCTGCCTGCTCATAAATAAAGAAGCATAAAAACTCACCCACTGAAGGTGTTGCTGGCATTATAATTTCATATTTTAAAGATATTAGAAATAATAACCCCGAGAAAAACAAAGAATCGAGTCATGTTTTAGGTTTTGGAATATAAATGCATTGACACTGTATATCAATTCGTAAGCTTAGTTGTTTAAATTTTTGAATAAGTATGTTTTATATGATGTTTCAAAACCACATTTGCAATTCTCATCTCTCTCCACACACCATGAATCTCTCCCACATGCCGGGCTTCTATTGACTTCAAAGAAAACATTTCACGTGAAAGCATTAGAAATGGGTTAAGAATAGAACTCAAAAGAAATTGTGGATGATGTACATATATACATGTAAATGTACATATATTTATAGTCAGTATTAGAAGACAATATAGTCAACGGATATTTGCAAATATAAAGTCAATTTTTATCTTATGCTTTTATAAGTAAGTTGAAATTATTATTGCTAATTTTAAAAAATGCATGTATTTTCTTTATACATCATGAAAGCTTTTTCTCTATAAAGATAAAATTTGAAAAATAGTACAGACATTCTAGTTTTATCAATAACTCATATTATATATCACAATTGTGGATTTATGTAGCAAAATGCTAATTATTTTATATTCAGTATCCGTTTGATAGTTTATTACACAATTTTAACCTCCATAAACTGCAGGTTCTTTTTGTGAAGATTACATAACATTTTCGCATATCACTTGGAAGAAAATGTAGTTAAAATAATAAACTATATAGCACAATCTAGTAAGTTAATTCAGATTTTTAATATAAAAGCACACACTCTATAATATTATTTGTCTCTCTCCTTCACTCCCTGGCTCCCTCTCTTCTCTCTCTTTCCTCTCTTGCTCTCACCTTAGGTCTGTTGACTTGATTGCCAAGGTAATTTAAAAAAAAATTTGGAACCATAGTACCATGGCTCCAGACCAAACATATATTGCTGTGCACTCAATTGCAATATTCCTCCTGAGGCCAAAACATTATTTTCACAAAGAATAATGCTATGCAAAATAACAGGAAACATACTGTGAATAATGTCTTACATATGAAACCCTTAGTGCTGTTACTAAAACATGGTTTTTATGTATACAAATCTAAATTGCCATAAAGAAAAGACAACCTAACAGCTAATGAATATATTAAGAGCATTTCAATTATGAGCATTTTATCAATTGTTAAGTGGAGTTAATTTTCCATAAGGCAAAAATAGTACAAGGTTATGTTTATAGGTATAGTAGATAAACAGATAGCATATAATGTAATACAGGGCAAAAATCTTAAAACATAATATTTTCTACATATAATTCCTCGTGTTTATGCTTAAATGATACTTGTTCATTTATATAAAATCTATTCCATCTTTTCAACATTAAAATAGTTATATATTATAATGAGCATTCATATATATATTTTGAAGCTGTGGACTGATGACCTACAGTATTTTCACACATTTTTCTATATTTTATAACTTTCACCAGTATTCATTCAGTTTTAATGTCTGTGAATACTAGCAAAATTTCCATAATCCAAAATATTCCATTAAGTACTACCTGACTTTATGGGGTTCCTCATTTAAAAAAAATATCAACTTCTTGTGACTTTAGAGTACTTGTAAAAGTAAATAAATTTTGAGTAATTTAAAAGTAAATAAATTTTGCACAGTAATCTGACCATTAGTTGATAGAAGATGACAAAAGTTGTCAAGCGATTCACACCTAATGAAACATGCACAAAGACAAATTCCTGTTTGGGTGAGTACTGACCAATGTATTATAAACTTGTGAACAGTTCTGTAAGTTACAACGACTATTGGTCTTTCCCAATCTAGAGCCCAAAAAATAAATAAATAAAAGGAAAACGAAGACACAGGTCATGAAATAATTAGTCTTCAGGACTAATGCACAATGTGAGCCCCAACATCCATGACTCAGCCTGCTGTAGCGGCTGCCTGATAGCCACTGCTGAGCAGGCAAAAAGAGATGACAATCAGGATGTCCTGATGCAGGTGGGAGAGAAACCTGAAACAAAATTCGAAAGCATAAAACAAAAAACCACAGATTTACAGATTATCGGAACTGAGCCCTGGTGGTGTAGTGTTTATGCGTTGGGTTGCACCATCCACTGGGTGGGCAGTTCAAAACCAACAGAAGGGACACAGGAGAAAGATTGGGCTTTCCACTCAGGACAATTACAATCTCTGAAACCCACTAGGGAGTCACTGTGAGTCAGCATTGACAGGGTGTTGAGATGGAATTCCTGAGACTATGGTCCTTGGGCACAATTCAGCTCTGGAACTGAACTCACCCCCATGGTTCAACTCAGAGGAAGAAAGAAAGGGGGAAAAAATAGAAAGAAATAAAAAGAAAAGAAATAAACCCTCAGTGCCATAGAGTCAATGCTGATGCATCGTGATCCACAGGGCGGAACTGCCCCTTGGGTTTCTTAGACTGCAACTTTATAGGAGTAGAAAGTCCGTCTTTCTTCTTCAAAGCGTCTGGCAGTCTCAAACTGCTGGCTTTGCGGATTACAGGCCATCGTGCAGCCCTTAGGTCATCAGGACTGGCAAAGAATGAATAGCAGACATAAACGAGAAAGTTAACGTCGGGGAGATAAGCGTTCCACAGAACAATTAAGGGGGGGGGGAGAAAAGAGACGAATACCTCACAATAAAGTGATGTAGATAAAGGTGAAACCAGCTGAGGTGGTAAGGACATATTGATAGTGATTTATTTTGATGGTAAAAGTGATAGGATATGCAAATTATATGCCTGCATGAAGGGAATAAAATCAAGGATGGTCAAAGGCTGATTTTTGAAATTTGGTATTATTTTTTATTAATTAGGGAGTTACTGTAAAATTTATTTTTATTTTTAATTATTTTATTGGGTTATACGTCACAGGTACAATTTAGTTTCTCTATCATGTTACGAAGTTGTGTGAAAAATGACCGTGGTTGACTGGAGCATTTGCCTCTTGTTCTCACGATTGTTAGGGCCCATTTCCCCCCTTGTTCCTTTGCACTGCCCCTGAGTGATGTGAGTTGCAATTGGTTATGTGAGCTTAGAAAACTACATTGGCACCAAACATTGTAAAATGTTGATGAAAATCTATCTACAGAGCTAATTTAATAAATGAATACATATATTTACTTAAATAAGTACATGGGAATCTGAAAATTTATATAAAATCATTTAAAAGTATATTCATAGCATCCTGTTAATATAGGGAATTGTAAAATTTGGAAAATTATGGCACAAGAATTCATAGGATCTGTATATTTACAATTCTTCATCTATAGTATTAGTTATCAATTTTGCTCCCTAATCCCAGGTTTTCCCACTTAATAGTTATGAGCTTATTAGTCATTCAAGCGAGTTCCCAGATGGACCCTGGACATGGACTGGCACGGGACTGCAGCAATGCGATCACACACTGCAAGGACTATGAGAAAGGTAAGGATCCGGCAGTTTCATTCTGTTGTTAAAAGGTCAGCGTGTGTAAGAACAGGCATGACACCACTTAGCAATAACACTAATTCAGACATTATAGCGACTACAGTTTGGAAACCAGTGTTCTAGACTACATACCCACAGTTTCTCTTGTCTGTCAAATATTGATTCACTATAAATATAATTATATCACAGGAATTATACACTATCTGGAAAACATCAACACAAAACTTAAATTTATCATAAGCATCCCTGTAGATCTGCAATCTCATTACCAAATATTATTATCCACGATCATTGAATTGGTTTTTGAACTGACGGTGATACCACATTATCATTTTTTCCACCATTCTTATGATTACATGCTGATCACACTGTTGTGATCCATAAGATTTGCATGTCCTGGTTTTTGAAAGCAGACACCCAGGATTTGATCTCCTAGTTTGTCTCCTAGTTGGTCAGCATCACAGCAACATGCAAGTGCCCATGGACAAATGGGGGGCTGACTGTGCGTGAGGTACACGGAGCAGGATGAACTGTGCTCTGCCAGGGAACCACTGCTGCCTGCTGATGAATGTTCTTCCCCGCACCATTGGGAGATACAAAGTCCAGTGTGTGGTGCCACCCTCTTGTGCTCAGGTCTACAAACTGCTAGATCTATGGGATGGCAAAAATGTTGTAACTCTTTTATTCTCAGTTTTCTCATGTGTAAAATAGAAAACGTTATTATCATCAAAGTGCCCTTTAGAAAATGATGTAAGAAGAAATTTATGAAATTATTCTTTTTTTTTTTTTGCATTTTCAAAAAAAAATTATATTCTCCTGAGGGCCAGCACACTAGCTCTATAACATATCCGTTTTCTGTATCCAGTTTTGGTTCTTTTTTTTTTTTTTTTTAACAATTTATTGGGGCTGATACAATTCTTTTCACAGTTCATACATATACATACATCAATTGTATAAAGCACATCTGTACAGTCTTTGCCCTAATCATTTTTTTCTCTTTTCTTCTTTTACATTTTATTAGGGACTCCAACAACTCTTACCACAATCCATACATATACATACATCAATTGTATAAAGCACATCCATACATTCCCTGCCCCAATCATTCTCAAGGCATTTGCTCTCCACTTAAGCCCCTTGCATCAGGTCCTCTTTTTTCCCCCCCCCCCTCCCTCCCCTTTCCCCCCTCCCTCATATGCCCTTGGTAATTTATACCTCGTTATTTTGTCATATCTTGCCCTATTCGGGGTCTCCCTTCCCCCCTTCTCTGCTGTCCCTCTCCCAGGGAAGAGGTCACATGTGGCTCCTTGTAATCAGTTCCCCCTTTCCAACCCACTCACCCTCCACTCTCCCAGCATCGTCCCTGGACTGGGATATTTTCTTGATATATAATTACTTCTTGTTATAAAGTTCTTTCTTAGACATATATGATTGTCTCTGAATTTGTTTCTCTAGTCAGCTGACCTTACACATTCAGTTTTCCCTAGTTGTAAGGATGGGATTTAAAATTTCCAAACCCTTTACATGTCAGAGATGAAACAACACATCTCCTTCTTATCATTCTTTTTTTGTATAACATCCAAATAAAGTATCTCTTTCTAGATGAATATTTGGGGTACGTACTCTTCAAAAATTATTAGCATGAATTCTTATAAATGTGTATTTTACTATTTCCAAATAAAGTTAAAGAAGATTTGTTTCCAGTTTATTAATTCCTATCAATATTTGAAAGTTAAAAACAATGAAAGACAATATCATAGATTTTCCCTGAAAATTTTAAAACATAATCCATGTAGATTGAAAGAAGAGAATTCAGAGTATATAGGAATATTTCATTACCTTTTATTTCAATTTTTTCCATGAAATTTTGACCCCATCTCATCTTCTAGTTCTAAATACATCAATAATCTCAATGTTTATTATTCCAAAGGTCAAAGATATTCAAGTATAACATATCATGTAGACAAAGGTGACAAATGAAAACTTAGTAGCACACTCCTATTCCCTTGAAACCTCTAAAATTTGAATTTCCAAACTGCTTATTTGTGTTTATATAATTCATTTAACTATAAGTTCTTGCCCTTAACTGAAATCTAGTTCTGTGTTTAATTATGGCATCTATTTACAGAACTGGGTTCATAAATGTAATGCCATTATATAAATCTCTTGGTATGCACCCGTAAAATAAAACCAATGCTTCCATTAACACAGCTGGTCTAGAATATTTAGTTCAAATAATTCTGAAGCGACTCCTCACAGGAGACAACCTTGAGAAGGGAAGATGTGATTATGAAAAGAAGAATGAAAACCGTGCTTCTTCGAGACAAGAAGCCAAAAGCAAAGGTGCAGAAAAAGCAGCAAGGACAACAACAACAATGTTGACATTTCTGCTCTAAGAGCACATAGAAAATCCCAAATCAGGCATCATAAGTGTTAATGCCCAAAGCATCAATGTTACAGTGACCCAAACACATGTTTTAATCCTTTGGGCATCCTACTGTCTATGAAAACAGCATTTTTTCTTAGAATATGTGAACTGTGATTTTTCAAAATATACTTCATGTGCTTTATGGCATTATAAAAGGAAGGACATTACTGGTGGACATTTTAGACCATTAAAAGAAAAAGACAGTCAAGGAAGTACCCTTTTTCCTCATACAATTAAAAATTCAACCAACTTCCATAAATTAACAGCACTCTGTCTAGTCCCTACATTTGGTGATTTTTTTTAAATTTAGAGATATGCATCTCAAATACATAAATGATGGAAAACACAGGGGGTGGATATGATGAGACATAGGTGTTGTCCGTAACTCAATGCCTAGCATGCCAACACATAGAAATGCTTGTAGAATATAAATATATATGTAAGTATTTTTCTATTCTCAAACAATGAGATGAACTTGCAGCCAGAAATGAGGAGGTAGCTCAAATCTAGAAGCGTGAGAGTAAGCAAAAACTAAAACACCTCATGGGAGTTATGTAACCACCTATGTCTATGTTGACCTCTTAATGCCTGGGCAAAGGCAGGAATCAATACCAATGTGCTATAGAAGGTTAGAATAAAGTTCTATAACTAAATCTAGGAACTTGTACATTCTGTCAGGAGCATGGCATTAAAATGGGACATTCAGTATGGCAGTAGTTTCCAGCATAGCTACCAACGAGACACTATAATCCCAAATCTGCCACGCTATATGATTCAATATCATTTTTTAGTTGAAACGAACACAACATGTTAACATAAAATATTCAACAGCTCACGGAAAATCATCACACTTACCATACCCAAGGGAAGCTTCTACCCCTCCTTGTCCATGGAGGATTCCCAAATGATTTGAATTTATTCTATTGATTGCTAATGTTTGCCAAACATGCCAGATCACTTAAATTTATCTTTGTATATTTTAGTATTCACTTGCTATGTCTAAGAGTACATATAAGACAAAGGTTATGTGCATTTTTTAACCTTGGTCTGACAGTAACCAGTTAACCGACCTATGGAACCTCGGTTTCCTCGCCAATAAAATGAGGATTACCATCAATCCTCCGCGCACAGCATAGATCATGGTGTGCGTAAACTAGAACAATGATTTGAAAGCATGTTGAAAGATGGAAGATGCTGCACAGACCAATGTCAAGGGATTAAGGGACTCTGAAAATGTCAATCATGTGTTCAAAATAAGCCAATGTTTTAAGGTTAGTATCGTCAGAAAAATTCAAGTCTGAGCAGAAACAATCCTAAGTGTGGCCAAGGTGTTTTCTCAAGGGAATAGAGTGTTTTCATCAAGTTATTCTGCCTAGATTACATGGTTTTAAATGATGAAAGTAAAATTAGAAAAATAAATAAAGCAATCAAGCATGCTCTTTATAAGGTGAACTAATTCAGTTCCACTGTCATCAAGCTTCAGACTGTGATTAATGATTCACATCTTCGTTTATCTCACTCTATGGCTCTGAGACAAAGTCTGCGATATTTTTGCTTTGCTTTTTTCAGTTAGCTTCCCAGGAAGTTTCGATGGCATTTCTTGCAAGTCACATTTAACAAACCCCCCAACAAACCAAACTCCTTACCACCTCGAGTCAGCCCCCACTCCCAACTCCTCCACAGGACAGGGAAGCCTGCCTCTGCCAGGTCCTGAGACGGACCTCTCACAAGTGTGGAAAGCGTTTGTCTTTCTCCTGTGGAGCAGCTGGGGAATCAAACTGCTAACCATGTGGTAAGCACCCAACATATAACCATAACACCACCACTAAAGGCAACATTACTTATATTAATAAAAAAATCCTGGAAAGAAGATTAAAGACTGCTTATGAAGTTTCAGTTTTAAAAGTTTGCTTTGTATAACAAAGTAGAACCCAGATCTGTCTGCCTGGCCTGCATGTTGAAACGCCCTGGAGTTATCTTTTTCTTTGTCCTCTAACATTCTATGAATTGCACACTAAAGACAAGCCAAGCTCTATCCAAATCTAGGACACAGGCCATAGTATCATCTAGAAAAACTGAATTTCAATCGTCCACTTCAAATTTCCACAGGCATACACATCACTCTCAAAACTCAATGCCATCAAGTCGATGCTGATTCATAGCAACCCTGTAGGACAGGACAGAACTGCCTCTGTGGGTTTCTGAGACTGTAACACTTTATTGGAGTAGAAAGCTTCGTCTTTCTCCCTCAGAGCCACTGGGGCTTTCAGAGGGTTGACCTTGTGGTTAGCAGCCAATGCATAACCACTATGTCATAAGAACATCCTAAATATCACTATTGTAAGGACATTTTTCTTAGTGATACTGAAAGGAAATGAGGAGGCCTCTCCTGATCAGTGTAACATTGTTTTATGGTTATTGTTGTAGATCAGCGTTTCTCAACCTGTGGGTAAAAACCCCTTTGGGGGTCAAACGACCCATTTACAGCACATATTTCAGATGATCTTAGGAACCGAGACACCGCTCCTCTATCGAACTCCATCGGTGTCTGTCCACATGCAGATACATATGAATATCCCATGTGAAGACTGTTACCCATGTCATACCATGTTTCAAGACAAAATTTCATTTATTTGTAATCAGAAATAAATTTTCCATAATATATAATTATATAGTTTGTGATTAATCACTATATCTTAATTATGTTCAATTTGTAACAATGAAAATCCATTTGTGCGCAACTGGTCATCCCCTTACAGAAGATCGTGGGTAGGAGATAAGCCAATCAGGGTGCAGAGTAGCATCAATGAAATATACAACTTCCTAAATGCTTCCTTCCCCCACTATCATGATCCCAATTCTACCTTACAAATCTGGCTAGACCAGAGTATGTACACTGGGACAGATAGGAACTGGAAACGCAGGGAATCCAGGGTGGATGATCCCTTTAGCACCAGTGCTGAGAGTGGCCATACTGGGAGGGGGTGGTGGAAAGGGGGAACTGATTACAAGATCTACATATAATCTCCTCCTTGGTGGATGGACAACAGAAAAGTTGGTGATGGGAGACGTTGGATAATGTAAAATAAGACAAAATAATAATTTATAAATTATCAAGAGTTCATGAGGGAGGAGTGTGTGGGGAGGGAGGGGAAAATGAGGAGCTGATGCCAGGGGCTTAAGTGGAGAGCAAATGTTTTGCGAATGCTAAGTGTAATGAATATACAGATGTGCTTTAGACAATTGTGTGTATGGATTGTGATAAGAGCTGTATGATTCCCTAATAAAACAATTTTTAAAAGAAAATATATCCTGCGTATCAGATATTTGCGTGACGACTCATAACAGTAGCAAAATTACAGTTAAGAAGTGAGAAGTGACAATGAAAACAATTTTATGGTTGGGGGTCACCAGAGCATGAGGAACTGTATTAAAGGGTCATGGCATTCGGAAGGTTGAGAACCACTGTTATAGATTTATCTTGGCTGCAAGATGCTACCGAAGCCCAGGAAGTGAGTACATTTACTATTTATTGTTGATGAAATATCATGATCAGTTTATTCTTATAATTCAGAACTCATATTAACTAGAAATGTATTAGTTATACTAACCAACAGTATTTCAGTGCTTACTTCTTAGCCTCATCAGTCTGCTGTGCGATTTCACTCAGATAATTTCTCATTCCTTCTCTCTAGTCAGAAGTTAAACAGAAAATAAAATCTGTCTAGGAGTGATTAGAACAGTACTTATCTTCTGTTGAACCTTTGGCATAGCTTAACAATGGCTAACTGGCGCCCTCGTTCAGAGGATCATGAGCACACACTCGTCTTTGTTTCCCCCTTACCAAGCAAGATTGGCTTGTCTATTGCATGTGCATTAGTGAAGTTGAGGACGTCAGACAGAATCACTTTAGGAAATACTTCTGATGTCATGCTATGGAGCACTTCACAGTCCCTTCACCTATGCTACGAACCAATTCCCAGCACAATCGGGTGTGCCAATATTTCCAGCTCAGCTCCCTTTTGCTCATTAGGTCTCTTTCCTGGATATGCTTTGGTCATTTTCTTACCATTGTCTTAGACCTTATCTCCTGATTTCTTCAAACTGTCAACTATTCCTGACTTTCATGTTGAAGTAGATGGTAATTGTTTCTTGTCTTTTTCTTCTCATGTTCCATGACTTGCACACTGATGACACACTATCCTATCTAAGAGTCAGTTAGTTAACCACTTTAGTTAACTTCAAAACCTTTCATGTTTGTTAAAAATATAATGAACATTAAAAGCTTAAGTTTGGATATTGGATACACCACTCATCCACTTAGTGACTCAGGACAATTTATTCACCCAGATTTGATGTCTGTTTTCTGTTAATCGAACAATGATATCTGCTTTTCAGAGTTGAGCGAGACATTGCATTTAATGTAAAAACTGTATCGCTTTCTTATTACTTTCTTGGTGAATTCTTTTGATGTACACAGGTGTTTTATCTTGAGTATATCCCTCCTGTCAATTTGTGTCTCCTCTGTGTTTATGACCTTCCCTATTCTGATAGGCTATCTATTCCCTGTGTCAAAGTTCTCAGGTTGGTCCTAATTCCTTCATCAATGGCCCTAATAGTTTGGGGTTTTACCTCGAGGTCTGTGGTCCACCTTGAGTTTATTCTTGTGCACGGAGTCAGATAAGGGTCTTTCTTGATTTTTCTGCAGGTAGATATCCATTTTTCCTGCACCACTTGTTGAAGTGGGCATCTGCATCCCACTGAATATTTTTGGAGCCCTTATCAAAGATCAGTTGTCTGTCTGATGATGTTTTTATTTCTGGGTTTTCAGTTCTGTCCATTGGCCTGAGTGTGTATCATTATACAAATACCATGTTGTTTTGACCACTGTGGCTGTATAATATGTGCTAAAGTCAGGTAAAGTAAGCCCTCCCATTGTGTCCTTCATCTTAAGACATTCTCTGTTAATTCTGGGCTTCTTCCCTTTCCATATGAAGTTGGTAGTCAGTTTATCCATTTCTTTGAAGAAAGATGAGGGTATTTGTATCAGGATTGCATTAGACTTGCATAGTGCCTTGGGCAGATCTGACATATTTACTATATTGAGTCTTCCTATCCACAAGCATGGGGTATTCTTCCATTTGTTGAGGTCACTCTTGGTTTCTTGTAATAGTGTTCTGTAGTTTCCCTCATATAAATCTTTTTTCTTTTAGTCAGATATATCCCTACAGAAGAGTCTCAGGGAGGAGAGGAGCCAGTCAGGGGGCAGTGTAGCAACAATGAATCATATGTCTTTCCTCAAGTTCTTAAATGCTTCCTCCCCGCTACCCCCAACTATCATGATCCCAATTCTACCTTACAAATCCGGCTAGACCAGAGGATGTACACTGGTACAGATAGGAACTGGAAACAGGGAATCCAGGACAGATGATCCCTTCAGGACCAGTGGTGAGAGTGATGATACCAGGAGGGTGGAAGGAAGATAGGATAGAGAGGGGAAATGTATTACAAGGACCTACAAATAACCTCTTCCCTGGGGGATGGATAATAGAAAAGTGGGTGAAGGGAGACGTCGGACAGTGTAAGATATGACAAAAATAAGAATAATTTATAAATTATTAAGGGTTCATGAGGCAGGGAGGAGAGGGCAGGAGGGGTAAAAATGAGGATCTGATACCAAAGATTCAAGTAGAAAGCAAATATTTTGAGAATGATGATGGCAACAAATATGCAAAAATGATTGACACAATGGGTGTACGTATGGATTGTTGTATGAGCCCTCAATAAAGTGAGTTTTAAAAAAGGAAAAATAAACTGTATCTTTGATATCAGTACTACATTTGCATCATCTTCTAGAGTGTATGGCTCATCTCCACCACAAAGCAGATACTTAGCATTTGAATTACCTGGAAAGCATTCCCTTACCCTTCCTCAAGTCACTGATTAAATGAGAATAAAAGTATTTCTTGAAAAACTGTTATCATCCTGAATATTATGAGAACTAGAAAACACTTATGACCACAAGCATGAGAATATAAGAGCAGTCTAAATGATTTTTCACGAGACTGTGAAAATATAAGAGCAGTCGAAATAATTTCTCACAGTAGCTCTCATTTAGTGACCAATAACCATGTCTGACATCTGAAATTTAATCCTAATTTAATTCTCACAGTGATCTTGCACACTTTATAGTTTAATAGATGAGGATACTGATGCACCAAGCAAGTAGCTTGCCAAAACCAAAACTGCAATAAAGAACTTGGTAATGGAAGCCATGCCCATCTAACTGCAAAGCATGTTTCTTTTTTTTTCTTTAAACAATTTATTAGGGGCTCATACAACTCTTATCACAGTTCATACATATACATACATCAATTGTATAAAGCACATCTGTACAGTCTTTGCCCTAATCATTTTTTCTCCTCTTTTCTTTTTTTACATTTTATTATGGTCTCATACAACTCTTATCACAATCCATACATATACATACATCAATTGTATAAAGCACATCCATACATTCCCTGCCCCAATCATTCTCAAAGCATTTGCTCTCCACTTAAGACGTGTTTCTTATGCTGCGTTGCTGTTGGTAGTTGCTGAGGAGTCCATGTCTACACCAATCTCGTGTGTGGGGAAAACCACTCCCTGCAGGTTTTAAGACTGTGCATTTGGAAGCAGATTGCCACTCCTGTCTTTTCGGCACTTCTAAGTTAGTTCAAAGTGTCAAGTTTTCATCTAGTAATTGAGTGCATAGCCATTTGTGCGACCCAGAAATCCTAGCTTTATGTCATAACCAGCTATTTGTTTGGCAGTTATTGTTATATATTGTAATGGGATCGACAACTCACCATCAATGGAGAGGAGAACTTCTTGGATGGTTAGTTCAAGGACAGTATGAAGCAACATCTCAAAGAACTATGAATTGTTTAAAGAAAAGAAAAAATGGAAGCATATAATCCATTTTTAAGGAGTGGAAAATACTATCATGGAAAATGAATTTCTTTTCTTACATATACTTCCAAAGTTGTTCTCTAGATATGTCAACTTAAATGGAACAATTAATGTAAGAGCTTCAACATTAGATACAATGTGATGGCAAGATGAATCTTGGGTGTTTAATGAAATTTCATCTCTCCTTTTAGTTAAAAGTCTGACAAACTAGTGACAGTACATATATGTCCTGAAAGTCATTTAATTAAAAACTAATATTATAGTACCCTATTTTCTTCACCAAATTAAGAGATTCTTGTTTAAAGCAAGATGTGTATAGGGAAATCTCCTAAGGTCAGGGGTATCTCAACAGGACCTGACAATACTCTTTACTCATTTTTAAATTGGGTTAGGATTAAGGTATCCATATTTTTATTCGAATCTTATATTATTTTATTATTTTACTAGAAATCTTTTTGCATTTAAATCAGATTACATTCACTTATCTCTAACCATGAAAATACTCCCTCTAATATACAACACATATTATTATGCTTCTGTTTATTTAATTAAAATCTCCTTATTTGCCTAAAAAAGGTTAGATACCTATATGCTCTGAATTTCCAATAAGGACAGGTGACATGCAGAATTTTGGAAGAATGGTGGAAAAATAAGGCTGGAGAGTGTCAGTTTTCTTGGCATTGGATTTCTTAAGACACCAAGCAATGTTTTAGCTATGTTTCTTTTTACTGTTAATCATTTTATTGGGGGGATCTTACAAATTTTTTAGCAAATCATATTTCAATTGTATTAAGCACACATTTCTGTTATTTATCCCCTCAGAGGGGTGGTAGTGTTGTATATCCAACCTAGTGATTGTTTCTCCCTTTCTCCACATTCCCGCTGGTGGGGAGCCTTCTACTCAGCTTTGCTCTTCAAATTAATAATAATCTCCATTTACATTATTTCAATGATGTCTGGCTATTTTTCTTAGTGGATAGTTTTGGAAAACATTTGAGAAAAAAATGGAATCATATATATGTATTATAATTTAACTTTTGAGGAAGGAGGAAGCAAATGAGAAGACAAAGATGAAAACTGAATATTTACATTATAGTTTATGTGGGGTTTAAGCAATTTTAAGATGAAATACTTATACTTACTTATTATAATTATGCATGGGGTATATCTCAGAAATAGCTTATATCTCATCTTTCATGAATATTTTCTTTAAATAATTAAGATAATTAAAATGTAGTAGTCTTTTAAATGTTCATAAACTTTATCATAGCTATTGTTATTATTTTTTTAATCTTAAATAAAGAGACCTAGCTCTGGTGGTGTAGTGTTATGCTTTGGGCTGCCATCATCAAGGTCTGTTATTTCAAAGCACCTGCTGCTCCGCAGGAGGAAGGCAAACCTTCCTGAAAGCCACAAGAGCAGTCCTCCCCTGTCCTATCGGGTCGCCATGAGTCTGGATCTTCTCTTTGTCAGTGAAGGTTTTTGATCCTGTCTGTTTGTTTGTTAGGTTATTTGATTCTACACAGAAAGGAAACAAAGGAGTTAATATAATGCTGTTTTGCAATTCCAGAAAGTGAAATATCATGAGGTTGTGGAACTAGTCCAGGTGTCACAGTTGAAATCAACCAGGACCCATGATAGAAGAGCAATATTCTCAAGCTCAGAAGGTGCATTGTAAGCTCAACATTTGAAATCTATACTTTTACAAAGCAAATAAATTCATAAGATATTTTATTTTATATAACAATATATGTGGTATTAAATTTTCATTTTTGTGGAAACTAACTGACTTTATTCCAAATCACATATTTATCATTATAGATGCTACTTTAATAAACCTAAAAAAGGATTTTTTAGAAAATAAAGCAAAGATGTATATATAGTTCCATTTTAATAGATGACAAATGAATTATTTAAAATATAAGAAAGCCATCAAAAATTCCAAATTAATTTTCCTTTTGTCTTCCATTGTTTTAGAATCTTCTTTTGAAGTTGTTTCATGTCTATGTTATTAATACAAATGTGTTGGGAATATATCATCTTCCTTTTGCTTACAACATCTAAATATAATTGTCTTTCTATTGTGCAAAATTAAATTGTAAACTCTAGGTATTAAGGCCATATTTTCCATTGCATATTTGATATTAAATTGAATCTTGGAATACTGGACCCAGTAATCATTTTTATATCATAATGATTTTTTTCTTAATGAATATGTTTTCTACAATAAACTTATCAGCAGTTTAACAAGTACATGGTCATTCTAATAAGTCATATTTTTCACTGACTAATTTGAGGCCAACCACAAAATTTCTTAATAGTAATAAACCCAGTAATAGCAGTATGGTTTAGCAGGTAAGACTAAGAATAATAGCTAATCCTTTCCCAGTACGTAATGTGTGTTCAATGATTACTACTTTCTCATTAAGAATATGTTCAATTATGCTACAGATAGCACACCATTTGGTTTAATGAGGAATTAAAATAGATGGAATTAGTTTTAGACTAGAATCCCATGAGGATTAATAAAGTGATTAAAGTGGGTGTGGAAAATCTTTTAAATTTTTTATTTATTTCCAACTTCAATCAAGAAGCTTCAGTCTTAGGGAAAAATGAGGACTACACCAGGAAGGTAATATTTTAAACTAAATTTGCTAGTTGTATCTATGGAGTTTTTGTTTTTCTTCTCTTCTCTATCGTTCTGAGACAGCATTTCACTCTGGACATAGTCTCCACTCAAGTTGGATATGACTCACGAGTACCTAAGACAACCAAAATATGCCCAAGTAAAATGATTCTCACTGTTAAAATACTACCTTATTTAATTTGTTAATTGAGAAAAGCCTTCAAATTTATAGAGCAATTGTTAATGTTTACTGGATGTTTATCATGTTTCAGATATTGTGCTAAATACTTCTCTGTATTATTTTGGGGAGCCCTATGATCATACTATGAAATATTTTTGAATATTACTCTTATTGTGTTTCCTGGGAAATTTGCTTTGAGGAAATAAAAGACTATTATACAGGAACATGCCCTAAACAGAATTTTATGATGGACCTCAATTTTCCTAACAATGCTTGACACATCCTGTGTACATAATGAATTACCTAGTGCATATTACGTATTTGGTAGCATCCTTAAAAGTGAGTTGGCCCTTTCTGGTTTCAGAAATTCAAGTCCAAAGAACAAAGCTTGAGAGGTATTTGTCATGAAAGCGTCTTTTTTTTTTTTTTACCTTGAAGATGAGAGAAGAGCATCCCACAGCGCTCCACAGTTACCCCGTCCGAGCAAGGGAAGCGGATGGACTTAATAGCGACCAAGGGACATCAAGAAACGGATGGACTTAATAGCGACCAAGGGACACCAAGTAAAATTTCTTCCTTCGGGACAATGATGGCCCTCTGATGAAACCAGGAATTCTGTACCATCTAGAAAGCCCATCAAAGGAGAGTCACCCCCCACCCCTAGAGAGGGATAAATGTCTATTGCCTACAAGGAGTCTTCCGCTTTTATTATCCATTTTGTATTTCATTACCGCCTTACATTTTCTCTGTACATGTGATTTTTGGCACACGGACCTGGGAGTCCCCTTAGTACTTCTCGCAGGAGAGAGAAGCGTTAGTGCTCCTCCACGTTACTGCATCTTGAGTGCTTAGGTGCGATAATAACACCACCTTGGGGGGAAGACTCATATCTGGAGCCTTGGTTGATGATGATGGTTTCTGCTCCAGTCACCCTTGCCCTCCCCCCACCTCCTTTTTTAAAGTTAGCAATAAACACCGTTAGAACACTGGCCACCCATATGAACAGTGTCTGATCTGTGCTCTACTCCAAAAATGCTCTTAACTAGAAACTACTGAATGCCTATTTCAACCATCAGCAAGAAAATGGGGACCGCAGTACTACAGCCACAAGGAGCCACTGTCCTCTGCGCGTAGCCTGAATGGACTTGGAACAGGTTCTCTCACAGAGCTTGTATCCAACAATTCAACCTGCTGAAACCTTCCTTGATTTTAAGCTTAAACAGCCAACTGGAGAACCCAGTCATGCTGTGCCTGGACCTCCCACCTACTGAACCGTGAGCCAATGAAAGGGTGTTGTTTTAAGGTATAAACTCAGAATTCACATGCTGGAAGTCTGATCATAATGCCTCAGGTCTTCCCATCAGAAGTTCTGGTGTTATAGTGGGTTATGAATTGTAAGGTAAATAGTTCGAATCCACAAGACACTTTGGGAGATCAGGCAATCTGCTTCCATAAAGATTTATAGATTCAGGACCCATATGGAGCAATACTACTCTGACCCAGTGTCGCTGTGAGTCAGACTTGATTCAATGACAGTGGGTTTGTTTCAGTTTATCCCTCCTATCTACTCTCTCATGTATTGTGTATGCTGTGTCAGGTAAACACAGTTTATTTACTGCTCATACTCACCAAATACCATCATATGGGAATCAAGATTACTTAGTGGACAGAGGACTGGATATGTAGTCAATATGTACTTCATATGTTAAATTAAAATATCTGTTTAAAAAATTATTGACGTTTATGGTGAAGTAACTTGAAGAGATTGATATTTAGTAGGTGTTCAATGTACTTAGTTTGACATCTTGCGCTAAATATGCAAAATAAAATTATTCGAGCAACATTACATCAACAATATTTCTGATATAATTTCCAATGCTTTGTCTTCCTTAACACAGTCCGTCACAAGTGAAACAAACACATTTATTATTTATTATATCAGAACTTATTATATTTCTTACATTGATATATCAAAATTTATTACATTTTTGAGGGCATCTTGTTCTTATATGCAGAAATAGAAGCATTTTTTAAAAAATCTTCACAACTGAACCAATAAACAGTATCATCATAAAAGAGATCAAAAGTGTCAAGAATCTCATTTTAATTTTAAAAAACAGTTTTATTGACATTCACATGTAATATAATTCAGTAGTTCAATCATTTTTTAAAGAAATTGTACAATCATTGTAACAATCGATTAAAAATATTCCTCTTTCTTGTGTTCATTGTTATTAGCATCATATTCCCCCTGCAACTTCTCTAAGGAACCATTATTCCAATTACTATCTCTATAGAGTTACCTAACCTGGGTTTTATATACAGAAAAACATATAAACAAACAATAACAAAACAACTAAGTAAAACAGCGAAAGACCTCAATTTAAGAGAAAGCAGAAAATATTAAAAACTAGAATAAGTTTAAAATTAGTCAAAAGGGGGATCAAAGGATAGGTGTTTAATTTTAACCTAATTGCATCTGTAATAACCCACTTTTCAAAGCACTCTGCATGACAGCAAAGCTTTTCCCATCCCCGGTCTATGATCAAAAGGTATTAAGCAGAGGCTTAATACACATGTATTTCCCCTTCACTTTTTTTCAAAACTGAAACAACTTTAAAATATGTCAAAAGGGAGCACAAAAGATAAAATATGACATTTTAGCCTAATTACAATGGTCATACTTGGCTTTACAATACTTTCTGTCTGATAGCAAGGCTGCTCACATCCTTGGCCTATGGTCAAAAGGAACTCACTGGACGCTTAATCCATATGTGGACACTGAAAATGGATTTGGGGCCTCGACGGATATCCTTACCCTTCTGTAAACCAGGTGCTTACAACTTAAGTTCGTACCATTCCCTCTTTAGGAATTGGAATTTATTGTTTATAATCCTTGGATCACAAAGGCCATCTTCCACGTGGATTTAGTTGATGCCTCATTTGGATGGCTGCTTGGTAGAAGACAAGTCTTTAAGACCGCAGACACCATACTTTTTGATAACTTGGCACCATGCCGTTTATTCTCTATACTTTGGAATAGCACTCTATCTTCAGTCATCTCTTCAGGAGGGTGAGCATCAAGAAGGGCCATTTCATTAGAACAAACTTTGCTTAGATTTGGGCTAGAAATAAGTGTGAACCCCAAATAGAAAGGGTAGCATTGATTGGATCCTGTTTTGTCATTTATTCAACTCTACATACATACAAATAGCCTCATAGTTTCCTGGAAGCAATTATAATGTCTTTCGCATGTTAGTATTTTTATCACATAGCATAGAAGTGCATGTAGATGGAAATAACTGTTTGCCAAAGAGATTACGAATATCTGTTAAGGAAGATAGAGAACTTAGAAGAAATACTTTCCTCAAAAGACACAGATTCTTTTTTGTAAAGCATTTATAATAATGTAGAACATGAATAATAAGGACTTAAGATTCATTTGATTTAATAGAATGGATCTTGAAGATCATGTCTTACATTTCCATGTCCTAACTAATGAACATGAACAAAATACTTGAAATAGTAGTTATAACTCAGAAAATAAAATCTCTAAGTGGCTTGTACTTGGGGAAAAAAAAACTAGATGAATTCTTTATATGAACTCAATGGATGTACTTCAATAAATTAGTGAAATCATGCATACAAATCTAATGGGTAGTCAATTTTTTTTATTGTGTGAGTTTTCTAATTTTTGTGAGATTGTTGACATTCATTATATTCTTAAGGGAGTCATTATGCTAAGTAGTGCTTTCAAGTTGAATCGAAGAGGCAAACTAACTTGATATTTATTCCATATCTACACACCTGTGACTGTACCGCTACATTATGCTAATTGTAGAATCATAACCCTTTCTTCAGAAAGTGTCAGAAAATAGGTATTAAGCAAAGAAATAGGTCTGATCGACTGTACCCTTAAAGAAGGATCTCACACAAGAAAATAAGTCCTATCCCTGGTATTCATCAGTTTTCTAGTCATGACAACTGGGGACCCTTTTGTGGTCCTGGTAAAAGGATGTAAACATCACAAAAATCACCCTTCTAATCGATGCCAACTCATAACAACCTTATGAAACATTATTGACCCGCTCCTGGGAGTTCGCGAGACCGTCAATGTTTGCAGGAGTAGAAAACTCTGTGTTTCTCTTACAGAGTGGCTGGTGGTTTTGAACTGCTTACCAGTGGATTACAGTCCAATGCACAACGAATGTGCCGTCAGGGCTCCTTTCCAACATCACAAAGAGCTTGTTATTGTTCTTGTTGAAGATAGACAAATTCATGAATTACTTCATCTAGTTCTCTGTTCCCATTATTTAGATCTTCCATCTTAGACATCTATAAAATCAACTTCCCAGCATTTCTTATCTGGTTGATCACTTTCCTGGATTTTGTATCAGATGAAAAAAATAGGGATTTATGATTTTTCAAACTTTAGAATCCCAGTGTACCCAACTTTTATTTATTTTTGTGGGTTATTCAAGTTGCAGGAAATGGCTAGATAATTTTGAACTGCCAACTGGTATGATAGCAGGTGAGCTCTTAATCACTGTACTACTAAGACCCCTCAATTCGATTGCTGGAGTTTTTCATTTAATGGTCTTGACACAGTCTTTCTCAATGGAGTGACCCTGGAAAATCAAAAATCAGTGTCCCAGATATCCATTGTGTATGATAAGTTGATTTCTACCAGGTATCTTGAATGTCATAATTTTGGAAGAATCAAGACACACAGGATTCACAGCTGAGCAAAGACAGAATACATTTAACAATGTCATAGGCTGAGTGCTCCAGAGAAGTGAAATATTTGAAGCATGAATAGATACTATAAAGAAATACTATAGCTAGATAATATAGTAGTATAAATTAGTATGATCAGGAAAAAGGCCCACATGAAGCAGGCAACTTCTAAGACCATTGGTTGTAGGTAAGGCTGGAGGTTTCTTCTGACTCTCATAACTTTAGGGGTTGGTGATCTCAAGATTGGTTAGGAAGATGACAGGTTTGGGGCTACAGAAACAAATGAATCCAAAGTTGGTAAGTCAGGTTTGTAGCTGTTAGGGCTAATGAATCCAGGCAGCAGATAGATGGCAGGACACAGGCTACATTCAGAATTGGCAGGCAAAATGACAGGCTGTTGGCTTAAATCTAAACAATTGGAGATAGACAAGTCCTATTCAGAATCCACACCGAGCAAGAAGCAGACAAGCTTTTCCACAGTGTCCACTTATTGGAAGCAGGTCACACCCAAATGGAAACTTGGGGGTTGCTATTCATTGCAATTGATTGTTCATTTTAGATCTCATTATGAAAGTGGTTACATTTTGTTAGACCCCATCATGAGGTAATTACTTGGTATTAACTCTCAAAATACTGAGGATCCTGGCTTAACAAAACCTTAACTATCACAAGTACCAAGTAGTTTAAAATATTATACTATCAATTATATCAATGGATATATACATGTTTATTTTTTATTAAATGTAGATGCCTTTATATCCTGGATCTTCCCTACCAAAATATCATAAAATAGACATGTTTAAAAAACTACAAATGTATGGCCGCAGAGTTGTGGAGGCTAGAAATCCAATATCAGAGGAGAGAAGAGAGTAGAGAGATGTGTTAGCACCCACAGCTCTCCCTTGGATTGTAGAAGGTTCCTCGCATGCCCTTTACTCCTTGTGCATGTCAGCATCATGTCTGACTTTTTTATAAGACACCACTCAGAGGATTTACCTAGTATGACATCAGTAACATAACAAAAATTATATTCTCCAACACAGTAGTATTTATAAGCATCCAGAAACCAACCTCACTAACATAGAGTCAATTTTCACTTAAAGGTCCCTTGTAGGGCAAAGGAGAGCTGCTTCTATAGGTTTCTGAGACTGTGAATCTGTATAGTAATCAAGTAGAGTGGGGCATGGTTTTGAACTGCTGAACTTGCTCCCAGCTCCTTATGTAACCCACTACACCAGCAGTGCTCCTTCTTCATAAGCACTAGATTTGGTAATTTTCTGAAATTCATAGACAATAATTTATAATGTATTTTTAAAATGACAAATGCATAGCATAACTCATAACATTTATTTTTAAAACCTCTAAATAAAAGACCATAGCTATTTACTGAATACTAACTAAATATCTTACTCTCAGTTTCATGCATTATCTCTAGACGCTGAGAATGGTACATCTAAATTTTTTTCACTGAAGATGCTTATTTTCACTTGAAATCAATCAAATAGTCTCTATTTGAGTTTAAGTAGCTATTAGAAATTTTTGTGAAGCTTACCTAAGTTTGCCAAAGTATATACCACTTTACTTGGCATATGATTGTTTGCAATATTAACATTTTTCTACTTGCTGTTAAGACGAATATTTATTAAATTAACTATTTCCTGATTTTTCTATGCACTTTATACACCTATGAATGGAGTTAAAGCTTCGACTAACCCTGTAAATTACAAAATAGCATCTTCATTTTAGCATGCAGATCTGAAGTGGAGGGACATACAATGCTGAAATCAACATTCCACAGGGTGAAAATTGCAGAGTCGGAGTGGCCTCCAGGTCGTCTGGTTGCAAGCATCCTGTGAAGTGGAAGGAGGAAGGGATCATCAGAGACAATGCTATTGGTACAAAATCTGGGTTAAGGATTGACTGTGACGGTCAATGTGTTGGTTATGCGCATCGAAGTGTAGAAGCAAAAGCAAGTTCCTTTAACTGATGAGAGAAATGTGAACAGTTGTCTCTGTAACCACAGAAGCTTGGTTGTAAGGGTCGGGAAAGAGCTATAGTCCTCTAGGTACCTTGGTATCATTTGAAAGCTACCACCTCTTCTAGCCTTAACTCTTTGTTGTTCCACACAGGACCATGTAATTTCAAAAATAGCTGATGATTCTTTTATTTTATCTGAGTTGGTTTAATGAATGTCTTATTGTGCTAGTTGTGTCTCCACACAACAAATCAGTCTTTCCACCCTCTTAATTTAGTAAGAGTCAAAGTCCTGCATCAAATGATATGTTCTGACCTTTATGAAGTCTTCAAGAGTCCAAGTTCACAGACTTTTCTTCTAGTACTCCAAATAGTGTCTGCAAATCTGCAGTGCTTCGCCTACAACACAATGAGTAGCTCTGCATTTGATAAGATTCCCAGATCACTGTCTTTCAGGAGTTAATTAGCATGGATTTCCAAATGTCATCCTTATGTTTGGTGTTGGTTTGCAGCAATTCTGATTTGTTATAAAAATTCTAAAATGGAAAAACCAGTATGAAATAGAACATACAGATATGTAACTTGATATTTTTTACAGTACAGTAAATAAGGGCCCTCAGGGAATGGAATGCTTCACAAGAAGTTTCAGCACTAATTACGTCTTGTTTACTTGATAGGTTAGAACAGGTTTCCTTGGAAAATCTGCCTCTAATGAAAACCCCCTTAAAAACATTTCTGTCACTAAAATTTTGAGTAAAGCCCTTTCGGGAACTGTACTGGCATTGGTTTGTAGAAACAAAAATCATATTCTATTTATTTCCAAAGATAGTTCTGGCCTGTCTGTTTATTCCCAACAGTCTGATTGTATCCCATATTAAGTAAAGGGTCTCACTGAAAAGGCTCCAGGTGATTGAGCAGATCCACATTGCTTACACGAAAAGATGTCATCTGCTGTGCAGCCGAAGGGATCACAGCATGTATTAAATGAAATAAAAATATATTTATATGTAAATATTATTTTTGACAAAATAAATATATTTTATACATTATTCAGTACTCTCTAAGTACTATGTAAAAATCAAATTGGGTTGACTCTGGGCAGTTGTGATTTGAAGGTGTTCACATAATTTTGGGTGCTTCCAGGGCCAATGGCAAAGAATGCTACTGATAACACTTTACATTTTTAAGCATATTATGCATTTACTTATCTCAGAAATGGTGATAGATAAAATAGATATTCTTATTTTTCAGGTTAGGAAAGTAAATTGTAGATACTTTTCCCAATCACCTAGCTAATCAATGGTGGTGCCAAGATTGTAGCAGAGATCTCTGGATTTCAAGAGTTCACAGACTCTTTGCCATTCCAAGAATGGTAGGAAAATGGAGGATGTCACAAATTTCTCCTTAATCACCATAAAACAAATAGTCTTGAATTGAATTTGAATCCCATGAACATAATGGAATTCCAGGCATTTTCCTGGTTCAGTGAAGTCAAGCTACTTTCTTCTCTCCTTTCTTCCTTCATATTTTTGACTAATTCGTGTTCCCTGAATCACTAGGCAGGAGAAGCACCTTGCAGCAGACCTTTTGCCCGTGAAACTAAACAACCAACATGTCTGAGGGAGACGGATGAGATTCTCAGTCCTTCTAAAGACTTGCAATCTTGGAACGCATACAAACAAAATGAGTCAAAATCAAGTCAGTGATGGATTTGGTTTTAGAAGTCACACTGGTTCAACTAGCCCAAACCCTAGGAGATTGGGAATTGTGGATTTGGGTCTTCTCAAAGTGACCTCATGCCCTAGAGCAACAGCCCCACCCCTCATTGATTACAGCTATCTTTTTTTGGTTTAAAGGCTAATTATATATTGTATCTGCAACATTTTCCATTCTTGCTAAATACCTGATTTGAAAAAAGTGCATTGCCTATGTCCAGAGAATATGTCCAGATTAGCATTGCACTCTGCTATAGTACATATAATACTAAATCATATTAAAATAATTTTAATTTCGCTATATTTCTCTTTGTCAAAAGAGTTAAGTCTTGGCCCTCTTAATTTTTCAGTTAAACTTGTTTGCTTCATCATTTCTCCCATTGTCTCCTGTAAATTTACATTTAAGAGCAAGTTTCAAAGTGTCTTTTGACATCCAATTTAGTCCTTTTTTCCTCTCCTAACTTTTTAACAATCTTTTGCTTTCTTCATGTATCATGTTCTTGACGCAATCCCACAATTCCCTAGGTCATCTTTTACTGATGTTCAATGTGTCATATCTCCTTATGAGATGTTCTCAAAATTTAGGAAGTATATAATCAAGGTAGTGTATAATCATATTTCAGCTCTGGTGAATTTGTTTAAATTTTCTTTAGTTTCACCTTGAACTTACATATGATATGATGATGATATTCCCCACAGTCAACCCTCCATTTAGCTGCTGATGACACCAGGAGATGCATAATTGACAAACAAACCGTGAAATTCATTGTCTTCGCTGAACATAATGGAACCATGTCAGTGGTGTCAGTTTAACTGTAGGTCTAAGACAAAGAGTAAGAAGACCAAGAGTAAGACCAATAAGGAAGTGGATGCTCAGCATATCATAAACTGAATGGAAAAACAAAATTCAAGCTTCTCCCGTGCCTCTTTCCAAAGATAAGGTCAATTTGATTTCTAAGTACTCTGCCTGGAGAAGTCCACATGTATAGTCACTGTTTGTGTCCTTGAAAAAGAGGTAAATGCTATGGCAGACTCATTGCTCTTGCACATCTTCTCATGCATTCTCCTGCTTTGTTCATGTGACCAAGGTATATGTTCCAAATACTGTTCCTTCCCCTTTATTTACAATGTTTTCATTCTAACTGCTAATTATCAATGCATCTTGATCACATGTTTAATCAATTTCTGAGTGAAGACATTGGGAACATTTTTTCCAATTTTTTCATTACTACCTTTAGTGGTGGTGCCTAAATTTGAATAATGGTTGTATTAACTGTATTTCTTTGTATACTATCCTAACTAAAACAGCATTTTGCTTCATGATAGAATTTGAAATGTCATTTCAGATTCTGAGTGTGATTCTATTCTTGAATTTGTCTTCCCAGGCATAGTAAACTACATTCAAAATGTGTCAATACCTGTCTGCTTCAAAAATTGTCAGTACCTGTCAATTTCAGTGGATCAATGCCTAGCATATTAAGAACCTATAATATGGAGATGATATAACCTTCTTTGCTGAAAATGAGGAGGACTTAAGGCATTTTATGAAGATGAAGGACTGTAGCCTTCAGAATGGATTGCAACTCAGTGTAAGGAAGGCCAAAATTCTCACAACTGGACTGATATGTAGCATGTGGAGAAAAGGTTCAAATTATCAAAGATTTTACCTTACTTGGATCCACAACCCATGCTCATAGAAGCAGCAGTCAAGAGATCAAAAGACTTATTACATTTGTTAAATCTGCTGCACAGACCTCTTTAGATACTGGAGAGCAAGGATGTCACTGTGAGGACGGAGGCTGGCTGGCCCTGGCCACAGTACTCTCATGTGCATCACATGCATGCCAAAGTTGCACATAGAGTAAGGAAGACATTTGAAAAGTAAATGCATTTGGATGGTGGTGATGGCAGAGAATATTGAAGGCGCTATGGACTGCTGAAAGGACTAACTGATACGTATTGGAAGAAGGAAGGTCAGAGGGCTCCTTAGAGGCAAGGATGGCCAGCCATTTCCTTACAGACTTTGGGCATATTGTCAGGAGAGAGACCACTCTCTGAAGAAGGACATCATGGGGGGGAAAAAGAGGAAGGCTCTGGACCAGATGGATTAAAACATTGCCTGCCTCCATGAGCTCAAGCACAGGAACAATTGCTAGAATGGAGCAGGACTGGGCAGCGTTTCATTCTGTTTTTCATAGGGTTACTATGAATTGGAACCAACTCTATGTCACCTAACAACTTTGAGTCATAAACCTTGAGTTGAAATGATACCATGAGAGCACCTTAATTATTGTCGACTGGGCCAAAGAAGTTCACTACTTCCTTGTCCACTTGCATCTTGTTATGATGCTAGACTGTATAAAATGGTATTTCTGATGTATGCATGATCACCCATAGTGGATAAGTTTCAAAGGGGGTTCCAGTCCAAGACATACTAGGAAGCCTGAAAACGTGATTCACATCTGAAAAATTATTGCTGAAAACTTTATGAAGAGCATTTGAACATTGCCTGACTTAGTGACAGGCAGCAGAGACATTCATGTTGGAAGGCACAATTTGTCAGTTGAAGAGCTAAAACCACCCAGTCCAATTTCCAACTACTGTTCCTTCTTCTTTGTTTCCAGGTTTTGCATTCTACTCACCAATAACTATCAATATATTTTATTGAATATTTGACCAACTTTCAACTGAAGTCAATGGTAGAATTCTTCAACTTCATCACTAGCATTTGTGGGGCATGAAGTTGAACACTAGTTGTAGTGATGAGATTTTCTTGAAGGCAGATAGCTATAATCTGACCACAGATAAATTGTCCTTCTGGATGGATTTAGCAAGAACTTTTCTCACAATGAATGCCATGCCATTCCTCTCCATTGTGTGACTCCTGACAGAGAAAGTCATGATTTGTAATTAAAGATGGCCAATGCCAGTCCATTTGACCTCACCAATACCCAGAATATCGATCTTAATTTGTTCCATTTCACTTTTAATCACTTACAAGTTTCTTAAATTCACACTTTAAGCACATTCCCAATTCATGGTAAATGGGAAAAAATTGAAGTTACCATTGATTTAATCTTGCTTAGGGCTACAATCAATGGTCATGGAATAATCAGTCGAGAGAAAGATATGACACATTTTATCAGGTAAATTTGCTGTATGAGACATCTTTAAAGTGTTGAAAATCAAGGATGGTACTAAATTGTGCCTGATCAAGCTATGGTGTTTGCCCCATATGCATGTGAAAGTTCGACATTGAATAGGAAGATCAAAGAAACATTCATTCATTTGCACTCTGGTGTTGACAAAGAATGGGCTGTCAAAAGAACAAACCTCTCTTGGAGGAAGTGTGGCCACTAGGCGCCTTAGAGGCAGTGATGATAGAGACTTCATCCCGCACATGCTTTTAGGAGAGGTCAGCCCCTAGAGGACATCGTGCTTGGTAAAGAGAAAAGACAGAAAAATCCTTGGAAAAAATAGGAAGGCCATTCACTGTGATGGGTTGTCACAATGGCTGCTGCAACAATGGTCTGAAACCTAACAACATTGAGGATGGGCAGGCTAGCCGTGTCTCCTTTGGCTGTGCATAGGGTTCTTATGAACCAGAACCAACTCAGCAGCAACAGCAGTGGTGTCTAATAGTATTGATTAATTGGGTTCTGCCATTGTGGTGTAGGTTTGATGTTTAAATTACACCATATGAATTTTGTTCTTGCTTACATATATTTTCTAATATGATCATCAAAAATGAAAAATGTATTTCTTTTTTATTTAGAATAAAACTTTAGTAAAGAAGTTGTTGGAATTACCTCTAAATTTATGACTTCGTTACCACACTCATTATTTCCAAACATCTTGGTCTGAATCAATAGCAATAATGATTCATTCTTTTGATTAAGAAGTGACTCTGTCTGCAGTGTTCAGATAATTATGGAACTGACCTATAATGAGAACATTTCACAACTCTCTGACTTAAATTTCTTATGCCCTCAGCAGCGTAATGACTTCCCCTAGATCTTTTCACAGTGTCTCTATGCTCCTGGGGTTTCTTTTCATGATCAGTCACTCTCAGGGATGGCTTCTTTTATCATCTGTTTTTAGACAAAGAAATGTTGTGCTTCTATACAATAAAAACTGTGTTTTGTCTAGATATTTTAGAATTCTGGCATATTTCCTAAAACATTTTTTAAAGAAAGACCTGTCCCACATATCTGTGTGTAAATTGCATATAAGTGCAGTAGTAAAAGATGATACAGGGTACTTTTTGTTATTCTGTTAAGTGCTCTGAAGGGAATTAAAGTGGTCTCTTTTATATAAAATATTAAGATTAGAAATGCAAGATGTTCTTATGATCCCACCCCTTAGGAATATGGCATTTAAAAGTAAGTAAGGAAAAATGATAACGTCTTGATGACACTCAGTATGAATCTTAAAATTCATAGCATTACCAATATACAAAGAGCACTTTGTAGTAAAAGCCATAAATCTGTTACTAAGTTTCCTGATTTTCCTTAAAACATTTCAAGGAGTAGAACATTATACCAGCATTGCAATTTGTCTTTAGAATTATAAATATACTTTTAAAAATGCACTGATATTAACATATTTATCATGTATTATGAAACTTGTATACTCTTTACTTTTGCTAAAAATGTAAATTCTTTCTTTATTGGCCTTTAAACTGCTAGCCAGATTTATTTTGTAGTTGTAAGCTTTACGTAGAAACTGTTTTTGAGGCTGTTTGCTTCAACATTTAAAAAGCAGTTTAATTTTCCTAGATAAACTGTTCTGAGTCTGTAGCCCTACAGACCCATAGATTCTATCCTAAGGAGTAAAACAATGTCAACTAACTAGATATCTTGGCTCTTCTCTTATGATTTGCCTTCTTATTAGCTATAGAAGCTACGTAAAGAATTAGAATTAACTGCAGATCAAATAAGACCCGTGCTTATTTCCCAAGTCTTTCCAAAGTAAAAGTGTGATAGCCTCACCCTAAAATAAATCTTGGAATTTTGGGGGAAAATTAGAATCTAAAACAAAACCCAACAAAATACCCATTAAATCATGTTCACCTCTGGTCTGTTTCTTAATTTCTGCTCTTAGATAAAAATTATATGACTATCACCCAGAGCAATAAATTATGGTGTAAACAGAGCACAGTGTCTTTGGACCTGAATTAACATCCAATGTCTTTTCACTATGTAGTATACTGGGAATCTAAATTTCTTCATCTAAATAAAGCCTGGATTTTGGACTTATCCTTATATTATTTCCATTTCATACGACTTAAAAATTCCACAACCCTAAGAAAAGTGCTTAGGTAAGAATCAATTAAAGTAAATAACTGATAAGGTCTGAAATCTCAATTTGTCAGATCCTAATAAAAGAGGGTATATTCATGATAATTTGATTTAAAAACTCCACATTTTTATATCAAAGGTGTAGCATGCAAACTGGCTTATATCAATGAAAGCATAATTATCGATTGCCTTTTATTCACAACACTAGATTTATTATTTAGGCTAACATATAAAAATATATACCATCTTAAAACTCTGTTTATTAGTTTTTACTTATCACTCTAATAGATGTAGTTAGTAGCCCATCAGGGGATCTCAAACATTTGCCTGTCACCAATCTCAATTTGAGACTCAGTTTCTTTGTCTATAATATTGAAAGTAAAATTTACAAACCATGTATTTCTGGGGAGAAATGCAATAATTGTTATTAAAATAGTATTTTATGCAAATATTTATAAAGACTACACTGACTTGAACAAGAGCGTATATTTATATATTATTGAAAGAAAATAATAAAAGATAATATTTATTGAGTTTGAAGACTAAAAAGTTATTTTTAGTGATCTATTTTAAAGATCTATAAAGATGTTTCATAAATTAAATCATATATAAAATAGAAGGCAGTGATGTACTACTATATTTTACTGTTAGGAACTGTGACTTCAGAGTTGCTTTAATCTGCACATTTGGTATTTGTATTAGGATGAAAACCTAAATATCCGTATTGAGAGACCTGATTTATCTATGTATATATATTCATCATTGCTTATAATTTATTTTTGTGACCTGCTGAACGCTTGGCATGCTATCTTCTATGTGAGGCTGATGCTTACATTTTTCAAACTTAAGAAGACGAAAAATGGTTCCCAGAATTTGGGCGAAATATGAGGGAATAGAATCATTATAGTTCTTCAGAAATTTAACAGTTTAAGAAGTTTTGTTTGAATTATAGAACAAAATACTCAGTGTGGCCATCTCACACATACATATTCATGATAGATGCACGTCTTCATGCTAAGAAGCTCTGACAACATTAAAGTGTTTCTAATTTTAATGGCTTTAAGGTAGTATCTGTTTTCATGCAATTTTGTAGCTGAAGTTAAGTCCCATTGAATATATATTTGCATGCAAGTTCACCTTCTTACACAGAAATGTTTGCAAAAGAGATGTCCAGGAATCCTCAGTATTTTATCCAATTACAGAAGTAATGTAGAAATTACGGTATTTCCATTCCTTATCAGTGAAATCTGAATATTAAATTCTGCCCAATTCCAATGTCTTTTGCTTCTCACTATACAAAGGTGACCTCAGGATTAATTATATAAGGTCAATGCAGATGAGAAGACAGTGAAAGCTCTCAGGGGGTTTAATTTAGAGGGAAAAGCTTAACAAGAACATAAAGAAAACTGTTTCTATAATTTATATAAGGAGGTATCAAAAGAAGATGAACTCTTTGGCAACTTCAGCTTTTCCACATGTATCACAATGCTGCCTATTGGTCCAGTTGTCTTTACGTTCAGTTACAATTCCTACTAAAGGCGCAGTTCTCAGTCTTCGTTTCCAAGTGCTGCACATTCTCCTTGTGTGTTCTTAATAAGTTTTGCTACAATTCTTATGCCCCATTCTTTTCAATATACTCCAGCTTCGCAGATTATCTTCTCAGCCTACAGCCTTCATTGCAAGTATGGTAAAAGGACATAAACTTGAAACACACCCTTCCTGATTTTAAACCACTCGATATTTCCTTATTCTGATCGAAGGATTGCCTCTTAGTCCGTGTATAGGTTCCACATGTGTGCCTTAGAGTATTATATTCTAGAATTACTATTCTTTTCAAACCTGTCCACAGTTTGTTATGATCTACATCGCTGAATGCTTCTTCATATTTGATAAACTGCAAGTAAATATCTGGGGTATTCTTTGCTTTGAGCCAAGATCCATTTGCCAGCATGAACGATATTCAATTTCTCACATCTTCTTAACCTGGTTTGGATTTCTAGCAGCACCTTGTAGTTGTATTACTGCAACTGTTCAAGATTCTTCAGAAGAATTTTACTTGCATGTGATATGATCCACTATTAACAATCATGGAAGCACACATCAAGAAATCAAACAGCAAATTACATTGGGTAAATACGCTGCATGAAACTTCTATAAAGTGTTGAAGAGCAAGGATATCCCTTTAACTACTAAGAAGTATCTGATCCAAGCCATGGTATTTTCAATTATCTCATGTACATGAAAAAATAAATTCAACATTTAAAAGGAGAACCAAGAAGAGTTAGTGTGTTTGGATTGTGGGACCAGGAAGAATCACAAAAATATCGTGAACTTCAAGAAGAATAACAAATCTGTCTTGGAAGATATACAGTGAAAATGCTCCTTAGCAACCAGGTGGGGAGAGATTGTTTCACGAACTTTGGAGAGGTTTTCAGGAAAGATCAGCCCTTAGAGATAGTCACCATATTTGGGAAAACAGAGAGGCAGTGAAAAAGAAGACACATGACCAGATGGATTGACTCAATGACTTCAAGACTTGGGAGGAGATTGCTGATGTCATCTGGACCATGGGTGAAAGTAGCACATATGTGTGCACCTAGAGGCAGTTGTTGAAAAGAACAAGGGTATAATCTGTGTTTGAAATCAGGAAAAGTGTGCATTAGTGTTTTTAACCTTTAACCATGCTAATTCAGTATAGATAATGAAAGAGTAGTCTGAGCAGATGAATTATAAGTAGGAGAATGTCACATAAGAATTTAAAGAAAACTCATTAACAACGTTGTTTGCCAAAAGTAAAGAGAACGTGAAGCACTTCTGATGCAGATCAATGTCAACAGACATTGGTATGCATTATGCTTCAACATAACGAAAAGAAAAACACTCACCACTGAACCAATAGGCACATTCTCCATAAAGTACTGAAGTTGTCATGATTTCATTTTACTTGGATTCACAATAAGCTTCCATGGAAGTAGTATTCAGGGAATTAAACAACTTATTGGGAAAATATGATGCAAAAGATTTCTTTAAAGCATTAAAAGGGAAAGATGTCACTTCGAAGACTAAAGTGTGGCCAAACTGAATCATGATATTTTCAATCACTCTTTATACCTATAAAAGGAGAACAATAAATAACACAGACCAAAGAAAAAAAATGCCTTTGAGTTGTGGGGTGGGCTAGAATACTAACAGGTATGGATGCCAGAACTCCCAAATCTCTATCTGTAGAAGCAGCCAGAGTGGACCTTAACAATGAGGATGGAAAGATTTCCTCTCACGTACTTTGGACAGTAACAGGAGGAATAAGTTCCTAGATGAGGACTTTATTCTTAGTAAAATAGTGGGTACACACACACACACACACACACACACACACACACACAAGAAAGGCATGCCAAAAGATAGATGGACACACTAGTTGTAACAAGGAGTTCAAACAGAAACTCTTGTGAGAACGCAACAGAACCAGGCAGTGTTCAGTGTTCTGTCCATCGGATCACTGTGAGTCAGAACAGACGACACAGCAACTAACGGCAACAACACTCCTTGTGAGGAGTCCCAGGCAGGAAGCAATGGTTTGAATGGCCAGCTACTAATCTAATGGTTAAAAGCTGGAGACTACCAGAATTACCTGGGAAGAAAGGCCTTTAATTCTGCTTCCCACAGATTACAGCCAAAAAGACTCCATGTAGGACAGTTCTACTCTGACACGCAGGGGTCGGTTTGGTCAGAATAAGCTCAAAATCAACCAGCTCTACCCTACTGAGAAAGGGTAACCCTTCCCAGAGTCACTCTGTAGGCTTAGGTTCCTGGGGTTGATATTCTTCCTCTCCCTTAACTTTACCTTCTGAATTCTACCCTCCAAATCAAAGGAGCTAGTTCTTCTTGGTGGCATAGCACTAGAAATGGTGACCTCACACATCACTCCTTTCTTCAAGAACTGATAGTGTTGTCTTCTACAGTCACAGGAAGTCACAGTGAATTACATTACAGCGTAGAACTGCCCTGCAGTGTTATCTCTACAGAAATAGATAATAAGTCATTTTCCCCCCACAGAGCTTTTGGTGGTTTGGAACTGCTAAAATACCTGCTAATAATTAAACTCCTATCTATTGAGTCACAAGTGTCACATTTTATTTAAAATATTTGCTAAATACCCAGTCCTTATAATGGAAAGCATGAAAGAAGAGAGAAGGGAACAGTGGAACTGGGGGAAATGTGAGGGAGAGGAAGAGAACTTTCAAATATATTTTCTTTCTGACTCTCAAAGAATGGCAAAAACTCACAAAGAAAGATAAATATTCCTACCTTCTCACCCAGGAGTCATTAATGATATTTAAAATCCCTCATATTTTCCACACTTACATCAAATTTCAATGAAGAAAATGAATGTGAGTTATTACTCTACAATGAACTAATCTTGGATGTATGGAGTTATTTTTCCTTTTTCCTTTTCCTTAATAAATCACATTCTTTTTACTTTTTCTAGCTAGGTATTATTTATAATATTTTAATAACATTTTAATTTTAAGAAAATAATATGACTACATCTCAATTATTTTTCAATAATAAATTTTGTTGGGAAAGCAAAACTCGGGAAGAATGGATGAACACACTGACAGGTGCCTTTAAGAAACAAGGAAGAAGGAAACCAGGCAGAGAGACTGAGAAGCAGGTGAAAAAAGGAAAGGCCTAAGTAATTCACACAAATAAACAGTTTTGGTCCTCATTTATCACAAGTTAGACAAAATGTTTTATTTAAAAGATAGGACTTTGTTTTAGATTCATTTTTGGCTAATATTGATGTGTATTACACAAATACACAAACATACAATTTTTCTATATAAGCTTATGATTATTAGCTTAGCGTAGAGAGATCCAATATACAAATGCACACCAATCTCTCTATAGAGTCTCATTTAGCTAGTGTGTGTCATTGTTCTTGTTGTTAAGTGCCACTGTCAACTCTGACTATAGCACATTGCATAACAACAGAACTGCCCCATAGAGTCTCCTTGGCTCCAATATTTGGTGTGTATATTAGGTGAAGGTTTATGGAGAAAACCAATTTCCCATTTAAAAATTTCAACCAATTGTGTCTCGTGTCATTGACTGAAATCTCTACAATGTAAAAGAACATATCTCTCTTCTTTCAAAACAGTTGGTAGTTGACAGGTGGGTCCCATCTCATTCTTATTGTCTCAGGGTCATAGATGCATAAATTGACATAGTGTGTTAGTCCATTAAACTCTTTTCTTTAATTTTCTTTATTGTTCTTTTCTCTAGATGGGGAGAGACCAAACATCTCATCTAAGATAGCCATCATGGATTTTTGAAGAGCCCAGTTGCTGTTCATCAAGGTAGGGCCTCCGATCTCAGGACTCATTCTTAGGTTGTAATGTTCACATTTATAGAGAACCAGGTCTTTTCTCTTCTGTACCTGCTGTTGGGTTCAAACTGCCAACCTTTAAGTTTGTCATTTGGTGTTTAACTCTTATGCTAACAGGGATTTTTAGGAGCAAAAAATTGGAATGAAGAAAGATGTGTATATCTTTCAATTTTGTTTTGTACTGCTATTTTAAAGAAAGTTGACATTAGTTTACATTAACTTAAATAGACATTGTCTTACTCATGGTTGTTGCTTGTTTTTATTAGTCTTAGTCAAACCTTGTCTGAGGAAATGGAAGAACAAACTACCCACATGTTAAAACTAAGAGCTGCTTTATTCCTAAATATGTACATCATGCTTATAATTGTGATAGAAATTCAAGAGGGTCTCTAGGAATCCAGTGTGCATACTGCGTGTTTCTCTCTAATACACATAGCTGAAAATGATAAGCTCGCATGTCGAAAGAACGGGCACTGGAAGCCTTATTCCTAAGTGAATACCGTGACTCCAGAGCCATTTCTAACTCATATCTTTGGATTCAGCACAGTCATATGGGAACAAAAGAGACAACATTCACCTGTTTTCTATCTAAACAGTTGAACTTTAATAGGGACATCATTTTTTCTAGTGAAAAATTATAAAATCTGAAAAATTCCTCAAAACTTAGCACATGGGAAACTCCACTGCATTCATCATGGGTTCTAGAATATCTTAGGAACTATTTCAAGTTCACTAGTCTTAACACACTTTTATAGTATGGGCTAACAATGAGCAAGCACACACACACACACACACACACACACACATTCACATGTTTTTCCTAGTGGTGCATTGCTAGACAAATTGTGGCATTTCTACCTTTTGTTCTTTATTTAGTCTCCATATGACTCTGGTTGCTCATTATGAAAAATGAAAGCGTTATGGAAAACTTGCTATGAGGTATGCAGATGGATCAATTATAACCACTTAATTGGTTTTGTCATCATCTTGGGTGGTCAAGAAATTGTGGTATGGGGAAATGCCCTAACAAAATAATTTCTATTAAAAATACGTGTATTGAATTTATGTTCCTCTTCATTAGTATTGCTGGCTTAATTTTATTTTCAGATCAATGTAAAATTTTAAAAATCAATATGATATTTGCTTCTCAGTGGATACAAGTACCTGGCTAAAATGCTTTAAGGTAAATTTGTTATTCTTTTTTATAATTAAATATTTTATTGGTGGCTCTTACATCACTTATCACCATCCATGCATTCATCCATTGTGTCAAGCACATTTGCACATATGCTGCCATCATAAGTTTGTTATTCTTAGAATAAAGAAACACTAAACATGCTTCCCAAATGTATTACAACATGCTAATTGTGAGTAAATCTTTCTAATTGTAAAGTGTTTGTATCCTTGGCTCTACATAGAACAATTTCATAACTTAAGGCCCTAAAAGAGACGTGATCTCTATTCCAGGAATGAATAGTGCTAATGAGTGTAAAAGTGGAATATTTAAGTTTAATTGTTTGTATTAGAGAAGCCATTAAAAGAGCAGAATTTATTACTATTAATATTATGTTAGATTGGATGTTTAACTTTTTATAGTTTAACCTACACAAACTTTTTTGAGTTCATAGAAAGTCCTTCCTGCTACTCTACTAGTCATAAGCAGAGAAAAAATCCAAATATGACCCCCAATTTAATAATAATAATTATGAGAAGCAATCAATAAGTGATAATTGTGTGAAATAACTTAATCTTTAATGTGAATCTTACATTTTAAACCGCTTTTTTTTGTTCCTTCCCAAGAGAAAAACAAAGCACAAGAAGTTACTGGGAAGATAAAACTCAGTTTTGTGTCTTTGCAACTTCCATTCTTTTTGTTGGTGCCAAGGCTCTCAGGTCAAGGAAGACTTACTAAAATCAGAGGGCTGGCCAAGGTAGAGGGCAGCAGTAGAACTGGAAAAAGTCCTCCTTGTGAGTTTTCTGGATGCAGTTTCTAAATACTGCATTCAACGCAATGGTGAAAAGATTGCAACAACAACAAAGAATCTAAGATTTTCTTTCAGAGTGGTTTTCATTTGTTTTTCAGCTTGTTTGTCTTCAGTGGGATGCTAATTGATGGTGACAAAAACAAAAAGTGTCAATCCTATCTTTGCATCTACACTGGAAAACCAGATGTAAATTTAAGCGAAAGTCCTTACTTGTTTTTTTGGTGGGTCTTGTCTTTGTGAAGCTACACAGTTTTCAGTAAACAGTCTGGCAATGGGGAAAATCAACTGCCATCTGCTTACTTTGAATTAGATTCTGATTTGACCCAGATAAATCCAAACAAGCTAAACAATAGTGAAAGTCAACAAAATAAAATAAAAACCATATACCATTAATTTAACAATTTAATGCTTTAAGATTTAAAAACAATTCTTTCAAAAATTAATGTTCAGAGAACCCATGTGGCTGTAGACTTATTTATATAATAGAATTTTTGAACACTTCTTGAGAGTATCGGTTTAAAAGTAAAAACAAAATAAATGAAACTTCCTCTGATAAAATAGGAAAGAATATTAGTAAGAAATAGAATCTGTCAAAATATAGTCATTTTTCATTAATTTATTCAATAAATATTTATTGACTGCCTACACTAAAATTGGGGATTTGGTGATGAAAAAATGAGAATTTTTTTTAACCTTTGAAGACTTTGGGGTTGTTATTGTAATGCTGACAAGTCAATTCTGTCTCAAAGCAACCTTCTCAGATGAAGTAGGACTGCCCCCAGGGCTTCCTGGCCTTTAATCTTCAGGAGAGAGAAGCCTCACCTCTCTGGCCTACAGAATTGCTGGTGGCTTTGAACAGACTAGAGTGGACCTTCTGGAATAGGTAGAAAACAAGTAAGGTAAATCTTTCTATTTATTGTCTATACATCTAACACCTATCCATTTATAAAACTAGATAAGTAGTGGCATAAGGAAAACATAAAAAAAACAAGGCACAAATGGAAGAATTCTTTATAATTTAAAAGAACATGGCTTTGGAATAGCTTATAATAAAGTCGCCTTTAGCTAAGGTGGAATATGGCCTTTAAAGTCCACATCCATGTCATGCTGCAAACACGCCATGAAGACGAGAGAAAGACATCTTGATATGATGAGAGCACCAGACAAAGACAATCTTCAGGGTAATTCCAAACGGAAATTGAGGAAAGCATAATAAAATGTAAATATTGCATATGGTTACATAAACTAAAAATTGTGTATTCAATTACTGATAAAACAGTATTTAAGAGCCATTATAAAGTAAAAAATACATATGGCACTTTAACATAGGACAAATATGTTGCCAAAATATGATCATGATAAGTAATATAAATATGTAAAATTATTTAAGTACATATACATGATTGTACACATGGACTTTTCCAGGCAGAATACACAGAAATCAAATTGGTTACATTTGTAGGAAGATATGATGGAGAAGCTTAATTAACAACAGCAAAATCAAGGGCAAGAGCTGACTGTGGAACAGACCATCAAAAGTGTCATGTGAGTTCAGGTAGAAACTAAAGAAAATTAAAACAAGATCACAAAAGAAAAAATATAGCCTTGAGTATATTCCTACTGAACTTTTAGAAGATTTTAAGGAAAGGTTTGCTGCATTAAACAGTAGCATAGGCCTGATGAGCTGTGGAATGACATAAAGAACATACATGAAGAGAGAAAGAGGTGCTTGAAAAGACAGGAAAGAAAGAAAAGATCAAACTGGATGCCTAAGAGACATTGAAACTTGCTTTTTTAAAAAAAATCGTTTTATTGGGGCCTCATACAACTCTTATCACAATCCATCTGTCCATCCATTGTATCAAGCACATTTGTACATTTGCTGTCATCATCATTCTCAAAACATTTTCTTTCTACTTGAACCCTTGATTTCAGCTCCTCATTTCCCCCCTCCCTCTCTGCTCACCCCTCTCTCATGAACCCTTGAAAATTTATAAATTATTATGATTTTGTCATATCTTACACTGTCCAATGTCTCCCTTCCCCCACTTTTCTGTTGTCCATCCCTGAAGGATGTGGTTATATTTAGATCCTTGTAGTCAGTTCCCCCTTTCTCCCTCACCTTCCCTCCATGTTCCAGGTATCGCCACTCTCACTACTGGTCCTGAAGGGATCACCTGCCCTGGATTCCCTGTGTTTTCAGTTCCTATCCGTACCAGTGCACATCCTCTAATCTAACCAGATTTGTAAGGTAGAATTGGGATGATGATAGTGGAGGGAGGAAGCATTTAAGAACTAGAGAAAAATTTTATGTTTCATCAGTGTTTCCCTGCACCCTGACTGGCTCGTCACCTCCCTGTGAGCCTTCTGTAAGGGCATGTCCCATTGCCTACAGATGGGCTTTGGGTCTCTACTCTGCACTCTCCCTCATTTACAATTGTATTAAATTTTTTTTCCCTTTGATGACTGATACCTGATCCCTTTGACACCTCGTGGTCACACAGGCTGGTATGCTTCTTCCATGTGAGCTGTGTTGCTTTTGAGCTACATGGCCACTGTCTATCTTCAAACCTTTAAGACCAAAGGTGCTTTTATTTTGATAGCCGGGCACCATCAGCTTTCTTCACCACATTTACTTATGCACAGATTTGTCTTCAGTGATCAAATCAGGCAGATGGGCACCTGATAGGATTTTTTGTTCTTTGATGCCTGACACCTGGTCCCTTCTACACCTCGTGGTCACACAGGCTGATGTGTTTCTTCCATGTGGGCTTTGTTGCTTCTGAGATAGATGGCCTCTTGTTTACCTGCAAGTCTTTAAGACCCCAGAGACTATATGTTTTGATAACTGGGTATCATCAGCTTTCTTCACCACGTTTACTTATGCACATTTTTGTTTTCAGCAATCGTGCCAGGAAGGTGTGCATCATGGAATGCCGATTTGATAGAACAAGTGTTTTTGCATTAAGTAAGTACTTGAGTGGAGGTCCAATGTTCATTTGCTGCTTTAATACTACACCTATAAATATATGCACATAGATCTATTTCCCCACCATCCTATATAAATATATTTACACATGTGCATGCCTGTACTTAGAACTCTATAAATGCCCTTTGACTCCTAGTTCTTTTCTCTAGTTCCTTTTACTTTCCTCTTGTCCGAGTTTCATGCTCAGCCTTCATTTGGGTTTCAGTGATTTCTCTCGGTTACATTGCCCTTGCTGAATCCCTACCAGGTTTCTCACATTCTCCTTTCCACTAGTTTTGGGTCACTTGTTGCTCCCTTGTCCCTGGGTTGGTCAACACTACCTCCTTTCCCCTGCCTACCCTTCTCCCATGTCCCCCCAGAACCATCGGTTCCATTGTTTTCTTCTCCAGACTGTTCATTCAGCCCATCTTATCTAGATAGATCTGCAGAGATAATAATATGCACCAAAAAACAAGGCATAAGAGGACAAAGTGACAAAAGAGAACACAATGATGACAACAAAGCAAGTCAATGACCCAGAAAAGAATAAATAAATAAAAAAACAGACATAGAAAAAAATTAGAAGTTTAAAAAAGAAAGGAAAACCTGTCAATAGATCAAGATCTGATTTTTGACCTCTAGGCATGTCCTCCAGTTAAGTCCGATGGGGTGCCATGCTCTGGCCCCAAAGTCTATCCCTTGCACTTTCTCAGGAGGTCTCTGCTCTGCTACCCCAATTGCTTTGCCACACACCCTCAGTGTCTCTGGGTCAGTCCAGGCCAATCCCTGCCCTGAGTCTCCAGTGTTGTCCCCAGGAGGGTCATGGGTCAGCGAGGGACGTTGTGTCTCATAGTGGGATCAGCCGTATGGTCCACTCTGTGCATTGATTGCTCTGAGCAGGGATATAGTTCTCCAGGTCTAGTGGGTAAGGATGTGCTCCACTCTCTGTTCCTCCCCATTCATTTGCTCCTCTGTAATCTGATAAGACATGTCCCTCTGCCTTAACTGCAGCTACAGTGCCATCCTCTAAAGTAAATTCTTCTCAGGGGGAAGATCAGTTGTCCATGTAGCTGGCATTGGGGCCAAGCCCTCAGGCCCCTCCACTGGCTCCCCTCTCCATGCCGGCTGGCTGTATTTGCATCCTGGAACACCAGATTCAAATCTGGTCCCTCTTTCCCTCCCAATTTTCGGGTCTGCCAGCAGGAATTTCTGATGAGTCAGTCTTAACTAGTCGCCATTTTCCTCGAGTCCGAAACTTGCTTTTCGTAATAGAGCAATGCTCTTACAGCTTTTATAACAATTTATACAACATGGAATTATTTCAAGAAGATTTTTAACTAGGAAACGAAATAATACCTTTAAACATCAAAGTTCAAGTAAACATTGTTTCTCCCACGTGAAAGCAGTTCAAGATTAACTGCCAGGGTGTCCAGGGATGCTAAAAGTTTGACTGCAAAGTTCTATAACTGTAAAGGAAGTGGCTTCCAGGGAGCATTCGAAGATAATAAATGAGGTTTAGAGACCACTGGGGATAAGGAATGGACAATAAATTGCTCCTGCATCTTGAAAAAAAAATAATAGAGCAACTAAGGCAAATGGAAGAAATGATGAAGACAATGAGTTCAGCGAATGGTGTCTCAAGACAAAGTAAAATATTATAGCAAATGTGCAAAATCAAAGAGAAGAGCACGCTATGTGTATATTATCCTGAAAGTATTCAAGAAAATAATTGAAGCCTCAAGTTGCAAGATTCAAAGAATCTATGGGCAAAATATTGAATCATGCAGGAAGTGTGAAAGAAGATGTAAATAATATACAGAGTCGTTGTAACAAAAATAACTGACCCACAATGACCCTTACAAGAGGTAGCATATGAGCAAGAACCAGTGGCACTTAAGGACGAAGTCCAAGCTGCACTGAAGGCTTTAGGCATAATCAAGGCTCCAGGAATTGACAGAATATCAATTGAAATGTTTAAACAAACTGATAAAGCACCGCACCGGAAGCACTCACCTATCTATGCTAAGCAATTTGGAAGACCGTTACCTGGACAACTGACAGGAAGAAACCCACATTCCATTGCAATGAAAGGTGGCCCAACATAATGAACACCTTATAGAACAGTATGTCTACTATTACATGCAAATAAAATGTAGCCAAAAATTAGTTGACAATAGTTCCACCAGAAAATTGACAGGGAAGAGGACATGTAATAAGGGATATCATTGTTGATGTCAAATGGATCTTGCTCAAAGCAGAAGATACCAGACAAAAATATGCATATGCTGTCTATGTTTTATTGACTATGTAAAGCATTCGGCTATGTGAACCATTGCAGGGCAGGGATAGCCTTGAGAAGAATGGGAATTCCTGAATACTTATATAATTGTGCTCATACAGAAACTGCATGGATCAAGAGCCAGTTGTGCAAGCAGAACAAGGGAATAAAGCTTGCTATAAAATCAGGAAAGCTGTGTGTCCGGGCGGTATACTCTCACCACATTTTTTAATCTGTATGCTGATGTAATGATCAGAGAAGCTGGATTATATGCAGAAGGATGTTTTACGGAGATAGGAAGAAAGTTTATTAACAACCTATTGCATGCAGAGGACACACCCTTGTTTGGTGAAACTGAGGAAGACATGAAGTACTTGTTGATGAACATTAAGGATGGCAGCATCAATTGAGATTACAATTCAATTGTAACCTTCATAACTGGACTAATAGGAAACCTTTTGATAAATAAAGAAAGGATTAAAGTTGTCAAGGATTAAATTTTGCTTTTATCTGTAATCAATGCCAATGAAAGCATCAGTCAAGAGATCAAATGATGCATTGTATTGAATAAATCCGCTGCACAAAATCTCTTAAAGTGTTGAAAGAAAGGGCGTTGCTTCAAAAAATAAGGTGCACCTGACTCAAGTCGTGGTATTTTTAACTGCTTCACATGCATGTGAAAGTTGGACATTGGATAAGGAGCACAGAAGAAAAACCAATACATTTGAATGATGGTTCTTTCAAAGACTAAGAAAGCATTATGGACTGTCAATAGAGTAACCAGATCTATTTTAGAAGACATACAGCCAGACTATTCCTTAGAAGTAATGGTGGTGAGACATCATCTCACATACTTTGGACATGTTATCCGAAGAAACCAGTCCCTAAAAAAGGACATCATGCTTGGGGAGGTGAAGGCCCAGCACAAAGGAAGAAGGCCCTCAACATGATGGATTGAAACAGTGGCTGCAAGAATTTGCTCAATCATTCTTGTGAGAACATTTGTGAGGACAGAGTGTGACATGGTAATGTTATCCGTTGTACATAGAGCCATTCATTATGAGCCAGAATCAATTTGACAACAGCCAGCACACCCACCTATTATGAAGCTCTGTAAAATACAGCACTATTTTCAAGGCGAGGGAAGGTCTGCTATTTTACATCTTCAAAAATGTGATTAGTTACATTAAGGTAAATGTTTGTGGTACATTATTTTCAATAGTTAGTTTTTTGGTGCCAACATAGCACCTGTCAAAAGATAGGGGTGGAGTTTAGCCTGTCAATCAGGTCACAGCTTGATGACCTCCTGTGGAGGTGCAACTGAGATAAATGGCTCTCACAGGCCAGTCTCTCTCTCTCTCTCTCTCTCTCTCTCTCTCTCTCTCTCTCTCTCTCTCTCTCTCTCTCTCACATCACCTTCCTGTTGAAGAGCAGCACAATATCTGCACAGTGGCCATCACCATTGGATCCAGACAATCCTTTGCCCACCAGCCTGTGATCTTCCTGCATTCTGCATCACTGCATGTGGCTGCCTGAGTCTGAAGAGGTCCTTATGGACTAGTATCGAATTTACAGTTTAGAATCAGACTTGAATTGGACTAGGCTGGGCTTTTTAATTGATGCACAATTACTTCTTGATATAAATCTCTGTTTTATATGTTAGTGAGTGGCTCAGACTGTGTCTATCTAGTCAGCCCAGCCTAACACAAGTGCCAGAACTGTATAAGAAGGAAACTTTGTGAGGCAATGATTAAAAGTCTGGCTGATAATCAAAGAAAGGAGATTAGAAACCACCCAGAGGCTCCAGAGTAGTAAGACCTGGCAATGTGCTAGCCTAAAGATTATAGGCTGAGAAACCCAGTAGGGCACTTCAGGGGATCACTAGGAGTCCTAAATTAACTGGATGTGCCATACACCAAGAAGATTGCATGAGGTAAAACATGTTAAAATGCCACACCATTAAACCTAATGTCCCATACCACAGCCCATATAGTGTGATCCTTAATCCAGAGCTGTAGACAACAAGTACAATAGCATGGATGGACTACCATTAAAGAGATATAAATAGAAGTAAAAATCAGAGAATACAATATGGAATAAAGTGAATGTATCTACAGGACATCCATTGAGTGCAATAAGCCCAACAAAAAGGAAAACTCTATGAGCTCATAAAAAGACAAAACAGATAGGTTTACATACAGAAAGCAATGGGAAACACCTTCTTGATGAGACACTTGTTAATTTGACTGATGAGTATGGTAATATTGAAGAAGAGTGAAGGTCGCCAACTTGACCCAGTAAATGATGAAACTAAGTTACAGAAGATAAGGGATGCTTTTGGTAAAAAGCCACAACATATACAATTTTGAAACAACAGAAATGTGAATTAAAATATATGACATTCATTTTATACGTCATTGTCTATAATTATATGTACAGAATTTTTTTGCCTCTAAGTGATATGAGGTCACAGCCCGAGCCCTAGCAGCCTCATGCAGAAGAGGACCACACAGCCTGCTCCTGTGTCGTCCCCAGAGCCATTGCCATGTTTGAATGCATTGTTGTAGCCACAATGTACATTAATTCCCTTGAGGATTTTCCTCTGACCCACTTATCTTCAATTTTATTAGTCCTGATGGACGTTTCCAGGAGCTGGCTCCTCTTAATAACTAGAGTGAAGTGTTGAACAAAGTATTCCCATTCTTACTTCTGAAAAGCATTCTGGCTGTGCTTTTCCCGAGACATGTGTGTTTATTCTTCTGGCAGGCTATGTCCTCTCAAGATTTCCCATCAGCCTTACAATTCAAATGCAACAAATCTTATGTGATAAATTTTCTCAATTTCTCATCCAACTTTATCATGCACATGATGACAATAAAAATATCATAGCTTGAATTACACCCACCAAAGTCCTAAAAGTGAAATTTATTTTGAAATTAGTGAATCACTGATACTTGAAACTGATCTTGGACAGCATAGTTTCACGGTGCAATATATCATTTGATTTCTTGGCTGCTGATTCCAAAAATGTTGATGGTGGATTCAAACAAAATGAAATTCTCGTCCAATTCAATCTTTTATCAGTTTACCATAGTGGTGTCCGTTGATCCAGTTGTGAAGATTTTAGCTTTAGTTTTTCTGTTTTTACATTAAGTTGCAATACATACTGAACACGTGGTTGTAGTTCACCAGTAGTGCTTAAAGCCTCCACATCTTCAGCAAGTTGGTGTCATCTGCACAACACAAGTTGTAAATGAGACGTCCCCAAATCCTGATACTGCATTCTTCTTCATTGTATATTCTGCAATCTCAAATCATATCTTCAGCGTACAGACAGAATACATTGGTGAATGAGGACACCTCTCTCATACATCCTTCCTGATTTAAAACCATGCAGTATTCTCTTCATAGATTTGACAATTGCCTCTCGGATATTGTACAAGTTCCACATAAACTCAATTGAGTCTTCTGGAATTCCTGTTATCTACATTGTTAGCCATTGTTTGTTATGATTCACATAGCTGGATGGATTTTCATAGCCACTAAAACCTAAATCGGCATCTTTCTAGTACTCGTTGCTCTTCGATTTTTAGCCAAGATGCATCAGACACCAGCAATGATTTCACTCTTTCCATATTCTCTTCTGAATTGGGCTTGGATTCCTGTAAACTCACTGCATGTACTTCTGAAACAATTTTTGAATTGTTATCAGCAAATTTTTACTTGCATGTGATATTAATGACATCATTTGATTATTTCTGCCTTCTGATAAGTCATCTTTCTTTTTTTCAAGGGGCAAAAATAGGGACTGTTCCCTATTTTGTTGGCTCGGTAGCCGTCTCCCAAATTCATTGGCTTAACTCCTAGTGAATGCATCCAGTGCTGCATCATTAGGTTGAAACACTGCAATTGGTACTCAATCAATCCCTAAACAATGCCTTAAGTACAGCTTACACCATCAGCACTTGATCATATGCTACCTCTTGATAATAAAATGCTAACCAGTTCTTCTTGTTACAATACATTTGTATATTCTTTCCATTGTGTGTAGCTTATGTGTTAAATTTCACTGAATCAGACATAAATTTAATTGTAAAACCAAATAAAATTATGTTTATATTATAAATCAGTTTTACATGTAAAAGTGTGACTTTAATTCTTTTCAGTATTAAGAGCACTTGCCACTTGATAAATTTATATGCACAAAGGTAAACAACCCTTTCACTCTCTTTTTTAATACCAAAATTGGCAAGTGTTGCTCACGGTTGCCATAAAAAATCATGTCCATAGCACATACCATGTGTCTGTTGTATCTTTCTCATGTAAAACTTTGACATGCACTGTGTGATAGTTATATAATCTATTGTTGATTTGAGAGGATCGAAAATGAAGGGCTCATGAGGGAGGGGTAGTGGGGAGGGAGGGGGAAAAGAGGACTTGGTGCAAAGGGCTTAAGTGGAGAGCAAATGCTTTGGAAATGATGAGGAGAAAGAATGTACAGATGTGCTTTATACAATTGATGTATGTATATGTATGGATTGTGATAAGATTTGTATGAGTCCCTAATAGAATGTTTAAAAAAATGGAAAAATCTAAAAATAAATAAATAAAAATAAAATGAAGGGGTGGAGTTTAGACTGAAATCAGATTGCAACTTGATGACCTCATTTGGAGGCGCTAAGGAGATAAATCGCTTAAGACTCTCTTCTGACAAGACACAAGGGGCTATGCTGATGGTCGCCAGAACTCTGGACCCGGAGGAGCCTAATGGAGACCCTTGCCAGTGCTGATGCTTCCACCCTCACTGGCTCCACAAGACTATCCACCCACTGGCCTGGCATCTTCCTGAATTTGGCATCCTTGCATGGTTCCCATGAGCATGAAGAGGATTTTTTAGATTAGTATTGGACATGTGGGCTAATATCAGACCTATGGACTTGATCTGAACTAGGATGTTTTCTCAATATTTAATTGCTCTTGTATATAAAACTCTTTCTGATACATTTATGAATTTGTTTCTCTAGTCAACCCAGACTAACACACACGGCATTAGACAATGGAGTGATAAATTTACTTTTCTCTAGATAATTTTTTCTTATAATTCTCATAATACTTATTAAAATAATATGTATATTCTCAGCTTCTACTTCTTTGTCTCCATTGATTTCCATTTGTTCCCATTGTAATTAAGAGGCTCTCACATATTGTCACCTGTAGCTCACCATTGCCATATGCCTGGGCTCTAGCATTCTAACTCATTAGCTGCTTACAAAATGCAGGGACTCATCTTTCCACAGCTCCAATAACTGGTAAAGAAAATACGACATTCACTGCCATGAGTCATGTCTGACTCCTAGCAACCCTACAGGACAGAGTAGGACTGCACTTGTGGGCCCCCAGACTGTGACTGTATACGTGCCTCATCTTTCTCCCGAGGAGCAGCTGGTGGTATTGAACTACTTACACTGAGATCAGTAGCCCAAAGAGTAACCACTCTACCACCAGGATGGGTTCCCATATTACTTTTAAGAAACACAAAGTGCTTAACTCCTTTCCTCAAATACCATAGGAATACTTGGAAACTTCTAACGAATTCTTCATGGAAATCACTTTTATGACAGAACATTACTGAAAAATGTCAGAAATTTTGTATACAACACATCCCTTATAATGTTCATCTGGAAATTACTGATAGGGGTTAGCAAGAGATTGATTCGTTTCTTTTTTCCATGGTTGTATGAAAGAAACATGTACATTTACAGAATCATGCACCACTTGCTGTTCATTTTCATATAGTGGTAGCATAAGCATCGCTCTGGTGCTGAAAGCTATGTCACTAGTGTTTTAAAAGCCAGCAGAGTCACCCAGCATGAATAGGTTTCACCAGAGCCTCCATACTGAGAACAGAATACAAAGAAGGAATACACAGTCATCGTCAACGGTATTAGCCCCAGACAACCTCTTGAACAGAACTGAAGCATTGTCAGATAAGGAAGACATCATGAAGAGGAGCAGACAGAGGCAGAAGATGGACCCTCAGGTCAGAAGGCGATCAAATAGGAGATGGAGGAGCACACCGTGATGATGGGAAGGAAGCAAAGTGTCTAGGAGCGAAGGTCTTCAGACCCTTCATTCACTTATTGAAGCATGACTCAAGGTGAGAACAAACAGCTGCAAACATCAATTAATAATCAGAACTTTAAATGTATGGAATATAAAACTAGGAAAATTGGAAGTTGTTAAAAATTGAAAAGGATGGTTTTAAAAATTGTCATTAGTGAGCTAAAATGGACTGGTATTGGCCATTTTGAATCATAAAATCATATAGTTCTCTATGCTAGGAGTGACATAATTAAGAAGTATAGTTTAGCATTCATCATCAAAAAAGGACATTTCAAGATCTATCTTGAAGTACAATGCTGTCTGTGATTAGATGATATCTATGTACATTCTAGGAAAGCAAGTCAATGCAACAATAATTCAAATCTATACATCAACCATCAAAGCTACCAAAGTTATGAACATATTGAAGCATTCTACCAACATCTTCATTCAGAAATTGATCAAACTTGCTATCAAGATACATAGATAATTATTGGTGATTATAATGCTAAAATGGGGAACAAAGAGAAACAAATAGTCGTTGGGAAAGAAATATGTTCTTGGTGATAGAAATTAAGCCAGAAATCCTATGCTAAGATTCTATAAGAAGAGTGATTGTACTATAGCAAGTGCCTTTTTTCAAGAACACGAACAGCAACTAAACACATGGATTTCTCCAGACAGTATACACAAAATTCAAATTGATTACATTTGTGGGAAGACACATAAAGCTTAATCCCAGCAGCTAACAACAGGCCAACAGCTGACTATCAGCTGCTCATATGTAAATTCAGTTTGAAGCAGAATAAAATTTTAACAAGTCCACAAGGGCAAACATGATCTTGAGTTTATCCCACTTAGATTACCAGAAAATCTCAAGAACAGATTTGATGTATTCAACACTAAAGACAGAAGACCTGATGAGCTGTGGGATGACATGAAGAGCGTGGTACATGAAGAAACCACCATATCATTTAAAAGGCAGAAAAAAAATCAGCATGGATGTCAGAAGAGACTTTGAAACATGCACTTCATGAGACAGACTAAGGCAAATGAAGAAATGATGAAGTCAAAGTCCTGAACATAAAATTCCAAAGGGCAGCTACAGAATATGAAATAACATATTATAATGAAATGTGAAAACACCTGGAGTTAGAAAGCCAAAAGGACGATCACTCTCAGTAGGTCTGAAACAGAGTGAACTTAAGAACAAGTTCAAGTCTCCAGGAATTGATGGAATACCCATTCAAATGTTTCCACAGGCTGACGAAGTGCTGGAGCACTTACAGATCTATGCCAGGGAATTTGGAAGACAGCTACTTGGTCAACCACCTGGAAGAGAACCATAGCTGTGCCCATTTCAAAGAAAGATGAGCAAACGGAATGCTCAAATTATAGGACGCTTTCATCAATACTACATGCAAGTAAAATTTTGCTGAATATCATCCAACACCACTGGGTGTACATTGCCTGCAGTACATGGGCAGGGACCTGTCAGAGGTCCAGGTCAGATTTAAAAGAGGGCATGAAACACGGGATACCATTGCTGGTATCAGATGTTGACAGAAAGTTCCTTACTTGTTTTTTATCAGTTATGCCAAAGCATCCTATTGCGTGAGCCATAACGAATTAGAGATAGCTTCAGAATTATGGGAATCCCAGAACACTATATTGTGCTCATGTGACACCTGGACATGCCAAATTGTAGTTGTGCGAACAAAACAAGGCTATACTGCATGGTTTAAAACCAGGACAGTGTGTAGCATTTTTATTCTTTTACTATGCTTATTCAATAAGAAAATGATGAGATAAACTGGATTCTGAAGATGAATCTGGCATCAGCATTAGAGAAAAGCTTGCAAAAGATAGATGTCAAAATCTCCCTTAATGAAACTGAGGAGACCTTGAAGCATTTGCTGTTGAAGATTAAGGATTTCAGCCCTCAATGCAGAATGCATTTTAGTGTAAAGAGAGCCATTTAAAGAAAACCAAAATCCTCACAACTGGATCAATAGGTAATATCATGATAAAGGGAGAAAATTTTGAAGTTGTCAAAGATTTCCCCTTTTTAGTATCCACAAGCAATGCTCATGGTAGCAGCTGTCAAGAGGTCAAAGGATATATTGCGTCAGATAAATCTGCTGCACAAGACCTTTTAGAAGTATCGAAAAGCAAGGATTTTGCTCTGAGGAATAATGAGGCTCTGACCCAAGCCATGTTGTTTTCAATTGCCACATAATGTGAAAATTGGACATTAAATTTAAAAAAAAACAAAGAAATTGATGCATTTAAATTATGGCGCTGGTGAAGAATATTGGAAGTATCAGAGACTGCCAAAAGAACCAATAAATCTTTCTCAAAAAAAAGTAGAGCCACAATATTCTTGTGAAGCAAATGTGGTAACACTTGGTCTTATATACTTTGGACATGTTGTCAGGAGCGACCAGTCCCTGGAGAAAGACATCATGCTTGGTGAAGTGGTGGGGCAGTAAAATCGAGGAAAACCTTCATCAAGGTAGATTGACACAGCAGCTACAAGAATAGGCTGGAACCGAAGGGCCATTGGGAGGATGGCACAGGACTGGGCAGTGCGCTTTCCTGCTGAACATAGGGTGGTGATGGGTCAGAATCTATTGGACAGTACCTAACACCAACAACATATAATCACAAATTGGCTGGGTACTTTTGCTAAACTACTCAGCGTCACTTAGCTTATTTCTTTAGTTAAGAAACCCAGAATTGCTGAAATTGGCTGAAAGCCATCTCCTATGTAACCTGCTCTTTCCTGTTTTGAGTTCTCAAAACAAATCTAATAAAAATGTGCCATTATAATCTCTGTACCCCATATTAAAAAAAGTTTCCAAAAGTTGAAAACACTTTCCATATGTCACACAAATAGTAGTAAGTGGCAAAACCACTTTCAGACCTTGTTGATTTGCCTTGTTGTGTGAAGACAATCTCTCACATCACAATTCTGTCATATTATGAAAATATTTAGTATTTTACCAACTCATAAATGCTATTTAATAAATATAATTTTAGTCAATACAACGATATGAGACCCTAAAATTCAAATTCACTACCATTCAGTTGACTCCAATTTATAGCACCTTTTTTTCAGGGGGTGAGGTTCTGATACTGTAAATCTTTACTGGAACAGACATCCTCAGCTTTCTCTGCTGAACTGTCTGGTGGGCCCGAACCACTGACCCTTTGGTTAGCAACCGAATGCCTAAACTTATCGGGTACTATTTCCCAAAACATGTATTTCTGAATATGTACTCCAGATATGCAAGGGCCTTGGAAAAGATACATGCTACCCGAGAATAAAAGTTATAAGAAAATTTTTTTCTTTTTGGCTTAAAAAATAAAATCTAATAAAAAAGTAGCTAGGACAAAGAGAACTTTGGAATATTAATAAATGGATTAAAATCACAGATAAAAATTTGAATTGAAATAAAAGAAAAAATGGCATCCAGGAAGACAGGGAAACTCAAAGCATCTCCCAGCGTGACTTAGTCTGAAATAACTTCAAAAGTTCTGTCAGCTTGAATACACAGGGCAGCAAAAGGTGAGTTGCTGTTCTAGAATAATTATTTCCACTCCTACTTTTTCTTATGTATAAACCCAACTGAGACAGATGTCAGCACTTGTCAATCCTCTCACTTGTTTTTTTTTAAACAGAAAAAGTATTACAAAAATAAATTTATTTGTGGAACAGAACACAAAGGAAACAACTTCCTTTATAAAAAATTATTGTAGCATTAAACATTCATGCTCTTTAATTATAAAATACTTGCAGATAAGAACAATGTATTTTCCAGTTCATAGCTTTTACTTTCTTAAATCTTCCCACACAAATCATAGATTTTACCTAGGAAATCACAGGTAAGCAAAAGAATATTTTCCCATTCAATTCCCAGAGAAGTAAAAGAAATTTGTTGCCTGTTTTTGTGAACTGTCTGTAAGTTGGCTTTAACTGGTACTGACCCTATGTGCAACAGAAACGCTCCCTAACACTGCTTCATTCCCACAATTGTTTCTATATTTGAGACTATTGTTCAGCCTCTGTGTCAATACCGCTGACCTTGAGTCTACCCCACCTGAATTTGGAGAACATCTCAAGAAGAGATTTGATGCATTGAGCACTAATGGCAGAAGGCCTGTGAGGCTATGGGATGACATCAACCACATTCTGCATGAAGGAAGCAAAAGGTCACTAAAAAACCAAACAAGAAAAAAAAGATGAAAGCAGATGAATTTTGATTTTGGTGCTGGTGAAGAGTATTGAAAATAGCACGGACTTCCGAAAGAATAAACTTCCAGATCTTTCTTGGGAGAAGTACAGCTAGAGACTACTTAGATATAAGAATGGTGAGACTTTGTCTCACATTCTTGGGACATGTTATTCAGAGAAGGGCACTCCTTGGAAAATAACACCATTCTTAGTGAAACTGAGGGGTAGTGCAGAAGAAGACCCTCAACAAGATGATTAACACTGCAGGGCAACACTTGGTTCAAACGTAAAAACAAGTTTAAAGACGATGCAGCACTTTTCAATGTTCTGTTATATTGCACCATAAACCAGCATGGGTTCACTTAACCTCAAGTATTAAATTTTTAAACAGGGTCTGTTTAAATCGACTGCTCATATGATAATATAAGTATTGTAAAATAGTAATTTCATTGAAAATAAATTCTCAGAAACTAATATTCTTTGCTGGTTTTTATTTGTTTAGAGTTCCTTAATTGTCAATTCTCTGCATTCTAAGTTTTATCACTTTGACTTTCTTTCTTATCCTTATCCTGTGTCTTCTCTCTAAAGTTTGGACCCAGATTTGAATCTAAACTGACTTATATCATGAGCTTCTGCTCTTTCTTGCATGTTTGAATGGTAATCGCTTGTTCAAATATTCTTGGAGACACTAATTTTAATCCACATGACTTCACAGTTTTACCCTCATACAAATTATTATTAAAAAGAAAAATAAAGCAATTAAGGCATTATTTTTAATAACAAAGAAAATATGAGGAACTAGAGAAGAAAAAGGTAAACTTGGTTGTGAAAATTCAACCTAGTCAGTACATTCAAGAGGTTTACACAATTTGAATTGTAAAAGGTTATTTATTAAAGCAAGTGTGCAAATGTAAGAGAACTTCAAAAAATTCTGGAAGATGGATTTGAAAAATAGGATTTTTCCATAAATTTTTGAAGCCCCTTCATATACCAAAAGATATACAAATGATATAGGTGCACATAAGTTGCAAAAATAATATATTTTGAAAAATAAATAATGTATGGACAATTATGAGGAACTTAATAATCATCTACTTATACATCTATAAAATTCACCTCATTTGGTGGTTAAATTTCATGCCAATATGTATGGTACCTGCATGAAGGTTGGGGTGGAGTCCAGCCGTCAAGCTGGTGATAGCTTGGTGATACCTCCTTAGAGTTGTGGCCTTATTATGAGAGCCAGAGAGGCCACTCTAGCTTGCCCTTTGCCTCCTGCTTGCTTGGGTTCTCTGTCTGCCTCCACAGGCAGCCCTGTGTTGCCTAGTAGCTGTTGGCATCCTGGCATGTTCCCATCTCCTTTGGACCCACGCACTTTGCACTCATCTGCCTGGGATCTACCTGCTTCCCCCCTTCACCTTTCTGTTTCAATGGGGTGCAGCTAGTGGAGTCTGAAGAGGGCTCTGGCTAACATTGGACCCAGGCACTTGAATTGGACTAGACTGGATGGCTCCTTTATATAAACTTTTTACATATTTGGGTATTATTGGTTTTGTTTCTCTACATAACCCGACCTGACACACCAAGAGAAATTCATTTTTTCCAACTATATACTATTAGATGCAAAGGAAAACAAATCATAAGAAATAGATCAGAACAATTAATCAAGTCCAATGTATTAGATGGGATTGTTATTTCAAAATTTAAAACAAGACATGCCTCTCATGTTATAAAAAGTGTGGAAGAAAATACAAACATGAAGCGCCATCTATTTCATTTGATGAAGTAAAGATAAATCTAACAATAATTCCTGTAGAGAGAGAAAAATAAATATATACAATAAACATGTTAGTTATGTTAGTTAGTTATGATCGTGACTTCTGGAGAGCAGGTATAACAAGTATTTATTGGAGAAATAGCTGTGAAAGGGTATTTTATTGCCTGACAAAGAAAGAGGTAGCCAACATAGCAAGGGAGATCATATAGGCTAGGAGGCTGGCCTCAAACTTGTGAGTTTCCGTCTCCTCAAAGAGTCTACTGCCTGTTTTTCTTTGGGTTTTACCATTGAATTCAAGGTGCACATGTGACGAGGTACTGGCTCAGTTCTTACTTATTTACAAAGCACTTTATCCTTTATCGGTTTTTTAATAGCCACGCGTGTAAAGTAAATATAGCAATTTTATATCTAAAATTTGCTTGCCAGGCTACTAAGAGGAAATTTGAAAAGTTTGAGTTACAAGGAGGGAACCTGTCTTTTAAATTCAAAAGTATTTCTTTTTTTATGAGGTAGATTTTAAAAAGGAGAATGGTTTGGCGTAGCTTCTTGAACAATTGTTCAAATGTCCTGGGTTTGGCAAAGTTTAAACTACATTTTCCCAATCCGTTTTTTTCTCGTAATATATAAACCCATGTATACTTCGACGGAAATATAATCCATATGTTTTGATTCATTTGCACTTAACTTGTCAGAATGCTGTTCATGAAAATCATCTCATGTCCAAGTACATTTACGAGATTGTCTTTAATAAGCTCTGCTTTTCTCCTGTCCTAAGGAGCTGCATTTTGGCATTAGTTTGCCAAATGGGAATCCAGGAAGGGTGAAGCTTGGAAGTGTGGATTTCAAATAAATGTAGACTTGGCCAAATTTCTCTTTCCTATTGATTTGTGTGTTGTAATAGTGAAACTAAGAGTACTAAGCTAAAGACCAAGTGGGCAAGGCTAGCTATTCTTTTCTTGTTAAAAAGCCAGTTCTTATAAAGGGTTTTAAAGGAGGGAATATCATAAATAGATCCCCACAAGTAAGAAGTGTGACCTCTCCATGGAGAAAGTATCGTATCTCTACAAGGACAAATTAAAGAGCAGATGCCAGACTTATGAGACCCTTTGTCAGCTATCATTCTTTAGAACGGAAAGGCAGCCCCCAATGATGAATCTAACACAAAGGGGAAAGAAAACAGGACCCAAACAATAGCACCTTCTCAGAGTGAGAATTGCATATCCTGCACAGGGTTAGTGTCTGCGCCTCTCAGAGAGGAACAAACCATATGGCAGGGAACATCTTAACGGATTTTGAATTTAATTGCACACAGTTATATGAAAACGGATATCAGAACACTTCAAATATTGATTTTACTTTTTAAATAAGCTGTTAGGAATTATATGCTGTTTTTATTCCCAATGCTTCTAAATATTCTTCCAGCTACAGAACACAGGCCTTGCTCATTTTGGATGAACAATCCCCAACACCCCAGTAGCTCAAGGACACCTTAGGAGTGGTAACGTGAACAGGAGCATGTTCTGCACACTGTTTAGGATACTGGGTGCCATTCAAAACTCCCCAGGAAGAGTGAAGCAAACTCCAGTGCGAGGCTCAGAGACTGAAAGCTCAAGTGCTAAACCAAACCTAAAATTTCAGTCCGCATCTATTTAAAATTGATGTAAACCACTTATCTCGGGGGAGAGCAAAGAAGACTATATTTTCTGTTCTGTCAGCTATTTTAAAGTAAAAACTATATATTCTGCAATGAATGTTTATGCGCACATCTGGATATATACACAAAACTAGTGTAATTAATGGACTATGTAAAATAAATGACTATATTTGAAATCTCACTCTTTGATTCTGGGTGTAAGAGTTTGCGGTTATAAAACTAGTACTCAATTGGACACACGTACATGTGCACACATGCACACAAACACACACGCACAACATATTCCACAAACCACCAACTCCAGGAATGAGTAAATTATTCAGCTCATTGGACCAGATAGATTTGATTAATGTCATCTGGACTGAAATACATTTTTCTAAAGGAAGAAAATTATAGAAAAGCATTTGAATACATTTTCAAAATATAATAGTAAGATGATAAAATTACTATGATTAAATACTTTATCATTTATATGTGAGTCAATTTTGTGGATCAAATAGTCTTTCACTGCGAAATTAATCTTCAGATAACATGTGTGACCATCACTCACTTCATTGATTTAGCAAAACATATTAGCGAGGGTCAATATTGTTCCAGGACTGTTACTAGGCTTGATGGTGGGAATGGAACCAGATTCATGTATAAACCAAGCAATCCCAAGTTTGTATTTATGTTGGTAACTCTATTCATTTTATGAGCGTTCTAGTTAAGACAGGTGTGGAGCATTGGATGAATTGGATCACCAATGGAATTTACCTTGGCGGTCAGAAAATAGATTCAAAGAAGAGAGGCCGTTTAGTTGAATATGGTGATTTTATATCCCCTCTAAATTATTAGTACCATGATAGAGTTATTTCTATGAGTCAAAATCAGCTCAAAGTCCACAAAAACAAAAAAACAACAACTGCTAACTCACTTGGGATTAGCTCATTCTATCCCTGTGTTTACTCTCTCGGAATCTCACATCTCGCTACAAGGTCCTGGAGACAGAAAACGGCCTTCAGGAATTTTTCATCCTCATGGACCTTTGAGACTGAGTCTAACCCTACATCAAATCAGCTCTGGGAGAGGACCCCCTAGTCAACATTTCCATTCCCAGAACATAAGCTTGGCTGGATGATTGCGACAAAAAGGGGCATGATCACGCTTCGAACAACTTCCTTTTTAAATGTAGCCTTTCCTTCAATTAAATACTCAAATTACAGAAAGCTCTGGTTTCTAGACAACTCAAAGTTGTCCTTTAAGTCCGAGCACATAGAGAGCCTGGCAGGTAAGCCGCATGTACGGGGCACAACTTGAAAGGACTCTGATACAATTTCTTTTCAGCTGTCAGACTGGTCAACACTCTTTCTCAAGCACATATACAAAGATGCTTCAAAATGTTCTAAAAGAAAAAAGAAAATGGTCCCATAGGGTCTCTGAGACTATGAACCTTTCTAGGTGAAGTCCGCCCCCTCTTCTCCCTTGAACTGGCTAATGAATTTGACCTCCAAGCAATCATTTAGCAGTCTAACCTTCAACCACGGCAGTGCCATGACTCCTCTTTTTTATTAAAGTCATACTAAATGAGAACCAAATTATCTTTGTTGACTTCAGTACTCATCACTAAAATGATCACTCAATCCAAATACTCTCCCCAAAATACATGTACCAAATCTAGTTGTCAGGCTGCTATTTTGCCTTTTACCTGCATTAACATCACCTGCACTTGAGGAAGGCTGGCCATACTGGCTTAACAGAAATTGCTCAGCAACATGCATTTCAAGGAGCCCCTAAAGTACACGCTCTGCTGGCCACATCCTATACCTGAAAGGTACCTACACCATTCATGTAGCACATCCTACACCTTTCATGCTCCTGAAAGGTCCTGCTAGGAATGGATCTCACGTGTAACCTGGGGGCTGCCTTTAAATTGAAGGTCAGCTGCATATTTGTTAGGCGTTCTGGTGGGGTAGTGATTACCCATTGGGATGCTAACCACAAGATTAGCAGTTTGAAACCACTAGCCACTCCTCTGGGGAAAGACAGGGCTTTCTGCTCCTGTAAAGAGTTACAGTCTAGAAAATCACATGGGCTGTATCCACCCTGTCTTACTATGAATGGCAATTGACTCGATGGCAACAAGGTTGGTTTGGTTTTGTATCTGGGAATGTACATGTCTGGGAAAGGTACAAAGAACATCCCATAGATAACATTGCTGTATCCTAAGCATTTCTTAACAGGCTATTCATTTTTTGACACTAAAAATACTATTTCTGTTACATACTAGTGTACTGTGCTGAAAGAAAAAAAAACAAGTCCCAGTCTTAATTTTTTATCGGTTGAAGATGTTTTCCCATGCTTCTCAAACTATTAAAAAACAGAAAAAACATTTTAGAAAACAATGCAACTAGTTGCTCATCAAGGCAATTCCAATTCCTGGAACCTACCGGGTCGCTGTGAGCTGACAGCAACTCAGGGGCAGTGAGTTTTGTTGCTGCTACTTTTCCCGTCCGTCTGAGTGGAACTGTGCATCAAATGGCTTCAATAGTTTCAATAGTTGATTTTTCAGAAGTAGATCAGCATGCATTTTCCCAAGGCACTTCTGGCTGGACTCAAATCACTGAAATTTTGGTAAACAGCTGAGTACCTTAACAGTGCACCAATCAGGACCCTGAATAAATAGAAATTATTTTCTTATTCAAGGCTCTGTTTCATAGGGATTTAGGGTAAGATAAAATGTTGAATATGAGAATTAATGATCAAAGTATTAATGCATGTTCTCAATATCTAGCATAGATTCTTTAACATGGATGATCACATAATATATATATGATTGATATAAATATACATTAGTAGGATTTTTAGTCTAAAATGAATATGAAAAATCCTTTAGTTAATCTTTACCTCTTCTTGGCCCCAACACATTTAATAGATTGCTATTTTAAGAATCATCACCGTTATAGTATAGTTAATTTTTTATGCATATTTTTCTAGCTTTCTGCATTGTGTTCTCTTCACGTTTGCTTTGCCATTGCTTGGTGCAGAGTCCCTGACGTAAGCCAGCCCTCACTACATCTTTGTGGAACTACTAGTGCGCTGACAAACATCCCGGATTTCATCTGAAATGTACAGGAACCTCTCTTGAACGGCTCCTCACCTTATTCTGAAAGCAAAATTACATGTTCAAATTAGTGACATCTTGGGGAAAATGTCTGTGGTTTTCTCCTTTTAACAGTTACAATTTGAGTCCGTATTTGTTCAGTGTTTGATTTGAAATCCATCTGAACTTACGAGTATCTGTACTAAAAGTCTGTCTTTAAATTCCATATTTGCACAGTAGATTTTTGTTGGGGGTATACTGCTCTGATATTTTAGTGGGGACTACAGAGTTTTGCTATTAATGTTAAGTAGTTGGGCTTATGGTAATTTAAATCCGCAGTTTTTGTGTGCATTAGTGTGTGTGCATATGTGAAGAAATTATACATCCGATACAAATGCACATATAAATTATGTTGGTGATTTGAATAAGTAATAAAAACATGGCAGTATAATAATATTTATGGTCACTGACTTTGGTACTTTTATTTCTGCCAAAATGTATTTGCTTGTTCAAATTCCTTTCTATGAAGAATAGAGTTATATATGTAAAGACTGTGGTAGGGATGAAAATATTGTTGAAAAATAGGTATATTGAAAATTGGGATTGTGTCTTTTTTTACTATAAGGAAAGGAAGGATTTATTACTAATACATTTGACCTAAATAAATTGAAGACGTGAAGATTTTATACTCTAATGTGAGCAATTAAAACATTTTTAACTATTAGTAGGGACATATGAGTTCCCCAACCCCTTTTTTCTATATTTCTGTTTGAGCAGCTTTGACATTATTAAAATTTATGATAGGAATTATATTTTGTAAATTATAATTGATCATGTTTTGTTATTTAAGATCTGACATATTAGTTATACTTGCATCTATTGCATTTGAAAACCCAAGCACACAAGCAGCTCAAATAAGTTAATACAATAATAAAAACAAAACTTTAAAGTGAAAAATAAAGCTACTTAATGCATGTTTTGTAAAAGTCCTATAACGTTCAACTATCTTTGAAATGTCTCATTTAATAATAGTGCATGCTTAGTTTTATTTAGGATGCTTCTAATATTCTAAAAGGAATCCAAGATCATTAATATACATTGAAATTATGATAAATACTAGGTAATTATAGGCAAGAACAGAAGCAAAATCAGAATGCAAGCTTCCTGAATTCAGGGACATTTCTGGTTCACTTTTATCCTCCTTGGTCTACAACAGTGCCTGACACATGATTCTATTGCTCTGACTCAGAGGGTCCTTAAAGGGACTGGTGGGATTTGGGTTTTCCCAGGCTGTAAATCTGTATGAGAGCAGACAGCCTCATTTTTCTCCCACAGGTAAGCTAGTGCATTTGCACTGCATAACTAGTGGTTAGCAGACAGATGTTTAACCCACTGCACCATCTGGGCTCCTTCACATAACAGTGCTTAACAAAGCATTATCTCTGGGCAGATTTTACCCAGAAGTCCTGATGGTGCCATCATTTTAAAAAATCTAGGTTATCAATTGAGAGTTCAGCAGTTTAAATTAATCAGGTACTCTCTGAGAGACAGGCTTCAGTACAAGGTTGGTAGACATTGGGACCAACTGGATGGCAATAGGTTTTGGAAATTGTTGTTTTTTGTTTGTTGATTTCTCTCTCTCTCTCTCTCTTTCTCTCTCTCCTTCCACCTTTTAGATTTCACACATTACTAGGGCTAAAAGTCTTGAGTTCCTTTAGTGGATTTCTTCTTACGTATTTCTATAAATAGACATTTTTGATTTTTTTGATAGGTCAAGATTATTACAGTGTATTCTATACAACACTGTTGTGTTTCCTCCCTTTATTGATTTAGTACTTTCTATTGAGTATGAAAATAATTATGTACATAAAAGATCTGTAGATATGCTAATTTTTACTTTTAGAAAAACATTGTCCAATATCAGTGTCTGTGATGATGGAAATGTTCTATATGTTGTTTTGTCTAATATGATAGTTATTCGTACATGTGACTATTAAGTATTTGAAAATTACAATGATAATTTTTAATGAAATTAATATAAATTTACTCTTCCATAGTCATATGTGTCTATTGCTTTGTATTACATTTTACAATACTAGAAACAGCATTTAACTTCAATGCTTGTATTTACTGAGGATGTGTACATGTCACTTTTTCTTCTCTTTAGTCAATCCAGCTAAATATTAAAAGGTTATTTGTAAAAAATTTGAGTATTTATCCCGATTATATTGTTCAGGATGGCAAAGTTTCACTATGGTCTCCTGTTCTCAGTACCTCAGTTTCATTATGTCCTACAAAAATCATTGTATTAAATATATGCAGGTAAAAGTACTTCATTTAATAAGACTCATGTGTCCTGAAACTATCATTAAACACATTATTTTTTAAAATTTATTTTTGACTAATGGAAAAATCAACATACCTAATAAGTTTTGTTATCTAATATTTTTGAATCTTCAAAAAATAGCCAAAATAAGTAATTACTTTTTATATCACTTTTTATCATTTAATGGGAAATTTCATACTAGAAAAGAGCTTCACAAAAGGATTTTTCTTTCATTGCTAATATTCTATCAATTCTTCTGCATTGTACTTATTGTGATCTTGTGAGAACCTTTATTACTGTCACTGCTATAGATAAGATAATTGCATTTTTAAAGCAAAAGAAAACCGCAACAAGGCAATAGGATTTGTTTGAACAAAAATGCCATTTTTCATTGGACACATTTAATTATTATAAGCCACAATAAACAGAATGTATTGCCGAAAGTCATTGGCCAGCTTTTCTTAGAATTTCATTCACTGGACGACAAGAATATCATCATGGATAGAGTAGATTAAATAAACACTTTTACATCTATAGGCACAATGCCCTGCCAAGAACATTAGGGCATCTTTCTGTTTTTATTATCTTGGCTTCTCTAACAAGTCCCCATAAATCCCATGCCTTGCCAGTGTCACAAAGACCTGGGAAATAGATTACGTTCAGAACTCGCATGTCGTTTTGCAGACCGTCACAGAGCAGCTGGATAATGATTCTTGAACGAAGCCCACAGTGTAACACTAGCGGAGATATTACAGAGTCAATTACTATTCAAGTTTATAGCTGCCAGTAAATTGAACTTATTTTCTGGGGATAAACCTGATTACTTTGAAAACCAAATAAGGATTTTCCTCCTGATATGTTGGTATATGTGAGATTTCTTTATATTTTGGAAAGATTTGTGGTTGTGTCCATTGTGAGCAATATTTGTTACATATGCATTCAAGCTCTTTGCCTTTATTTTGTGAACATAAAATATTAATAACTGCTAGAGAAGATGTAAAAGAACCATGGTCTAGGCATCTTTCTCACCCACTGTTTTATTAATGGAACAATGACCACATATAATTGTATCATATAAGGGCAGATCTAATGAACATCCTGGATAACTCTCTTACTGCAAAAGGCTTTGGAAGTGCTTCCAAAATTGCATGTTTAGGAATATTCAGAATTTCTACTAAGTGGAAGTCAAATCTTTTATTATTATTATTTTTACAAAATTTGGCCTTACACTGTTACATGGCTCTTTATGAAAGAATCAAATGGATTCTAAAGTGTAGATAATGAAGTTCCTTAAGAAATGAAGACCGTAGAAGAATAGGCACATTGTAGCAGAAGGCCCATGGACTGCTGAAAGGACACGCTGATCTCTGTTGAAAGAAGTAAGGCCAGAGTGCTCTTTAGAGGCAAGGATGGCAAGACTTTGCCTTAAATATGTTAGACATATTATCAGGAAAGACCAGTCCTTAGAGAGGACATCACGTTTTATAAAGTGGAGAGGTGGTGAAAACAAGTCTCTCCACGAGATGGATGGACACAGTTGCTGCATCGTTGGGGTCAGGATGAGAACAATTGTGAAGATTGTACAGGACCCTGCAGTGTTTTGTTCTGTTGTGCTTAGGGTCGATATGCGTCATAGTTGACTGGAAGCACCTAACAGCAACAAAAAGCTCTTTTTAGCAGAAACACAGAAGCAAAAGAAATCCTTACTGCCATTGAGTCAATTCTGACCCTTTTTTAAAAATTAGTCATTTTACTGGGGGCTCTTAGAGTTCTTATAATAATCCATATATCAATTGTATCAAGCACATTTGTACATATGTGGCCATCATAATTTCCAAAACATTTTCTTCTTTTCCCCTTTTTAAAAAAATCAAATAATTTTATTGGGGGCTCATATAACTCATCAAAATCCACACATACATCCATTTCATCAAGCACATTTGTACATTTATTGCCATCATCATTCTCAAAACGTGTACTTTCTACTTGAGCCCTTGGTATAAGCTCCTCATTCCCGGTCCCCTCCCCACCCTCCTCTATCATGAAACCTTGATAATTTATAAAGTATTATGTTTTCATATCTTACACTGTCCAATGTCTCCCTTCACCCACTTCTCTATTGCCCATCCCCCAGGATCATATGTAGATCTTTATAATTGGTTTCCCACCTTGTCAACCCTATCCGATGAAGTAGAATTTCTCCTTAGGTTTTCTAAGACATGTAGCCTCTCCTTTCTCCCACAAGATGGCTGATAATATTGGACCAATGACCTTGCAAGTCAGGGGCCCTTAAAGCTCTTTAGGGTAAAAATAAGTAAGATAATTGAGGGACAAGAGGGAAAAGATACTATCACAGGTTGGTGTATTTTGTGCACTTCAAGACTGTGTTAGGGTTGACTAAAGAAACAAATCCAGTGACCGTCACATATGTATAATAACGAGCTTTATATCAGCAAGTGATTTTGTATTGGGAAACATCCCCAGCCCAGTCCAACTCAAGTACATAACTGTGAAAGTAGTCCATAAACACATTTTCAGACTCACGCACTCACATGCAATGGATGGCACAGAATGCAGGAAGATCACAGACTGTTTGGTGAAAAGTCCTATGGATCCAATAGCGGTGGAAGCCTCACAGGAATGCTTCAGGTCTCAGTGTGGCTCATAACCAGGAAGGTGAAGGCAGAGAGGGGGAGGGGGTTCCCAGGACCCTCCTTATGAGAAGGCCACACCCACAATGAGGAATCAATAGGCTGTGAACTGAATGACACTCTAGACTCCATCCCTACACTTTATTTCTCAAGTTTATATGAAATTATGTAAAGATCACAAAGGCTAAGGTGAATTTTCTATGAACTAAGAATACAATAAATAGGAATTTCACAAAACTTCTATCGAGCCCTACATCAGAAGTCTACATGGATCAGAGATAATAGCATTGCTCATCTTTCCTGTTGGAATCTTTAAAGACTCAAAATAAGGGCCTGCGTCACCTGTGGCCCTTTGCTTTCCCTCAAGCTGAGAGCAACTTCTCATCGATTTTACACTGAGAAGAGAGGGAAAACCCACTTTTCAGGTCCATTCTTGAGCATGATTTTAGTCGGGATTATATCCTCATACCCTTTTCTATATGTGCTTTCAGAAGAGTACTAGTTGCTTTTCTGATTTTGGAACAGTGGACTTTATTGTGGCAGCAAGGAGGAATTTTCACAAAAAGAGAAGGTGGGGAAGGGAGACTCCGGATAGGGCAAGATATGACAAAATAACGATGTATAAATTACCAAGGGCACATCAGGGAGGGGGGAAAGGGGAGGGAGGAAAAAAAAAAAAGAGGACCTGATGCAAGGGGTTTAAGTGGAGAGCAAATGCCTTGAGAATGATTGGGGCAGGGAATGTATGGATGTGCTTTATACAATTGATGTATGTATATGTATGGATTGTGATAAGAGTTCTATGAGTCCCTAATAAAATGTAAAAAAAGAAAAGAGGAGAAAAAAATGATTAGGGAAAAGAATGTACGGATGTGCTTTATACAATTGATGTATGTATATGTATGGATTGTGATAAGAGTTGTATGAGCCCCTAATAAAATGTAAAAAAAGATTACATTTGTTATGCAAAATAAGTGTTTGAAAAGTTAATTTTATGTCAAAAATTCTGTGTTCACTTTCGTTTTACCCTCAATCGTAGACCAAAAGAAGCCTTCTCACAAACAGAAAAAGAAGAAAGTGGAATTCTATTTCAATTTAGATTGGTTAACCCTTTTAGAAATAGAAATATTAAGAGAAGTAGGGGAAAGATATGCTTCCCGATGAAACCTATATAATCACTTACACACACAAATAATACAATATATTTCTAAATACCTGTGGCCAAAGGAAATATACTTATGATGATAGAACTGAAATTGTGCTGAAATTATTTGGCAGACAGTATTGACAGAATTGAATCACCTAAATCTACATTACAAATAGCCAAGACTAGAGAGAAAATAGAGTTGATGGAATTTCAGTGTGAAAACAGGAACAATAGTCAGTGTTAAATACCAGCCCCTTATGGTTTCTGGTTTGTTTGTTTGTTTGTTTTATTTGTTTGTTTCTCTTGTCACTACTTATCTGCCTTTGATAATCTGGTTTCATTAATCATCTGTCTTTTGTAAGCTTTCTGAATCCTGTAAGTCAAGACAAGAAGAAGCCTCTGGAGTCACATTGGGTTTCCCAGAAGATGTCGGGATGCCTGTTGGACTTGGTTTAAGGCTCCTCTGCTCCTTACTAACGTCATCTATTTTCATCTTTCTCTTTGTCCCAGTTCTGCGCCCAGTTGTATATTCACAAAACTTAAACTTTAATTCTAATTTTCCAGCTTCATAATCTCTTTTTTTATTTTTCCTGGCACAGAACATTAGTAAAAAATCAGGCAATAAAATATTTCTTTAAAGCAGTTCATGGGACTCCCTCTCCCATTGGAAAAGTTGGAACAAAACAAGTTTGCATTTTTTTTGCAGAATGGAAAATTAATTAAGCTATTGTATTGTTGGCAGTAGCTCCATGATCCTATTGAGCTTAATAGCTTTCTTTGTGAAGTGTTTGGAGTTCTATACACATTACTTCAGGAAGGTTTGGTGACACAATGGTAAAGCCCTTGCCGACTAGCCTAAAAGATAGCACACAACAACATCATAACAATATACTCTTCCTGGTAGCAAACTATTGATATCGCTTGCATTTGTGATTTGTTGTTGTCATTTGTTACATCAAATAACATTCAACATTTTGTTTTAAATTGTTGCATTAAGAATTCTTCTTAACATTACATTATATAACTTTTTATCAGGTGTATGTTGACATGATTTCCTACTGCATAAATCATTTTCTCATACCATGTAGTCATTGGGTATGAATGAATTATTACCAATTACAAAGACCTTGTATTTAAATTTATTTGTTAATTTTATTTAACTGATTTCTAAAAAAGACTTCTACCTGTTTTAGGATTCTCTGATATCAATAATGCATCCACAAATATTACTTTATATGCTATACATATTTATATAACCACCTAGTAAATTTTTAAATATTTCTTTTATTTTGAAAAAATCACTATATCCAAAACACGTACAACTTCTTAATGTGTTATTGAAATTTTTCAAATCTAGAAAGACTCTAAAATTCATATTAGCACTATTGCATGTAATATCTGTTTATATTTCCTCATTAGCGGTCTCAGTAACATCAAAAGTTAGTTGTCTATTATATTTTGACAAGTCAAAAATGAAATTATATTGTCCTGAGTTGCATTTGTAAACTATTATTTTCAGTCAATTTATTGCTATTTATCTTCTCCAGTTTGCTCATTGTGGTGGTTAACATCATCTGAGAACTTGGCAAACCCTGATTTTCATGATGTGGCTCGATGTGATGATATAATATGGCAGTATGTAATGTAATTATCAGTGCTCTGATGTGGTCAGTCAATAGCTGGGGGCGGTAATAAGGCAGGGCTTATGTGTTAGTCGGTGTAGACTAGAGAAACAAATCCATAGAAACTCATATGTGTATAAAAGAGTTTTATATAAAGGGTAATTGTACCTTAAGAAAGCATTTCACCCAGTCCAGTATAAGCTCATAAGTCTGATCTTAGCCTGTATGTCCAGTACCAATCTATAAAGTCCTCTTCAGACTCACAAAACACATGCCATGATGCTTAATGCAGGAGGATCACAGGCCAGTGGGTAGAAAGTCTTTGAATCCAGTGGCGGTGTGAGTATCTCAGAGCTGTTAGAGGTCTCTACTTCTCGACCCACAGGATGATCAATATCAAGACACACAGCTCTCCAAGTAGACCAACAACTGTTGAAAGGAGACAAGGACCTATCCCAAGGGCAGCAGAGAGAAAAAGCCTTACATAGAACTGGAATTCCTAATTCAGACTGCTTATCTGTTAACCATGAAACAGTAAATGTCTGCTTGTGCTATTTTTACTATAGTTACCTATGGAAACTCCTTTACTCCTGAGAGCCAACAGCATAGTAGTTCAGTATCTCTCGTCTAGTATAAGTTTCACAGTGTAACTTTAATATATTAAATTTGAGCTCTTTCTTCCTCCCTGGCTGAAGCTCCTCAGTTGCTTTTCACCTCAGCCATTTTTACTGTCGGGAGACTTTGGTGATTCAGCAGTAGAATTCTTACCTCTTCGGTGAAATATTCAGATTGGATTTTTTTGGCCAATGTGCTTTAGGTGTTGCCACCCCCCACTGTCAGTGGAGGGTGTGTTTCTATGCTCCTGAGCAGGTTGCAACAAAGTTTCCAAACTAAGATACACTGGGAAGCAATGACTGGTTATATACTTCTGAAGAGAAAAAAAAATCAGCCACCGAAAGCCCTAATTAAGAACTAAATTGGCCTGATCTTTTTAAGCTTGTCATCAGGGATCAAATCAATGACAGCTAACATATTAAATTCTTCCTTTTCCAGCTAACTTCTTTCTTCCAATATATTTCAGTTAAGGAAAGCTTTGGTTTAATGGGTACCATGATTATTATATATATTTATATCCATTAAAAGAATAGGCATTTATGAGAATATCCCTTAAAGATAAATGTCTATGTGTAATTATCATGTGTCCAAAAATGTGAGCATTATTAACAAATTAAACAAGTGATCATTTAATTTCTTCTATGTACAATCATGAAGTATGAATTTAGACGCATTTCAGAAATGACCACTGACATAAGCTCATGAAATCTATGAATGAAAAAAATGAGATTATGTGACCTTTATTATGATAACAAATGCAGATATTTGTGGGTGTAAACAAAAACAACAGCAATGTATCACTGTGTTTTAGCTATAGAAGGGCAAAGGAAACCACATAACTGTTAAAGTTAGAAATTATAATAGAAAACAGAGGACTCGTTTTTAAAATCCACCACTTTATGTCAGCTTGTTGTACTGTGATGTCTTGTGTGTCACTGTGATGTTGGAAGCTATATCATGGGTGTTAGAAAACGCAAAGTAAACCCGTTTCAGCAGGGCTTCCATACAAGAACACACTATAAAGAAGGAATTGGCTGCTCACTTCAGAGGATGTAGCTGCTGAAAATCTTACACATAGACTGGAAACACTGTCAGAGACTGATCCCTAATCTACAGAAGCAGAAACTTTGACGAAAGTAGTGCCAGAGGAAGTGCCCCACATGTCAGAAGACCCTCGAAATGTGGCTGAGGGGAGGCCGCTTACTCAAAGTAGGATTGAGTCTGGTGGCCTGAATGTAGCAGACCTTCACAGCTTCATTTGCTCATGGGCGCAGCTCAAATGAGAAGAAACGGCTGAAAAAAATGTACTAACAATAGGTACTTAGAATGCATGAAGTATGAATGTAGGAAAATTGGAAGTCAATCAAAAATGAAATGCAATGCCTAGAATCTATATTCTAGGTGATAGTGGGCATTTTGGATCAGAACTTCATATGGTTTATTATGCCGGAATGACACAATCAAGAGGAATGGTTTTGCATTCATTTTCATAACATATTTCAAGATCCATCCTGAAGCATGATACTATCTGTTGGTAGACTTATATCTACCCATCGCCCAGGAACTCCAATCACCACAGTTGCTCAGATTTGCGCGTGAACTGCCAAAGCGAGTGGTGGAGAAACCGAAGAATGCTACCAGTGGCTTCATTTGGAAATTGATACATGTATTCAAAATGTAACTGTAATTATTGGCTATTGGAACGCAACTGTTGGGAACAAAGAGGAAGGAAGAGCAGTTGGAAAACGTGGACTTGGTGACAGAAAGAAAGCAGAGACGGCATGATAGACCTTTGCAAGACCAGCTAATTCTTCACTGCAAATATCTTTTTCAGAAACTGCAAAGGTGACTATACAGATTAATTTGTCCATAAGGACAACAAAGAAGCCAAATTGATGACATGCATAGAAAAGGTGATGGAAAAGGTCAATATCAGAAGCTAAACTCAGGCCAGGGGCTGATTATGGAGCAGAGAATCAATTACTCATATGTAAGTTCAGGTTGAAACTGAAGAAAATTAAAACATGTCCATGAACTATGGGAGGACGTCAGGAATCTCACTCATGAAAAAAGCAAAGGTTTTTAAAGATAAAGGGAAAAAAGAACAGGTCGATGTGGATGTCAGAAGAAACGCTGAAACTGACTCTGAATTGTAGAAAAGCTAAGGGAAACTGAAGAAGTAATGAAGCCACAAAAGCTGAACAGAAAATTTCAAAGGGAAGCTGGGGAAGATAACGTTAAAATTTATAAGGAAACGTGAAAAGACCTAGAGTTGGAAAACCAAAAGGGCGAACGTAGTCAGCATATTTTAAACTGCATGAACTCAAGAAAAAAAAATCCAAGCCTCAAATTTAAATATTTAAAGATTCTAAGGGGAAAATATTGAATGGCACAGGCTGGATCAAAAGCAAATGAAGAGAATAAAGAGTCGCTGGACCAAAAACCCCTACTTGGCTTTCCCCCATCTGAGGAGGTAGCAAATGAGAAAGAGCCAAAGGTGCTGAGGAAGAAGTTCAAGCTTGGCGGAACACTCAATGAAATGATTCAACGAGCCGATAAAGAACTGGAAGCACTTAATTGTTTTTGCCAGGAAATTTGGAAGACAGTTATTTGACCCCCTGACTGGGAAAGATCCATATTTGTACCTGTCCTAAAGAAAGATGAACCAATAGATTCCTCAGTTTATAGAACAATGTAATTAATAGCACATGCAAGTAAACTGTTCCTGAAGATCCAATCAATGGTTGCAGCAGTGCATCAGCAGAGACGTGGCAGAGCTTCAAGCTGGATTCAGAAGAGGATGAGGAACAGGGTGTGTGTGTCATTGCTGACCTCAGTTGAATGTTGGCTGAAAGCAGAGACTACCAGAACGATGTTTACTTGTGTTTCATTGACTGTGCCACGGTCTCTCACTCATAACAAACTACGGCGACCCTCGAAACGAACAGGCCATCATGCTTGCTAAAGTAGAGGGCAGTGAAGAAGAGGAAGGTCCTCATTGAGCTGGATTGCCACCATGGTTGCAACAATGGGCTCAAGCCTAGGAACCACTGGGAAGGTGCTGCAGGGCTCCGCAGTGTTTCCTTCTTTTGTACATAGGGTCACTACGGATTCAAAAAGGCTTGATGGCACGTGATGGCCGCTAACAAAAATTATCTTAAAAATATTTAGGATACAGCATCCCTAGGACCTAGTGAGTAATTGGACAGTGGTGGAAATGGAGGAGTAATCTTTTGCAGGAAATGTGTGTGTGTGTGTGTGTGTGTGTGTGCATGTGTGGCAATAAAGTAGAAACACAGAAAAGAGCAAAAAAGAAAGATAAAAATGATATGGAAGGGCCTACCTGAGCTCTTTCAGACACATAAGGAAGGAGACTCCAACTTTCTATCTATCTGAGAAGGATTTCAAGGATGCAGGGGTCAGACATGCTTCCACGCTGCACGCTTCTTCACTCTACTCTGAAGCTAAACATCACCCACCCCACCAAACCAGGTCATTCTACTTCTCTGCAACATTTGATAATCCCTTTCAACGGCCACACAGAACTCATAGACAATACTCAGGATTAGGACGTTTACTAAGGAAGTTTACGGGTTTTGTAAAATATTAGCAGTGGTCATTTTTGTCTGCAGTGCCTCCTTTCCTGAATCTCATTCCCAGGTTCTCAGCCATCCGGGTCCTGTGCCTCGACCCTCCTCTGACAAGTGTTACAAAGCTCCTAAACAAATAAACAAAATGCCCACTGCCACCAATTGTATCACAACTCAAAGGATCGCTATGTAAGACTTTTGAAGCTAAAAATCACTATGGGAGAGTTTGACTTCATCCTTTACCTAGGAGCAGCTGGCGGCTTTGAACTGTCAGCTTTGAACTTAGCACTCCAACACTTAGCTCCTTTTTTGCTGTTGTTAGGTGCTACGGAGTCTATCCTAACCCTCAGCGACCATATACACAACAGAGCAAAACACCACTCAGTCCTGTCAGAGCCGCACAATCATCCTTATGCTTGAGCCTATAGTTGCAGCCTCAGTGCCAAGCCACCTCATCAAGTACCTACCTCTTGTTGCTGCCACTCTACTTTACCAAGCATGATGCCCTTTTCCAGGGACTTGTCTCTCCTGACAACATATCCAAGTGTGCAAGACAAAGTCCTGCCATCCTGGCCATTCTTCTTCCAAGACAAATCTGACAAATCTCTTTGTCCTTTTCCCAGTCCATGGTACCTTAATGCAAACAAAAAGGTCTCCCTGCCGTTGAGTCGATTGTGACCCATAACAGCCGTGTAGGAAAGGGTAGAACACCTGTGGGTTTTAAAGACTGTAATTCTTTATACACATAGAAATCATGGCCTTTCTCCCACAAAGGATGGTCTCAAACTGCTAAGCTTTTGTAACCACTATTCCACTAGGGTTCCTTCTAACTGCTCCATGAGAACCCAACTCTTTAAGGGAGTCTCTTGCCCAAATCACTCAGTTTCATTTCTTCCATGAGCCAGAAGCTAGCCCGTAAGCCTTCAAGCTCTCAATGTGGAGACCTGGCTCCTCTGAGGACTCTCCCCATGGAGATCTCAGGCACACCCCGCTCCTTGGTCTTCTTTCTTGCTGGTCATGGGATTTTCTGTCCCTGCAAATGCTTCCTCTGTAACATTATACCCAACAGAACGGTAAAAGTGAACAATCCCCCATATTAGAGTTTCACATACTCTATTTTCGTAGCCCCACCCAACCATCTGCTAGGAGTTACAATGACTATGGAGAGAACAGCCATAGAAAGGGATTTTATTTTACCCAAAATCAAGAATTTAAAAAACCCAGAAGTTAACTCAAGATAGAAATTTCCCTAGATGTACTATTGAGGGAATGGCAGGAATAGAGCTGGAGTTATTGACATGGATTATATTTTGAAGGAAATTGAAAACTCTAAAAGCTATTAAAACTGTCAACAAGGGCAAATAAATATTTTCAAGGATTTCTTAAAAGCCTATGAATTTATTTTCATGAATACACTGCATGTATTCCTTATGAATTAAACAATACACATTTTATTCCAAAAATTGAAACAATACACATTTTATTCCAACAATACCACTACTATACCTGAGGTATAGTTATCTACCTCAGTTCTATATACTATATACTATGACTATGCAGCTGGATAGTCAGGTGAGTTAGATAACATAAAAGGGTAAATAAAAAAATATTACTTCTAGGGTCCTAGTTAACACATGCATGGACTTATATTTTTTAAGCAACATGTTTTAAATATATCTCTATGATCAATAGAGGACTTCAGACAAGTTTTTAGGAATACACTTATCTTAGGTACATATAATTCACAGGTAGGTATTGAGAATATATCAATATTATATACAATAAATATGGATATCATTTGAATTTGATATGTAGAAAACTATGCAATGGATTTTAGTTATAAGTGAATAAAAGTTATATAATAACACTCCAATTTTCTAAATCTGTTTGGCTCTATAATTTGACTGTTACTAAGGCGACGGGAACCCTAGGGGTGTGGTGAGTGCTGCTGGTCGCATAGCCATCAGGAGCTAGCCATTCTGCTCTGGGAAAGACTTACAGCCGGAGGGACCCACGGGGGCAGTTCTACTTTGTCCTACAGGGTTCCCTTGAGTCAGTCAGCTCCATCGGAGTGAGAGTGGGATGCTTCCGTTCAGCATTAGGACTCTTACAATCATGCAATGGCCTACTCCAGATTCTAATCAAGGGCAATCAGATATCCTAGTGACATTCCAAAGGGCCCTGGGGGTGCTAAGGCTCTTTGCTGGACGTACTAACCCAAAGGACGCTGATCTGAGCCCAACCGCAACTCCCTGGGAGCAGAGACCTGACAGACGGCTCCCTTGAGTCCTTCAGCTATTAAACACCACCAGGAGGCTTTCGCCTATGAGCAGGAATTAACATGATTACTCATCACAACAATGAGATCCTGATCGGGACGACAATGTTTCCTAAAGCAGCTCGGGTTTGGCAGAAAAAGAACAGACACAGACCAAAGTCCCAAACCCAAGGAGGAGTCGCGCAGGCTCCAGTCATCCGAACGACGGAAAATAAAAGAGTGCCTAAATTATGAGAAAATTACGAAAACAGAATGAAAAAGAAGAAATTCTTCGTAACTTGTAATCGAGGCTGAATTAGGAAGAGCTTTTTCATGAAGTACATAAACTTTCTAAAGCCCACGTGGACTCATATGGGAAGGAATTAAGAATGAGTTACTAAAACACAAAATGAAACACAGGGTCCTTATCCACAATTTTAGCATAAGTAAGGTCTTAAACCTTTAAGAATTTTAATAATTTTGAAAACTTACTTGGGAGAGAAAAACCTTGATTTAATCACAAGTGTCCTTATTCTACTCATTATCGATAAGCAGTTCTATAGACATATTGGGTGCTGTTTCAGACCCTGTGTTGGTATTATGAAATTTATAGCATATGCACTGATATATATTTTGATTCTAAAATATGCGGAATATTCTCCAAATCCCATTCCTAATGGTTCCAGAGAAGATTGGTTCCCAGCTCTTTAATTTCCCTTGATTTCCTCTCCTCTATGGCTGGAAACATTTCTTTCTCCGGCCTCAGACCTTCTTCAAAGATCTTGTTTGTTTTTGATTCCATGATCCTAGATTGAGCGTCACTGTCCCTTTGCGCTCGAAGGCTGTTACCCTAATGAAGGCCATCATGTCTTTCTGTCTCCACTAGAAAGGCTGGTAGACTAGAACCACCCGCCTTTCTGTTAGCAACTGCATACTTAACCACTGTGTCATCGATGCTATTTCTTTTAAATTCCTTTGGCCTTTATCTAGAAAGGAGAAGCCAAGGGGTCTTGTAGTTACAGGATAGACTGCTGATCCACAAGGTTCAAAGTTCGAAACAACCATTCTCTCTGTGGGAGAAAACCTGGACTTTCTACTCTCAAATAAACATTTACAGCTTCAGAAACCCACAGGGGGTTGTTACAAATCAGCCTTGACTTGATGGCAGTGAGAGAACTATCTAAAAAGGAAGCCTGGTGGCCGCGTGGTTGTGCGTTGGACTGCTCTTCAAGGACAGAAGTTTGAAAGCACTAGCAGCTCAGTGGAGGAAAGGCCAGGCTTTCTACCTGCATAAACAATCACAGTTCAGGAAACCCACAGAAGCAGTTCTACCTGTCCTACAGGGTTCTTAGGAGGCGCCATCAGCTCAATGGCAGTGGATTTTATCTCAAAATGCATACTACAATTGTGTATGGGGAGGGGGGGAGAAAGAGAGAGAGCATTTGGGAGACACATTTGATGAATAAGGATTTAGAATTAGGCCGGGTTGACTAGAGAAACAAATCCAAGGACACTAACATATGTGTAAGAGAGAGCTTTATATCAAAGAACAATTGTATATTAAGAAAACATCTTAGCCTTGTCCAGATCAAGTCCATAAGTCCTCTATCCACATATCTGATACTAGTCCATAAATTCCTCTTCAGACTCATGTAGCCACTCACAAGGATGCAGACTGCAGGCTGATCACAGGCTAGAGGTTGAAAGTCTTGTGGATCCAGTGGTGGTGGAAGATCTTCTTGTGACTCCTCCAGCTCTCTGAATGTGGCTCCTCAACAGAAATGTTAAGCAGAGAGTTTGTGGCCTGCCTCCAAGGAGAGAGAAGTTCCCAGGATCTTCATGAGAAGGCCGTGCCCACCAGGCGACATCCTTTGGCTGTGACCTGACTAAAAGGCTAAACTTCATCCCTTCACTTTATTTATCAAGTTGACATGAAATTATGTAACTAAAAAAGATTTCCAATATTTTACATGTCTTAAATTTGTTTAAAAACTCTTGCTTTATAAGATAGTTAGAATGGTATGGTATTCCTTACTTGAATAATGAGTTTAATCATGTTGAATATATTGATTGGGTTTATATGTATAGGATTCTCTGATGTTCGTGCTTATCTTAGTTTCTAAGTGCTGTCATAAAAAATATGATATCAGCGTGGCAATTTTAACAAACAGAACATCATTTTCTCACTGCTGAGGTGGCCATAAGACTGAATTCAGTGCATCGACTTAGGGAAAGGCTTCCTATATCTGCCTCTGGGGGGAATTCATGTTGCTTTCAATTTTTACCCCTTTTTTCTTGGTTATCTCAATGAAGCAGCAATTTTTCTGCACGTGTACCTCCTTGTTTCTGTGCATAATATTCTTATTTTATTTATCTTAAAAGTGACTTAAATACGTCCTTCCCCCCACCCTATCATGATCCCTAATTCTACCTTGCAAGTCTGGCTAGACCAAAGGATGTACATTGGTACAGATAGGGATTGGAAACACAGGGATTCCAGGGCAGATGATCCCTTCAGGACCAGTAGTGAGAGTGGCGATACTGGGAGAGTGGAGGGAAGGTGGGTTGGAAAGAGGGAACCGATTACAAGGATCTACATGTGACCGCCGCCCTGGGGGACAGGCAACAGAAAAGTGGGTGAAGGGAGACATTGGACAGGGCAAGATATGACAAAATAATAAATTTATAAATTATCAAGGATTCATGAGGGAGAGGGGAAGCATGGAGGGAGGGGAAAAATGAGCACCTGATGCCAGGGGCTTAAGTGGAGAGCAAATGTTTTGAGAATGATGAGGGCAATGTGCTTTACACAACTGATGTATGTATGGATTGTGATAAGAGTTGTATGAGCCCCTAATAAAACGGTTTTAAAAAGTGACTTACTTAAAACATTCTATACTAATGTTCTTTCTTTTTTCTGGAAAGTTCAACTCCTTTCTTACTCATAGCAACCCATGTACAACAGCACGAAACCTGCCCAGATGTACACCACCCTCATAATGGTTGCTATGTTCAAACCTATCATTGAAGTCACTGTTAACACATCTTATCCAACGTCTTCCTTTTATATTGCCCCTCCACTGAACCAAGCATGATGTACTTTTCCAGGGATTGATCTTTGCAGATACAGTGTCCGAAGTACATGAGATAATGTCTCCCCATCCTTGCTTCTGGTGAGCAATCCCGGCTTTGCTTCTGTAGAGAACCCAGCCTAACACAAAACTTCAACACATCAGATAGGGCAGATATAATATATAGTTATAAGACATAATGGATGTTCTTCTGATAGATGATATACCAGTTTTAATATTAGTATTGAATTCTACATTGAAAAATCATTTAGCTTTATTAAATATATAATTAGATGTGAATAAAGATATATTTGATAACTTAATAAAGATATATATGTGCATGTTAAAATAAGTAAAACAGTATTTCCATCGTGTATAATTTTAATTCATATTTTCAGTATGTTGAGGAGATTATCAACAACCTGCTGAAAATTCTCCACATCTGACCAGAAAACAAAAAAAAAAAAGGATTAAGAAGCCGATAGATTTATTTAAAAAGTTAACTGCCACAAACTTTGCCAAAATACAGCAAAGCCCTATCTTACAGGGATCACATTGAAGTTGATTAATACAATATTTTCTTTCACAAATAGAATCATGTCACTATAATTCAGTGATACTGATGAAGAAGTAATGGCTAAAGTGAAAATTTTGACAACTAGCAATACAGCAATAGCATATAGATCATTCCTGTTATGTTCTGTCAAAGAATCTTAACTTTTTTCCTATCTTAACTTTCACAAGCACAAATAATAGATCTTTTCCTATATTCTCTATAATAACATTTGCAGTAAATTTAATTTATAATGCTGTGTGAAGTATTGAGTACTGTACTGTCATTGAGATTACTGAAATGATAGTTCTGTTGGATAGTCTATCAATCCAAATGGCAGAACTTGGACCAATCTCGTCTGTGCTAAAATTCCCTTCCTTGTGAGAAACCCATGATTCTTTTCCTTGCTTCCACAGCTTTGCCTTCTGTTTGGAGCTTTATGAATAACTGGCTTTCTACGGATCAAAGCCACATCCTTTTTCACTAGATACAGTGTCATTGATCACGATAAGCACTAATATATAAATAAAAATATGCTTATGTTTCAAACTAAAGCTGACAAATTTATAATAAGACCTTATATACAATCTAGAACATTGCTATCCTTTGACCTGGGTAAGGAGAGAGCTGGGGGGTTATAAGCATCAAGATTTGGTTTAATAAAATATTGGTGTACTAATCTACCATTCTTGTAATGTTTTCCGTGTCTACTCTAATTTTTCCTATATTGAAGATACTATTATTAATTAGTATAGTGACATAAAATACAAAATAATTAAATATACAGTGACATGGTTTTCCTGTTAACAGTAATATATTATGGGAGTAACTTGCTTACCAAGGTTAAGGAGAAAATTATGTCGAGTGTTTTACAATCCTATCACTTTAAATGGTAGCTTGTTGGAAACTCTAACCTGTCTTTTCTTTTGCAGGGGGACCAGTGTTCTGACATATAAATTCTTAGCGGACCAGAGTAAGTCATACACAGGAATCTCCAGACTGGGAATTCTTTTCCTAAATGCTTTGGCAAGCTAGGAGATTAAATTCTAAAATAAATATTTATCAACAACTCAAGCAGCTAATTTTGTATGATAATATCACTAATTATTCTAACTAAGGGTAGTGTAACATGGTCCTGGAATGAAAGAAAATCTTGCTCAATTGCTCTATAACCTTTGGCTTCCCTATTAAAGTCTGGAAGAAAAGAGACATTCTTCAAATCCAGTTAAATTTTCTCTTTCTTCAGAAGGATTTGGGGAGAAAAGGAAGTAATTAGCAGTAAAAATGAACACATATTTTTAAACATTACTTTGGTTAAAAAATAAGGGGAAAATCTCAAATAACCCATCAATCAATCAATCAATCATATTTGTTTTTAGAATTTGAAGGAATAAAAAGTAACAGGTCTTTAATAGTGCTGTTTAATGGCTCTCAATAGCCAAGATTTCCAGGTTCTTCTGGTTGTTTGCTGACTTTGAGACAGGCCCTGACTCGTGGTGACCCCAAGTGTTACAAAGCAAATCTGCTCTATAGGACTTCTTCAAAAACTGCTCTGTAGGACTTCCTCAGTGTAATCTTTAAGGAAGGAGTTTCATCCCTATAACTTCTGACTTAGTTTGAATCACCAACCTTTAGGTTACCCATCAAATTAAAATCACCTGTCTCACCCAGAAAAGTGTATATAATTTTCTAGAAAAACAATAAAAGATGGACACTGTCTTAGAGTGAAAACTCCTTGTTTGGGCTGGGAAACATCGAAACTCACAAAAAAAAAAAAAAACTATCCATTATCCTCATCAAAATGGCTTCTCTACTTAGTTCTACCAAATATTCAGAGAAGAGCTCACACAAATCCCATTCAAATTATTCGAGAATATTTAAAGGATTTACTGCTCTGAATTCATTTTAAGAAGCAAACATTACCCTGATACCAAAAAAATTGTTATAAAATAAGAATAAAATAAAATATATACTAATATCACTCGTGAACATAGACCAACAATGTCCTATTCAATAGAATTTTTCAAAAATTAAAAGATAATAATATATCATGACCATATGGAACTTATATTGGATATGCTAGTATGGTTCAACACTAGAAAAACTATCAACATAGTCCACCATATAAATAAAACAAAGGAAAAAGACTCACATAACATACCAATTGACAAGAGTAAAGACATTTTGCAAAATCCCAATAACTTTTCTGCTAAAAACAAAACAGAAATACAAGAAATTTCTCAACATAATTAAGCACATATATACAAAATCCATACAACCATGAGCCTAAATAAGGAGCTACTGGAAAAAATCCCTGTGTGATCAGGCACCAGACAAGAATGTCCCCAAAGGAAGTGCAGAGTGGAGACCCAAGGCCCAAGTGACGGCCACTGGAGATCCCCTCGTAGAGGAGTTTAGGAGAGGAGATGGGTCAGTCAGGGTGCGAGGTAGTACCGATGAAGAACACAGCTTTCCCCCAGATCCTGGATGCTTCCTCCCCACAACTACCATGATCCGAATTCTACCTTGCAGGACTGGATAGGGCAGAGGTTGTACACTGGTGCATATGAGGGCTGGAGGCACAGGGAATCCAGGGTGGATGATACCTTCAGGACCAGGGGTGTGAGGGCCGATGCTGGGAGAGTGGAGGGTGAGTGGGTTGGAAAGGGGGAACTGATTACAGGGATCCACATGTGACCTCCTCCCTGGGAGAGGGATGGCAGAGAAGGAGGGGAAGGGAGACTCCGGATAGGGCAAGATATGACAAAATAACAATGTATAAATTACCAAGGGCACCTGAGGGAGGGGGTAGCAGGGAGGAAGGGGGAAAAAAAGGGCTTAAGTGGAGAGCAAATGCTTTGAGAATGATTGGGGTAGGGAATGTGCGGATGTGCTTTATACATTTGATGTATGTATATGTATGGATTGTGATAAGAGTGTATGAGCCCCTAATAAAATGTAAAAAATGAAAAGAAAAAAAAAGAAAATGATTAGGGCAAAGAATGTACAGATGTGCTTTATACAATTGATGTATGTATATGTATGGATTGTGATAAGAGTTGTATGAACCCCTAATAAAATGTTTAAAAAAAAAGAATGTCCCCAAATAAAACTTCTATTTAGCATTGTACTTGAAGTTTTAACCAATGCTATAAGACAGAAAAGAAAGTAAAATGAATCCAAACTGGCAAAGTCAAATGATTTCCATTTGCAAATGATATGATTTGATACCAAGAAAATCCCAAAGATTTGGCAATAAAATTACTAGAATGAATTGAAAGATTCAACTAAGTGATGGCACACATGTGGGTGGAGACCCCTTTGGGAGGTGAACGACCCTTTACAGGGATCACCAGATTCATAACAGTACCAAACTTACAGTTATGAAGTAGCAACAAAAATAAGTTTATGGTTGGGGGGGGTCACCACAACGTGAGGAACTGTATTAAAGGGTTGTGACATTAGGAAGTTTGAGAATCACCACTGACTGCTTTAGAATAAAAATGGGAACACTGAGGAAAATCTACAAGACAAGATTGATTACAATAGCCACTCAAAAGATAAAAACTCACAAACATAAAAACTATATACATAAAACTACAAAATACCAGAAACCAGAATCTACATACATGGACTATGCCGTGTTCATGGATAGGAAGACATACATTGGTAAAATGTGAATACTATTGGAAAATATACAGATGTAATACAATTCTGATCTAGCTTCGTACACTGTTGTTTTTACTAATCACCAACTTTGTATGTAAATGAATGATACTCAGGATAAGCAAATCATTACTAAAGACAAAGAACAAAGTGTTTTCGTACCTTTCCATCTTAAAATCGATCCCACAGTCACAGTAGTCAAAAGAGCCTAGTACTAGTCCAAAGACTTTTAACATAAATATCAATGATGAAGTTAACACCTAAATTATAAGTGATATATATAATAAATACTGAGCATTTCCTCGGTTATAGTTACTATGCTTGTTATTGAATATGCAGACATTGAAATCATAGTATCTATCTCTGAAGAAATCACAGGTTGATGTAATTATAAAGAAGGAAATATGACTATATATAAAAAGGAGCCACTACATGACTCAATAAATTAATTTTGAACTGTTATATCATTTTGTTCTAAAGCAATCTCAAATTAATGGTTGTCTTATCAAGTAATGAGTTCCTTTTCAGTCAAAAACTGACTGAATTACATTCAAGAATATTAAAATAGTCCTATGAAAGGCAGCACAGTTCAAAAAATAACAATAATAATGCATTTGAAATTAGTCTAGTTTCTATACCTCACTTAGCTAGATTTTTGTACCTATTATCAGGAATGGGTCTAAATTTTATTGTTATCCTGTAAAAGATAAGTAGAAATTGCTTTTGGAGTTTGTTTTATGCTTCATCTGAGATAATATGGAGGTACATGTAAAAGTATAGCTCCGAACAATACATATCTCTATTATACAAGAAAATCAAAAAGTGAAGCTCTTCTACAAATAGACTCCTTCTGGTTGAGTACAGTCTTGAAGGAAGTTTCCCCAAAGAATTCTGGGGCTTCATTCACCACTTTGACAATGTGGCAATTTTCACACCCACACAAGTCTAACATTCTGCTGCTTTCCAAAGTTCTTTGGGATTAGAACACAAAGAGAAGTTTGAAGTGATAGGATCAAGGCTATAAAGTGGAGGATTGGGTAAAATTTTCAATTGATCTTCATAGACCCGCCCTGGATAATGCCAAGGAAAGAGATGGTGCACTGTTATAACAGGGTGTGTGTGTGTGTGTGTGTGTGTGTGTGTGTGTGTGTGTACTCACACACATGTACATACATATATAGGAGCCCTGGTGGAGTAGTGGATTCCAAATGGGCTGCAAACCAAAACGTCAGCAGTTCAAAGCCACCAACATCTCTGTGGAAGAAAGTGGAGACATTCTACTCCCACAAAATTTTACAGTGTAGGAAACCCACAGGGACAGTACTTCCCAGTCCTATAGGGTCACTATGAGTTGGAATCCACTTGATGGCAGTGAATATTTTTTGATAGGTACACAATTTTCTATCTTCTGAAAATTATACTAAAATTTCTTGTTAATGGCCCTTAAGATTATCCTCTATTTTTGGACAAAGTCCATCAAGAATTCCAAAAAATAATCATCATAACCATCTGCATGTACTTCTCAGACTTGAATTTTATTGTACTAGCAAATTCCTCCAAAACCACTGGCTTCATTGCACCTCCCGTTGAAAACATCCTAACAAGGGAAAAACCAGTGAACTATTGAGAAAACATGTCTGCAGCCTGCTACTGACTGCAGTCTTATTGCCATATGCTTTATTTAGAATAAACACATAGAGTTATGAACTGAACTTCAACAGCTAATTTTTTACTTGCCATTATACATATTTCTCAATGTATGCATAATTACAACATTTTAATATTTTTATAAAAGGAATAAAAACAGAGATGTTAAAGCATAGAAAAACTACAATTAAAATTCCACTATTCAGGAGCTAGGAGAAACCTTACAAATGATTCTACCTGATTTCATTTTGCATATGTTGAAACCATAGAGATATAAAACTCTTTCTGGGTTACATACTAGCTAATCAATCGCCAAGAGGCCACTAATATTAATTTATTTGTTCTCTCCCTTAAAAGTAAGGTAATGGACACACACACACACACACACACTCACACACACACACATACATTTTCACATGGCAGACACCCGCACACGCTGGGGTTTTAAAACAAAATTATTAAATATAAACAGTCCGATTTAAAACTTAAAATTTTTAATTATACATTTGAGAAATGAAACCATTACCCTAAAAAAAGTAAGGTAATGTCCAAAATTTTACTAATACATTATATTTAATGCTTTTTTCCTATGATATTGTTGGCTCTTTAATGTTAATTATACAATAAAATATTGATATAGAGTTTAAAATATTTGTCTTATGTGTAAGAAACAATTTTATGGTTGTTGTGTGCAAACAATTACATATTTTCTAAGTTTTAGATTCAAGATATTTTAATCTAGACAGTAAATAATGATGGATTATTGATTTGTTCAAAATAAAACATCGAAGTACAATATTAACATCACATGAGCCAGCATACAAGAGCTGGTAACATTTTAAGTTATGAAGCAATAAATGAAGTCAAAGAAATAATGGTTTATTATAAAAAGGCTTTGTTGCAACTATTTCTTTATGACATTTTATTGGCTTCAGGTGCAGTGGGGAATAGTTAAAAATATATCATGAGAAACTATACAACTAATTTTAACCTTTTCAAAAACAAATAATATGTCAACAAACATTACAACTCCTTTTAATATGAACTTATCTATAAGTATTTACTGACCTAAAACACAGAATTATACTCTTAATATAATTATACAAAATTCTTAAGGAAGGCTGTGAAGGGAAAATAAAAATAATTTATAAATTATATAAGGTTCATGAGGGAGGGGAAAGTAAGAAGGGAGGGGAAAATGAGGAGCTGATACCAAGGGTTCAAGTAGAAAGCAAATGTTTTGAGAATGATGATGGCAAAAAATTGGGCAAATGTTCAGGACACAATGGATGGATGTATGGATTGTGATAAGAGTTTTACAAGCCCCCAATAAAATAATTTTTAAAAAGAGAGATTAGGGGAACATGTAATAAAAAATAAAATACAGTACACATTTAATTATTATATGGGGTACATAATTTTTCAAAAGAAAAGATTTTTTAACACACAAATGTAGTTTAATTCCCATTTTAACGTATAGTCAAACTATACATGCATGTAGTTTAAAAAGCTACATACGAAAAGAAAAGATTTTTAAATTTTTTCTTTGAATTATTTCCTTCTTTAAAAGATGAAATCTTTTTTTGTGGTTTACCAATGAAATTGGTTATCTGGACCTCCCCCCCCCCCCCGAAGTTATTTTTGTAACAAGTTTAAGAGCAGTTTTATACAGCTCGGAATTTTTCAGTACACAGAAGTATCACTAAAGAAAATACTCACTAAAAGTGCACTCCCGTAGTCAGAGGTATCCCTGTGTATACACTTATCTATTTCTATGCATGGACGCAGGATGAAGTTGACGTATTTCAACCAATGGCCTTTCAACATTAACAAAGATGACTGGCCAACAAGTACAATACAATTTTTCAGTCATTTGTTTACAAATTGCTAGTCTTGGAAAGATATTCCTTGCAAATATGTAATATGAAACAAAAGTCTTTGCCATCAAGTCAATTCTGCCTCTTCGGGATGCCATCGGACAGAAAAGAACTGCAGGACCCAGAAAAGGAATTTGCAGCAATCCCGAGCGAATTCCGAAGCTGTGAAACCAGGGATGTCAGTGCCGGCGGTCAGTTGGATCTTGACTGAAAGCAGAGAAAAACAGAAAGATATTTATGTGTGTTTTATTTATTTAACAAAGGCATTCAAGTGTGTATATCACAACAGATTATCCGTAACCTCTCAAATAATGGAGCTTCCAGAATATTTTATTGTGCTCATGTAGAACCTGAACATAGACCAGACCGGGCTAGACAAAGAGGGTAATAGATAATCAGGAAAGGCTTCCATCGGGGTTGGATCCTACCATCACATGTCATCTGTATGTTGAGCAAAGAACCCAAGAAATTGGCTCTGTGAAGAAATGTGTGGTGTCAGGATTGGTTGAAAACTGATTAGCAACTTGCTGTATACAGAAGACACAATCTTGCTTGCTGACCTTGCAGAGGATGGAAGCACTTACTGGCGAAAATCAGACTGTGGCCTCCATCATAGCCCAGATCTCACCGTAAGGAAAGCCAAGTTCCTCACAACTAGACAAATAAGCTACACCATGATAAATAGAGATGATATTGATGCTGTTAAGGATTTCATTTGACTTGGGTTGAGAATCAACATTCATGGAAGCGGCAAACAAAAAAAAATCAACCTGTGTATTTCAATTGATAAATGTGTGGCAAAAGATCTCTTCCAAGAACGACAGAGGAAATATGACATTTTGAGGGCTTAGGGACACCTGACCCAACCCATGATAGTTTTAAAGACCAAGGTCTTTATAAGTGCATGCTACCGCTGGTCAATGAATAAGGCAGGCCAAGGAAGACGTGATGTCTGAGTTACAATGTTGGCAAAGAAGATTAAATATACCATGGACCTCCAGAGAACAAACACATAGTTTGAAAGAAGTACATCCAAAATGCTCCTTAGAAGCCAGACTTCCTCTCACATACTTTGGACATATTATCAGGCGGTATCTGTCCCTTGAAAAGGTCAAGAGAGGTGAAAGAGAAGATCATTAAAAAGTAAAAAGAGGACAGACACAGCAGCTACAGCAAGGGGCTCAAACGGAGCAGCAATTGTGAGGAAGGCGCAGACCTGGCAGCATCTGACACGCCACTAACCAGAAAAGAGCAAAGTTTAATTCCAGTAATCTCTCATTTCACAACTGAATGGAATATGTATATGATTTTAGAAATCACATAACGTAAGAGAAATCAAAATCCTCCTCAAATATATCGAAGAAAATCATCACTCGGGAAAGCATACCCAACTTATTTTAAAGGTGCATTATGGTCTCTTTTAAAAGCAGATGGGGCTGTGGGGCCACATTCCATGACAGAGAGCCTCTAGAGACATCTTTGATCATACTTTGTGATGTATAAAATATGTCACAGTTGTACTATAAAAGATATCACCCATCAGGTAAGGCTGTCTTTTGCCCTTGTAGCATTATATTGGAAAAAATAATGTTCCTCTCTTCTACTTATATGGAATTACTGCATATGAAAAAACCAACCTATTTAGTCTGTATGAGACCATTATAATACTCCTGGTTTCTTTCAAAAGAAACGAGTCATAAATAAACATGCTAAAGCGAGTAGATCGGGTTGATATTTTGTTTCAACATTCACCCTTTTCATAAGTTGTTATAAACTGTGAATATATTAAGTACTGGTCTACATTAAAGCTTGGTTTTACAAAAGGATTGCATATTTCTCCAGAGACTAGTTGCTTTCATTTGATTTCTGTTATGCATACATCTTAGTTTACTTCAAATCTGAACCTATGTCACATATAGTATTTATAACAAAAGGACAATAGTGGTAAACTAGTCCAAAATGTTATATTTTATTTCCCAGCTCCTCACATATTTTTTAAATTATGCATATGTGTGTGTCAGAGAGAGAGAGAGACAGAGACAGGGAGACAGAGAATTAGCTTTAACAAATTTAAGATAAAAAAACTAAAATTATGTTTTTGTGCTATAACCATTATAGTCTTCTATGAGATTTATTTTTAAGTATTATCACCTGTAAAACTTTGTCATCTTATAATTGAAGTAGAATTTCTTCATATTATATTTAAATGGCAATGGGCCTACTCTATACAATTATTTTAGGGGAAAAGATTTAAAATTAATTTGTAGAAAAATTTTAAAACAGTTTGATGTAAAAGTCAAAGAAATAATGATTTTGATTTGAGAACTTTAAGTAATTACTCAAGATTTTATCAAGCCTAATACTTTAATTGGCTCCCCAGACACTGACCCTGTTTTGTAAGGAGCTCGTCTATCAATAGAGCAATACTCTCATATGACAGCATTTGACTATGAAACCAACAAAAACCTAAATAAATAAGATACATAAACTATATTGAATATGTGCTAAATCTGAACCGCTGACAAGACGACTTTTGCTAGGAGAATATAAACAGAGGTCTCAGATACCTTTTTTAAAAATCTAATAATTTGTTGTCTTTAAAAAACATAGATTCTCAATTTACTATTTATTTGTGCAAAAGGGTCTTATGCTTATACATAAAATTTAGCAATCTATTTAATGTATGAATTATGAAGAAAGAAAACCTTTTAATAGCATACGGTGTAACACACTGGATCGATTAAACTGCTCCATCTGGTCTAAGTCTAGAAAAGTCGCTGCCATATGTTTTGAACATCACAACAAACTGTTTTATACTGTCACCACCTTGAGAACGGTTTTATAAGTTGCATTTTTAAAATGTAAGCATGCATACGTGTATATACAATACACTCACACACATATATCGCATGCACACCTTTTCCTCACTGAGGCACAATACCCAATATGCAAAGTAAGCACAGGCTTACTTGTGCTTACTTACTAATCTGCAATGAACTATTTCACATGTTTTTTACCACGTGGAGAAAAGCACGTGAGATTTTTTACAGATTACTATATAGGCACAAACAAGCCCATGCTGATTTACTGGCCTTACTGGGCACACCATCCCTGCCAGGGACTGTACATTTGGAGAGGCTTTGGTTCCATAGGAAGGTACTCAGAGGCTGGGAGACCAACAGATGCCAGCCATACCTAGAAGCAGAACCTTTGATGTGGGAAAATGTGAAATTGTTCCCTACAGATTAGTCAGTAAGTACGTGTAAGCCTGTGCTTACCCTGCTTATTGGATATTATGTGAGGAAAACCCTGCTTATTGGATATTATGTGAGGAAAACAGGTACCGTTTCATCTTTGCCTGTTTGCATACCTGGAAAGCAGATATGTAAAATTTTAAAAGGCGTTTGGTCATCTTGGTTCAGTGTAAAGGGCCGTTGGCAACACTAAATAACATAACAAAAAGAGAGAGGCACAAACTTTACTATAAACTGTTTACTTATAGTCTTTAAATCTTAAATGACTTTATTTAGATTATTCTACGATGGTAGTTTGTATATGAGGTTTACTCAAAACAAAAGAATAATATTAAATACATCCTAAGGGAGAAAACATTATGAAATTCTTGTTAATATTAAGGACTAGCAATATAAAAAAATTTATCCAGTAGTCCTATTTTTTTAAGTTAAAATTTCATAAAGATAGATTAAAAATCAGGATATATATGTTGCTGTTAGAAAAATAACGTATCAGGTTCAAATGAAATTTAGGAATGTTAATCTCTTTTGCAGCTGCTATTTTTGTTTTATGGTATTTTCACAGCTGTTTTTAATTTATTTTAAGAAATACTAAACCTTTAGGAGAATTCCCAGGTGAACAACCACAGTACAGATAATTGGTTTCATTGCAATTCAGATTATGAACATCATTTTTCAGTTGTTGCTTTCAAACTATATACATAGCTAAATCTGTAAACCATTTTCTTTATTCAGCTACTATCAAAAAAGGAAAAATGAAGTTAAAGCATCACACAGTTTAATATTTTATCTGCTAGATTTCCACATTTAAAAGTATTTACCTTCCGCAGTAGCATGTTAACATAGCCTACGTATTGCCTGCAGGTGTAAGTTATATTTTTATTGTGAAAAGAAGAGCAAAATAAATTATGAAAATCTTTTCAAAGCTATGATTACTTTAATAAATTTCAAAACTGGCAGTATCATATGATTTCATTTCTATACCTAACATCATCTCCTTTGATTAATTATTGCTACAGCCAGTATATCTTCATTTAGAAACATCCTTGATTATCAGCCACACCTATAGCATGCAGTTTTTAATAGAAGCCACCCTTTCTATGCGAGCCGCAGGGGAAAGTAATTAAATTTAATAGAAGCCGTCTTTGTTTTATCGCCACCCTCAATTTAAAGCCACAGGGGTAAGTAATTAAATTTAATAGAAGCTTCTAAACAAAGATATATAATATCAGATAGGTATGCTGAGGCAAAGAAGACATACTCTACCTTGGGACTGGTGAAGCGTGTGGGTTTTTATGAAGCCAAGGTAGAAAATGTAAAAGTTCGCAACATACTTTTTTTCTTTAAGGGGTTCAAAATGGGTGGAGAAGGTGTAGTTGTCACCCTGCATTTTTCAAACAACAAAAAGAGGGGTGGGGTTGTGCAGCGTCCTTGCAAAACCACAATAGCTTGGCCAAATGCCTGCGGTGAGCATTGGCTGCTTCATTCCCTCTAAAATCTGTTAAGCAAGAGCAGGTTTCCTCCTCCAAAATACAATGCTTTAGGCTCTGTTAGCTGCAATTCATCAGAACATAAGAACTTTTATGTTCATGTTTGTTTATTCTAGATCTGACCTGATAAGTTGTTCTTTTTGCTTTGCTACGATTATGGCGATGATGGATCTCACTTCGTTCCCCTGTCTGTACCCAATGACGTGTCAACCCAGGAACAAGACTGGAAGCAGCCTCTGGGTGGTTCATTTCAGCTTCCTTCTAGGGAATGCTTTGGCAGGCCGGCTCACCACACCATCTAAGTCGTTTGATGGATTTGCAAAGACGCTTATGAAGAAGTATTCTGGAATTCACATTGGTTCTGTGATAATTTGGGGGGGCTGAGCCATTTAAGGCAAGATGTCAAGCATCTTTCTGATTCCTAAATTTTATCCAGCATTTTAATACTGCGTTTAAAATTCCAATATTCAAAACCATTAGAAGCATATTTAATCTGTATTTTTCCGTGTTTGATTGTTTAAAACTACATAGAGAAACAGCCTCAAATGGAAAAGGAGCAGTTGGTACCATATTCAACAATATTCTACCTCTAATGTCATAAAAACATAGTTGATAGTAACCTAAAAAAGATGAGCCTCTCAATTTCCCCAGTGCAGATGGTCAAGGATAGGCAGTAAGAGCTTCCCATAAGCACATGGTGTACAGAGAAGGCACTAAGGGGGACTTAATAAGGAAAATGAAAAGTGCATTTTAAGTAGCAAATGAGTGCAACACTGATAAATACTATGGGAAATGAAAATGGGGTTCTAAAATCCATTTCTGACAGCATAAAACAAGTGGTTTATGATATGCAAAATAATGAACAGATCACTGCAGGTATTTAGAAATTATTTGTTAATCTGTGGTGGTTTTTGTTGGTTATTCTCTTTAGTATATAACATATACATATACGATCATCGCTATTTTGTGATTTAAACTGCTGCAAAAACCAAAATTTTGTGCGTGTGATTAATTATTTAGAAAAAAATATTTTGTCAGTGATACTGCCCAATGACAAATAGAGTCTTTCGTGTGGGGAGATATTTTTTTTTAAAAATCTGTAAATGTAATCCTCATAAACAATATCTATGAATGAAAGAAGCATCATTGTGGTATTTATTCCATTCAAATGCCTGGAAGGTATTTTAAAATTTTGGTTTTTATTTCTTAATTTTATTCATTTGTTTATTTAAAATTTTATCTTTTTAAATTTTGTTTTTTAAATATTTGTTTATTTTTCATGTGGAAATTTAAAATATTTTGTGTTAAATTATGCCCATATCAGACTCTCTTAAGATTATCCCAACTTAACCAAAAATGTGTTTTATCTTTCTATTTCTCTTTTCTTTTGATTTTTTTCTTTTAACCAGAAACAGAAAGGTTGTTTCTCATTTTTCTTTCCATACATTTCCCTGTAAAGAAAGGTGACTTTCTTTTTTGAATTATTCAGGCAGATAACTCTTTCATACCGTTTTCCCTATTCTTTTATCAGTGAAGCAAGCCAATAGTCCTTTTCTTGTTCTCTAAGACAATTCTAGTCTAATGTTAGCACTATTTTTAGAAAGATAAACCATCTCCTACCTTTGTTGTCAGAAAGGGCACATTTTCCCAGCTCAGGTAAATCATTGCTCCCAGGTATATAAACTCATTTAGATGGTGTAGTCACAATGATTTAGAATTGTTCGGATTAAATACATAACCTTCCTACTGAAAGATAGAAAGTTGACTATTTTGTTTGTATGTTGACAACGATCTGTTAAGTGCTAGATTTCCTATATTATTTTCATGTCTATCGATACACACCTGGAGTGATGGGACAGTTTCTCGTGACTCTAAAGAGAGGGAAAGCTTTGAAGTCACTCCAAAGCCAGGATTAATATAACACATGGTAACTTCTCTGTTGAATAAAGTCACATAAAAATGGCCTCCTAAAATTGTTCAAAACCTTCCAATTCTTTCTAAAAATCCATTGGTTCTTATGTTATTTCACTATTTAAAAAGTAAAGAAATTCAAATAGTGAGAAGTTTTATTTTCATTATTAGTATTATTAGAGAAAAAGAAGTAGGGCGTTTAAAAATTTTTGAGTAATATTCTATAGTTTATTAAGATATACCTGCCTGGCCTGCTTCTCTGATTAGACACCAACATAATGATACACAAACATATTCAAAACATTAAGCACACATACTTCACAGCTGATTTTTCTGGTTAGAAATTGTGGGACAAAAATATAGAATTTGATGCAAACTGTGATTATGGGACTATGCAGAGGCACTGAAGGAAGTTCAGTTTCCCTAGATGAGAAAGCTGGTGGTACTATTGGGTACACATTGGGCTGCTAACCATAAGCATAGCAGTTCAAACTCACCAGTCCCTCTAGGGCAGCAAGACGAGACTGTCTATTTCTTTAAAGCTTTAACTGCCTCTGAAACCATGTACCGCATTGCTATGGAGTCAGAATTGACTCGATGGCAGAATGTTTAGGTTTTAGGATTTTGGTAGTGCACAAGGTTAGTGTACTAGGCCCCTACCCAAAAGGTTGGATGTCTGAGCCCACCCAGAGTCCCTCTGGAAGAAAGGCCTGGAACTTTATTTTGGAAAAATTAGCCACTGAAAACCATAATCTTATTCCAATATATGTGAGTTTGACCCAAGGACAACCAAAATGGGAAAATCAGAAATGTAGGAAAAGTCACTTGATCCAAAATAACCTGCCACAACTCTGCTATCTTTTGAGACTGCAAGGAAAATTATGGACTTTGGCAGATAACAAATCAAGCTCATTGAGAATAGGGACCAGCTTTCAACAGTTATGGCCTTACTCTTCCTCCACCAGTGAGGATGACAAGATGGTGTTTTTTTTTTCCTTCAAGGAGATGCGATTGGGAGAGAAGCTATGACAGAGAAAGGTGAAGCAACAAGAGAGAGAGAACTATCCCTACATCACATGACTGAGCAGTGTTATCATATACCAACTGAGGTCTCACTTTAATACAGAGAGCTTGGGAATCTTACAGGAGCCAGAGTCAAGATCGCCAGCACCAATATTCTGAAGTTATATTCCATGAAGTTCAAGTATACATATGCTTATATTAGTTTCTTTATATAGTTTCTGAAGGCTATATATTTGATTCCAAACTAGATAGAAATTATGCCAGTATCCTTTTGAAAAGAAAGTGTGATTACAAAATATTTTAAGAAATTGATGAAGTTGAATCAGCATGGGTTGAATTATTCTAATTACATATAATTATTTTGAAAACTCTTCTATTTAGTCTTAAATATCAATGACACTAGAATAAAACTGAAAAAATTTTAATTTCTATGGTTTCTAAACATAAAGAAGAGATTGATTCCATTGTAAAATATTATAGTATTTTGTGTAACATATTTTTCTAATGCTTTTACGACTATGAAACTATATCTTTTTCAGTGAATTTTAAAATATGGCTGAATGAATATATTATTGGAGTGATCATTTTTAGGACTATGCATGCTTTTGCCTTCACTTCAATAAAGAGATTACAGTCTTCACTTTTGCTGTCTGTAAATTTGAGTCATCTCATTTTTATACATATATATGAGGAAATTTCAAAAGTTTTTTGAAAAAGTGAAATTAAAAGATAATTAAATTTTTTCATGAACTTTTTGAAACCTCCTTCATATAGATGAGTAGCTCCAATTTCAAATATCACAGAGTATATATGTGTTAAATATGAAATTAGTTATATAACTAAGTAATACATATTACTAAAACTTTATTAAAATAGTCTTAATTGGATTTTAATTTTTTTTCCAGGGGAGAGCACAAACACAGTCCCCCACTACCACAAATGATGCAGTCGAGTTTCCCACATTTGGGGAAATCGCGGGGGTCAGCACATCACGAATGCAATGGATGAGCCTTGCCCTGGGAAAACCACCTTCATGATCATGGTCTCTCCCATGCCAGGTAAGTATGTTGATTTTGTTATTTTATTTTGTTTCTGGTAACTAAATAAAATTCAACACAGAGACACATGAAATATAACAATGTTAACTAAAATCATGAAGATAGTATTTTCTTAGGGAATTCTGAAAAGAGTGTTTTAGTTATAATACTAGTTAAACAAAGGGAAGATTAAGGACATTATTAAATATTAAAGATTTTTCAGGGAGAAAGTAAACACCTATTTTTCTAATGGTCTGGACCATTAACTACAAGATCACAGAGACTTTGAGGCTATAAAATTTGGAGCAAAGTTGTTAACACATTGAAAACTAGAAAATATTTCTAATTCATATACAAATTTAAAATACTACAAAGAAATGAGGTACAAATTACGAGTGCAAAGAAAAATTCTTGCTTCTCTTATTCTGCCACTTTATCCTTGAGGTGTGAACCAGCCCAGCCAGTCTGTCCGAGAACTCACTGCCACTTCAGTTGTGTATAATCCAGTAGTACTTTTAGTGATGCTACAGGGAATGGTGAAACTGCCTCTGGGTATCTGCTCCCATAAATGCTACACCCTAGAAAAATTACAGGGCAATCTCTATGCCCCAGAGAGGTTACTATGAGTTGAAATAAACACCCTGCACCCAACAACCACAGAAAGACAGTGCCTACCTGTCATGTGCTGTCAGAGTGCTATGGGAAAGGGTTATCTCCTTACAATTCCTGGAAAAGTAAGGCTCTGAAAAGGCTACTGTATTGTTAATCCTATAATAATGCATAATAAAATGTAGTTTCATAAATTTCATTCTATTGCTATATTTTTTCTTTTTTTTCTATTGCTATTTTTTTTCAAAGGATACAGTGAGAAGTGTATGAATTGACTATGCCAAAAATATATGCTGTAGGTCATCCATATGTAAATGAGGATTTAATGTCTGAATTCAGCTATGCAATTTTAACAGGATCTTTATTGACTCGCATAAAAATTTAACATCTATTTCTATAGAATACAAGTGTGAACTACTTCAACCATTATAAAATAATATTATACATAAGATATCGGTGGGATAAAGGACAAACAATAGCAGCAGTATTTTACTTAAGAGATTGAATAGAAAGAGAAACCAGTGTTATAGACACAGATGTAAATGGAGATTATGATCCAAAGCCATTTCATAAACTAAATAAAAGACTAAAAGCCTGCCTAGTTTGGGGAAAAATATATGGCACAGTTTACCTCCATTATCAGATAGTTGAGGTGAAGGTAGATGATTTGATGTAAACATTCGAGATTATAGCTTTAGTTTTCCATTTCACCTTTTATTATTAGGATAAAAGGTGTCACTAGAGCCAACAGTCCTCAAGCAGCTACAGTAAGCTCCTCAAATGTAACAATGCATAGAGGAATAGCAAATGGTAGATAATCGTCTGTACCAAACTTCCTGGAAAAAGTTTTCGCGCTTATGGAGTAGCTCGCTAAAGGTAGATTTTTTTTATTGACCCTTCTGCCTGTCTAATACTCCATTCTAGCAAGAATTACAAGGGTTGAGTGTTAAATGAGGGAGAGGGTTAAGTCTGATTTGAAGTTTACATAATTCTTGGGAAAATAACTACATAGTTTCTCAGGTAAAATAATCCAGATTCATCTGGAATGCCACAATATTATATTGGCTGTACAGGCACTTGCATGATGCTAATGAAGGGCTCGACTACCACCAGCAGTGCATGAAGGCTGACACATCGGACGCACCCACAGATTCTTCAGAAGAGAGTCCTTGGGAGGGGATCTGTTTCTGAAATGTTCTTGAAAATTTTTCAAATGTTTTGATCTTCATACATGGGGTTAAAAAAGAATCAAAATGGACTCAAGGGCAATTATGAATAAAAATAACAGTATTCCTGCACTATTTAAAAGGTGAATATCATTTCACAAAGGAGAGATGTGATTCTCAACAATATTATATATAGCTATGAAAAAATATAGAGACCTATTCTAAGTGGGTAAAATTTCTTAATATGGGTGTTCTGTCCATGTCTCTGTAACTCTCACCAAATGCCCGAGTGGATGATACAAACAGATATGTGTGACACAATGGAGGGGATTTAGCTTTTAGTTACCACTCCCTTAGCTGTACGGATGAGCCAACTTTGAAGCAGGAGCAGAGAGAGAAATCCCAGAGCTATTGGAAAAAGAGCCCTTGGTGCAACATGTTCAAGATTTCTGTCTGATGTGACAGAAGGTCAGGGCCAAAGGCTGCAGAGCCTGTGGCATGGAGACTATGGGACTGAGCAAATGAGCCAATCTGAGACCAGAGACTGAGGTGGTGAGACCATGAGCCAGAACAAAGGAGTCATGCCAAGACTATTGAACTGTGAGACAGAGCAACGAAAAGGCTCACAAATCCAGGGAGGCATAAGCCAAGGGAACACATAACCAAGAAGCTAAATTCTCAAGAAGATTTCACGATGGCTGAGAAGAGGTGTTGTTGTGAATCAATGCCTGTGTTCTTATCAGTTTTTTGATCTTGACTGGTGGTAACCTACAAACTTCCCTAATACACCTCTTTAATTGGAGTATTGTTGTCTGAGTTCATTATCAAATCCAATAAAGGAGCAGAGCACTGTGGGAGGAGTGGTTGGTGGCAGCAAGGGGAAGAAGGATGGAGGTAAAGGCATGTTTGATCTCTGCTCATAGCAAGAGAGAAGTCAAAGGAAGACAGATCTAGCTCTCCTCTGTGCTGCTGCCTGCAACTCGATCATGGCGGCTCTCACTCGAACTGCATGAGGGCACTTCAGAAAGTTCAAAGGAACATAGAATGCTAAGATCATGGAACTTTCCATATATTCCATATATGTTTCCATTTATTTCCATATATTTTCCATATATTAACACCCCTCATGTATGTATATAAACATGAGATGAACTTTAAGTGACAGTTTCAGATTCTATTTAAGTGTAAATTAGAAAATTATTTCAAACCCTTCAACAAAATGAAAGATAGTATAATGGTGGGAATAAAATATGAAAACAAGAAGAAAAACATATATAGAGCAACATTCATCAATAAATGGGATATTGATCATTTAGAGCTGGAATATTTAGGTTTTTTAATTTATACAGCAAAAGAGATAACAAGATTGAAAAGAAACCATTGAATGACTGCATTTTGAAACAGAAAATAAAATCAGTTAAAGTTAACTTCCCAATCCCTTCATATCTGCATATGCAGATCTACACACTGCTACAAACACACACACAGCAATAACAACAACAAAGCAAATCCAAAAACACTGTTCCTAATTTAAATGTATCATCTTGTTTCAATTTATGGCTCTCAACCAAAACCCAGTCAAACTCATTGCCCTTAATTTGATGCTGACTCATAGCAAGCCTATAAGACATAAAGTGAACAGATTTCAGCAGAGCATTTGACTAAGAACAGACAATGAAAGAGGACTCAGCTCTCCACTTCAGAGGAAGAAGTCACTGAAAACCTTATGCATGTCTCTCCTTCATTGCCAGATACTGAAAGCCTAAACAAAGGAGCAGAACATTGTCAGAGAGACTGCCAGAGGACAAGCCCTTGTGGTTCCCTGACACCTTCAATGGGGCTGAAGTGGAGTTGACTTCTTGGGAGGCAGTAGACAGTGGGGATGGCAGTCAGGGAAAGTCTGTGAGAGCGAGCCTAGAGATCACATAACAGAACTTTGAAAAACTAGCAAGTTATTCATAGTAAATATCTTTTTCAGCAACACAAAAGGTGATTATACAAATGGATTTTCCAAGATGGAATAAACAGAAATCAAATTGACTATCTCAATCGCAGCAGCTAAAAGCAGACCAGCAGCAAACTGTGGAACAGACCATCAATTACTTAGATGTAATTCAGGATAAAGATGAAGAAAATAAAAATATTTTGCAAGAGTCAGTATACTACCTTGAGCTTATCCCACCTGAACTTCAAGAACAGATGTGCTGCATTGATCACTAATGACAAAAAAACCCAATGAGCATGGGAGGATGTCAATATCATCATTCATGAAGAAAGCAATCAGTCATGAAAATGACAAGAACTGGAAAAAAAGTCAAGTCATGAGTTCTAATCTTGAAAGGTTCTGTGGGCAAATAATTGAATGATGAAGAATTGTCATGAGATGATGGAAAGAATACACAAACTTGCTCTACCAAATAGAACTAGTCAACATTCCACCATTTCATGAGGTGATATGTAAGCAAGAACCAATGTTGCTGAAGGAAGAAGTTCAAGTTGTATTCAAGGTCTTAAGCAAAAACAAAACTTTAGGAATTGATGGAATACCAATAGAAATATCTCAGCAAGCTGAAGAAGCACTGGAAATTGTCATACTTCAGTGCCAGGAAATCTGGAAGATAGCTATTTGGCCAACTAACTCAAAGAGATCCATACATGTGACCATTCCAAAGAAAAGTGGCCCAACAAAATGCTCAAACTATCGAATCTTATCATTGATATCATACACAAGTACATTTTTGCTTAAGATTATCCAACAATGGTTGCAGCAGTACATTGACAGGAACTGCCAGAAGTTCAGGCGGGATTCAGAAGAAGTGGAACAAGAGATATCATTGCTGATGTCAGATGGATCTTGGCTGAACACAGATCCAAGAAAAATGTTTACTTGTTTCATTGACGATGCAAAGGTATTTGACTGTGTGGACCACAATAAACTGTGGATAATCTTGAGAAGAATTGGAATTTCAAAATAGTATGTTTGACTTCTGCAGAATTTGTACATGGATCAAGAAACAGCATGTGAACAGACAAGGGCATACTGAATGGTTAAAAATCAGGAAAACTGTGTATCAGGGTTGTATCCTCTCATAATACTGGTTAAATCTGTAGGCTAAGCAAATCATCAGAGAAGATGGCTTATATGAAGAAGAATACAGTATCAGGATTGGAGAAAGGCTTATTAACAGGCTGAGACACGCATGACATAACTTCTTTGCTAAAAGTGAGGAGGAATCCACACACTTGCTGATGAAGGTCAAGGATTGCAGCCTTCAATGTGGATTATGACTCAATGGAAGAAAGATCAAAACCCTCATAACTGGACCACTAGTTAACATCATGATAATGGAGAAAAACTTGACGTTATCAAGGGTTTTGTCTTGCTTGTATCCTCATTCATTGTTCACAGAAGCAGCATTCAAGAGACGAGTGGGTAAATCTGCTGCACAAGGCCTTTTTAGAGCAGTGAAGAGGAAAGACGTTACTTTGATGACTTAAGTACCCCTAACTCAAGTCATGGTATTCTCTATTGCCTTCTATGCATGTGAAAGTTGGGGGTGAATAAGAAAGACAGAAAAAAGAATTGATGCATTTGAATTGTGCTGGATAAGAATATTGAAAATACTATGGACTGCTAAAAGGACAAACTGATCTCTCTTGGAAGAAGTACAGCCAGAGGCCTCCTTATAGTCACAGATGCCGAGACTTTGTCTTACGTACTTTGGATATATTGTCATGGCAGACCAATCCCTGGAGAAGGACATCCTGTTTGGTAAAGTAGAGGGGGAGTGAAGGAAGACCCTAGATGAGATAGATTGACACAGTGGCTGCACCAATGAGCTCAAGCACAGAAACAACGGTGATGATGGCACAGGACCGCGCAGTGATTAGTTCAGTTGTACAGGGTCACTGTGGGTGAGAGCCGACTTGATGACACCCATCAATAACAAAAACTCCACTCTCCCTCCAAATTTCCCCTTTTCATGCTAAAGTTTAGGATACTATTAGGTACTCTGGTGCTATGAATACAAAGTATATAATGCAATTGTGCAAATAAACAAACATTTGTACAAATGGCAACATTGCATCAAACCTCAACTAGCTTCAGAAGGTGGAAGATATTTACTATCAACATAGACATCATCGGCTTAGGCTTTCGGTGATTTCTTATGCAGCAGAGGCCAAAGATACCTCAACCTTCCAATCTTTTTAGCAATGATGCTACCACCTAGCTTTCAGAACCATATTTTTCCTTTTGGTTTCAGGAGTGGGTATTCTTGAAATAACTCCCAACTAATGGAAGCATGGGACTTTGTAAGTGAAACACTAAGGTCTATGGGAATTAGAGTTTCCGTTTTCCAGTGGTCATTTTGGTTGTTGATAGTGGTAACAGCTGGAAAGTCTATAAGGCATAGTAGGCCGCATGTAGAGCAGTTGGAACAAAGGCCGGCCAGTTCATCAAGGGAACTGTCAAGCGGTTAAGGTCTTCTGATTCTAATAAGCCAGAGGCCCAAGGTAATATGTATACGAGGGGAAGATAAACAAGGTGTGCAGAAGGTGAAACTAGAGTGTTAATACAAGATTTCCGTGATTCTTTTAATATCCCGTGGATATTGACACGTGGAACCTGTTCATAGACCAAGGTAAGAGACAGTGTTGAAACACAAGAATAGTGCGTCATTTAAAATCTGGAACGCTCTTATTCCTTTGCCTATCCTCATTCGATTTGAAAGCTGGGCAAAAAAATACAAGTGGCTGCACTGTACGAAGAAGATGGACACAATCTGAAATACACACATGGGAAACCCTGCTTGTTAAGAGAGATGTCGCCTTGAGGATCCGAGAATACAGCCCGAGGAAACAACATCAACAACAAAACATAATACAGTCCTCGGTGTGGATTAGACCTCAATGGAAAAATGAAGCAAAGATCTTCAAAGCTGGCTCAAACATAAGAACAATTGTGAGCATGGGCCAGGACTGGGCAGGGCTTCATTCTTGGGAACATAGGGTTGTCGTGAGTCAGAACTGACTCAGTGGTACCTAACAAGAACAATGACATAAAAGTAAATATAGCTTCAACTAAAGATTGTCTGTCTGCGATACTCAGACTAAACATCCCAAATAATGGATTTGAGACATTAATAAAAACAAACCACATAAACACATACATACATTCCACTTTTATAGGCTATTTTTATTCCTACTAAAACCTCAATTTTGGATTTCCTTTCATAAATATATCTCTCAAAATAGTTTTATTTCTTATAATATTTCCTGTCTTAAGTGTCTCTTTTCTTATTTTAAGTCACTCCCTGATCTTTTACCAAAATTATTCTGGCAAAGCCATCAGTGTGTTCCACATTGTCAAATACAATAAATCCCTACTCTACTAATTTGTAATACTTGACAAGGGGGATAACTTTCTCCTCTTGGTAACATTTTCTTTTATTGGATTCTAGGAAGCCACATTTCCTGATTTTCTTTCTGCGTCCTTCTTAATATCCTTTTCTGCCTTCCCCTCTTCTCCTGGAATTCTCCAAGGTGAGTCCTTGTATTTACTCCCTTGTATATGTACATCCAGTCAGCGAGTAGACTCACCTGCTTTTAAGGCTTAACACACCAGAGAGTAAAATATCCAAAATTTATAGCTAGAACATGACTAACTCCACAATTATTGAGTCATATTATTGACATAACTTTTGGGAACCAAACCAAACTCACTGCCATGGAATCAATCCTGACTGATTGCAAGCCTATAGGGTAGAGTAGAATTGCCCTTGTGAGTTTCTGAGATGCTGTTCTTTATGGGAGAAGAAAGTCTATCTTTCTACAATGGAGCCTGTGGAATGGTTGGTGGTTTCAAAATGTCAAATTTGCAATTAGCAACCTACCTTATAATCCACCATGCCACCAGGGCGCCCATATTGCTCTTTAAAAATCTAATTATTACCTCAAACTTAATATGCCCAAACATAAACTTCTAGTATTCCCCGTAAACCTGTGCTGGTGACAATCTTCTCCATCTCTAAGAATAACAGTTTCACCTTTCCAATTACACAAGCAGTGTCTAGAATCACTGCTGACACTTCTCTCTCATGGTTTATGACTGACCAATTCACCAACCAATCTTTAATTCAACCATAAAAGAAAGACAGGTCTATGTTATCACCTCCACTACTACTACCCCACATTTTATCAATACTATTTTTATATTCTGCTGTGCTGCTTACTTGATCTCTCTATTTCTACCACTGGCATGTTGCAGTTAACTGTGAATCCAATTTTGGCAGATCATGTTACTCTGAAGCAAACACCCCTTAAAAGTTTTCCCATATCACTAAGAATAAAACTTGTATTCTTTCAATCCTTTATAAGACTTAATTTGGTCTGGTCTCTTATTTGCTATTGTCACCCACTCTTCACTCTGTTTCAAACAGGTTGGCTACCTTATTGTTCATGGAAACCCCCCCCCCAGGAATTTATCTATACATTCCGCTTCTTAGTCTCTAGTGCTTTCCACCAAGAATTCCAAGAGCTCAGGACTTTCTTAAATCCACCTTTCAAATCAGGTCTCATTCCCCTCCATTTGAATGCTTTTATTCTGCATTATTTTGCTCTGTACTGCATTAGCATCAGTCATATTTATTCCTTGTTAATTTCTTTAATGTGTGTGTCCATACATTTAATGATAGGAAAAGATTTAACTATTTTTTGTTCATGGTTGGTTCACTAGTTACTATACCAAAAATGCTTACCATAAATGTTTCTTGAATGTTTGCTTAGATATTATCTGAATATTCTCCATTATTCTACTTGTGTGAAAAAAATGTATTCAGCTGGTAATATATATATATATATATATTCTACAGATATGTATCCTATGTTTTCTATTTTTACATATATGAAAAAAGACTAAATATGTTTCAATAAATCAAATTATACACATTTTGAAATGAATATAACTTATTGATGTACATTTATGTATATCTCTATTTATATCTATCTGCTACCTATCTGTTAAATAATGTTTTTCACAAGACCAGAATAATGGGAAATATATATATATGTATGTATATGTATATATATATTTACATCTAGAAGAAAAAGGAAAATTAAAACATAAGTTTCAATAAATCAAATAGTATGCAATTTTAAGTGAACATTAGTTGCAGTTTTTATTAAGATTATGTTTGAAGGTCTACTTCTGAATCATTTTTATTTTAGAGCTGAAGATATAAGAGATCAGTTATTTTTAAGCATGTGAAAGAAATTTATTTTTAAACTGATGTTTCCTAAGTTAAAGGAAAGTAGATGCTTTATAGAAATATTTTGTTATGAGTTGTACATTGCATTTAGAAAAACCTGAGAATATAAATATATATAAATCTACAAGAAAAGTAATAAGACACAGTTATATTGTTCATTTTAACTCATAGTAAAATATACATTAGTGTGTCTAATTCAAGTTATGTTTGTTGATTTTGTCTAGTTCTCTTTCTTTCTCCTTATGCAGTTACTGCTGAACAGTGAGTAACAGATATGATAACTTTTACTTCTAAATATTTTAATATCTATTTCCTAATAAAAGTACTATATATTCTAAAGAACAATTGTATAATTATTAAAATCAAGAAGTTAGTGTGACATAATACTATTGGCTAAAAGCCACAATTCCTCTTAACAACTTTATTTTGTTGGGGCAGGGCTCCTGATTCTAATAAATTCACTTAATGCATTAATTAGCATATCCTTTAATATGTATGAGTTTCTCAGCTTTTACTATTAGTTCATATCCTTTATCATTGATTACTATTTATTTGATGAAATAATGGTTACAGAGTCTCCATTATTGCATAAGCCCACGAAGGAAGGTCGAGTAACTGAAGGGCGATCTACAGCCGTGATAGTACTTTCACAAGACCCTGAATTGAGGAAGGGTGATGAGTAGGATAATTGTAGAACTTTCAGACAAAGAAAAGCAGATTAATTACATCTAATCCTTTTGGAAGTTTTATGATGTAGCCATGGTACATGGAAAATCTTTTTCTCATCACTTATAAGCCACAATTATACAATTATTCTCAGATGAAATTAATTTTCATAAATACAAATGCCTCTTGATGTTCATATAGTACAGTACCTTTAGAGAATGTCCTTTTGTTTATCTACCTAAAGTATCCATCCGGTGTTCTGTTGTATTATTATGCTTTCATGTCTTAAATATGATTGATTATATTTTTGTTGTTCCATGCTGTTGTTGTTTGTTTGTTTTATGCATTACTTAATCAGTTGAAGCTCACCAATTCTGAATGACCTATCAGATGGGTTTGCTTTATTCTCCTTATTTCTGGTGGTAGAAACTATACTTTACTCTAGAGCAGCTCTTATGTAAATCAAAACACTCTTGAAGACCAAATAACTGTTCAACATTTTATTAATATAAATATTTCAGGTCTGAAGAGCATATATCTGGATAAAGCATATCGAATGTCTAAAATTTGGTAATGTTCTCAACAGAAAATGCATTTTTATAGTACAATTATCTCTCAGTCTTGAAACTTGAAATCAAAGAGCAACATAATCTTATAATTAGGGTACAATTGTATGTGAAATCTTAGAAGTTCAAAGTTGGAACACTGAAAAATCTGATATATAGCTACCAGAATGGGCACATTCCACATGCATTTGGTTAATGTACAGCACCTTGTTCCTTAATAGATTGTTGAGCTGCAGCTGATAAACACAAACAGGAAAGGGGAAAAAATGTTTCGTTATTTTAGAGCATGAAATTATAAAATCACAACTGTAAAAGGATTTAAATATATTTATTTTCCTTTTCTATCTTAAAAAGGAATAATGGGAAATGGAGCCAGCACTAGATATATTTTATTAATCACACAGTCTATGTCAATGCATTACATGCATAGGAATGTGAAATGTCAAATTCGATTAAATGAGCACTTGTAAAATAAACCATTTCACCACATGAGCATATTTAAATCATCACACAGTTAAATATATGCCCTAAACACACAAATAAATATGTTGGCTACTTAAAACTTCAATGACTTAAAGAAGAATATTGATTTCCATATGTGGTGATGCAAACAGACCATGTCTTCTTTTACATGTTTACTTCTGTATTTGACTCATAATATGTTTTTAAAAGTAGCCTCTTAATGAAACAAGTAGCTTGCCTTCTTTGTTTTACTCTCCCTATTCTGCATGATTTTCAAATTTCTTGGTTGGAGAGGGAAGTTTCTTTAATAGTAGCACACATTAAAGATAACATGTGTTCCCCAAAAATGTAAGATTTAATTCTTTAGCCAAATAAATTTACTTCATAAAGGTCTTCTATTACTATGAAAAACTTCTCCATATGCATTGATATATGTGTTGATACATATGGATTGAATGGTGTCCCTCAAAAAAATATGTGTCATGGTGCCTAGGAGTTCAGCTGCTAACCGAAAGATCAGTGCTTCCTATTCACCTGCCAGTTTTTAGGAGAAAGATGTGTCAGTCTGCTTCCATAAAGATTGTAGCCTTAGAAACTTTATGGGGCAGTTCTACCATACCTTGTGGAATCTCCATGATTTAGAATAGAGTCTATAGAAATCCAGTTTAATGCTGTCCTCTGAAGTGCATTCTTCTGGGGGGTATGGGCATGGGGGTGTCCACATAGTTGGGATTGTGGCCCGCCCCACAGACCTCTCTATTGGTTCAGTGGTACATGTCAGTATGTTGTATTCACGTCTTGGCCCATGGGTTGAAACTTGGTCTCTCTCTCCCTTTCTGGTGTAGATATAAAGGGGAACAAATCCTGATCCACCAAGCCCCGAGGACGATAATACTGCTCAGACACTACACAGAGAGGACCATAGGGCTGGCCCCACCACGAAACATTATGTCCCTCACTGAATTATTGTGCCATGGGGGACAACACTGGAGACATAGTGTGGGAATCGTGCCCGATCTGACCCCATCCCACTAGGGCGAAATATTAAGGGCATGCAACAGAGCAGCAAGGGGAGCAAAGTAATGAAATCCCTGGGGACTACCAAAAATAGACTTTGGAGACAGAGTGTGGCACCCCAAGTGACTCGACTAGAAAACATTTATAAAGGCCAACAAACAGGCCTTGAACTATTTATAGGCTTTTCCTTTTTTTTCAGTGGCTTTCTTTTTTGCTGTTGTTCTTTTGTTTTTGTTGTTATTGTTTTGTTGGTTTTGATTTCCTTTGATATTTTGTTTGGTTTTGCCTGGTTTTTGTGCTTATTTATGTCTCTCCATGTGTTGATAGGTGGGATAAACAATTTGGAGAGAAAAGACTGGAAAAGATAAAGGAGAAGGAGAGGTGGGGGGCGGGGCAACCCAGGGACAAAGGAACAACAAAGGAACCAAAATCAATTGAGAGAAGGGCGTAGGATGTAGGATGCCAAGTGGGGCTTAATCAAGGTCAATGTAGCAGAGAGAAATTACTAAACCTGAATGAAGGCCAAACATGGTGGTGGAACAAAACAAAAGGAAAGTAAAAGGAAATAGAGGAAAGAACCAGGAGGCAAAGGGCATTTATAGAGATCTAAATATAGGCATGTACATTTGTAAATATATTTATATATGACAAGGGAGGAATGGAACGGTGTATTTATATCTATATGTTAAGAATTAAGGTTGCCAATGGGCACTGGGGCTCTACTCAAATACTCCCTCAATGATGCTCACCTTCCTGAGATGATCATGAAGATTAAATGGGTGCATAAGCAAATGTGGTGAAGGAAGCCCAGCTATCAAAAGACATAGCATCTGGGGTCTTAAAGACTTGGAGATAAACAAGGGTCCATCTAGCTGAGAAGCAACAAAGCCCACATGGGAGAAGCACACCAGCCTGTGTGATAATGAGGTATGGATGGGATCAGGTATAAGGCATCTAAGACCCAGAACAAAATCATACCCAATGTGAGTGTGGGGTAATGTGGCGAGGAGTGGAGACCCAAAGCCCACCTGTAGTCAATTAGACATCCCCTCCCAGAGGAGCCCCAACGAAGAGATGAGCCAATCAGGGTGCAGTATAGCAATGATGAAACATACAACTTTACTCTAGTTCTCTAATGCTTCCTTACCCCTACTATCATGACCTCACTTTTACCTTACAAATTGGATTAGACCAGAACATGCACAATGTACAGATAAGAGCCTGCAACACCAGGAAGCCAGGATAGGTAAACCCCTCAGGGCCAACAATGAGAACAGAGATACCAGGAGGATAAGAATGGAAGTAGAGGGAATTCATCACAAGTATCAATATGTAACCCCCTTTGAGGGGGACAAACAACAGAAAAGTGGGTGAAGGATGACAGAGGACAATATAAGATATGAAAATAATAATCTATAACTTATCCAGGGTTCATGAGGGAGGGAGGGAGAAATGAGGAGCTAATATCAAGGGCTCAAGTAGAAAACAAATGCTTTGAAAATGATCATGGAAGCATATGTACAAATGTACTTGATATAATGGATGAATGTAAGGATTATGATAGGAGATTTAAAAGCCTGAATAAAAGTACTTAATAATAATAAAAGATCAAAGCATGGGCAGTTCAATAGTTAATTGCTAATGGAAAAGTCACTGGTTTCAAATCACCAGCCACCCTATGCTTGAAAAGACTTGGCGAGTGGATTACATGAAGACACCACCAAGAAAACGTTCCAGTTTCTGCTCTGTCACATTAAGCTCCTATTGGTTAACACGGACCCAGTTGCACACAGTAACAACAGCATGCTTGTGAATAGAATCCCATTTGGGAAAGGATTTCTGGTTTGTTAATGATATCAACAGAATAGGGTATGTTTCAAACCAACCACATTAAAAAATAATTTTATTGGCATGTAATTCACATAACATACAATTCAAGAGTTTTAGAACATTTTCCTCTTTCTCATGTTCACTATTGTCAGCATTTCCGCTCCAACCTCCCCTGTGTGCTCCTCATCCAGTTACTGTCTATAGATTTATCAATCCTGAATTTCTTAACAGGAAATCATGCAGTACAAAACAAATGAAAAACCAATGATAATGACAAAATGAAACAGAGACATATATCAAATGTGCTTGAGACAATATATGTATAGATTGTTATCAGAGCTGTAAAGAGCCCTCAATAAAATGATTTATTTTTTTAAAAAATTCAACCAAAAGGAAAAATATTAAAAACTGAAGCAATTTTAAAATGGGTCCAATGGGAGATCAAATGATCAAGTAAGGCATTGCCTTTTAACTTACCTTCCATGGCCAGAACATGTTTTCCAATGCTCTAGGATAGCAAGGTCATTTGCATACCAGGCTTATGGAAAGAGGGAATTAACACAAGGCTTAATTCAGGTGGGAACCCTCGAAATGGAGGTGGCGCTTTCACTGTCATCCACAGCCTTCAGAAACCAAGTGAACAAAATTTAAACTCTAGTACGACTCCCTTCTCTGGATTTTGATTTTTATTATTTACAATCCTTGGATTAAAAAGGCAGGTCTGCTTCTTCCATGTGGACTTGGTTAATGTATCATTTACTCTGGATTGCATCTCAGCATTAAATTAAAAAAACTGAAACAAGTAACTTCATGAGCAATGAAGCAAAGATTGAAGTTGTCAAGATTTCATTTTATTTACAGTGAAAATTAATGTACATAGAAGCACAATCAAGAAATCAAACAATGGATTGCATTTGGCAAATATGCTGCAAAAGACTTTTAAAAATTATAAAAAGCAAAAATGTCACCTTCAGCTTTAAGGTGTGCCTGGCCTAAGTTTTTCATTGTTTAATTATATACATGGGACACTGAACAATGATTTAAGGATGACCAATGACGAATTGATGCCTCTGAATTAAGGTGTTGGCAAAGAATATCCGTTATTCCATAGACTGCCAGAGAAGAAGCAAATCTTTGTTGGAAGAAGTACAGCCTGAATGTTACTTATTAGCGAGAATGAAAAGATGTAATTTCACATACTTTGGACCTATTATCAGGAAGGCCCAGTCCCTGGAGAAGGACATTGTTCTCCGTCACGTACAGGGTCTGTGATAAAGAGGGTGATCACGGAGGAGGCTTGATACTGTGGCTGCCACTGAGAGTAATCCTAGTGAAGATGGCGCAGAGCAGGGTGGTTCTGCTGTATGTTTGCCATCCTGCCCTCCAGTGCTTCCATATGCGCTCATTATATAATCAACCAGTTAGGGTCTTGACTTCAACTTTTTCTGCATTTATCATATTACATATTGGTGTAGTTTTGAAGATGTTGTTTCTACTTAATGCTGATATGTAATCTATACTGAAATCTTTGACCTTCCTTGATGAGTATTTCAAAGTATCTTTATTTTGAGCAATAAACTGTATCATCTGTATTTCACAGGTTGTTAATTACTCACCGACTAATCCTGATGCTATGTTCTTCATATAATCCATATTATTATTGATTATACCCTTCATATATGGCTTGAAAGTATATGGTGAAAGGATACACTCCTGCTGTACACCTTTCTTGACTTTACACCATGCACAACCCCTCTGTTCTGTTCAAACTACTGCTTCTTGGTCTATGTACGGCTTCTGCATGAACACAAATAAGTGTACTGGCATTCTAATTTTAACTTTCAATCTTTTGTGGAAGGTGTACGAACTAAAGCAAGTACTCAACTGTATGGATTAATCGGATATGTGAAAAGTACTAGCATCCTCTGTATCCTGATATTTCATTGTAGTTTGGAGGGTTTAAAATAGTTTATTTATTGTACCATGCTAAAAAATATTGTGTCTGCATTTAGGACTCAGAGATTTTGGTAGTCAGCTAAGTTCCCACAAATATTTCTAAGTAGACATAAATTCCACATTTCTTACAACTCCATGCTTCAATTTGAAAACCCAACCTTCCTGAAATTGTGTATAATGTAGAATGAAGTTATTATATAAAACTTTCTAAGGGCTAAAATAAATACTTTTTATTTACTTAGATATTCTCTCTAGACCATTCTCTGAAACCAATGAATTGCATAAATGTACATTTTATTAAATTTATTTGGAGATTAAGGGGGATTTCATATTAAGGGATTATAAATTAGTGCAATTTAATAAAAACTACAATGTGACTAGTAAAATATTTTATATGTTATGTATACCATCTTATTTAATTAGTGTAACAATCTGAACTGGGGATTAAAATGAGACAACTCTTGGAGTTAAGAACCCTGAAGCTTGGAGAAAACTCTAAAACTCACTGTCATGGAGTAAATTCCAACACATAGTCACCCCGTAGGAGAGAAAGAAACTGCCCCCTTGGTTTTAAATTTTTACATTATTAGACAGCCACAACTTTCTTCCATAATGATGCTGGTGATATTGAACTGTAAATCTGTGGTTAGCAGTCAACCTGTAATCCACTAAACCACCGATACTCCAGGAAGTTTATAGAGGTTAAGTTATTTACTGAAGACTACTCAAGTGATAAATGATCAAACAAAATATGAATAAATTTCTTACCCAGGTGTGGTGACCTGTGCATACATAGTTACAAAAGCAATGCTCCTTTCCACTGGTGCACGTTCCCCTCTCTCAAAAAGAGTTGCACTTGCAGTCCTCATCCTCTTGGATCATGACTTCCCTTGCGGTTTGTTGTGGATAATAGAATATGGAAAACATACTGTACTAATGTCGAGTGTAGTCTAAGAGTTCTGGTAGTTTTTTCTGGGTTTGTTTGCTTTTGTTTTTTCCTTTTTGAACAATAGCTACCAGGTAAAGAAGACCCACTTCTATGTTAGTGAAAGACAAGCAGAGTTTAAGAAGGTCTAGAAAACAGGAGGCTACGAAAGAATAGAGAAGTCCAGTTCATCTCAAACATGTTGCAGACCTATGGATGAGATAATGCGGGCATCCTCCATGCCTAGTAGAGCTGTCTCAAACAACACAAGGTAGAACGGAGATGACTTACCCAGGACAAGATCTGCCGACGTTTAAAAATTCATGAGCAAATAAACCATAACAGTTTTAAGACCTGAATGTTGACAACTTTTATAGCATTCATTATTTTATGGTATATTTTGCCATAATCTCTTCATGTTTATTTAATTTAACAAAATTATATAGTATTCATATTTCACAATAGTCAGAAAAATTCATGACACAAAACTGAGCGAGAAAAATAGTTAAGAATGGAATCCTTAGTTCCAATTAAAATTTTCTGAAACTAAAACTCCCTTCATTGATATTTTCACTGGTTAAGAACTCACAGTAACTATTAAAAACATTCTAAACAAAAGTATTTTAAGCACAAAACCCTTAAAAGTATCCTCTCATCTGACATCACATTCAAAATAAAAGTGTTTCCATTTATTGAAACCTACACTGTGCTCAGTAATGTGTTTATTTTTTTATTTATAATCATTTTATTGGGGCTCATACAACTCTTATCACAATCCATACATACATGAATTGTGTAAAGCACACTTATAAATTCATTGCCCACATCATTCTCAAAATTCGCCTTCCACTTAGGTTCCTGGAATCAGCTCCTCATTTTCCTTTTTTCCCTTCTCCTCCCTCCCCACTTCCCCCTTCCTCAAGAACCTTTAATAATTTATCAATTATTATTTTATCTTATCTTACACTTCCTGGCATCTCCCTTCACCCACTTTTCTGCTGCCCATCCCCCAGAGAGGAGGTTATATGTAAAATCCTTGTGATTGGTTCCCCCTTTCTACCCCACTTCCCTCCAAATATTGCCACTCCCACCGCTGGTCCTGAGGGGTTCATCTGTCCTTGATTCCTGTGTTTCTAGTTTCCATCTGTACCGTGGTGCATCCTCCTGTCTAACCAGTTTGCAAGGTAGAATTGGGATAATGATAGTTAGGGGGATGAAGTGTTTAAGAACTAGAGGAAGGTTTTGAGTTTCATTATTGCTACACTGAATCCTAAGTGACTCATCTCCTCTCCATTACCCCTCTGCAAGGGATGTCCAGTTGTCTACAGATGGGCATTGGGTCCCCATAATGCACTCCCCTCATTTACAAGGGTATGATTTTTCTTCCCCCTACTTTTGGTGTTTGACACCTGGTACACTTGGCCCTTCATGATCACACATGTTGGTGTGCTGCTTCCATGTGGGCTTTGTTACTTCTGGGCTAGATGGCCATTTGTTTACTTTCAAGCCTTTAAAACCCCAGACACTGTATCTCTTGATAGCCGAGCACCATCAGTCTTCTTCACCACACTTACTTATGCACACATTCGTTTTCACCATTTATGTGGGGAAGGTGATCACACAATGATGGTTTTTGTCCTTTGGTGTCTGCTATCTGATCCCTTCAACACCTCATTTTCACTTAGGCTTGTGTGCTTCTTCTCTGTGGGCTTTGTTGCTTATGAGCTAGATGGACATTTGTTTACCTTCAAGCATGTAAGACCACAGATGCTATATCTTTTGATAGCCGGGCACCATCAGCTTTCTTCACGTTTGCTTATGCACACGTATGTCTTCAGCAATCGTGTCGGGAAGGTGGGTATCATGAAATGACCGTTTACCTGAGCAAGGTGCTCTTGTATTGAGGGAATACACGTGAAGAGACCCAATGTTCACCTGCTATCCTACCACTAAACCTATAAATACATGCACATAGGTCGATATCACCCATAATCATAAATATATTTACATATGTACATGTCTGTATTTAGGCTTCTATGTATTGACTTTGCCTCCTACTCCTTTCCTCTATTTCCTTATGCTTTCCTCCTGTCCCACTACCATGTTTAGCCTTCATTCTGGTTTCAGTAATTCCTCTCAGTTACCTTGCCCTTGGTCACTCCCTACCAGTCCTCCCATTCCTTCCCAGCCACTGGTATTGAATCACTCTTTCTTCCCTTGTCCCTGGGTTGGCCAACACCTCCTCCCTTCCCCTACCTCCCAGACTCTCATGTCGCTCCAGAATCATTGGTCCTGTTATTTTCTTCTCATATTGTTTGTCCAGCCTATCTTATCTAGGTGGACCTGCAGATATAGTAATATGTGCATAAATTTGGGGATGGCTTTGACAGCACCAAAGTAGCACATAAGAACATGGTGATGATAGCAGCAACACCGACAAGCTAACAAACCAAAAAGTTACTGATATACAAAATTTAAAAGAGAAAAAAGAAAACAAAACAAAAAGTCAGAAAAAAAAAGAAGGGGAAAAAAAGCCTGTTAGTAGTTCAAGGTCTGTTTGTTGACCTTTAGGAGTGTTTTCCAGACGTCTGGTAGGGTGCCATTTCCTGGCCCCAAATCCATCCTTCATACTCCCTCAGGACCTCCTTTATCTGCTTCCCCTGCTGCTCCATTGCACGCCCCCAGTGTTTTGCCTCAGTGTGCTGGGGTCAACTCAGTTGCACATCCCCCACTGTGTCTACTGTGTTGTCCTGTGTAGGGTCATGGGTCAGTGCAGGATGTTGCATCTCCCCGTGGGGCCGGCTATATAATCCTCTCTGTACATTGAACCCTTTGAGCCTGGCTATCATCCCCTGAGCTTGGTGGGCCCAGGTGTTCTCTGTTACGTTCTTCCTCCTTCCTTTGCTTCAGCTTCCTTCTGGGTGTGGTGTGGTGGGTCAGTTCCTTTCCCACACCAGACGATCTATTTTCATGTTCTGTGATACTCCCTTCCATGGTTGTGGTCGGGCTAATTCTGATTAGGCCCAGCATATGATCCAGTTTCTTTGTGGATTCCTCTGCATGTTACGTTGCCCTTGGTTTGGCGTGTCATGGTGGGGTCCATATGCATGTTCTAGTTCAATGTGGACACAACCAATACTCTCCCTCAGGTGGGTTAGTGCCCTGTTCCCCCTGTGGTATCAACTCATTTTCTCCCCACCCTGCTTCTCCCTCCACCTGGCCCCTTCCCCTTCTTTATGTTGGACTCTCATGTACCTCCCTAGATGTGGCCTGCCCTCCCTCCCTCCAACTCTCTATGCGTCCACCCATTTATTGTAAGACAGGTGTTTATTCTTCTATTCCTGGTGTGCTGATTATACTTACCTCAGGGGACTCATGTTATACCTGTCCTTTTGAGTTTGGCTTACCTCGCTTAACATGAATCCTTCCAGCTCTTCCCACGAAACAATGTGTTTCATGTGATCGTCTATGGTTTTCAGTGCTGCATAGTACTCCACTGTGTGTATATGCCAGAGTTTACTAATCCACTCATCTATCGGTGGAAACTTAGGCCAATTCCAAGTCTTTGCGATTGTGAATTGTGTCACAATAAACATTGGAGCACAGATGACTTGTGTTTTATTTGTTGCTTCCACCAGGTATATGCCCAGTAGAGGGATGACTGGGTCATAAGGTAGATCAATTTCCATTTTCTTTAACTATTTCCAGATTGCTTTCCAAAGTGGCTGTACAAATCTACATGACCCCCAGAAGTGGAGGAAGGTTCCTACTTCACCACAGCTCCTCCAACACTTGTTGCTCTCTGATTTGCTGATTTGGGCTGGCCTCGGGGTGTTAGGTAGTTTCTCAGGGTTGTTTTTGATTTGCATTTCTCTTATGGCTAAGGAACTGGAACACTTTCTCATATGCTTATTGGCCATATGGATCTCTTCCCTAATGAAATTTCTTTTCAGTTCTTTTACCCACTTCCTTAGGGGGTTAACTGTTTTCCTCTTTTTGCAGGTCATGATGGTGTTATAGATTTTAGTAGTGAGCCCTCTGTCCGATGTGTCATTACTAAAAATCCTCTCTCAATCTGTGGTTTGTTTTGTCACCCTCTTGGTGAAGTCTTTCGAGGGACACAGGTGCTTTATGCTTATTAAATCCCAATTGTCGATTCCTGGTTCACCTGTGTGTGTTCCCTTCCCTGTTGCAGTGAGCCTATGAGTTCCCTGGGCCAGTGCTCTGAGGTTAGTCCCAATTCCCTCCTTGATGGTCCTGATGGTTTGGGGTTAAACTTCTAGGTCTGTGATCCACCATGAGTTTTTTTCTGGTGCATGGGATGAAGTAAACATCTTGTTTCATTTTTCTAAATGTGGATATCCATTGTTTCCAGCACCACTTGTCAAAAAGGGCATCCGCTACCCACATGATGGTTTGGGGACCCTTGTCGAAGATCAGTTGTCTATATGCTGAAGTTTTATTGTTGAGCTTTCTGTTCTTTTCCACTGGTCTGAGTGTCTGTCGTTGTGCCAGTACCACACTGTTGTGACCACTGCAGGCAAGTCCTCCAACTGTGTCCTTCTTTTTGAGGAGTTCTCTGCTAATTCTGGGTTTCCTCCTTTTCCAATGCTTTGATGAAGTTTGATAGTATTTTAATTGGTATAGCAGTGAACTTGTAAACTGCTTTAGGTCGGATTGTCATCTTTACTAAGTTAAGCTTTCCAATTGATGAGCAGGAGATGTTCTTCCATTTGTGGAGGTCGCTTTTGGTTTCCTGCAGTAGGGCCATGTAGTTTTCCTTGTATAGGTCTTTAGTATTTTTTGTTAAATATATTCCTAGGTATTTTAGTTTGTTCTTAGCTACTGTGAAGGGTACTTCCTTCATAACCTCCTCTTCCATGGTCCTGTCCTATGTGTATAGAAAACCTACTGACTTCTGTTTATTGATCTTGTATCCTGCTACTCTCCCCTATTCCTGTACTGCTATAAGTACTCCAGCTGTGGAGCTTTGGGGGTTTTCAATGTACAGGATCATGTCGTCTGCAAATAGCGATAGTTTCACCTCCTCCTCTCCCATTTGGATCTGTTTGATGTCCTTCCGTTGTCTTATGTTGTTAGCCAGAGCCTCCAAAATGATATTGAGTAGAAGTGGGGACAGAGGGCATCCTTGTCTTGTACCCTTTTTCAGTGGGATTGTTTTTTTCTTTTCTCCATTGACTATGATGCTGAGGATTTACCTTCCAATCCTATCTTCATGAGTGTCTTGATTAGGAATGGGCGTTGGATGTTGTCAAATGCTTTTACTGCATCTGTGGATATTATCATATGGTTTTTATCATTTTCCTTCTGATGTGATGCACAATATTGATGGATTTTCAGATTTTAAACCATCCCTGAATCCCAGGAATGAATCCTACCTGGTTGTGGTGGATGATATGTTTTATATACTTTTGTATTCTATTGGACATTATTGTGTTAAGGAATTTTGCACATCTGTTCATTAGAGATATTGGTCTGTAACTCTCTATACCCGTGGGTTCTTTGCCCTGTTTGGGTATCAAAGTAATGCTGCCTTCATAAAATGAGATTGGGAATTTGCCATCCTCTTCTATGTTATGAAATAATTTGTGAAGGAGCGGTGTCAACTCTTCCCTGAATGCTTGGTAGAATTCTGCTGTGAAGCCATCTGGCCCTAGGGCTTTTTTTGTTAGTAGGTTCTTGATGGCCTTTTCTATTTCTTCTTTCGCTATGGGTTTGTTGAGGTTCTTGATCTCTGTATGAGATAATCTAGGGATAGATTGTTTTTCAAATATTTATCCATGTCTTCCATGTTTCTGAATTCATTAGAATACAGACCTTCATAGTACTTTGTGATTATCCTTTTAATCTCATTGGGGTCTTTTGCTATTGCCCCTGATTCATCCCTCATCTTGGCTAGTGATGTTTGCTCCTTTCTATCCCTGGTAAGCTTTGCTAGAGACTGTCAATTTTGTTAATTCTTTCATAGAACAAGCTTTTAGCTGCATTTACATTTTGCATTGTTCTCTTGTCGTCCCACTGGTTTAACACCGCCCTGATTTTTATTATTTCTTTTCTCTTGCTATTGGTGGCATTGTTCTGCTGACTCTGGTCTAGGTGTTGGAGGTTATGTGTTAACGTATCTGTCATATGCCTCTCTACTTTTTTCATATATGTATTTAATGATATCTATCAAGCTACCTCTGATAACTGCCTTCACAGTGTCCCATAAGTTTTGATATGTTGTATTTTGATTCTTGTTGGTTTCTAGAAACTTCCTTATATCCTTTCTAATCTGGGCCTGTACCCATTCATGTTGCAGGAGATTGTTGTTCATTCTCCAATTGGTTGTCCTTGCTTTTCTGGACATGCTCTTATTAATCTCCAGCTTTATTTCACAGTGATCTGAGAAAGATGTCTGGATAATATCTATGGCTTTGAATTCACTCAAGCTGGACTTGTGTCCCAGCATGTGGTCTTCTTGAAAGAGATCCACGTGGGCTTGAGAAGAATGTGAAATCTTTGCATTTGGATGGAAAGCACTATAAATGTCTATCAGGCCCTATTGCCTAATTCCATTGTTTAGCTCTATGGCATCTTTGCTGAGCTTCTTTCACAATGATCTGTCTTTCTCTGATAGTGGAGTGTTAAAGTCACCTACTATGATTGTTGAGGGGCACAAAGGGTGCTCAGGGAGGCACAGGCCACAGTGCCCACCTCCTATGCCAGCTGGAAAGAGCTGGGGCAGGTTTAGAAGCTGGTGCTGGGGATCCCGCAAAGCACCGAAGTGGTGACAGCTGGCCAGAGTGCACAGATGGCTCTGGTGGGGACCGCAAAGCCATGTCTTATGCTCCCTAGCAGGCGGGACGCTTCTCGCTTCTCACTTGAGCCGCAGGCCCTGTGAGCAGTCCAGGCTCCTCAGTGACATGGTCTGAGCTGGTTTCGGACAGCGGTGACTCTGGCGGCAAACAGCGGGCAATGGTGCCTGCCCTCCACCTTGGGAGGAATGTGCCAATGGCAGGCTCAGAGCTCAGAGCCTCCAACTGCTAGGAACCCCGCAATGCACTGGGGAGGGCAAAGCCGCTCCCTCAAGAGTGCAAAGCCCTGTCGCTCTTTCTCCCAATAGGCAGGTGCACCCACTCTTACACTCGGCACTGTCAATGCTGGAGGGAGTGCCTCGTGCAGGCAGGTTTAGCGCTCCAGGCCATGGGCACAGGGCTCCGTGGTGGCACAGGTCAGCCTGAAGTGGCTCCAGTGGCAGAAACACGGTGTTGGGGATAGAAGCAGGATACGCTCTTGCTGCAGGCTTGTACTGGCAGGAAGTGAACAGCACAGGTTCCTGAGCCTGGAATGGAGCGGGAGCTAAGCTGATGGGGCCGAGTGGCTGGGAAAATGGGGTGCCAGTGGAGAGGTCCCAGATAGCAGTGGGGGTGGGTGGTCCCTCGTGGGGGTCACCCACACAGCCCTCGTTAGATTGCAGGTCAGTTACCCAGGCCTTGCATGAATGGAGGGAGGGACGGAGGCCCAAGGGCAGATCTCTGCCACTTGGGGCGTAGGAACTTCGGGAAAGGGAAGCTTCCCTCCTGGTGGGGTCCCGTGAGTGGACAGCTGCTCTAGGAGGTCCCACCACTGCTGCGCCGTCTTGGCAGAACAGTCAAGCGAATGGGCGCAGGGTCCCAGTCTGGGGATGGAGTGGGGCTATAGCTAGTCACGGCCACAGTGGCGGTAGCCTAATGACCCAAGATGTCCCAAGAATCAGGTCTGAATCACCGAGGTCCCAACTAAGGACAAATGCATGGGGTGGAGGTGGGGTGCTGGCCCTGGGGGATATTTCGCTCACCAGACTCCTACCACTCAGCTATCTGGACACCAAACCCGCTTTGTTCGAAGGAGCTCTCAGAGTATGTGGGTTCCCTGGTCCGCCATCTTCCCAGAAGTCAGTAATGTGTTTAATGATGTATATACCCCAATCATGTACTTAATTGAATTACTTAGGATAATGAAGATATATTTAAAATCTAAGAAGGATGTAAAACATTGAAGGATTCAAAGTGCATTTAAGAAGCACTTTGAAATATACAATTATACTCTTGAATTAATTAAATATTTTCATGAATCTATTATTAATTACATATTTAAAATGTTCTTTTCTATAAATTATTTTATCAACTTTAATTATACTTCATAGATCATAGGAATTTATACAAAAATTCGACGAAAATGGTAATTTAGAAAATATTTAAAATACCAAACTTGTCATCATATTGGGCAAAAATTAAATGGCAATTTTCTTTCTTAAATTAGAATATCTGGGAAACTTGAGTGAAAAATTGAAACAATACAATACCCATCATTTTGTCAGTGTAGATAAATTATAATGTATTACATTATAAAGTGTAAATAAGACATACTATAAAGAGAATATTTTCAACATTGTCCAAAATATATTAAAAGTAAAAATAATTTAAATCAATATGTAATAACATTTCACAGGATTGTTATTTTATATAGGTGCCTCCTGGTCTGCTCTGAAGAACTCAAGAAAAAATTCAAGTACTTTATTATAATATCAAAATGATTCTATGGGCAACATTTTTAATGATGCAAGAATTATCCAAAACAAGAGGAAAAGAATAAACAGTCATTGGACCAAATGTAACTAGTCTACATTCCACCATTCCAGGAGGTAGTTTCTGAGGAAGAACCAATGATGCTCAAGGAAGAAGTTCAAGGTACAGTGAAAGCATTAGCCAAAAACATGGCGCCAGGTATTGACAGAATACCCATTGAAATGCTTTAGCAAGTGGATGAATTACTAGAAGCACTCACGCTTCTATGTCAGAAAAACGAAAACAATTACTTGGCCAACTGATTGGAAGAGATCCATATGTATACCCATTCCAAAGAAAGGTGAGCCAACAAAAGGTTCAAATTATAGACCAATATCCTTGATATCACATGCAAGTAAAATTTTCTTAAGATTATTCAGGAAAGGTTTCAGCAGTACATTGACTAGTTATTGGCTGTATTCAGAAGAAAACTTAGAAGGAATATTGTTGGTGATGTCATATAAATCTTGGCTGAAAACAGAATACCAGAAAGATGTTTATTTGTGTTTTATTGACTATGTCAAGCCATCTGTCTGTGTTTCATAATAAACTATGGATAACCTTAAGGAGAGCGGAAATTCCAGAAAAATGCATTGTGCTCATGCAGAACTTGTAAATGGATCAAGAAGCAGTAGTGTGAAGAGAACAGGGGAATACTACATTGTTTCAAATCAGGGAAGGTGTGCCACAGGGTTTTATCCTCTTGCCACATTTACTCATTCTTTATGCTAACAAATCATCAGAGAAGCTGACTTAAAGAAGAATGTAGTATCAGGATTCGAGTAAGGTTTATTAAAGAAACCTTCTATATGCAGATGACACAACCTTGCTTACTGATATGTCGTGTGTTAGACAGGGTTCTCTAGAGAGACAGAACCAGATTGCTAGTAATCATATATCTATATATCTATATAGATATATATAACACAAGAAATGAACCGTTAAATTATATACAGATAGATAGATAGAAAATACAAGAAATTAACAGTTGAATTATAAATTATAAAGCAGTGAGACACTAGCAGTCCTTTAAGTCTTGAGAGCCGCCAGTTCCTTTTCTGTAGAGAGAGCTGGGCTATATATACCCAGGCAGCAAACAGCAAGGCAGGTCACCAACTGTCACCAACTGTCGGTCCCCAGCTCCAGAGATGAACATTCCAATCGAGTGGTCTTAAAGGGACCTTAACTTACAGCAACACAGTCCACAGGCTAGGCGTCCCACAGGTACTGTACCCTTTAAATTGAGGCACAGAGCTAGCAAGGTGAGGCTCACTGAGCCATTTATCTCTCTGCCCTTCAATTAATCCTACTTGTGTTTATCAGCCAGGCTGGCACAAGAAACTATCACATGTAGGCAGACTTGAAGCAATTGGTGGTGAAGATCAGGACTTGTAGACTTTGGTATGAATTACAGTTCAGTGTAAAGAAGACCAGAATCCTCACAGCTTGACTAATAGATCACATTATGATCAATGGAAAAAGATTGAAGGTGTCAATGATTTTGTTTTTGCTTGGATCTACAATCAATGCTCATGAGCACAGCAATCAAGAGATCAAAACATGAGTTGCATTAGGTAAATCTGCTGCATGAGGACATCTTATCAAATAGGTAAGTAAGGATGGCACCTAGAAGACTAAGATGTGCCTGATCCAAGCCAGTATATATTCCATGGTCTCATATGCATGTGAAAGTTGGACCTTGAATAAGGATCAAAGAAGAATCGATGCATTGGAATTGTGGTGCTGCGGAAGAATATTGAAAGTACCGTGAACTACTAAAGGACAGACTGATCTGCTTTCGAAGGAATTGGCTGGAGTGCTCCCTGGAGGCAAGGTTAGCAAGACTTGTCTTACATAATTTAGACATGCTGTCAGGAGAGAATAGTCTCTGGAGAAGTGCGCCATGTTTGGTGAAGATAGATTAACACTGCGGGCACAATAATGGGTCCAAGTTGGGGAACAATTGTGATGATGGCACAGGACCAGACATATAGGGTCATTATTTGTCAGAACCAATTCAATGACATCTAATAACAGTCTGTTCATTCACAGTGACAATATGTCCAACACGTCTAGCCCTGCATCATCCTCATAATTGTTACGTTTTAGCCTATAGTCACAGCCATGTGTCAGTCCATCTCATTGAAGGTTTTGTTGCTGATGACCCTTCACTTTTCCAACCATGATGTTTTTCCTTAGGGACTGGTCCCTCATGGTGAAATAGCATTTCCAAATGCTTCCAAGGAGCTGTACTTATTGCAAAATATTTAATATTCAGCCAGTCCTTGGCATATTCAATATTTTTCCAACGTCATAATTCAACTTTTTTACTATCTTTCTTAATTATTGTAAAGCTTACACATGCATATTTGCAATTGACAATATAAGGTTTTAGATGAATCACACTCAATGTAAATTTGTTACATATTCAGACTTCAAAGACTTCTTTTTCATCAGATTTTCCCAGTGCAGTAAGTTGTTCAATTTCTTCACTGCTGCTTCCATGAATGGTGATTGCAGATCCAAGTAAAATAAAATGATTAATTATTTCACTATTTTCTCAATTTATCATGATGTTAGATATTAGTTCACTTATAAGAATTGCTGTTATCTTCACAGTGAGGTGTAACACAAATAAAGGCTCTAATCTGCTGTCTCCATCAATAAGTGCTTCAAGTCCTCTGCACTTTCAGCAAGAAAATTCTGTCATTTGCATGTCACAGTTTGTCAGTGAACCTTCCCCAATCCTGATGTCAATGCATCTTAATATATTCTGGCTTTTCTCTAATTATTTGCTTAGCATACAGATCAAATATGTATGGTGAAAATATATAACCCTATATACACTTTTCTTCACTATAAAAGTAGTGTTTTATTGTTCGGTTAAAATGACTGCCTCTCCGTCTTTGTATGTCTTCTTCTTGAGCACAATTGTTTTGGAATTCTCATTCATCACAACAATAGTGTGTGTGTGTGTGTGTGTGTGTGTGTGTGTGTGTGTGTGTGTGTGTTTGAAAGTGATCAGAATAGTCAAGTGCCTTTGCATAGTCAATAACACTCATAAACATTTTTCTGGTACTCTGCTTTCAGGAAATATATCTGATATCAGCAATGACATTCCTGATTCTCATTTGAATCTTTCTTGAATTTCTGGTAATGATCAAACTTTTTGAAATGTTGACTTGTTCTTTTTGGGACAATGACTTTATTCTAATTTCCTTTGGTGCTTCCTGCATCATTCAATATTTTTCCTATAGAATCTTTTGATATTGGAACTCAAGGATTATTTTTTTCTTTTAATTCTTTCCATTTCAGATACGCGGAGTAAGTTCTTTCTTGTTTTTCTAACTCTAGGCCTTTGGATCTCTCATAATAATATTTTACTTTGTTTTCTAGAGCTTCCCTTTAAGTTTTTTCTGTTGACTTCATCATTTATTTGACTGTGTCATTTTTCCTTTTCCTTTAACTGTTCTACAATTGAGAGCAAGTTTCAGAATCTCTTCTAACATCCACTTCGATCTTTTCTTTCTTTCCTATCTCTTTAATGATCTTTTCTGGCAATGATGACAGTGGCACATCTATTCTTGGAATGTTCTTAACTTTCAGACCTAATATCCTCAAGTTCACATTTTGGCTTTCATGGACTTGTCTATATTTTTATCATCAGCTTAACTTGAACAATGAACAATTGAGCAATCATCCCTGGTCGGGTTTTAGCTGCTCTTATTGATTTTCCTCATCAGTTCTTCCCACAGATATAGTCAATTTTATTTCTGTTTATCCCACCTGGATAAGTACCTATGTGTAGTCCCTGTTTGGATTGATGAAAACATGTATTTGTTATGATCAAGTTGTTGGTCTTGCAAAATTCTGTCATACATTTTCCAGTTTCATTTTTATCCCTATCACTGTATTTTTAACTATTCTTTTTCATTTTCATTTCCAAATTCTGTATTCCAATCACTAATAATTATCAATGAATCTTGATTGCCTATTTGATCAATTTCAGACTAAAGAAGTTGGTAGAATTTTTAATTAGTCCATTGTTAACTTCAGTGGTTGGTGTATATATTTGAGTAACAGTTGTCTTCCGTGGATTTCATTGAATGTGAATATAGTCCTATCTCAGACAGCATTGCACTTCAAGATGTGTTTTGAAATATCCTTTCTGATGATAAATACAAAGCCATTCCTCTTGGTTGTGTCCTTCTGAGCATAGTAAATGATGTGATTTTCTGATTCAAAATGCCAATGCCAGTTCATTTCAGGTCACATAGGATGTTGATCTTCATGTATTCCATTTCGTTTTTCAATGATTTAAAATTTCCCTGGATTCATACGTCACACATTCCACGTTCAAATTCTTAGTAGATTCGTAAACCTGTTTCTTTTCATTTTGAATAGTGTCCCCTGCGTAAAGGACTGTCTCAATGACTTTACCACCAGTCTTTACTCCACACATGTCATTGTGGCCAACTTTGAGAAAACAATTTCCCAGTCATTTCTTTAGTGAATTTTGACTTGAGGAGGAGCCTTGGTGTGCTTGTTGTTTACTTGTTGGGCTGCTAACAGCAATGTCAGCAGTGTGAAAGCACCAGTTCCTAGCCACCATGGATGAGGTTTCATTCTCTGGTAAAAAGTTGCAGATACAGAAATTCACAGGGGCATTCTACTCTACCCTACAGGGTCTCTATAAGAATCAACATGGACACTGTGGCAGTGGTTTTGGTTTTTGGTTTTCTCAACCTGAGGGGCTCATCTACTGGCACTACCTCTGACAAGGTTCTGCTCTGTTCATTAGGTCTCCAGTATCAGGTAATGTTCCCATTAAATGAATGACATTTTCAGTAGCTAATTTCTGAAGGGGACAGCTAATTCCTTCTTAGTCTGGATGCTCTCCTGAAAGCTGTTAATTCTGGATAACTCTGTTGGCATTTGCACTACCAATCCTGGAATTCTAGCATCAAAATAACACACTGGTCACCACAGTACAACAAAATGACAGGCAAGCGGTGATATATATATATATATATATATATATATATCCCCCTTATCAGAACGCCTCAAAAACCATCCAAATGAGGCAGCCTCACTACAAATGGGGTCAGTGTCCCATCTTGGGGGAAGAAAAAGAAGGCCAATGTTCTATAGTCGCCCTAAATTAACAGAGATCTGGATAAGAGCAATCAGTACATTTTACTGGGGGATTAGATTAAGAGGAGGGAGACGGCTCACATCTACATTGGAGTGGGCAATTAGAGTTTGGATGATAGGCGGGCCAATTGGGAGACCATACATCTCTATGAGAGCAGAGAGCCTCATCTTTCTCCCACAGAGCCACTGGTGCTGCTGCGTTGGTGCACAGCCCAGTGCTTATCCCCCAGTGCACCAGGACACCTAAGAAGATGAGCATGCCATAAACTAGGGTCCTTTAAATCAATACTACGAAGTTCTTGCAAATTTTCCAACTTTTCAGTTACTTAAAATCATAAAGAAAACAATGAGCATAGTGCAATTGCATTTCAAATTAGAATTTATTTCAAAACTGGGAACTATATTGAATATTTCAAATAGACCTATCTGTGTCTTTATTTCTGTGTGTGTGTGTGTGTATTTATATAATAGGTATAGGTACGCATACAGTTATGTACCTGTACATATTACATATGCAGTGCTTGTATTGATTAAGAAAATCTCTCAAAAACATGCAAAAATCAGTGGAGATAATTTAAGAACAATTTTAATAAATGTAACTTCAGCAATATTTTGGTAACTATGCATGTTTGTGTAGTTTCAAATATAGCAATAAAAGTAACTCAAATTAAAACAAAATACTTTTAATTGTTTGGACACAAGGAGTGAGTTTTCAATATAGTAACCTTCAGGTTCTCTGAAAAAAATATACTGCATAGTTTATTAGCTCCTATTGCAGATTATATTTAAAAGTATTATTCTAACAAAAAATAAGATTTAAACTGCTTTAGAGAAGCATGCATCACCTTCCTTCATGTAAAACACTATAAGAAATATGAGCACCTTGTAGGTTTTGATTGTGTTAGACTTGAGAGAGTTAATGCTTATTATGCCAACCTGGCTGACAAACACATGTGGGGTTAATTGACGTGTGGAGAGATAAATGGTTCCATGTGCCTCGCCTTCCTAGTTCTCAGGTCTCTTGCTTTCTGATGGTCAGACCAGGGTGCTGCTGCTGTAGACAGTTCCCTGCTTCAGCTTGCAAGGCTCACTTCCTTCAAGACATCCCTAAGGAGAAGCCACATTGACCTACCCCAGTGCAGCCCTGGGGGTTGGAGCAGCCATGTGGAGAACCCTGGCAACACTAAGATGCTTACGCCTTCATTGACTTGGCTTTCCTCCTGCAGTCGGCATCATTGCATGCGTTTTGTGAGATGGAGCATGACTATGTGGATTGGTGTCATATGGGTTATTGTTGGACTTGTGGGTTTGGACAGCACTAGGTTGGGTTTTTTCTTAATGTGTAATTAACCTTTACATAAAACTCTCTCTTAAACATGAGTTTCTATGGATTTGTTTCTCTAATGTACCCAGATTAACACAATCATAGAGGAGACCCTGTCTCATCTCCACTGAATTCCCCATTGTCATAAGGTAGAGGTCAGACTTGCCTGCACCCTGCATCCTTCTCTACCTATTGAGACATCAGCTGTTCTTATCAGGCAAGTCTACCCTGGGTTCTGTGCTGGGCTCAATCATTTTTTTCAAAAGCCATACAGAAACTCACTGACAAATCCACAATGATTGGGATTTATTGAGCATGGTAATAGTCAGGATCAATAAGAAGTAAGGATTCAGTCAGTGGCCCAGTGCAATACCTCTCCTCAGCCAGCTCCAAGTCTCTGTGGTCCTTGACTGTTCCACTCCATGCCCCCTTAGTATCTGCCTCTCTAGGCCGGAAGCCAACTTGCTGTTCTGCCTCACAGTCTCAGACTCCACACAGCTCTGCCTCTGGTCTCCATGCCTCAGTCTCTGGCACCTCTGGTCTGGGCCTTTGTCACTTAGGACAGAGATCTCAAAAGTGCTCTGGTGGCTGCTAATAGTCCCGGGATTTCTCTCTGCTTCTGAAATGGCTCTTATGTACAGAAGAAGCTACGAAGGAGGTGTGGTTTTTGTCTTCTGGCAGACCATGCCCTGGGGATCTAAAGAGTCTGGTTTGGTTCACACCATCTTCTAAGTTTGAGACCTAACCCCAGCGTAATTCTGTAATAGAGAACTCCATCCAAAATGGGATCATAATAACAAGTATAGAGGCTATCATTTACAAAATAACATCACAAAAGAGAAAGCGGAGAAAGGATCGTGGCTAGAAGGGTCAAATTAAATAATTGATTACATCTCAGACCTTGAATTTGATGAAAACATATTTCATTACTTCTTTCCAGTTGCAGGATTAGTTTACTTACATACAAGCAAAAAGTCTGGGATTTCCAGTTGAAAACCAAGTGCACATTTACAATGACTCTGTTTGAGTCCATCCCATTGAGCTTGGTTATGAGCAAATCACATAAAATCAGAAATTTAATGGATAGATGTTGAGCCTGAACAAAACCACAACCATCGTTACACATACATGCTTTCAATTAGTACACAGAAAACCCCATTGTTCTTGACTGATGTGTAATAAATGCCACAGAGTTAACTCCTAAGTTTGCAGACAAATTGATCCAGATGCACTCGGCGATGCAGAGATCAGAGCTCTGTGAAATATTCTGTTCGTGGGGAAAAAAAGAGAAAAAAACACATCTCTGCTGAAAAATCTATGTTTTAAAATAGCTATTTTGTATCACAGGTTCATAACCATCAGGGCATTTCATTCTGATTAGTGATAAATCCACGATTTTGCGCTCTGGGCACTGTTTGATGCATGAAAAGGCATGTAAATCATATCAGCTCACACTCTACTAAAGGGTATATACCTTTTCTCTGGTTTAAACGTATGCCATATGGTCAATATTAGATTTCTATAATAACTTTTTTATACATTTGTAGGTAAAGGTGCATATTGAAGATCATTTTAAATGGCATGTCGTATAAACCACAATAAATCTTAGCATCTCCCATTCTAATTAGAACAGGTCTGCTATCAGCTTTATCTTCTCTCTGTAGGTTTGCCGTTGCTACAGCTTTAACTCAGAAAGCGTGCAGATTCAGGAAATTTGTTAGACTTCAAAAATGAGAAGAACTGCTTAATTTTTATTTCTTAAGTAAAATAAAGTCCAGTTTAGAATACAGATGTTTCTGTCTTTGATGTTTGAATGTTCTGGGTAAACATATTAATGAGACTCAGCTGCATTCGTTTAACTCAGGTAGATTGGAATTTTATGATCCTGTGAAGTTAAAAGAACAATTGTGCTTTTGTTGTAAATGACTTTTGTGGAGCATCCTCAAATGAAAAACAAAACAACAACAACAAAAAACTTCCAAGTGGAGCTTCCCCTGTTTCAGATGACAGGCTCATTTGAATGCTGCTAATAAGAATGCGGACCATATTTTTTGTTAATTGGCATGGCTTTCTTGTTGAAGAGCAGTTCGGTGACAACATTTAAATAACTCGTAAACTTTAAGCAAATCGAATACTGGGCATATTTTCATGCTTGGCACTTTTCCACGCTATGGGGTGTGTTTTTAAAAACACATTCTTGGCCTCAAGAAAACCACAGATAGCTATAATTTGGGTAGCTTTTACAGATAATTTATGACTTTTGCACTCAGCCTAATGGCCCATAAAGAAAAACCCAAACAGCAGTACGAGGCCATTGCTTTGGCAGTCAAGAGGATCTAGGGACAGAGAGTGAATTTAGAAAGGGGTTTCCATGTCAAAAAGGAACTGTAGAATAGTACTCAGAACTTTGCCTGTTTTGATACAAACAGGATATGTTTCAAAGCGATGCCCTGACTATTTGGACTACAGCTATATCTGAGATTCCGTCTGAAGGCAAGTTACCTGTGTGCTTTAGAGGACCTTCTCTTTGTAACATACTAATCTTCAGTAATGAAAGTTATTCAGATAAATAACAAAGGCAAATGTATTAGAAACAATAGCTAGCACCAAGACTAAGTGTGTATATTTCAGCCGTGACGATTTATGCCTATAATTTTTCCCAACGTCATGGTTTTTAAACAGTTAATATCACCTGCTGCTGTTTGTGATGAAACCCCACAGGAAATCAATGTCAAAGGTACAAGATGAAAGGAAAAGTAATTTTCTGGGAGGGAAGTAAGAGTAATTTTGCACTACGAGGTGAAAGGGTGAGAAACCAAAAGACGTGTGAGGAATTACTTATGAAACTGAAAAGGAGAGTACAAGTTGGAGAAAGGGAGAAAATGTAGGAAAGAGAAGAAGAAAGGAAAAGCCGCCTAGAGTCATAGAGAAAGAAAAAGTAAGGTGCATCTATTGAGCTAAAGAGCTAGGATGTATAATTCAAACGGATATCACACATATAAGAAAATCACAAACCAAATAAGGCATGATATACAGATTATATTTGTAGAATATATAAATATGTGTGAAGGATAAAAAATAACAGATAACCATACCTAGAGATTTTCTTTTTTTAAAAAAACTAATTTATTTTATTTTGTTGTTGTCGTCATTGAAAATATGCATAGTAAAACCTATACCAGTGCAACACTTTTGCATGTGCATTGGGTGGCATAGATTGCCTTCTACAAGCTGTGGAGCCAATCTCAGGTTCCTTTTCTGAACTGTTTCTCCCCGTTAACATCAACTCACTGTGCCCTGCTTTGGAGTTGCTGTTGTCAGTTTGATCCCATGTAGGTAGTTCTGAAAAGAGTCTAATGCTCAAGGCATACCTTCTTCACTAGTTAAGCAAAGCTGTTGTTTGACTGTCAGAAAACACCAGGGATTATATATTGGTTAAGCAATTAAATATAGCTCATAGAGGTAGTTTCAGAGGATCATCTAGATGTTAAAACTCCAGGAACTCTGTATTTCATGAGAACTGAAAATACCATTTCACATTTTATCCTTTTTTTCCCCAGCCTTTTTCCAGAGTCTTTCTGTTAAATGCCCAGTGGTAGTTGAGCACCATCTTGTTCTCCTGATTTCAGGGTAAAGGGAGCAGTTGTTCATGGAGTCAAGGAGCTACACATTCCAGGTCCTCTTCCACTTTCTGCCTTTCCTTCTTTCTAGGCTGATTAATTCAGATGATCATGTGGGTAGATCCATGGATGGCTTCCTGGAGGCTTTTAAGACGTCAGGCATGATGCAACATGCTAGTAGACAGTACAGTTGCACTAACCCCATTGTCAGGTCAACAAACTCAGATATGACATCAAAACATATTTGGAAACTTCCAAACTAAGGAAACAAATCCGATGAATTGTTTGATTGTATGAAAGCAGCCTCAGATACAACAACACAACAACAATAATAATGCCCCACCTCGTCCCCCTTTCCCTTTTTCTTCTTTTATTTTTCGTTGTAAGTATATCTGCCACACAAATTTTACGTATCAACTTTTTACTTATGTAGAACTTCATTGATGGTTAAATCCTTCCATTAATCAAAGTAAATTCTCCACCACTGTAAACAAAATTCAATACTTCATAAACACAACATCCCAGTACCACCTTCCTTTTCTTCTCTGTTCCAGTTCTGGTAACCCACAGCAGCTCCACCAGAGAAAGACTGGGCTTTCTACTTCCGTAAACAGTTGCAGTCTCAGAAGCCCAGGGGATCGCTAGGAGCCAGCATTGACATGATGGCAGAGAGAGCAGCTAGTTGTGGCTGTTGAGAGAGCAGCTAGTTGTGGCTGTTGTTCAGTGCAATTGTCGATTCTGACCCATAGCGACCATATGCACAACACAATGAAACACTGGCCCATCCTGAGCCCTCTTCACAATTGCTCCCATGCCTAAGCCCCTTGTTTCAGCCACTATGCCAATCCATCTTGTCTAGGGCCTTGCTCTTTTTCTCTACCCTTCTACTTTACCAACACATCTTCTGGTCTCACAGTTAGTGCTTCTGTGTGAATTGATTGCAGATACAATTTGCTAAGGATTTGGTCTGCTTGGACAGAGTAGTAGAGACTAACCTCAAACAAGTTAACAGGCAGTTGACTCTAACTCATGAAAACACATGTGTGTCAGAGTAAAGCTGTGATACATTAAATTTCCAGTGAATTTTTTTTCTTTAGAAAGAGATTGTCAGATCTATCTTCTGAAGTGTCCTAAAAAGGGTTTGATTCGTCAACCTTCCACTGAGCAGCCAAATATGTAAAAGTGCCCCAAGTAACATAAATACATTTTGCAAAATCATAACAAAACATGCTCCAAATCTAAATAGCTATACCTACAATATGGTATTTACCTGGCCTCAAAGAGTATAAACCAGGAAGAAACTTAGGTTGAAGTAAAGGTTCAAAGTGAGGATTTCTGAAATTTAAGGTTTGCTAGCTTTTATTTTTATCAGTCTTTCAGCATGATACACTTAAATACCCCTCGGTGTTCTGAGAATCACAAGAAAGATTCTACTGAAGATTTGCTTTCAAGATATTGATATAATATCCTTCTCTTTCAAGTACAAAAGACAATAACAGAGGTAATGAACCTTGAACTAGAATTGCAAAGGTGTGTTTTTTCTCAAAGAGAAGAGGTTTTGAGAAGTTGTTAGGTGTCGTTGAGTTGGTTCTGATGCATAGCGACCTTATGCACAACAGAGTGAAATATTGCCTGGTCCTACACTGTACTTAACAAGTGTCCCTATGCCTGAGCCCATTAATGCAGCCACTGTGTCCATCCACCTTGTCTATGGCCTTCCTCTTTTTCACTACACTGCTCGTTTTAATAAAGATGATTTCTTTCTCCAGGGATTGGTCTGCTCTGAAAATATGTCCAAAACAGATAACACGAAGTCTTACCATCTTTGCCTCACAGGATCACTCTGGCTGTACTTCTTCCAAGACAGATCTGTATGTCCTTTGAGAGGTCCATGTACCTCTCAATACTTTTCAGCACCACACTTCAAATGCATGATCCTCCTTCTATCTTCTTTATTCAATGTCCAACTTTCACATGCATATGAGACAATGGAGAATACCATGGCTTGGGTCGAGCACACCTAAATCCTCAAAGTAGCATCTTTGCTTTTTAACACTCTAAAGACACCTTGTATGGCAGATTTACCTGATGCAAGTCATCTTTTAATCTCAACTGCTGTTTCCGCAAGAATTTATTGTGAATCCAAGAAAGACAAAATCCTTGACAACTTCATTTTTTTTCTCCATTTATCATGATGTTACCTATTGGTCCAGTTTTGAGGATTTCTGTCTTCTTTACATTGAGTTGTAATCCATAAGGATGGCTATATTTCTTGATCTTTATCAGCGGGTACTTCAATTCCTCCTCTCTTTCAGTAAGCAAGGTTGGGCCAATCCTGATGCCACATTCTTCTTTATCAGCTAGGTTCTCTGATGATTTTCGCAGCCTACAGATGGAACAAGTATGATGAAAGCGTACAAGGCTGATGCACACTTTTCCTGACTGTAAACCATGCAGTATTTCCTTGTTCTGTTTTCACAGCTGCCTCTTGGTTCATGTTCAAGTTCCCCAGGAGCACAGTCAAGTATTCTGGAAATCCCATGTCTCCCTGAGATGTAAGAGTGGTGGAACTGGGGATGGAGGGTGAAAACCCATGTGCATTTTCATTCTTCCAGGATTTTAGAGTAAGATTTGGATACATCTAAGCCTATTTATAAGTTATTCTGTTAAATTTCTGTGAACAAGTTATACAGTAAAAAGATTGATCTGAAGGTCATACATGTTGAAAGCTGAAGATATTTACACAAAACTGTACCAAATGAAAACAAGAGTTTAGTTCCTGACACTAAGGTTCAAACTCTAATTAATCGCACCTCATGCCACCTTTCTGCTTTTAAAAGCTGTGTCCTCATAAATACTCGGTGTGTTCAATAGCACATAAAATGAATGCGTACAGAAACCTAAAATACTTCTTTTCCTTAGTTCTGATCAAGAATACAAGAGGGTACACCCCCAAAAAAACAGAATTGAGCTAGGTGCAGCAGAGCTGTCGATTCCTGAAGCTCGCTCTCGTTTAGTGCACCCAGTGGCATCCCTGAGAAAGCTCTCTCTTGTCACCGTGAATTTTTTTAAAGCAGTTTCACTCAAACCTTGTTTTATCTTATAGCCAATTTAGTAGAACAGTGTGCAGCTATGGAGTTTTGTTTCCTGCCCAGAAAAATGCCACAAAAGCTGTTGTGATATTGAACACAGCCTACGAGGACAGTGATATACTCAAGTGTACACGTGGATTTCTCATCCAACAAAGGTGAAATGTCGATTGATGGCAAACCACTCTCTGGACATCAGTCAACTTCCTAAACCACTGAAAATGTCAACTTGTAGTGCATTTGGAGTTCATTCCACCAGGTCAGACTGTTAATGAAGCTTTCTATTTAGAGGTTCTGAAAAGAATGCATAACAATGTATGGGGGGCGGGCAAAGAAGGCCTGATTTGTGGCAAACAGGGGACTGGTTTTGCCACAATGACAATGCACCTGTTCAAACAGACAGCTCAGTGCACCAGTTGTGGCCAAAAAACAGCATGCCTCTCTTGCTCCACACACCATACTCACCTCACAAACACCTCACTCACCTGACCTTGCTCCATGCCATTTCTTTTTGTTTCTGTGACTTGAGAAGGACATGAAAAGATAGTGATTTGATGACATTAGAAGAGGTGAAGAAAAACCAATGAGGGGGTGCTGTCAAGCTTTCCAAACAGATGTGTTTGAAAAATGTTTCAAGAACGGAAGCTCAGATTTGACAAATGTGTTAAGTGTAATGGAGAGTACATTGAAAGTGATAAGGTTGTTTGGTAAAAAAAAATGTAAACATAAAACTTTTAAAAATTCCATTTTGGGGAGGGGGGTACCCCCTGGTACATCCCAAGATGTATGCCTATTGGATTGAACATGTGAAACTGTGAGCCTCACAGATCCAGAATGATCCAGTATTGGCCTTTTTCAGTGTTCAAATAATATTTCATCACACAGTTTTTTCTTAAATGTTTGGTATAGTCTCCTTTTGCCTAAATCTTTGGACCTCATGCCTCTGAACCATGTTAGAAATGCTTCCCGTACTTTTGATTAAATGGGTTAATGAGAGCAAATATTTTTATTTGCATATGTAAATGATAAAATGTTAGCAATTTAATATTGTTCAATCAAACATTTCAAAAGTTTTAAACAGGCATTTGCTGTTTTATTTTAAGCATGAGATTTTAGAATTTGATGACTTTTGTACATGAAGTATATTTTCAAATTTTCTAAAATTCTTAATACCAATCTAAAAATGTTTAAGGAATTAGTTAAAATGCGTACTCACTTTTACCTTATTTTGAATCATTCGGCTTGGAGCAGCACCAATGCCTCATCTGCTTCAAGCATTTTTTTATGCCTATCTAGTTTGTTTCTTGAACCCTTGTACATAATGGTTATGCATTGAGCTGCTGACCGGCAGGTCAGCAGTTTCAAACCACCAGCTGCTTGATGGGACAAAGACAAGACTTTCTACTTTCTTAAGGAGATACAGTCTCAGAAATCCACAAGGGCAGTTCTACCTAGTAACAGTGTCCCTCTCAATAGGAATCCACTCAATGAAGGTGCATTTGGTTTTGGGGCTATCTTGTTTATATTCTCCAAACCAACAGGATGGGATATGAGTTGGCTTCACTTTTCATTGCCATCAACTTCATACACAGGGTGGTCCTGAGTAGGCATCCACTCACAGCAGGATGAGTTTGGGAGAGCTTGTTTGGTGCAAGACCCAGTGTGGCTTTGATCTGTTTTGTTGTTTTGTTCTGTGATACACAGGGTTTGTATGAGTTGGAAATGACTTGATGGAACTTGGTTTTAATATACCCCAAATCATCAGAATTTTAACTTTTAGTAACATTTTCAATATCTTTTTATATAATTATAAAAAACTTAAAAATGTAATTTAATCTATATCAAGGTATGCACAAATTATTGAGCTTTAAATGAAAGGTGGCTGGCTCAGACCCATCAGAGGTACTGAGCAAGAAAGGCCTGAAAATCTTACAAAAAGTTACAGCCATCAAAATACTATGAAATAATGTTTACCCAGCAGCACATTGAGTTGCCATGAATAAAAATTGGCTAGGCAGTTGCTGTGTGCTGTTTATTATAAAATCTATTTACAAAGCAAATAAACATGACATAATTACATTTTCCTTTGTAAAAGTAGAAACCATAGTTTTTCTTTAAATGGCAAACCAAATCATATATGTTATGTATGGCTTCGAAAAATGCTTTTGACCTATATGAATAATAATTTGATAAAATTCAATGTAATGTATGTTCATTAACTAATGATGTATTTCTTTTAAGTTGAAATATAGCTATATATCCACAATGTGTTTTGTTATTTTCTAATTGTATTGGAGATATTTATGTAGTTTAGAAAAACAACAACAGTATATATGGCACCGAGAAAACGTAGCCATGTTTTTCCTGCAATGCAATTTTACTTATTAATAGTTTTCTAAAATTACCATCAAGAGTGTACCATGAAGGGTTTCCTTTGTTATAAATAGCTCCCTGTAATGGTATATATATATCAATGATATATATATATATATATCAATGGTATACATATGTATCTCAAATATATATATATCTCAAAATATATACATATCTCAAAAACCATTATGTGTAACATGCCTACTGATGCTCAAATAGAATTTTATGCGGTCACTACTTCTTTATGGAACACATCTGAAATAATATGGAGAAAATGTGATTACTAAAGTATGCTTGTTCTTTATAAGACAATGTAGACATTTTATACAATACAGATAACCACAAAGAAGAAATTTGCCTACAGTTACTCACATTCATCAAACAGAAATAGCTTTACCTCTACGTGTATGTATTTTCAAACTTTCTACTGTCCAGGTTTCCTCAGACACTCGTGCTGTTGCGTTCCCCATCCAGGCTTGTACTGCCGTTCTTCTGGCGCCCGGCATCCCTGCTGGCCCTGGGATTGTCCTAGCAAGTCACTGGCTAATTTAGATTCTCTATCATCTAATGGAATACAAGTACATGTTGACTGTGTTATGCCTTTGCACAGAAAGGAGGCACTGTTGATTTTCAAACCCTTCATTTTACTGTGGCCATGCACTTTCTCATTGCTATTAATTTTTTCATCCACTTTTATTTTCAGCTAAGGGGACACATCTTTTGTGGCCCTGGTATCTTTGCATGCCATGGTAGTTCAGTGATTAAGGGTTCGTGGACTAACCAGAGGATCCGAGGTTTGACTGCTCCGTACTTCCTGCAGGACAAGGATGCTGCATTCTTGCTCTGGAAGACTCCAGACCATGGAACAGGCTCACTGCTGTTGAGTCCATTTGCACTCAGTGACCGGATGGGACAGAGGAGAGCCCCAGAGGGCTTCCCAGGATGTAGAAAATCACAGAAGCTCATATTTCACTTGCTGAGAGCTGTGGGTTCAAACGTCCGACCTTATGGTAGTGATCCAGTGTGCAATCCACTATACCATGAGAGCTCTTCTCTGCTGGCTCATAGCAAGTGAGGTGAGACTTCTGAGACTACACATCAGTGCCTCAGCAGACAGCCTCTCCCACAGCAGGGCTGTCGCTGGGTTTGAAGAGCCTACTTTGCAATTCGCAGCGGTGCCTAACTCACAGAGCCCCAGAGCAACTTTCTCGAAACCCCTGGGGAGCATTCCTCCACTGACCCGCATGGACCCTCTGAGGTGCAAGTGACTTCCTGGTAACAGATTTGGTTTAATAAGTTTGTCTTTTTGAAAATCTTTATCAATCTTCCAACCTTATTTCTGAAACTTCATGATGACAAACTGGTTGAGCACTGAGTTTTCTGTCTCATGGTTGCTAATGTCCGTGTCATCTTCAAGACCCTAGTGACTTTGTCACTGTGGTTTGTTTTCACATTGGAGCATTGCTGTGTTTGAGTGTATTTTTTAAAAATTAAATTCTTACTTTGGCAAATAAGTGTTTTATATTTTTAATGTTAGAAATTAAAATTTTATTATCCCTATGATATTAATATAAGAAATGTTCAACCCAATCACCGTACAGTAATATTCTAGGAACCATTAAATAAAGTGAACTTGTCTGTACCCACAAAAGCAGAACCCTTAAAGTGTGTTGTGGAATGAATCTAGAGTCAAAGAATAGGTGGTTACAACCCAAAAAGGATTGTATTTGCCTTTGCTTGCTTTTAAAACTGCTTTATGTTAGGGCCAAAATGAGAGATAATATCGTAAGCAAGCATTCTGAAGCAATCGCCTTTATGTCAATGTGTATGCAAAGAAATAATTTCCCCTTGTAGAATGTCAATTTATACATTAAGTGGTATATGAGTGTGTGTGTATTGACAGTATTAAGTAAAGCTGGTGATTTGTCAAATGTAGTTGAAGATACTAGAGTCAAGTTTCCATTGCCATTTCATTCCAAGTTCAGCACTCTGTGGAGTTTTTACCTAGCCACCTTGAATGTACTGCATCAGAATCTACCAGCACCGTCCAGGTAAGAACAAGACCCTGAGGCGATTCTTGCAATTCCCTAAGTGGTTCTCATCTGTACGCCTGGAATCTTGTTAAACTGTGGGTTCTGATTATGGATCTCTATCTGGGTTGGAAATGCAAATTTCCAGCAAAGATTGGGGAGTAATGTCAAGCCAGAATGAACTAGTTTGAAGCCCTGAATAGAGTTTAAAGGCAGGTATCCCCTAGCTGCTTATCTGATTCTGCTAATCAAACTCACCAGCTTCAAATGGCTAATAAAAAATTGCCACATACTCCAAAAGAGCACCCATTCCAGGCATCAAGGTGATGTAATGATCACAGACACAAGAGAAAGATGTCAATTAAAGGTTGCACAGCAGCAAGCAACTAAAGGCACCGGCATCGTGCTAATTAAAGTGCAATAAACCAACAGAAGCCACCGAGCAATATACCACCAGAGGCAAAATAGAAAGCTGATGAACCAAAGAAATTGTTTTGATTTTGAAATCAAAGTGCCAATATACTGCTAACTAGTGAAATAAGAGTGGCTATGGTCTCTACAGAATGAGGTGGTTTTAAATATTAGAAATTTAAATCCATTCTTTAATCAGTTGATGAGAAGTAGAAGCAGGCACCTTTTAATATGCTCCCAAATTATGGTAGATTAAAATGCATCTATTATTGTGTTTCATTAAAATGGATGCTAAAGATTACTAAACAAATATCTGTATTGAGTATCTAATGTGAGAAAACAGCGACTTAACTAAATTATTGTGCATTCTTGCTCATAACAGTAAAGCACCCTCCTTGAAATTAAAAGACACTTATGATTTGATATTTTCCTTGGACGTAAAACAACATTGTCCTTGTAGGAAATGTGGCATTATATCAATGACTATTAGGCTGAAAGCAATAGGCAACTTCAATAAGTAAGCAGAATCGTACACAATTGTTGAAGTCAATTAAATAAGTCAATTTAATGCATAGGAGTATACTTTTCCCTAGAACTGAAATTGGAAACAAATTTTTATAGCAGAAACTATAATCACTGAATAGACAAGCAAGCGAAGGGAAATTGCATTATAGATACAATAATCAAAACCATTTTAACTTTGCGGTGATGTAATTTGAGTATGTAATCTGTGGTTTTAGGACCGCAAGCACATCAAAGTCTGTAAGGCAGGTCCAAAGCATTTTTAAGAGATATAAGAGTATAATTAAAAATATCATAATGGATGCTCAAAGGAATTCTTTGAAAGATCTCAAATAAACAGGACATTAATGAGAATGTTGTCATAAAACTGTGGCCTGGGCAACAATCCTCAGCTGTATAATGTGAATTACAACATATAATTATAGCATTTACAATCCAAGTTATGAAATCAGTTAGAATTTATGGCCAGTGTCCACACATGCTGTTGCTAATGCCTGGCAAACATACAGAGCAATCACTGTGGTATAACAGAGCCCCAACTCTCATCTTTCACCTTGAAAACAATTCATTTGAATTTCATATTTAAGCACTCCACAGCACGTTTAAACAAATAAACTGGACATTTCAGTACTAAAAAAATCAAATATTTCCCCATAAAGGATCTTTAAACAATTGTTTTAGTGTAAAACAATGGTCATGATCGGCTTATTAAATATGACTGCACTCCATTCTATCAAATACTATAAGTATCAATTATTTCAGACCTTGCTAATAGATACAGCTTCACAAATCATAACAGTATCTCAGGTTGACCAAAGGTTTGTGACTTGGGAGGCACTTTAGTTTTTATAAAATATAAAACAAGAAAATGAAGTTGCCTAATCTCAATATTTTAAGCTAAAGTCTATATTATCTTTAATTGGATGAAGCTTTTCCAGCAGATACTGGAAAGAAACAATAAACTGGTGTATACTTCAAAATAGGGGTTACGTATCCATATGTTTGCTTGAAAAAATAGTTCTTGAAAGGCAGGACTCAAAGATAGCTGCTATTCTGAAGTGTACAAAGGAAGTGGTTTCCTTAGCAACAGAGATAGGTGACAGCTCTCTGGAGTGATCCTTCCACCCATGATCCTTTTGAGTTTGGTAATGTGTCCAAACTCATGTAGAAATAATAGATTCAATTTACCAAGAAGAAGCAAAACTTCTAGTCAGGAAGTGTTTGTAGCATTTATGAGTTGGCAAATACTTCGCTGTTTGTTGTTGTTGACATGGCGGCAGGAGCTATCGTAGAGACTACCGTGTTTAATATTTTTAATTTCCCTTCTATATGCTCCCAGATGGATAAGTCCTCAAAACTACGCTGTGGATTCCTAATGCTTTATAAGCCCCATCTTGATAAAATAGACACATATGGAAACAAGACATAAGATTCTTAAAATATCAGCTAGTAGTTATGCCACAGTTTCTCACTCCTGAATTCTCCTAAAATTGTGACTTTCTGCCTTTTGATTTATAAAATTAGTAACATCTTTCTTATAGGAGATATTTTACATGCTTTCAGAAAATGTTCTATGAATTAATTAATGTTGTAGACCCATCACTGGTAAGAATAAAACTGCGTCTTGTCGAGTTTTGTTTGGGGGGGAGTATGTTTGTTATTGTTGTTATTTTATTCTGTTTTGGTTTGAATTCTATTCCCGTCATCTGTCTTGATCTCTGACACAAGCGATGTTCAAGCTATCTTCTCAAATGAATAAATTACCTCCAATTTGACATCTTTTTTCCTATGGTTTTCAAATACACTTTTGCTATAAGGAAACATAAATGAAAACATATCTTGGCTAATTCTTTTTAAATACTTAATTTACCATGCAATATGCTACAGTCAGGAATACAAAGATAAATAACGAACAGTATTAGCCTTCAAGGGCTTACAGTCACTTTTACTATTAGCTTCACAAATTTGAAATGACTAACTATGTAGAATTTTCTTCTCGATCGTTTCATAATTATGCAAATGAAGAATCTGTTTTTGAGGCATGCTGTACTGTACATACTATCATTATATCTAATAATAATTAAACAGAGAAGAGAAACAAGCTCTCTTTACTTTTAATATTTGCTAAGTATTCGATAGACATTTGATGCATCTAGATAGTTGCCAAAATATTTTAAGTGATGACTGGGATTGGCACAACAAAGCAAACCAAATCCACTGCTATGGATTCTACTCTGACTCACAGCAACCGGACCGGGCAGAGTATAACAGTCCTTCTGTGCTTCTGAGCCTGTAAATATCACAGGAGCAGAAAGACTCCTATTTCCCCTGCAAAGACCTTGGTGCAGCAGGCTGCTTACCAAGGAGATTTACAAGTAGAGGACAGCCCTGGGCCTTCACCGTCGACTTCCAAAGGACTAATTGGATGAGACTCCGAATGCAATGAGACCATTGAAAGTCTTCACCACAGAAAGATTTTCAGCTTTCTTTGTAAAAGTAACCCATAAAAATAGTGGAATCGCTGTGACATGGAAGTTTCTAAATCTGATATATAACCAGAAAGTCATTCCGCAGTGTGTACAAGTCAAAGTTAAGGATACTGTCTGATTCACAGATAACCCAGTGGCTAGGGAGAAATTGGGAGAGTTTGATTTTATTTGTTTGAAAGATCTCATTCATGAAATTGGCTTCCCAGGAACACACAGCTTTGACACATTATGTCTATCTAAATGGCTTACCTGAGTGCTACCCAAAATAAAGTCTGCTTTCACCAGGAGAAGTGTTTGCCTGGCTCTCAGTGACTCTTGAAGCAGCAGAACTAAGCACAGACGATCTAAAAGCCCAGTGCTTTGGAGGCAAGTATTTCTCAACCCTTTTCAATTTTTAAATTATGATTTGCTGTAAAGTATACACAGAACGCTGGTTTGGTTTCCAATCAGCAACTGATCCATGTATTTGGAGACCACTACCGTAATTCACCAGATGTATCAGCACTCTGCCTACTTCTGGTGATCTCCATTCCTTCTCACTCCCCCCGCTGTTCCAGCTATCACCTTGGCAAATAGTCCCCAGTGGACCTCATGGGAAGTGCCTACCTCGCTAGTGTTCCTGTTCACCGTATAGCCCTGTCGGTTGCTTGGCCAAAAGGTGAGGCTCCTGGGTGAGATCAGTTTCAGTCTTGGAGGGAGACCATAGATTGGGGTGTTCCCACAGTTCCTCTCAGAGAAATCAGCCTGATCTTTTAGGATTCTGAATTTTGTTTCACATTTGTTCCGCCTCTCTAACTTGGATAGGACCTTCTTTTATGATCTCTTTCAGAGCACTCTCACTAATACTCCGGCTTCATATATTTCTCCCGGTCTCGTGTTAGTGGAGGGTGGATTCACTTGGTCCATAAGTGCCTGCCACTAATTGTTACCATGCATCTTTGATTTTCTACACTTGTATTTGCTCCAGACAGGGATAGATGAATAATTGCCTCAACCTAGGCTATGGAACATTGTCTTTGATCTTGATATCTCCTGAGACTACAGTTTTAAGCCCCATCATGAGTAACTTATTCCCTCCAAGTGTTTGGTTATGACTAAGAAGTTTTCCTTGCTCCCTATATGATCTCACTATGATATGCATGGATATATTTGCAGCACACATACATAGAAATATCCTCTGTCAAACCCATATGGGGATTTTGTGGAAATTTCCCATGATCTCTTATTTCAATATTTCAGGAACATTTTGAAACGCCTTCAGATACAGGGATATATTCATAAGCATAACATGAATAGCCCTCTCTTACCTGTTGATCTTTCATGTCTGTCCATCCACTAGTGGATTATTCTTATTGTTGTTAGTGTAGAGTTGTGTATGTAATAATAGATAGTAGTATGATTGCCATATATTCTTCTGAGTCTCCCAGTGTCATCCGTTGCCTTGAACATTTGGTGCAGGCCTCCCTAGTATCGTCTCTTGCCTGTCCTTTTACCGACGTTAATGTGGAGTGACCATGACTAATTCACATTCCTTCCCCTGTCCTCTGCAAAGAACTTGCTATTCTTCCTCCTCCACCTCCTCCTATTATCCTTTTTCTTCTTCTAACATGTATAGTTAAGCTTTGTAGACCAAAATACATAGATTGTGGATTTATTCAACTTATCAAATGTTGTGACTAGACAGCATTTAGATTAGACTTTTCCTAAGTAGTTCATCTTTTGAGTAGCTAATGTAAATGTTTTCCTGATTTCCTTTTCTGAATTCTCTGTTTGTGTAGGTGAATCTTTTTTATTTATCCTGTATCCTCCATCTTTGATGAGTTTTTCTTACTTCCAGTTGTTTTCCTACAGAGTTTCTGGAATGTTCCTATATTATCTTCTGCAAATCAAGATAGTTTCAAATCTTCCTTGACAACATGGAAGACTTTCATTTTCTTCGTGCCTTGTTGTTCTAGCTAGGTCTTGCAGGATAAAATTGAATGGGAATAGTAATACAGGGCATCCGTTTTCATTTCATGTATATAAAGAGGATATTTTCAGTTTTTCTGTTGAGAATAGTATTTTAATTTAATCATGTTTGAGGAATTTTCCTTATAGTCCTATTTCAGAGTGTTCTTATCAGAAATAGGTACTGGGTTATGTCAAATATTTTTCCTGCATCAATTGGTATATCATTCAGTTTTTATGTGTCTCTGTGTATGATATATTATGTTGCTTCTTTTTTGATTCATGAATTAATCTTGCAAGCCGGGTATGAATCTTTCCTGGTCATATTAATTTTTTGATATGTGTTGGTCTCTATTTGCTAAGATTTTTTGAGAAGTTTGACATGAGCGTCTTATTTCTATTGCTTTTTTTCCTGCTTTGTTTCATTTATATCTGTTCAAAGCTATATTATTTCCTTTCTCCTTATCCCTATAGGCTTTGCTACTCTTTTTCAAATTGTTAGAATTGTTAAAGTTTTTATTTTGGTTATTTCATTTTTTTGATTAGTGCTTACTGCTATAAATTACTATCTGAATACTGATTTTACTATATCCCAGAGGTTTTAATGTGCTGTGTTTTTTGTTTTCTTGTGATTCAAAAAATTATTTCAATTTTTAATATCTTCAATCACCCAATTTTTTAGATCATTTTATTGGGGGCTCTTACAACTCTTGTTTCAATCCGTATATCAACTGTATCTGACACATTAATACCTATATTACCATAGTTCTTTTCTAGACATCTACTTTCTGTTGAGCCCTTGGGACCAGCTCCTCATTTTCCCCCCACCCCCGCCACCCTCATGTCCCTTTGATAGATTATAGGTTATTATTATTTTCATATCTCACACTGACTGCTGTCTCCCTTCCCCTCTGGTTTCTGTTGTTCTTCCCACTGGATGGGGTGTGCAGTTATGTACCAATCATTGCTATCAGTACCATGTTGCCCCCCTCTCCACCCTCCTTCCCCCTACCCTTTGGTCCAGCTATTCTCATTCCTGTTCCTGGGTTCTGTGTACCGTGAGCTTTATCTCTTGACTATACCTATGTACATGTTCCCGTCTAGTCCAGAGTGGGAAACAGCACTGGGGTCATGATAGTGGGGGTGAGAAGGTCTCAAGGGATCAGAGGTATATTGCGTGCTACATCAGTGCTCTACTTCACCCTGATTGGCTCATCCCTTCCCTGGACCTCCTCTGTGGGCGGATGTTCCATTGTCATCTTATTGTATTGGCTGTACAATCACTGACATCCTGTTGTCTTTTGGTGTATTTGGAATTACTGTTTATTTTATTAGAAATTAATATTGTCACCCTAGCTCTTAATTTTCATTTATTTGATGTGTGATTTCCGAAGCTTTGATTTTGAGTTTATTTTCTCTTTGTCTCTGAGGGTGTCTCTCTAGACATCATACAATTTGGTCATGTTTTCTTAACCATTCTGCCATTCTCTGGTCCTTGATGAGTACATTTAAAGCACTCATCCAGAGTAATTAATGCTGGGTATAAATTTTCTGCTCTCCTTTTGCTATGTATCTGCACCCAACCCAGGCGGTGTTATTTTTGTTTGTTTGTTTTTACTTCCCCTTCCCCCCATGCATCATTGCTGTTATTTTAGCGTTTACTGATACTTTATGGCTTATTTTTTTAATAGTTTTGCTTTGTTCCATATCCTTTTTCCATGCTTCACTGTTGGCATTATAGTGCTTACTCAGACTTTATGGTTTGCTTTAATTTTATAACTTGGTAAGAAGGTTTATAATTTTCTTTGTGGTTACTCAGTTATTTATTATTGTACTCCCAGATTTAAAAAATGATATAATCTAAACTTCCTCTGCCTTTGGAAATTTTCAAGTGTACCATTTAGTTCCTCTCTTTGTTTTTATATTTGCCATCACTTACACATGGGCATCTCTACTTCCTCATTTTCAGTCCTGTAAGTTTATTTTATTTTTTTATATATTTGCCATTTTTCTGCAGATGCTGAAGTATGTCTTAATCTCTAATTGTCACCTAAAGGACTTTCTTTAGCATTTCTTATGAGACACACCTTAGTTACAAGGAGAAAATAAGTTCAAAATCAACAGAAAAATCATGCATTAAGCAAATGAAAATTAATGAAGAGAAATAGTGGCAATATTAAGTTTAAAAAAGTAAAAATTTTCTGGTTTGTACATATTTTTTAATCCTGTTTTGTTGCAAATGACCTAATTTTACCATGGTATCCAAGAAAAATATATATACTGAACATACAATTTTGGTTGGGAAAAAATTCATAGACACTCATATGTATATAAGAAAGAGCTTTATATGTAAGTGCAATTGAATACTGAGAAAACATCCCAGCCCAGTCCAGGTTAAATCCATAAATCCGATATTAGCCCATATGTCCATTACCTGTTTATAAATTCTTCTTCAGACTCATGCAGTACATGCAATTTTGCTGAATACAAGCCAGTGGGTGGACAGTCTTGTGGATCCAGTGGTGGTGGAAGCATCTCAGCGCCGACAGGGGTCACTATGTAGCCTTTAAGCTCCAGGGCTCTAGCATAGCTCCATGTGTCTTCTCAACATGAATGTCTCACAGGGAGTGAGTGAGTGTCCTACCTCCAGCAAGCTATTTATCTCCCTTTGTGGCTCCAAATGTGGTCATCAAGCTGAAACCTGATTGACAGGCTAGACTCCACCCCTCCACAAATTGATATCAGATTATGTAACTAACATGCAGACTAATAATTACTTAGTGGGAAAAAGGTGTGGCAGTATGGCTATAAGAAAAATAAATACAGTACTGGAAAATCTCTTGGACAACTTTACTCTGTCATACAGATTACCATGAGTCAACACAACTCAATTGGCATATTTTTAAATTTTTAATCTGCAAATAAATTATCTTCTATTATGTCTATTTGGTTTTCAGAAACTGGAAGGAAAATGTTACTTCGTGGTATGCATGACAGGCAATTCTTCTTGTGGAAAACTCATGTTGCTTTCCAGAAGGCCACATCTCCTCTGGAATCAGTAAGGGACTTGTGGCTGTCAATGAGAAGAGAATGCTTTGTCATCTACTTTATTCTAGAAGTTAATATTCATAAATAATGCTTCACCAGTGGGCCAAGCCAAGGGACATACATGATTTAGGGGTTCTTGTGGCCTAATATTGGAAAGAACTTGAAATACACATATAATGTAGTTACCTACAATGTGGCAGAAGGTTGTCAGACATGGTGCCATAAGATCGCCCCTTCAGGTCAGAAGACACATGCATACGACCAAAGAAAGACTGCCTTCTCAAAGCAGAGTCATCAATAATGACTTGTATGCACTAAGTCTTATGGAGTAAAGCCCATTGTGACCTTCATTTGCTTATGAAGCATGACTCAACATGAGGGGTGAAATACTAGCTGAAAAAATTTGCTGATAATTGAAATTTGGAATATATGGAGCATGAATCTTAGAAAATTTGGAATTGTCAAAAATTATATGGAACACATGATCAGTATCCTAGTCATTAGTAAGTTGAAATTAAATGGTATTGACCATTTTGATTAAGTGAATCATATGGTATTCTCTGACAGGAATGACAAATTCATGAGGAATGGAACCCAGTTTATTGTTAAAAGGGACAGTCATGATCCATCTTAATGTACAATTCTGTATTTGAGAGGATAATATCTATATGTCCTCAAGTAATCCATCAATATATGTATTATTCAAAGGATTGAAAAATGCAGAGTAACGATGTCAGAAGTAACCAGTTGATATTCCACAATTTTAAGAGGTAGCATGTGAGCAAGAACCAATGCTACTGAATACGTTCAAGCTGAACTGAAGGGATTACCCCAGAACAATTGATGAAATACTAATTAAAATGGTTCTAGCTGATGAAGCACTGGAAGGACTAACATCTATGACAGGAAATTTGGAAGACAACTATTTGGTTGTCTGACTGGAAGAGATCTATATATTTTTTCCTCTCCTAAGAAAGGGGGACTCAACAGAATGTGCATTTACAGAGCAATGTCATTAATATCAGTCAGGGAAATATACGTTGTGAATCATAACAAACTTGAGATAGAAAAGAGAAGAATGGGAATCCCAGAAAAGTACATTGTGTTCATGGAAAACCTGTACACAGATCAAGAGGCAGTCATATGAACAGAAAAATGCTATACTGCCTGGTTTAAAATTCGGGAAATATGGCATGTGTCAGGGTTGTATCCTCTCACTGTACTTCTTCAATCTGTATCCTAAGCAAATCATCAGAGAAGTTGCATTATATGAAGAAAAATATGACATCAAGATTGGAGGGAAGCTTATTAACAACCTGCAATTTGTAGATGACTGAAAATTGCTTATTGAAAATGAGAACTTGAAACACATTCTGATGAAAATCAAGGATCGCTGCCTTCAGTATAGATTATAACTCAGTGCACAGAAGACCAAAATACACAAATCTGGACCATTACGTTATATCGTCAAAAATAGATAATATATTGAAGTTGTCAAATATTTCTTCTTTCATGTATTCAAAATCAATACTCATGGAAGCAGTGGTAAAGAGATCAAATGACACATGTCACAGGAAAAATCTCCTGCACAATACCTCTTTAAAGTGTAGAAGAGCAAGGCTGCTTCATTGAAGACTAAGGTGTACCCAGCCAAATGAATGCCATTTTCAATCACCTTATCTGCATGTGAAAGTTGGGCATTTAATAAGGAAGACAGAAGAAGCAATATATACGTTCATTTGAATGCATTAGTGGTACCTAACAACAATAACAACAGCTCTTCATAATGTGCTAGACTCGTTTTTCTGGAGAAGCATAAATATTGAAATAATCCACACACATGCATATACACAAAGAGAGAAATTCCCATCAAGAAAATGGATAACACATTTGTGGAAGGGTATAAATCTGGTGTGGTTTCAGTTGATGGGTCAGCTGTTAAGCTGGAAACTTCTCCTGATGTTTGTAGTTGCCAAACCAGGTAGCAGCAAGATCAACCTGAAGGTAGAAAAATGAACTAGAAGCAGGGATGCACAGCAAGACCTCAGATGGAGGCAGATCATTCCAAGGTCAGCAGCCTAGGTGACAGGCCAGATCACAGCTTCTAATGGTTCCCGGTTAGCAGGCAATATGCTGGATTGTCAGCTCAACTCCAAATTGCTGGAAGTGGGTGAACCAGATGCAGGATCCAAATCCAGCAAGGAGCAAGCCAAGCCCCTGACCCCCCTCCTACCCCCTCACACACAACACAACAGAACTCACTGCCATATAGTCAGTAACAATTTATAGCAACCCTATAGGACATGGTTGAGCTGCCCCAGCTGATTTCTACCTTAGAACAATTGGGGATTTAGAACGGCTGACCTTTTGGTTCACAGTCCAATGAAAAACCCACTATGTCACTAGGACCCCCAGAGGAGTTACACTGGACTCTATTTTTAGCTGTTAATAGTAGGTTCATTTGGAGTTTTGTAATTTAGGTCAAATTATGGGACATTTCTGCCCAGCTACTGGGAATCCTTGGCCAGTTGACACAAAATTTAACAATCATACTTAATAATAGTCAATACTGTTAGGTATTGAAGCATTTGAAATCCTCATGTCCAAGTGCAGAGGCATGATGACGAAGGACACAACTTTGACTTCTCCATACTCAGCCTCTACTGCAAGCTTAGATGATATCTTTGATTAGGATAAAATAAATACACACTCTGAAAACAAGCATTCCTCATTAGTTCAAAAGACACATTTGTAAAACAAAATCAATGATAAATCTGCTCCTCTATATTTATTTGAATAAAACAAAATTTGGTCATGTGAATTTGCTTTTCGACAGGTCATTTTAAGATGTTTTTTAAAAACAGAGTTGATTGGTAAATACAAAATCAGCTTATGAGACTTCAGCGATTCCAGAGTAATTCTATCAATTATGAGAGTCTAATGAAATCTATGCTACAAATTTTGAAGAAATTCTGATCATTTAAAATTAGGATATACTTACCTTAAAGATGGGGATAGAAATACAGTAATATATTCTCCTTTCTCAATTTATGTTTTTGTTTCCCCCTAGGCTATTTGATGATCATCACTGTTGGGTTGAGTTTGTACCTGCTATTATATCATTCCCTCTCATTTTAACATACTCCCTTTTCATATTAAAATTTTAAAATCTCCATCTTCATTTACATTTATTAATGACTTCTGGGAGGCACCTTAATCATATCAGTAATGAGTTGTTAGCTTCAATTAAAAAGGTGGCCCTTTAACCTGCTTGTCCTTTTCATGATCTTTAGCTTTCAGAATTTGCAGGTTATGCTCCGAATCTAGCTAGCCCCGGATTACGAGAACCAGTGATCCTCAGTTTCATTGACTCCTCCCTTTTCCTTATTTGTATTTCCAGTGAATTGAAACAATATGATATATGTTTGGCAAATGCTTACTTAAAGTATATGGAATTTTTTCTATACAAACAGTATGTAGAGCTTTTCTTATGCATTAACCACTAATATGAGACATAGTAAAGTTGGTTCGTCTCATTTTCAGTTAGAACTAAAATACTTGAGGGGATACTTGTGCTTGAAGATAGAGAGAGAGAGCGAGAGAAAGAGCGAGCAGAGGTAGGCAGAAGATGAAAGGGAACGGAAAAGAGATATGAAATATGTTCTCAAACAGACGTGAGTTGTCAGAAGGCTTAAAAACATTCAACTTATGTTTCTTGTTATACTATTAATCATAAATGCCCTTGGATATGATAAGCATTTATAAAAATTCTCTGAATAACCAATTGCCTGTCTTGAGCTTTAGACAACCTAAATCTGTAAAGCTGTATGATAGATCTATTGCTGTTAAAGCAAGTGATGGGAATCACTTACATTCAGTATATCAAAGCCTGCTATTAGCTGAGAAGACACTTATGAAAACATAAGTAAATTTATCATTCAAATTTGCTTACGTGTGTCCATTTCTGTTACAACACATTCAACTTTACACATTCTCAATACCCTACTAGTCATAGCTCTCATATGTTATGAGGCAATCTACCTTCTACCTTATAATCATTTCAGTAACCCATGCTTTTCATGGGAAATTAATACCTTTATCTCACATTTTTATTTTACAAATATTTACAAATTTTCATTAAGATGTAGTCACAGTGGTTGGCAAACTTTTTTTTTCTTAATGTGGGAATAATGCTGTAACCCTTACAGTAGAAAAAGGTCCTGAGAGATGTACTGAATAAAACAAGGTAACATTACAAAACAAAATAATTATGAAAATTTGAAAAGTAATTTGTGAGGAAATATAGATATTAAATGGAAGAATAATGAGAAGTTAAAAGTGAATGAAAATAAAGAGACTAAGTTGAAATGATTGCCAAATGAACTAGGTTGTGAATGATGACACAATTAATAAAATATATATATAATTTAATATTTAATAAAATGCTATAATTGTATTTGATTTGAATAGCTACAGTGATGGTTATATAAATATGAAAAGGCAAGAAATTGAAAGTCAAAATCTAGTCATATAAGACAAATTAATAAGTGAAAAAAGTTCTTGCATTTTGATTAAGAAACATAAGGAGATACTTTACATAATCAACTCTGCCTCTCTCATCTTTCTTACTCTTAGATTATATTGTTATTTTACTGTTCAAAGAATAGAAAATAATATTTTTAAGCTTTAAAGTTTGATTTAGGTGGTTAAGATTTAAGGATTTAAGATAGTATAAGAAATTGAGGAGTAATTGCTATAATTTTCTGACTTTAAAGGGTAAAGCTACAATTAAGAGTTGTTTCTCCAATAAAACAAACAAAAGTATATAATTAAGTGCTATACGTGAATAAAGCATTAAAATGAGAGCACAGAGTAGACGAACAAAACAGCTCTTTAGTAAGTCACTACTTTCACATTGATGGACAAATTTTGTTGTCCTAAATATTTTGTAAAAGTGTAAATGTTAAACACAGGGAGGAAGTGGGAAGGATACTCTCACATTGTAGGGATTGCAATCAATGTCATGAATAAATATGTGGGTGAGCTGGTGGCTGAAAAGTCAATTTGCTATGTAAATTTTCACCCAAATCACAATAAAATAAAGAAAGAAAGCAAGAGGAGGAAACAAAGAATGAGAAAGAAATGCAGTCTACAGGACAAATGGTCTACACATAGACGGAAAGAAGTTGAAGAGTTAACCATCACCTGCTGTTCTGAGCTTGGCCTCAACACACAGATACTAATGGAATAGGAGGAAAGTATGTAACAGACTGAAACTTAAAAGGTCTGGACATATTGGACCAGTTGAGATTAATTGATTTGTGGAGACTATCACTTTGGGATTTGAGATTCTCTTTTTCTCTTTTTTAATCATTTTATTGGGGGCTCATACCACTCTTATTACAATCCATACGTCCATCCATTGTGTCAAGCACTTTTGTACATTTGTTTCCCTCATCATTCTCAAAACATTTGCTTCCTACTTGTGCCCTTGATATCAGCTCCTCATTTCCCCTCCCTCCCTGCTCCCCCTCCACCCCATGAACTCTTGATAATTTATAGATTATTATTTTGTCATATCTTACACCCTTCAACCACTTCACCACTGTCTGTGACCCAGGGAGTAGGTTATATGTAGATCCTTGTAATCTGTTCCCGCTTTCTCCCACATGCTCCCTCCACCCTCCTGGTATCGCCACTCTCAGCACTGGTCCTGAGGGGTTCATCTGTCCTGGATTCCCTGTGTTTCCAGTTCCTATCTGTGCCAGTACACATCCTCCGGTCCAGCAGGATTTGTAAAGTAGAATTGGGATCATGATAGTCGGGGGATGGCGGGGAGGAGAGGAAGCAATCAAGAACTAGAGGAAAATTGTATGTTTCATTGTTGCTACACTGCACCCTGATGGACTCATCTCCTCCCCCCGGCCCTTCTGCAAGGGAATGTCCAATTTCCCACAGATGGACCCTGGGTCCGGACTCTGCATCCCTCCTCATTCACAATGCTGATTTTTTTTTTTTTGTCTTTGATGCCTGATACCTGATCCCTTCGACACCTTGTGGTCTCACAGGCCGGTGTGCTTCTTTCACGTGTACTTTGTGGTTTCTCAGTTAGATGGTCACTTGTTTATCTTCCAGCCTATAGGATCTCAGACTCTGTGTTTTGATAGCTGGGCACCATCAGCTTTCTTCACCACATTTGCTTATCTATCCGCTTTGTCTTCAGTGATCCTGTCAGGATAGACTGGTGTGCTTCTTCCATGTGGGCTTTGTTGTTTCTCAGTTTGAGGGCCGCCTGTTTATCTTCAAGCCTTGAAGACCCCACGTGCTATATCTTTTGATATTGAGATTCTCTTTAAACTTTGAGCAGATCAACTCAAAACTGAAAAAAAAAGGGGGGGGGATTGATGCATAAATATTGCCTGTGAGTAATGAGTTTCTTTAAAAGTCAGCTGTAAGACCAAATATTGAAAATTATTTGAGAGCAAAAATGAGAGGTTAAGGGAAAAAGAAAACTAAAACATTAGAAATGGTACAACTGGAATGAAATTAATGTATGACCAATTGTAACGATGTTGCTAAACTTTTTCCAGTATTGCTAATAAACGCTCAAAGGGCACTTGACTTTGCTATAAACTTCATAAACTGTAAATTCAGCTTCTATGGGTCAGCAAAACCTAGCTAACTCAATTTAGTCCCTGCAGAGATTCTGCGCCAGCGGCTGTACTTCCTCCAGAGGCCTAGAATCTGACCTTGTGCTTTGCTTCTGCCCCTCTTGATCCTTTCCTACTGATCTGGTGTCACAGCCTTAAGCTTGCAGAACCCTAAGAGTCCAAAGGATGCACTCCACTACCGGCTCTTCTTCCTTCCTAGTAGGAAGATCCCTCCTTCTGCTTTCGAGCTGGCACATTTTAAGCTCAGTGAGTACCTAATTGAACAACCCCCTTCAATAGCATTCCCAGTTTTCACAATGACAATTAGCCCTGTGACCATCACTCACAAAGACATAATATAATTCTACTGTCAACTCCTCCCTCTTTCTCTTGCTCAGACCCATACAGAGAAGAGGAAATACGAAATCATCCTGGCCCTATTCAGTCATTTGTTTAGAATTACAAAGACAATGGCTAGATTGGACAGATTAAGTAATTCACTTCACCACAATGGTGGAAGAAAAAACATATAATGAAATATTTTAATCTATGGTTCAACAATGAAGAAGAATTCAATGTGAAAGGTTAAGAATGGTAATCAAACATTCATCAGGTAAAATAATAGAATTAGAGTATCATAGTTTAAGTCAATGTTTACCATTATACATCTACTAGAGTCATTAAATGATCAATTTGAGCAATATGAATCTGGGTAACACTAGGTAAATTGATCATTAACAATTTTTCACTCTAGGTTTGCTGTGTGACCTGTTCACAGTATGAACATGTCAAGTCAAAATAATACATTGAATATAAGCTAAGTACCTAGCACTAAGAAGAAAGAATAAAAAGAACTGTTTCCTATCTATAAGGTTAAAAAAAGTAGAAGAAATAAGGAAGGCGGTTCATAAAGGTAGGTCAAGGACAAATAATCCTCATCAGGCAAATACAAAGTATTATTTATCACTATTAGTGAGCAGTGGAACAAAATCAAGTGAAAAGGCCAGATTTTACTAAAGTCTGTATAGTTGTTGGGTATATGTTGACTTTAGTGCAAGCATGACACTGCACGCATTTTAAGCTCAACAACAGAGGCATCATGGGACGGAAAGATCTTCTATAAAATAAAAAGGCAGCTGTTGAATTAATTTTTTCCAGCAAAAATGTTCACAGGTTGTGGCCTTTCATAAGAAGGCATAGAGTTTCTTAATATCACACTCTAAAAAATGTTTGTGTTAAGTTCTTCCATAAAGCAAGGTCATTTCCCCTCTAGCATTTCTAACATGTTTGTTTCATCAATGGCTTTTGAAGCTGAAACATTTCTTTGAGCAATGCTTATTATAGATCTTTGGCTCTCCAAATATCTGCACATCATACTGAAATAACATTAAAAATGAGCATTTTACTATCTAAAAGTTAAGGTTAATGGCTTTTTAATATTGATTATGTACAGAATTATTCCTGGATGGATTTTAAATAGGATCATTAGACATGCAGACCCTTCGAGGAGTCCTTCAAGGTTTCTAGGATGCCACACTATCAAGGCAACCAAAGAGTAATTAACAAGAGATGCTATTCTAAAATGCCAAATAATCTGGCAATCTATCATCCCATTTCATGTCAGTGAAATGAGAAAAGGAAAGAGAGGAATTTTGATTTCATTTAGTAAAAATATTTTGATATCGTAACATAAGAAAAGAAGCAACAAACAGCATCAGGATTGGAGCGTGTCTAGCAGACAACACCCAAACCAAACCAAGCGTACTGCCATTGAATCAATTCTGACTCATGGCGATCCTACAGGGCCCGGTAAAGCTGCGTATGGGGGTGTCTGAGACTGTAACTGCTGTCGAAGTACAAAGACTCATCTTTCTCCTGGTCTATCAGGCAAAGAGGCCCAAAAATCCTTCTGAATTTATTATCTTTGGAAGCCCAACTTAATTTTAATACTCGAAATTCATTCTTCCCATTCGATGTTCTCCTATTACCTATGCACAGCCTTTAATCTTAATTTTTTTGTTTAGTTCATGTAGCACAATAATTTTCTTGGCTTCTGACAACCTGGTTAAGTTTTATAATTTTAAGAACAGTATTTTTGCTGTTTGGTTATAATTTTATACTTACACATCAGAATGCATCTTCACAGGTTTTTAAATATTTAAATGTGAAATAATTGAATTATTTATAATCTACAATGCAATTTTGTTTGAAAAAATCAATCATGCATTTATTGATAAGATTAATCAAGGCCAGTAATGATCAAATTCTACTTCCTATAGTAGCATATTAGAGAAAAATGATGCTTTGTACTCCGGAAAAAAGTTACAGGATCAGAACCCCTCAGAGGCAGTTGTACCCCGTGCTATAGTGTCACTGTGAGTCAGAAACTACTTGATGGCAAGGAGTGAGGAGAGTAGCATATAGCCCCATTATTGCATTTTATAAGATAGACGTTGGATATAATACAAATCCTTCATCAAATGTGTGTCTGTTGGTTCTTAATCATCAGACCTGCAAGTGGTTTAGCAAAGCCTAGAAAAATGAATATTTTCTTCCCACGAAGTATCTCTTACTCTATATGGTCAACTGGTTGTAAATGTGGAAAACTGACTGTATTTGGGCTGCAGAAGCTGTGCGGTTACATTTCATGTTTCATATGAATTGCTGACATCATCAAGATGCTCACACGCAAGCAGCTGCCCCAATTTCAAGCTCCATTAGCAACAAGGGAAATAGTATATTGCATAGATTTACAGAATTGAAAATATCTAAACCTTCAAGAAATGTGAAATAAAGTATGATTCGGTCAATATCTTGAAATATAAGGATTATATGTCTAATATAACATGTCATGTTATTATTATAAAGTTTTAAGAATAAAGCAAATATCCTCATTAAAGTTCTCTCTAAGCATGTTTAGTGGTCTTCATATGTAAAATATCAGTATTGAGATAATAATTCCATTTGAGGATATTAATATTTTAAAATAACAATTAACTTTGGAGTTCAATAAAATATTATTAAGGCATATATTTTAAGGTCAAATAATAAATTGTATACTGAGAAGTATGGATTCCTGGTGGCACACTGGGCTAGGCATTAAACTGCTAACCACAGGGTTGGCAGTTCAAATTCCCCAGCCACTGCACAGGAGAAGATGGCCTTTTTGCTCTTGCAATGATTTATAGCTTCAGCAACAACAGGGAGCATTCTACTACATCCTGCAGGGTCAGTGTCATCCCGAATGGAGGCCGTGACAGTGGCATCCTAAGAAGCAATTTACAATACAATTATAAGAATATGATTTTTAAAGATGTAGTCTACATAAAATATTCATTATTTTGTGAAAAATTAAACCTTGAATCTTTCACCCTCCAATCTTTGTCACTCACCTGAAATCCAAATTTTAATATCCAACTTGTTACTTGTTATGGTTATTTATATAGCCATTAGGAACTTCAATTCAGTGGGTCTAACAGAACTTTTAGATGGCTCATTTTACCCATTTTAAATAGTAGTATGTTTGACTCATGAAGCCATCAGGATGTAGTGATTACTTGTTGGTCTGTGACTCACAGTGTTGGCAGTTCAAAACCACCAGCAGTTCTGACAGAGAAAGACTGAACTTTCTACTTCTGCAAACAATAACAGTCTTAGATACTTACAAGGGGTCGCTATGAGTCAGCGTTGACTCGATGGCACTGAGATGTTTGACTCAGTTGGAAAATCCAGGAATTAATTTGGATTTATTTTTATTTTATTATTTTATCCTGCAATCCTTCCAACTTTCCTTCTCCACTAGTAGCCACCCTAGTTCAAACTAACACAATTTCACAATGGGACTACTGCAATATTTTTCAAGAATCTGCCTTTGTGACCCCCACTTCCAATGAATCTGAGAAGTCCATGTTCTATAAATCAGCCAGATGGATCACTTAAAATCAAATCAGAATATGATTTCTTTACCTTCAAATTCTTCAATAATGTTTTGTACAATTCAAGTAAAATTTGAGGTACTATGATTTAGGCTTGATAAAATCCACATGATTTTTTTGTTTATCATTCTGGTTTCATGTTGTAATTTATTTACCACTTACATGCCAAAATTCTTGGTCATCTCTCTGTCCACCTAATATATAGTTTATGCATTTCTTCTTTTTTATATTGTGCCTAAAATATTTTTACAGGATATTTTTAAGGATTTCTCCTTTTTACTTGTTAACCCAAATATCATACCCTCTGAAATGGTTTCATTGGTCATTCAAGTAAATTGATACAATCATTCTCTTTCGGTACCTCTATTATCATCACTATTTAAAACTATGCCAACTTTAAAAATTTTTTTGATCCGGAAGTGATCTTTTTCTACTTCTACCATACTGACTCCATCTAAAATGTGAGTCTGTAGAGGGAAAAGCATAATTTTCTTCTTTTTTTTCTTCCCACTCTTGTATGTGGTAACACTTTGGGGCACTAACTTCAAGGTCAGCAGTCCAAAACCACCAGCTGCTCCTTTGTAGATGGATGAGGTCTTCTACTCCAGTACAGATTTATGGTCTCAGAAACCCACAGGGGCAGTTCTACCCTATCCTACAGGAACAGTGAGAGTCAGAATTGACTCTATGGGACTATATTTGGGTGGCTCTCAAGGGAACGTTGGCCTGTAACTTCAGAGTAAGACTCCCCATTATAGGTTTACAGTCTGGTATTGATGGCAGTGGCCTCCTTTCCACTGAGTCTGACTTTATGAAGCATGATGACCTTTTCCAAGCATGGGTCTGTCCTGATAAAAGTTCATAGAACATGAGATAAAGTGTTCCCATCCTAACTTCTAAGAAGCCACTTGCTGGGCAAATTTACTGCAGAAGGTCTCTTTAAATGTTGAAGAGTGAAGGATAGAAAATTATTTATTATGGCTCTTCCAGCCACAGCGTCATAGCTCCCACCAAATGACATTTTCCTGATAGATAAGGATGAGAGAGAGACAGTGAGAGAGAGAATCATTGCAATTGGACTCATAGTGACCCTCTAGAGCAGATTAGCAATGTCCCTGTGGGTTTCTGAGACTGTAACTCTCTACAGGAGTAGAAAGTCTCATCTTTTCCCTTGGAGTGGCTAATAGTTTTGAACTGCTGACCTTCTGGGTGGCAGTCAAGCATCATAGGTCAGCAGTTCCAAACCAAATTTGCCCAGTGAAAACTCATGGTCAATGATTCTGGAGTCAAGCAAAATGAAATCCTTCATAACTTCAAACCTATCTCTGTTTATCATGAAACACTTAAATCTTGATGATTGTTTTGAGCAAATTCATGTTTGGTACAATGTGAACATTATTGAAAACAGTTGAATTCATAGATATTGAATATTATCATATTTTAAACTTAAGAGAGTGTTGGCTTACCTTATGAGCTTGCAACAAAAATCAATGAAAAACATCAACATTGGAAATAGTTTTAATGAGTTGTTGCTATCATTTTAATTGTCAATGAAAGTGGACTGTCTTTTGAAAAAAGAAATGAGTCATCTGGAGTTTGGGTGGGGTTCCCTTAAACTTTGTGTTTAGTTTTATCCGGTTTTAGGAGGCCACTCCTCCACATGATGATAATGCGGGAAAGGGCAACCATCATAGATGTCTAAGACATGGGTCGAGCATCAGCAAACTCCATAAGTGATATGGCTTAATCAGCTATTTTCTGTAAAATAAATGTAGATGTATATATCATGTAACTTATAAATATATAAGATATATTCAGTTATAGGTGGATGCACTCATACAGATCAGGTAAGTGTTGTTTTAAGGCACTTATCTCCGGAAAATGCAAAATCTACCAAGCTATTTATTATATTTTCCAGCATAAAAAGTCATCTTGAAAAAAGAAATAATAAATTAAGTATTTCATTCTTCCTGTGAATTTTTCATAATTGATTTTTCTAAGTGCAGGAGTCAGACCTCTGACACTGCTCTCAATATGTCAGGGAATTATAGAGGCATGCAACAGGAAAATTTAGAACATAATGAATATGCTACTTATATGCTATGTGCTCTTAATCTTATAGGATGTAGGCCAATATATTATTGTCCAGAGTAAATATGTTTCTACTGTTCAGTTATGCTGTAGGTTTTGCTGCCTCTACTAACCAATGTGCAATTCATAAAACGTACTTAGGCAATGATCAATTTTAAAATGCTTTCCTAATAGATGCTGAGATGTGCATGCGGTAGCAAATGCCATTTTTAATTGTACACTCAGATTCTAGATGCCTTAGGAAATATTAGTCACTACTCCACAAAAGTGGAGATACCAAAAGAGAAGTTAAAAACATCACAAACAAAATGTATGCATTAAAACTTATTGTAGTGCGTACTATATATTATAAATAGTATAACTTATTTATGTTGGATATATGAAATAGCATTGTGCAGCATTTTGTTCAAAAGAGTTGAACCTGACAAGATTCAAAAGTAAATTTAAAGACTGGTACATAACTCTATTAAGGGGATACTTACATGATTCACATAGTATGACTTTACTTTTTTAAACCCAACAAAACAAATGTTACATCTTTTGGCACTAATACTGATTATCAATGATTTCATAGTCAAAAAATCACTAGAAAAAACAGTAAATGGCAATAGTGTTCCATTATTATTTATTTGCAGAGATAATTTTCATGGAAACACATAGTCCACCATAATTTACACAATTGACTCTTACACGAGAAGAGAAAAAACATTCTTTTCAAATAGAACTTCCCTCTTAAGTAATGTGTCTATATACCTAATGATGAAGTCATGAAGATAATGATATCTTTCATGACATATTCTCTTCGGAATCAACTTGAATTTCTGGCAGCTCCCTGTGTTGTCCAATTATCTCCTGCACAGTTTCACTTGCATATGTTATTGATGCTATTGGTAGGCAGCTTCCCCATTCTTCTGGGGTGCCTTTGTTTGGAATTGGCCCCGATCTGGCTATCTTCCCATCGTTTGGACTTCCCCATGGCTTGGCACAGTTGAGTGAATGTTGCAATTGCCACAACAGCTGCTTAAAGTAATCCAATTGCTAGTTCATCAAGTCCAGGAGCCTTCTTTTTGCCTAGTGCCTTCAGTATACCTCGAATTAATTCCTTCTGTATCATTGGCTCTTGATCTTATGTTACTTCTTGAAATGGTGGAAGGTTTACCATTTCTTTTTGGTACTTTGATTCTGTGTATTTTTTTTTTGCTTCTGACATCATTCAATAATTTATTAATAGTATCGTTCGGTTTTGCAACTTGAGGGTTGAATATTTTCTTAATTCCTTTCAGCTTCTGGTACTGGGAGTATGTTCCTCCTTTTGGGCCATCTAACTCCGGATCTTTACATATTTCATTATAATCCTTTGTCTTCTAAAGCTTCCCTTTGAAATGTTCTATTCAGCTCTTTCACTTTATAATGGCTTTTCTTCTTTTTTCCCCCTCACTAATCTACATTCCAGAGTCTCTTCTGACACCCACTTTGATTTTTTTTCTTTTTCCCTATCCCTTCAACAACTTTTTGCATTCTTCATGTCACCCTACAGCTCATCTGGTCTTCTATTGTTAGTGTTCAATGTTTCAAATCTGTTCTTTAAGTTCAAACAGGATATACTCAATTGCATTTCATCTCTGCTGGATTTCTTTCATTTTTCTTTGATTTCAACCTGAAATTTTAAATGAACATCTGATGGTCTGCTCTGTCTTAGGGTTCTGGCCTTGTTTTGACTGCTAATTTTGAGCTTCTCCATCATTTCTACCCAAACATGTAGTCAATTTTATTCCTGGGTATTCCATCTTCCAAGGATCATGTGTATAGTTTATGTTATTGGAAAGGGTATATTTATGTTTTGGAAACCATTTATGTTATTACCATTTATGGTATTGGAAAGGGTATATTCAATGAAAAGGTAACTGCTCTTATGAAAGTCCATCATTCATTTTCCATGGTCATTTCTGCTACTAAAGCCATATTTTCAAACTAATGTCCTTTTCTTTTTGTTTCCAGTTTTCCCATTCCAATCATCAATAATTATCAGTGCATATTCATTTCACTTGAACAATTTCACATTGAAGAAGAATGTTTCTATTTCTTCCTCACCAATGTTAGTGGTTAGTGCATACATTTGAGTAATACTGTTATTAAGCAGACTTCCTTGTAGACATATAGCTATTATCCTATAACAAACAGTATTGCATTTCAAGATAGATCTGGAAATATTTGTTTGTTTGCTTTTAATGATGAATGGGATGTTATTATTTTTAATTTGTAATTTTTAGTATAGTAAACCATATGATTCAAAATGACCAATACCAGTCCAATTCATCTAACTCTTAATATGTTCCATTTTATTTTTGACAATTTCTAATTTCCTTAGATTCATAGTTTTTAAAGTCTACATTCTGATTAGTAATGGATGTTTACAGAGTTTCTTCTCATTTTGATGTGTACTTCATCAGGGAACATAGGTTCTGAAATGCTTACTTCAGTTTGATCATTATGTCAACTCTAAGGGAGCAGCTCTTTTCCATGCATATTTAGAGAGTCTTCACACCTGAGGAACGCTTTTGTACTAGTCATAATATAGTCACTGCTTAGTCCTTCAGAATGGGCAGCCTCGTACATCTTCTGGCACCGTGTCCAACATCATTCTGCTGTTATCCACAAGGTTTTCTAAGGTTACTTTCTCAGAAATAGACTGCATGTTCTTTCTCTGTAGTTTGTTCTTAGTATGAAAGATCTACTGAACCCTGTTCACCATGATCCACCTGGCTGAGGCTTTAAACACAGATTGTATAGTCTCCAGCTTTACAGCAACACACCATCCACCACAACAAACAGAAACGTGTACAGAAATGTATATATGTATATTGCATGTATTTATTGTGTATAATACGCATGTTTCACATATCACGTTTAAAAGGGTACATAGATGATAGGGAATTGCATATTGTTAATGTTGATGGCCCTCACATATCTTAATCTGGCTCTGCTTCTAACTCAGGTTGTTTTCGCCAATCAAAAGAACTCCTAGACATAACTACAATAGTTTGAGAATACAGGAGAGAAGTCAGTTCAATTTGGGGACTTTGAGAAAACATGCATAACCTCTTAAATGTCAAATAAATATGCTCTAACATGCTCTGAGAGACAGAAACCTTAAAATGGAGTCAGATTCTGGGAAAAGAAAAGAAGAGAAAGAAAAGTAAGAAGAATTGATAATGGTATTAGGAGCTCTTGATGTGACCTCGCCTGGAGCTGCAAAGCCGACACTAGCCATGTAATTTTCATTTTGTAAAATTTATTTTTCAGTTGGAATCTCTGAAGTAATTTTTTTGTCATTTGCAAGGATGAAATTTTCTGATTATAAATACCTACCAGTGTGTTTTATTGTACTATAGAAAAAATAGGGAGAAAACAACAATAAAACAAACAAAAAGTAATTCCTACTCCTAGTAATAATATTTCTCTCTCTCTCTCTCTCTCTCTCTCTCTCTCTCTCTCTCTCTCTCTCTCTCTCTCTCTCTCTTTCTCTCATCCTCAGTCATTTGCTTATTTTATGTGCTCTAATCAGGACAAAAATTAATTATATCTAGTCACCATCAATTATAACTTTCAAAAAGTTTCCAAATTTAAAATAAAAACATGAAATCAGTCATCATCCTAACAACAAAAACCTGGCAGTAGTGATAACAAGGAGAACATCTAATTTTGATAGCTTCCATTGCATTCTGTGATTACATATGGGTTTTTAAAAGAAAAGAATTCTTTATCGAATAGGATCAGTCCTGAAAAACGGTTGGGAGTACAATCACCTAAATAAATAATATAATAAGTAGCACTGGAAATAAATTAATATGTAGTGTAAAGACGTATGCTATATTTCAGTGACATGGGTAGAAAAGCTGCTATCATGGCCCTTTCTAAGGGGATAGCATGATGATACAGCTCTGTGTCTGATTTGTAGAGAATGCTGCCATTTGCAACCAAGGGAGCAGACTTACTAGGACAGAACAAGCTGAAATTAAATGACCACAATCCTCAGGGTGGGTTTCCCGCCCCGCCCCCACCCTGCTCCTAAATAGGAAGATGTCATTTGGCTGAAAGAATAAAGCAAGAATAGGTGGGCTCTATGACTTAGTTGATTGCAAACGGAATACATTTCACCTGTAATTGACTGACGGAAAGGGAAGCGGTCTCCATCGAGACTGAAATTCCTCGTGAGAAAGGGCAGCGCTGCACTGTCTCACAGCCTCAGATACGAGCAGGACCTTAGACATAGATCCTGTTTCCATCGCTAATCTTAGCATTTACATAATGCCCCGTATGGTTTTTTAAACAAAGCAGCAACAGAAGTTACTTTTAAAAGTATTCAGTACAAAAATGATAACTTGTTATGTTAATATATTGAGTGATGGGAAAATATTTTAGCCCCGCTTATTCTTAACTTGCTGCCGAAACTATTAAACTTCATGTTCTGTCCGTCCGCATGTATTGGGTTTGACTCTTTCTACAAGATTGTGCTTTAAAATCCTGTGATTACATTTTCACACACAAAGAATCACTGCTCTCTGTTAAGGTTGTGTGCATTCTGTCAATTGATATGGATTGCTTTCAGGAATAAGCATTCTGATATAATAAAATTGAATTAAAGTCTTAATTTTATCATTCTGTTCTCTTTGTCTGACCTTGTGTACTTCATGTCTGTCACCACCTCTGAGTGTTCTGTATTTGTGTCTTTGGAGAGTTCTCAGTTTTTATCACACCTTTCCCTTTGTCGCCCGGCTTGATACAGCTTCTACTTGTTGAGATGCCTCAGAACTAAATTCAAAACATAACTATATTTGCTAAACTACATTAATTTCCCGCCGGGTGCCATTTATAGGTTCCTTTCTCTTTCAGCCAGAAAAGGGGGTCTTTTCTTTGCATATGAATGGGATAATATTAAGGCTCCGGGGTCCTAGGTGACACAAATGGCTAAGTGTGTTACTACCACCTGGCAACTGGTGGTTTGAACCCACCCAGAAGAGAAGGGCCTGGAGATTTGCCTCCGAAGGGTCCCGGTCTCGATGCGATGGCTGCACCCTAGTCTGCAGGGTGTGTGCAGAAGAGGCTTCACAGCAATTGTCAGAGGCATGTTCGCATACCCTGCTGGGCTTCTGTTCTTTTCATCAACACACATGCGACTACTATGAACCAGAATCACCTCAATGGCAGTTCACAACAGTATGTGATTATGAAAAACAAAGCAATTCAGTAGATTTACAGCCATTATAAATTTCCCAGATTCTGTATATCCCCATATTGACAAAGAGGAATCTGCTATATCAGATATATAGTGTTTTTTCTCAATACCCAATTAAGAAGTTCTGTTGTAAATTGTCTTATTTATTCACCCTTTTTCTGAACCATAATTGATATTTTTTTCCTTACCACCTGAGAGTCACAACATATTATGGAAATAATAAACATCCAATAACGAATAGAATCTGAATGTAGAGGAATCACTTTAAAGGGGAATATAATGTGTAATAGTTAATATTGAAAATCCAGTTCGGACCTAAAGCTTCTGGTTAATTAATACATGGAAACTAATACATAAACTCTTTTGGAAATTTAAGGTCATTCTGCAAATTCTGGAAAGAGTCATCTCTCAAATATTCAATTTCTTAGTTGTGCGTTTAATTTTATTGAGCACTTGTAGATAAAGTTTGTAGATGCTAGAGACACATGTGAAAAAGAATGTCAGAATGTGTTTCTTTATGGTATTATATTTTAATAAATAAGGTGGAATATAGTAAAATAAAGGAATATTAGTATAAACTGAGAAGTTTGAATTAAATCAAGAAATATCTGTAACAGTAAATGTATCCTGACCTGAGGTAAATTTCTTTCCTATTGAGTTTTGGATATATTATATCTTCAAATTATATTTAATTTAAACTCTGTAGGTAAGACGGAGATTGTAGTCTACCACTCTGATGGCTTGATTGGATTGAGGGGTCTATTATTATTGCCTAGCTGTTGATAGCTAATAGTTAAGTTTCCATTCTGATTGGGCTGCTAATTTAATAAAAACCAAAAATGCATTCTTGAGCATGTGTTTTAGCTAATCATTTATTTTAACCACAGCAATGGATATTTTCAAATGAAATTATAAAAATTATGTTAAAAAGTTTTGTCCAATTAAATTGCTATCATGGACTAGATCCCATGATACTCACGATGCAACACAGCTATTTGGCATGCTTTCTGTAGAATGTTTACATTTGGTTACAAAGCTTCTCATAGTCCCACCTATTCGTAATTCCTGTATTTCATATTACTCTTCTGCCCTCATGCCAGCAAGCACATATATTGCTGATTAAAATGCCTTGTGTACATTAGAGGGTCAGCTGGTGATGCTGTTGGCTGGGCATTGGGCTGCTAATTACAAGATTGGGAGTTCCAACTCCCCAGTTTTTCTTCACGAGAAAGATGAGGCTTCCTGATCCCCTAGAAATGTATAGCATTGGAAACTTTTATGAGTTTCCTAAACCTAATGACATCAACTTAAATTTATAACAACCCAATAGAGTACAACTGCCACATAGAGTGACTGCTAATCCTTTCTCTCATGAAGTGGCTACTGGATTAGACCCACCCACATCCAGTTAGAAGATGAGAGTTTAATCACTGCCCCACCATTGTTCCTTATGTTTGAATAAAGTTTAAATTAGACAGACCTGGATATGTGGGAATTAAATTTTTAAAAGTTGGAATCAACCACATGGCAGTGAGTTTACATTGCAGCCATGGGGCTGTATGGATGCAGACGTCAAGTGCTGTGCCTTCATTTAAATATGCTTTATTGGTGAAGGATGCTTGCTGCATTTAGCAGTTTAATCAAACTGCTTTAATCATTTGTTTAATTGTCAGTATAATCAGAATTATTTCTCAGCTATAAGTAGCATCTGTCTGGTTGTTATCAAGACTCTAATCTTAGCTCTGCTTCTGATGTACTAGGCATTGAACAGGTTATACTAACAGATTCTTAGCTCTATTTTCTTTATAATTGGATGTTGTGTGACAAATGACCCTGAAAGTTGTATCCAGTATTAATGATAGACATAATTATATGGTTCAAAGCTTATTTCTCCTCAAATATGTGATTTATAGGACCACAGTTTCACTATATGTTAATAGAAATTCTATGGTTAAATATATTGAAAGTAAACAACAATAACGCCTAAAATTATTGACATCAATCAAAATTCCTTACAACCCGGTAGAATATATTTTCCCCATAGAGTTACCAAAATGAAATTGTTACAGACACAAACTGCTAATTCTTTCCCTCTTGGAGTAGCTGGTGGATTTGAACCTTCAATGTTCCTTATACAGATTAGGGTTTAATCACTGCCCCATCAGTACTTCTTAGTGCACCAGTGTTTTAGAAAAGGGTAGCTCAAACAAACCCCAAAACACAGAAATTGCAGTTGAGTTGATTTCATCGTAATGTAGTCCAATCTTTGTAAAACTATGTGCCACAGGGTTTTCGATGTTTTGATTTGTTTTGTGTCAGAAGTATATTGCCACATCTGTCTTCTGAAATGTCCTTGAGTGTGTTTGAACTGAAAACGTTGAGCTAGTTATTAAGTACTTAATACTTCGCAGCAAATGCCTGCTTCCAAAAAAACAGGTCATTACTGTTTTCACTCAAGAATTCCTTTTTATTAGCTTCATGGAAATGCTACTGAATACCTCAAAGAAAAATCCACAATAGCAAATGTTTTAGTATATCTCTGTCTGCTGGTATATCTGCTCAGACATAGAGGAAGTAATACTCCACTATTTACTAGTAATAGTAGAGGTGGAAATGTCACCTCATATCATTTTCAACAAGAATGTTCTCATTGCCCAAAATAATGCATTTTTTACATGGGTGAAATATGAAGTAGTCCAAAAACAAGATAGACAAAACTGTTCATTGTTAAAGAACTTTTCTTGTTAAAGCACATTTTATGGATATTTAATTTTTGTACCTCACCAGGGCTGCACTGTAAACAGACCATCCTGTTGGGAACATCTTGTATTTTTATTTTATATACGTGTATGTATAGGAGGGCAAGTCAAAATGTCTTGCAAGAAAATCAGAGAAACATTTCTTAAACAAAAATACCAAAGCATGAAGTCCTTGTTTATTATTGCGCATATGGTCTGTCAGAGTGCTGGTGGTCATGTCCATTAAGCATCGAGTCCTGCCAGAAAGATGAGGTTGTGGCGACATGAAAATTTACATTTATTATGAATTGGCATCAACTCAATGGCAGTGGGTGTTGCTTATGTACATATCTTCCATCTAAGTACATACACTTCTGAAGGTGATGTTCCCATAGACCTTTCCTATAGAATGCTGAGCTTTTTCTTGACCATGGCAAATGGTTATTTTGACAGCTTCATGAGACTCTAATCATATTTCTTTTAAATGTTCTTTGAGTTTGAGGAATAATAACAACAACCAAACTGAAAGGTCAAGCCCAGTGTTATAAAGTTCCTCTATGAAGTTCGTATAGTATTTCCCACCCTTGAATGAGCAGGTACACTGCCATGAAGGGAGATAAAATATGATTTGAGTAAACTTTCAGGCCTTTTTCTCATGATTACAGTTGTCAATTTCCTTACAACTTCTTTCTAATGAGCCCCCTTGATCATCCTATGTCCTTTAAGAAAACTTATTAAGATTACCCCTTTGAAATTCCAAGAAAAGCCATCATACACTTCTGAGCTGAGCTCTCTGTCTTGATTTCATCTTGAAAATCATCCTGACCTTCTTTAAAACTCTTGATCCATCTAAAAATGGGTTTTATGTGGGGCAACAGTCATGTAAACCTGCAAAGCTTCAATGATTTAAGAAGATATTCACTTTGTGTTACAATTTTGGTAATGTTTCTGACTTCATATAACTTTCCTCATGGCACACAAATGACTCTTGTTTTTGAAGGCATCTTAATGAGAGTAAGATGATTAGACTACTGAGAGAACTTTTCACGTGCTTTGTTTGGAATAAGCCTATACATGCAGGAACAGGAATCCTACTAGAAATTTTTTTTCACTTACCCTCATGCTTTTCTTGGTTATTATGAATTTCCGTCTAATTGGCTGCAAGAGACCAAAATACTACCGAGTCGCGTACCCGTTTCATAACCATTGGTATGACCGAGCCTAGTGTTACAACTGTGATGGAGTCTATCTTACCATTTCTTTCACTGACCCTTTACTTTCAATAGTGCCATTTAAAAAAATATGTGTACTTTCAAAAAATGATTTGATTCTTCTAGAACATGCAATTGTAAAACTCCTAGTGAAATATGGAAAATGTAAAAACGCATTCTTTATTTCTTCTTGAAAAACTCTGTCCCAGGCTTTCTGTTCCCAGTTAATACGAGGCTTTCCCTTCCCCGTCAAGTGAAGCTTTCCAGTTTGGCCATGCTAGAAACACATTTGATTTTCTTCATTTGAACTACAGAATCAGTTGGATTTGTTATGTAATTATCTGGGTTTCCCCCCCCCCAACATGAATCTTGTTTTTATTAGCATGTGATATGCCAATGATCCTAAATAGAATTTATAAATTTATATTTTTCCTGACTTCAGTTTTCAATTTTCACCAGTTCTTCTCTCAAAGTCTTCTCTCACTCATTGTGGTACTTCATCTAGGTCCAATGGTCTTTTACTATGATATTCCCTTAACTCTATTCCAAATGTAATTTCTTCATGTACCAAAATATCATCTTGAAAATGACTTTGAATTTTATTTCACTTCGTGTTTTTTTTATTTAAACCAAAAGGATACACATATTTTAGATCAAAAGGAGTTGAATGTGTACATTCAGTCTTACAAACGTACATTAAGGTAAATTATGTAGAGTTTATGATACCTATCTGAAGGCACATACTGGGAAATTGAGGCGTCAAAGCAAGATACCATATTTTTCATATTATCACTATGTGTTATCTTCCCCTAGTTGAGTCATGCATGTTGCCACTTGCTTCATTTCCAACGGCATTGAGTTTGGAGCAAGTAAGCAACTGCCTCCTGCCCCGGATGAAAACAAAAGTTCTGTTCAATGCAGTGGATGCAAAACAGACCTTCTAAGGTACCATACAACTGAAGATGCAGTAAAAGTATGTCCATGTTCTTTAGTCCCAGTGGGCAGGGTAGTAATGAGCTGCTATTTCCAAGCCCCCTCTCCTTTCAAATATCATCTTTAAGAGGTAAATTTCAAAAATGGTGACTTTGTATCTCCCACAGTATAGTGTTTCACAAAGGCTTGTTGAACGGAAAATAATGGAATTGAGTGAAATGTGAAACCCCTATTCCTATGGATTTTTGTCAGACATATGCTGCCTGCTTGTATTCCTCTGTTCTCAATGTCTCAAGTTTCTATCTTCACTATTCTTGCATGTTATGTTAATGCTGCCACAAATTTAGTGCCGAAAGTATGTCTGGTTCATAAGGCCAGAGTTCAAAATTAATATGGAAAATATAGGCAGATAGCTATTTGGTAAGGAAGCATTCTTTACAGAATTAAAGAAATAATAACTACAATACATGTTTAAGAATTGTTTTTAATTCTGACTAGGCATTTGGAAGTCTTATTCTCTGATCGGAAGGGTTATGAACTATCTGGTAGCTTGCCTCATTCAGATCGATTATTTCAACTGCATTAAAATGTGGAAAGGCACTGAAAAACCACACACTTGAATATTGCAAGACTAATTGACATCTGTCAGGTACTAACCTGAATTCATCAAATCAATTCCTATAGATGCTAAGAAGTGGTCATTTTGGTAAATTAATTAATATTGACTCTTTTATCATGCCCTCCCTGGAAAATTTAGTGCTAAGCATTCTTCCTATTTGTTTATATGTTTTATGTTTCTTTTGAAAGGTTTATTTCCTATTTAGAATTCCCTAAGACAAATTATAGAATATCTTTCCTAAATCTTTAACAATTTTCAAATAAGATGTACCAAAAGATTGATATTTTAATGGTTAGTTTTAACAGTCTCCTTCTATTAAATTTTTATGTATATATATTAATTCTTATTATAACTGGGCACCTTAAAAGTTAGCCTTGACACTATATTTTTTGTACTAAATAATTAGGACATTTTACCCAAAGCAATGGTATTAACTAAGGTTGATGGTATTTTACTAATGAAAATGTCAGAGAAAGCTTTAAATGAGTAGACTAGTAATGGTAATATACAGCGTAACTACTTGAGGTCACCAAAAGATAATCAGAGATAAGCGTCTCCAAAATCCATTATAATTACATGCAATACCAGTTGAAAGCATTTATGAATATCAGCGATCTGAGCCATGCATGTGCTCACTCTCATTGCAAATATCCAAGTCTGCAGACTTCAAACTGCAAACACCTGTGATTCCTTTGAGTTCTTTTTTTCCTTCAACACTTTCAGTAAATTTAATGGCACAGGTGTAACCCTGGGTCAGTCACAAAACTCTATAGCTTAAAATGAACTTAGAATCGTTTATATTCCTTTCATGATCTGTCAAATATTTCACATTACAATTTAAACAAGCAGAGAACTTGATCAATACATCCATCAATTGGTACTGGTTTATAGTTTGATAGTAGTGTTTTTATTTGTCTAACTTTCACTTTCATTCTCTTCATCTCTTTTCATTTCTGCCTTCCCAAACAGGGTCAAATACCATCTTCACGATCTGTTACAATCAGGCACTTTCTGTAGAGCCCACTCTTTGTTCTTCAGGAGGGTGTACATTCACCACACAGATGCCTGACTTTGATGATCTGAAACATGTGGGTTCTTCTCAAGGGCTACTGATCTAGATGCCTTCATTGCTAGAAATAGATCAAGGGAAGCTTCTCCAAAAATGTAGTGTCACATCACAAAGAATAACAAGAAGATGAAAAATTCTTTCCTTAATTATACACTCACCAATAAACAAAACCTGTGGGTCCTTAATATTTGGTAAAATTTACAGGGAAATAAGCTATATGAACATATTAGATACAATAAATCATTCTTTTTTTAAAAAAAATAGGAAAATGAATAACTTCTGCAAACCAAATAAGGAGGCTTCTTTCTACCAGGATCAGTAGTACATTTCAGAATGAACTCATCTGTAGTCTTGTATCTCCAGGAAGTGAAACATTGGAGTCTATTAGGCTTTGGGATTTTAGAAAAGAATGGAAAAATATTTCTCAATTTGGATGTTAGTTGCTTCAACTTAAAAAGGGATGAATAATTGAACTGACAAATGAATGAGACAAAACTTCAAATACACATCTTAATGCTAAATGCTACATATTTATCATAAATGGACTTTGAAAAAAATCTGTTTTCATGAAAACAATAATTTAACATCTTTATTGATTTTAATTATAAAATTCAGGGCAGGAAATGAATTAATCAAATAATACACTAATGTCATTTTTTTTAAAAGGAAGATGGGTCATTTAGCTATAGAAACTTTATTTTTACTAAATGTCTTCATAAATAGTCTAGATTAAAGAAGAATGCATGATACCAGAAAGCACAAGCTGAGTGTCATTGTGATTCTCATAGCCCATTCTCACATTCTCTGATATCCAGTTACTCATTCTGGCCATATGCAAGCCCAGATAAAATTACGCACTTTTCTACCTATGGGGAAAAATCGACCCACCCCCCTTTTTTTAACATTGGTGCTGACATCCATTTCCTATATCATGATTCCATTATTTGTAAAATGAAAAAATGAATTGTATACAATAAAAATAAATGTAGCAAACTATAAAAATTGATTATACTATTTAAAATCATTGGTAATGTGTAGAGAAAATGACCAAAAGTAAATACAAATGGTGATAATTAATGACAGAGGAAAGAAGAAGAAGAAAAAACTCTGTGGATCTTGAAGAACTGGGAATTATTTGTGGATCATGGATCAAGTCACCTGCCAGATGTAAAAGCTGTTACAAATTAACTGAAGGGGAGCCAGGAGTTAAAGAGGAGAGAGACAGGAACATCACAAAGAGCTTTTAGTCACAGTTTAATATTTATAGTTTTTTTAAGGTAGAGTGAGATTAGTCAAACTTGTCTAAATTGGATTCAAAGTGATACCATGTGGTGTAGATTCTGGATCGATGAATTCTTAACACTGTGAAACTAAAATAATTGTCCTGAAAGTAACAGCATATTGCTTTTCTATGTGCTGTTGAAATTTATACAACATGAAAATAATCTTTGTAAAAGTAATATTAAAGGCAAAATAAAAATTAAAAGTAATATTAAAGGCAAAATAAAATCCTAAAAATCAATTAAGTGATCAAACAGTGTATCCTTTTTTAAATGTTTCATATTGATAGCTACCCATTACTGACAGACAACCATAAGCAACTAAAGCTTTTGAATTAGAAATATCACAAGCTTAAGTTTTGTTTAGGGTCATTGACTACAATGCTTAAATTTTAAAGTAACTCTGGTATAAATTCAACCTTGCTCACATTTATCATACTCAAATTAGGCCCTTGTTTGAATGTGATAAAGCACTAGACATTAAAAGAGTAAGAATAGTTTTATTTGGGAAAATATGTGTTGTATAACTTCTGGATACTTTTAAATGCCTATTATTATAAATACTGCTACAAAGTTGTATACCTATAAAACACTGTATAGGCAAAAAATCATGCTGAAGATTTAGCAACAAAAATAATAACTACAAACACTTCTGGGGAAATGCATGACGATTGGAAGGAAAAGTGGGAAGACCAACCTCCAGGTGTTGAAGAATGACTGGAAATGACTTGGTGGAACATTATGTGTGTGTGTGTGGGGGGTTGGTGGTATGCACCAAATGGACCACATTTACCCGGGTTTATGGGTGCATTCCATAAATGCTGGGGAATTGAATCCTGGATCTTCAAGGTACACGACATGCTCCAGAGGCTGCGCCAGTGAGACCTACTGGGGAAAATCCACTTGCTGAGCTGGAAATCTACCGCAAACACACGTGTAGCCTAAGGACTTAACACAGAAAAGTAATGGTGTCTGAGGAAGCAGAAGCCAGCGCTTCCAAGACTGTTGAACTATTTGTAAACATGGTCTTGCCATAACAAAGCCCTACATGCTGTATTAATATATTATTCTGGAAGACCTGCGGCTTACATTCTCACTGAATATTATTGTAAATGTCCTCCCCCATTGTTTGTGTAAAAAAACATCAAGGCATGAAAGGATTGATTCTGTACAAATAAATAATTCAAGTACTGCGATATGAAGTTAGCTTAAATGGACACAATATCTCTGTCTCAACCGGATTTATTAGTACCAGGGTTAATCCAACAAAATATTAACAGAAGATAGTTATGCCCCAAGGGCATAGTTATATCTATCCCCTTGATATAACTATCTACCATAAATTAACAAGGAGGTTTTGAAAGGGAAATAAAGGCAGATTAAAACAAACAAACAAACTTAAATCCAGGAACGGATTTGGGGCTCACATTAATACCTAGCTCCATCTTAAGAATAATCAATTCTTATCTCATGGCCTTGCACTCAGGAAGGGAACACAGAAGATATAGGTGGTATAACAAAGTGTGTTGAAGAAATTAGATGGTGCCCTTCCATCAGATGAAAGTGTGTCTGGAGCCTTAAAAGCTTGTTTCCAAATAAACGGCTATCTAAATGAGATGTCAACTAAGTCAACATGGAGGAAGCACACCAATATTAGTCACCAAAGGATTGTAGTGATACCCTCTGAAGTCATAGTAGAGAATAGCATCGGAGCCTACATTGTGAGAGTCTGGTTTGCAGAAGGTTATGGAGGACAGTGGGAGCCCAAGATCCATTTGCTGAATCTGCATAGGAAATCGACCTCTGGTGATTTTATCTGCCTATCTACAATAGAGGGATGGGAGGAAAAAGTTGCTAAATAGAGTGCACTGTAGAGATGAATTTAGAAGATCAAATTGATAAACCTGATTTGAATGGTTAAAACCTTGTGCAAACTAGGCTTAATCTGGTTTTCAACATTTTCTGTATTGGCGGGTGGAAAGGTGTTTGTTCATATTTAGGTTTCTCTCTGTTTTATTATGTCCTTAGGTGTCACCTCTTGATTTAAACAATTAGTGACAGGGACTAATCCAAGACGATAATTAGGGAAGTTTGTTATGTCCCAGGGGAATGATTGATAAGACTACTGTAAATTAATAAGGAGGTTTTTAAAGGGAGCTGTTGGGTGGACTAGAGAAATAAATCCAGAGACAATCATATGTGTGCAAGAGAGAACTTTATGTCAGAGAGCAATTGTCTATGGAGAAGGCATTCCAGCCCAGTCCAGATCAAGTCCATAAATGTGGTGAAAGCCCAAATATCTGATACTAAGGCCAAAATCCTCTTCAGACAAACACAGCATAAGCAATGACACAAGATGGAGGGAGATCACAGGCTGCTGGGTGGAAAGTCTTGTGGTTCCAAAGCTGATGGAAGCAGCTCAGCACTGGCTCCTCCAGCTCCCTACGTGTGGCTCCTCAACAGGAAGGTGACGCAGAGAGAGAGTGTATCCCACCTCTAAGCAGGAAGAGAGGAAGTTGCCCAAATGCTCATGAGAAGCCCACGCCCACAAGGAGACATCATCAGGCTGTTTCCTGTTTGACAAGTGAGACACCATCCCTTCACTCTGTTTACCGAGCTGACACAGGTTATGTAACTACCACAGGAACTAAAAAGAGATCAATAAAACAAAAACAGGATGGATTTTGAGCTCACACTCAAGCCTAGCTCCATTTTAAGAACAGGGTGCTATAACAAAGTGTGGTAAAGGGATTAGATGGTGCCCAGCTATCAGATAAAATAGTGTCTGGGGTCTTAAAGCCTTGTTTCCAACAAGCAGCCATCTAAGTGAGATGTTAACTAGGTCAACAGGGAGGAAGCACACCAACATTAGTCACCGAAGGGTTATAAATCATATAATCCGAAGTCATAGGAGGGAATGGTGTGAAAGCCTAAATTGTGCGAATCTGGTTTGCAGGAGGCTGTGGATGACAGTGGGAGCCCAAGATTCATCTGGAGGATGTACAAAGGAAGTAAGCCTCGGTGATTCCCTCTATTCATAATAGAGGATGGGAGGATAGTGGCTTTCAACTAGAGTGCATTGGAAAAAGGACTATAGATGACCAAAATGAGAAACCTGGCTTTCACGGCTGAAACCTTGTCCATTGATCCCCTCTTGATGCACATTAGGCCGGATATGATTTTCAACATATTCCATATTTTTTGCTTGTTATTGTTGTTCATATTGGAGTTTATCTCAGATGTGTTATGTTATTTGGGTCACCCTCTTGAATTTTTGTTATGTTTTTCTGTTTTTCGCTATATGATATGCAACATTGAGGAACCTGTAGGGAAAGCAAGTAGAATAAGGGTGTCTGTGGGGTACAATGTGGGCAGGGTAGGGTGTAAAGGGGACCCTATGTCAAAGAGTTCAAGAAGGAGAAAAGTGTCTTGAACCTGACTGTGATAGCAATTGGATGTTTTGAGTCATTTTTCCATTGGCTATCCCAGTTAATTAACCTAAAAATATGTTTAGTATTACCATATGCCCTCCAAGAAGCACTGGTGGCACTACAGTTAAAGCAGTTGATTGTAAGCGGAACGATCAGTGGTTTGAATTCACACCTGATCTGTGGAAGCAGGCTGGAGCAGGACACAATGGTTTGTTTCCATAAAGATTCACAGCCTTGTAATCCCCGCATTTCGAGTGGTTAAATAGAACACATGTTTATAGCTACAATAGCTCAGTTCAAATGTATACACATTCCATTTTTAATATTGCCTTTACAAAAGATTGTTATTTACTTCATATAGATGCTGAAAACTTTCTTCCAAAAGCTTATGGCTATTTGTGTGTAGGTACATGGTGTGTAATTGGGAGAAATGTGACTTTTCTTTCCATTTTCCAAAACAGAACATGAGGTGATTATAATATAGACAACTAGAATCTCTGGTACATCCATATAATTGTTATGAGTAGTCTATGAAAACATGCCAAGGGCTTTTCAAAGAATTAGGCCTTCAGGTTTAAAGATAAGCATGGTTAAACTGACTGCTAGCAATTTGAACAACCTCAGAAGGCTCTGCATAAAATCCACTGACAATGAGAATTTTCATTAGAAAAAAATATGCTGCCATGAGCAATCCAGGCTAACCACTTTACAGTCTCTGTTTGTCAGACGGCTGGGGGAAGGGGTCTCTGAATTTTCTATGGATTAATGTATGATAATTTTTGTACTATAAAGAAAGACAAAATTTTCAAGAAGTCAAAAAAGGACTCACGTCCAACTTCTGCTCACAAGTGTGACCCAGGGAATACTGTGAGGTTTGTTATTGTTGTTCTTGTTTCATTTTTGTGGGGCCCTTTTTTTGCTAAATCCCTGAATGAAGCAATGGAATTTGGGGCTAAATCTCTCTTTTTTCCTAGAAATGTCTATTTCCAAAGAAACTTAAGCTGACAGTCTTTCTAGAGAGGAATTAATTACTCATCACAAGATGAATGCTATCCCCTCACTCAAAGTCATCAACTCAATTCCAACTCCTCGTTATCCTACAGCGTGAGGTAGCACTGATCTTCCTGTGCATTTCTGGCACTGTACTTCTTTGCAAGTGTAGAAAGCTTCCCCTTGTTCCATTGACCACATTTTGAACTGCTAACCTTGCTGTTTGTCACCCAATGTATATATAACCTACTATGCTGCCAGGGCTTCTAATGGTATCCTGGTATTCATGCAGGAATCATATTCACGTAGAGATATGCCCACTTATCTACTACATACCTTTTCTCATCAAGGACACTTAGCCATTGTCATACTAGAAGGTTCATGGGTGTTGAAAGCAATGTTCACCTAAGAACAGCCTTAATCTGGAGGTAGAAAATGAATAAATAAATATAATACTTTCCATATTATTTTTTTTGTTTTCTATTTTCTGGGCATATTTTCCATTTATCATATGATATTGATTTGATTATAATGAGGTGTGGTAGCTGCACAATCTAGGGTCTAGCCTGTCCATCAGGTCGCTGCTTGATTACTTCATTTGGAAGCGAGCGAGCGAGAGAGAGAGAGAGATAAATAGCCCACTGGAGGCCAGACCTTGTCTCTGCCTTCCATTTCCTGCTCTTGAGACACTCAGATTGCTGAAAGCGGCACATGGAGACCTGTGCCAGTGTTGAGATGCTTCAACTGCCACTGGATCGAGAAGACCGTGTGCGCACTGGCCTCTGATTTTTCTGCATTCAGCATCACTCAGCATCATTGCATATGCCACGTGAGTCTAATGATGATTTTATGGACTAGTATTGGAAATATGGACTAATATCAGACTTGTGGACTTGATCTGGACTGTGCTGGAGTGTTTTCTCAATATATAATTGCTCTTTTATATAAAGTTCTTTCTTATACATATATGAATATCTATGAATTTGTTTCTCTAGTCAATCCAGAGTAACAGATTATGGTACCAAGAGAAGGGTAGTAGAGAAACAAATTATGAAGATGGAGAGTGGATACTTGTTTGACCTCTGCCTCATGGTACTCTTTCTTCTTTGGCTAGCTAGAGGTCAGATATGGCTAGGCAGTTTACTGAGTTGTTTCTGCAAAAAATATGGGAAGTTAAAGTTTTGATTCTTGCCTTTGGTTATTGGCTTTGATTATTGCTGTTTGAAATGGCAAATATGAATGTGACTAATGTGTTTTTTGAGCTCAGGGGGTGAAATCGTCCCTTGAATTTATCAGAGACCACACTGCTTAGTGAAAATGGCTGACAGAATGTCTAAATGGCTGACAGAAATCCTGGCCCTAGCTTCATTCAGAGAACTAAGGCCATATTTTGGATCCATGGAATAATTTAGATAAGGATTAAGATAAGATGGATAAAGATTGAATTTGACTATTTTAAGAATTGAGTGTAGGACCTGGCTGTACTAAGTTACATATTGTTTTCTCTTGGACTATTTTTATTGATATAATGTTTGATAAACAGTGATTATTGGGGAGTACAGAGACTTTGTAAGCGCTCTGTTTCAGCCACCAATTTTAATCTTTAAATGGGTGTAATGCACGCCTGCAAAGAAGACTTTGAAAAGCTAAGCACTACACAGTGTCTTGATTGCTAAGGACGTTTGCAGGTGAAGAGGCTTGCGTATGGGGCTGTTCAACAGACTGACCCAAATAAAAGGAACCCTTTGCTATTTTGCATTTTGAACTAGTGCTTTATGCCAGAGGCTGGGAAAATGTGGAGCCATGGAAGGAACTCTCCACTCTAGGACTGAACTTTTAAAGGGAACCTATGGAGAGGCTGAAATGTTTGCAAGGTTACTACCTGGATCCACTTGTTGAGTGGGAGTGAGAGAAACACAGCAATAAAGAGATGGGTTGAGTGTGGCCACTGGCACCCATGGGTCTGGTTCATAGGGACTAGAGGAGAAGACAAGAGTGGGTTAACTGGTCTAAAGTTCATGACCTAGCCCAAGGGGTCTAGGGTTGTTGAGAAATTGTGACACTTCCCATAGTCTAAAGGCAAGGCAACCAATGGGCACCCTGTTGTGGCTCAGGGAGGTGGCCCATACTGAGTTTGACCAGGCCTGACCAGATAAAGAAAAGATTTTTGAACCTGTGAACTGGTGCATATTGATTCTGACTTCATTGACAGTGTGTCCTGATTTCAATTTGCTTATAGATGCAGACTCACAAGGTTCCAAATGGAATGAAGTTTCTTCATATCAAAGAATATGATTGTCTGTTCAGAGCACTGGGTTGATGTAAGTGGGCAATATAGAACTGGATACCCAAAATTGGGAGGATAAAGGCACGAAGTGGCTGGTTACAAACTTTCATAGGTGCTAGAATAATTTTATCAGATTATAGGATTAAAGTGTAAGTGTTCACTGAAGTACAGTTGTTCAGCCTAGAATATTGTTTTTGTTCACTTATAGAATATTATGTTTAAATGAGGCTGGCACATACTGAATTGTATGAATTTTAGTTTGATCCTCTTAGGTACAGATATGACTTTATTATTGTTTTGTTTAAAAGCTATAAATATAGCTAAAGATTTGTGAAAAAGTGTCCAGCTGACAAGGGATGGTCTGTGGTGGTTACATAACCTCCTGTCAACTAGAGTGAAGGTGTAGAGTCTAGCCTGTTCATCAGGTCATTTCTCAATGGCCTTATTTGGTAGTGAGACAGAGATTAATCGCCCACTGGAGGCCAGACTCAATCTTTCAGCCTTCCCTTTTCTGATGCTGAGACACTTAGAGAGCTAGAGGAAACACATGGAGACCTGTGCCACTGTTGAGATGCTTCCACTGCCACTAGATCCACAATACTGTCTACCCACTGGCCAGTGATCCTTCTGTATTTGGCATTATTGCATATGCTGGCTGTATGAGTCTAAAGAGGATTTTATGGAATAGAATTGGACATAGAGACTAATATCAAACTTGTAGACTTGATATGGACTGGGCCGGGATGTTATCTCAATGTACAATTGCTTTTTTATATAAAGCTCTTTTTTATGTATACCTGAGTATCTGTTAATTTGTTTCTCTAGTCAACCCATAAAAACACACAAGGTAAGAGAAAAAGATGCTATAAAATAATAAGTCAAAAACTGACAGTCTAGACATCGGACTTTTCTAATTAAAATGGAAATTATTTTTTGCACTGATTCATGTAGAACAATTCACTCTGATTATGAGTACAAACACTAATTATCCAGAATATTAGCTCATCACTATCACGTAAGAATTGAAATTTCCTTATTCTCAGAAAATGTTTACTTTATTTTAGCTACCTTTCAAATGCTAACACAGAATCAAAATTACTGAAAACAACTAAGCAAATTGAAGAGACAAGTCTTACTGTAGAAATGACAACTACACTATTAGTTACTTTCTAAAAAAAAACCAATAAAATCTTCAAAACTTTTCCAAGTGAGGATTTGTAATTACTTTAAGCAATATAATAATGCAATAAATATAAAGAACTAATAACTGTAAACATTTCAGGCTAATGGAATCAGAAGCAATAAGCAGCAGACTCCTATGAAGAATACTTTATATAAGGAAAAAAGATTATGTTTTAATATACTTATGAGATTAGTAGATGATTGAATTATAGTAAACAAAATATATCTTGATTTTAATAAAAACAATACTATGTTTCATAAACTTTTACCTGTGAAAGTAAGTCAAGAGTCGGCTTTGCTAAGAATGATTAAAGGACTCCAAATGAGTTTCTGAGAGACAATGACTTTTATCCCTTTGTGGAGTTAACTCTAATAAAAAGGAAATTATAAGATGTATCTTCTTGTGACTTATATAATACTGAAATGATTTCAGAAAAATTAGGGTAAAATGGAGAACATATGACCCTCAGTGTGAAAAGATAGCCAGGGAGCCTGGCTGCTCCATGGCATCCCCTTATCACACAGGATTAGAACATTCTCTACATAAAAAAGAACATAAAAAAGGGAGAGGAGCAACCTAAACTCTACTAATAAAGAAGACATGTAGAACATAAGCACTACTGATTTCCTTATGAAGCCTGGTGGCATAGTGATGAAGCCTTCAGATGGGAACCAAAATGTTGGTGATTGAGTTTTCTCCCCAGTGGCTCCAAGGGAAAGCACACTGCTCAGAGCCTGGGGAGACTCTAGGAGAGATAGCCCCGTGAGGCAGTTCTACACTGCCCAGGAGTTTCTCCATGGCAGCGAACACCAGGATTCTTTAAATCTATTGCTATAATGGATGTCATATATTTAGCAAATATTTATTGAGCAGAACCCACATGGCAGGGCTGATTCTAGATAGTAGGGATTTCCTAATATATAAAAGGGACAAGGTACTTTTTGCTTGTAAAGCAGGAGTCTACAACATGTTTTTTAATTAAGAAAAACACAATCATGCAACTGACATGCTAATGAATAGAAATTAATTTGTGAAGTGATATTTCTAATATGAACCCCAAAATATTGTTAATAATTTTATACAATATATGCATCATTCATTCACCATTTGTGAAACTTGAGCAAATTTGGAGCCAGTTATGTAAAACAAATTTAAATGTAGAAGAAGAACCTATGGCTTTGAATGAATTAAGTTTTGGTAAAACCATAATTTTTATGCGTGTGTCAAACTGAATTAATAATTAGATACAACTTATGGTAAGTATTATTTGCTCCAGGAAAGTGTGAATCTAATTGACCAATAAATAGACAATTTAAAATTATGTGATAGCTATTAAGAAATAAAGAATTATGCACCACTGTGCAAGGAGAAAAGCCACAATATGTACATCAGGGGGAGATTCTATGGGGGAATCTTCTCTTACTGAGATTGAAGCTGAGCAAAATATTTGGAAATAGAAATACTAATTCACAATACTGAATTTTTAAATAAAGTGCAAGTGAGAAGAAGCATAATATATGTAAGAGATGCTAAAGGGTTTGACGTTACTAAACTGTTAAGCATAGTGCAGAGAAATAGGTGTTGTATTTGAATGTGATGTTTGTCATGAATTCTTTCATTATAAAAAGTTTGTCTTTGGCATAAGAATAGAGACTTATTAAAATGATTAAAAAACTGCAATGGTAGTATCATCTTTATTTAGTCGTAAACAAAGTGAAACTAAAAACTCAGTAAATAGTTCAGGGCACGAAATCGTGACTATTGACATTAGAAAGAGCTATTTAGATAGAGAAAGGGTATGCTCCGGATAGGTGTTTAAGAGGTATAATGGATAGGAATTTGTAATGAATCTTGTCTCAGTATGAAAGTGAGGTAAAGTTTATAAATTATCTAAGATTCTGCATGCTTCTGTCATAGCAGTAGTCAATGTGGATTGCTGTGTTCATTCAAGGAGCTGAAGCAAGCTATACTTGTTACATCTTGATTGTTGCTGTTCAGACTCATCAAGTTGATTCCCACTCACGGTGACCATTTGCACAACAAAAGGAAACACCGCCTGGTCCTGAGCCCTCCTCACCATCCTGCTGCTGTTTGAGCCCAGTGCTGCAGCCATGATGTGATGTCAATTCATCTAGTTGAGGGTCTTCCTCATTATTGCTAATCTTCTCATCTACAAAGCACGGTGTCCCTTTACCTAGGATTGATCTCTCCTAATAATATGTCCAAAATATATAAGATGAAGTCCTGCCATCCTTGGTCAAAGGATTCACACAGTATTGCTTTCAAGATAGATTTGGATTTTTTCTCCTGGAAATCCACAACACTTGTAATATTCTTTATCAACACATAAACCAACTGCTTTGTGGCTTCCTTATGTATTATGCAACTGTCACATGCATATGAGGTGATTGACAATACTATGGCTTATGTCACATAAATCTTAGTCCTCAAAGTGACAGCCTTGTTCTTCAGCATTTTACAGAGGTTTTGTGTAGAGATTTGCCCCATACAAATGGATTTTGATTTCTCCACTGCTACATCCAAAAACATTGATTTTAAATGGCATCAAAATTCAATATTTGAAAATTTCAGTCAGTTCTCTGTTTATAGTGATGTCTATTGTCTCACTTGTGAGGATTTTATTTTCTTTACACCCATGCTGAAGGCTATGATTTTGATTTTCATCAAGTGCTTCAAGTCCGTGCTTTCAAGAAGCAAGGGTAAATAATCTGCATATTGCAATGTAATAAGCTTGATTTGAATTCTGATGCTACATTCTTCTTCAAGTTGTCCAGTTTCTCATATTATTTACTCAGTAGTATGCTGATTGAAAAAGTGTGATAATAAAATACAACCCAGAATTACATCCTTCCTGATAATAAACCAGCCAGCATTTCCTTATTCTGTGTAAAACTGACTCTTGGTCTATGTACAGGTTCCACCTGGACAAACTGAAGTGATCTGGTCTTCCAATTCTTCACAGTGTCATCCATATCTTATGATTTACACAGTCTAATGTTTCATATGGTCAATAAAACACAAGTAAACATCTTTCTGGTATGTTCTAATATCAGTCAAGAGCCATCTGATGTCAGTAATGATATGTCTTGTGCCATGTCCCCTTCTGAATATGGCTTGAATTTCTGGCAGGACCTTGTCAATGTACTGACACAATGTTTCTAAAATTATCCTTTAAAATGTACCTGCATGTGATATTAATGATATTGTTTGATAATTTATTTATTTTCTTGGGCACAAATATTAATCTGTAAAAAGAACAAACAGATATGTTCTGGAAGAAGTACAGTCAGAATGTTCATTAGAAGGAATGATGGTGAGACTTCCGCTCAAATACTTTGGAAATGCTGACAGGAGAGATCAGTTCCAGGAAAAGGACATCATGTTTGGGAAAGCAGAAGGGCGGCACAAACAAAACATGAGAGCCTCCACAAAAGGTATTAACATTATAGCGACAACAATGGGTTCAAACAAAAGAGCAAATGAGTGGAGGTCGCAGAACCATGTGACCTTTCTCTCTGTCAGGTAGCTAGGAGTGGAAACAAACTAAAAGGTACCCAACAACAACAACAACCAGGTAGTTGGTCTGGTTCTCCAGATGTCTTGGCATAGCTAAGTGAGTGGTCCTGGTGTGTTGACATCTTGTTGAAATCTTTCCGTTGGTATTCTGTCATTCCTTAGAGGTATTTTTTTTAACAATGTCTTCAGTGGACTCCATCATTTAATCCCACTTATTATGACCATATGCTACCTCTTGAAACTGTTGTTGACCAGTCAATTATTTTCAGTGTAATGATTCTATATATTTCTTCCATTGTCTTTTGATGCTTTCTGCATCTTTCAATATTTTGCCAATCAATATTGCAACTTGGAACTTGAATTTTGTCTTCAATCCTTTCTGCTTGAGACATGCTGAAAGTTTTCTTCCTTTGTGCCCACAATACTCATAGACTCTGAAATTTAGGGAGAGCACTGAAAACGTCATCCTTTAGAAGGACCTTGAGATTTAATTTGAGTCCCTTGGAGAGAATGCTGCTGAGGCCAGGATTCAATGTCAGCTTAGTGGGGTGGCACATGACATGATGACCAAAAATTAAATATACATCAAAATTCATAAATATGTTTTAATTATTTCCCCTAAATTATATAATTTGATCTCCTAAATATTTATAGATTAATTAATTTTATTTGCCTTTTTCAGGATCCATGCTGTGATCAATTAACTATATTTTATGCTTTCCTTAAAACTATGTTATCAAATATGTATAAATTTCAGAAATAATGTCCACAAACCATTGACTTGTGATGTTATTTTATCTTCATACATTCAGAATTCCAAAGGTCTAAGAACCACCTATTTAAATGCTAGTGAATACTACTCTATTCTTTGGGTGGTTACTTATCAATGCCATTGAAGACTTAAAGCAGTACCACCAAATATAAATGTAAAACAATAAGATATATATATATACATATATATGTTTAAATTTGTAAAAATATTCCTACATTGTTAATTCTATGAATAGCTAAAAATTTCTGAACTTCATAGAAAGTGTGATATCTTAGAAAATAGAAAACAAAAGAAAAAACTATAATCAACAGGTCTGTCTCTTGATTGTTAAAAAAAAATCTCCCAAAGAGTACATTATGATTTTCCATAAATCTTTCTGTCATGCAGTACACAGAAAATGGAAGTGTCTATTCTATTCTGATTATTTGCATGCATGACCTGTTAGTAAATGCTATGGATTTTTTTCTAGAATAAAGAAGAAATAGGAACTAAAATAACATGCACCTCATTTGCTTTAAAAATTGATCCAGTAAAAAGAATATAGAAAACCTCAAAAAGATAGATATTTTGTAATGAAGATAAACTGAGGCCATGAATGAGACTCAAATAATAAGAAATCACAATGGTATATTTATAAATTGTAAATAAAATCTCATATTCATTACACAATGCAACCAGTAGGCAGTCATGTTTGTAAATGTTTAAAATGAGCTAAAAGTAACCTCCCTGAAGATTCTCAAATGGAAGAAGTGACCTGTGGTTGAACACAGTCGCTGCTCTGGATCTGGTTCAACGAGCTCTAATTTGACCCACAGGTGACAATTTTATTAAAGAACAAGAATGAGGAACATATGAAAACAACCATTTCCACACAATGTTTCAGAAGTAGGCTAACATAATGTCAGTCTCAAAAACAGAAGGATATTGAATGTATTTTCTAAAAGTTGAAAATCATATTCAAATAAAATAAAAGGTTATTTAAATGGACTATCATATTAAGAGCAAATATTGTGTCCCTATGCTATAATATAAGATTACACAGAGGCAAGGACTCAATAAATGTAAACACTGACATATATATTTACAATATATAATACGTGTTTATTAATGTATTATGTATAATTTTATGATCTTAAAAACTACTACTATTTAATGCCATAATTATAGCTATAAATTGTGAAACCAAATTTGCTAATGGTATAATAGATTCATCTAGGTATTACCTTAAAACATATCTTACTCCTGTAATTATATTTATTTTTTTCTAGAGTACCTTCCTTTTTTTTCTCTGAGTCTAAAACGTACTATTCTTCATTGCTAGCCACATCTTACATCCTTTGTGAGATTGTCCCATTTTTTTCTGAATTCATATGGTGTGTCTATTGCAATCTATACCCTATTGGCTAATTATTGATTAATATGAGATGAAAATGTCCACAGAGATATACTTTTCAGTATATATATATAATTTGTGTCAATAAAAGAACATCTGAAAAGTTAGTTTTTCCTTTTTAACCAGTGCCAGAATTTAGTAAATTTTCTGTATGCTGCATTAACTTCCTATTTTGTGAAATGTTAGTAACTTTTTTTCAATTTTATATTCCTTCATGAAAGACCAAACGAGATTAGGTATAACATCTCCTTCTAAATGTGGAGGAGTTAAATTTTCTGTTACCAATATCCAAGGAACTGAACTCCATGAAGAGTGTTATTTATCAACTTGTAAGACGCAGATGACCGAAACCCGCTTGTGTGAAAGCTAAGTGCATTGACAAATGTACTAATGAAGTACAAAGACTACAAATGCAGAATTGATTCGGTCTCAACATAAAGTAAACAAAAATCTTCACAATTAGACCAATAGACAGCAGCATGATAAATGAAGTAGAATTGGAAATTGTCAAAATTTCATTTTACTTGTATCCACCTGCCATCAATGCTCATGGAAGCAGTCATCAAGCAGCAAGAAATGCATTGAATTGGGAAAACTCTGCTGCAAAAGACCTCTTTAAACTGTTAAAGATATAAGATGGCACCTGGAAGACTAAGGTGTTTTCACTCACCTCCTATGCATGTGAAAGCTGAACAATGAATAAGGAACACTGCTAAAGAACTGATCCATTAGAATGATGGTGTTGGCCAAGAATGTTGAATATACCATGAACCGTCATAAGAAATGTGCTGAACACATGGATGAATGGATGGGTGGATTGTGATAATAGCTGCACAAGCCCCCAATAAAATGGTTAAAACACACACACAAAGAAGAATGAACAAACTCTTAGAGGGAGGTTCCTTGGAGGTGAGGACGGGGAGACTTCATCTTGACATAATTATTACCAGGGCCAGGGAGAAAGATAACGTTTTCTAATTCCATCAGGAAATATGCACTCCGAAATCCAAGGCATAATTCTAGGCTGTCCTCAGGGTTGCTATGAGTCAGAATCAACGTGATACCAATGAGCTCACCAGGGGCCAGTGCATGTCAAAGAGCACCATGCTTGGGAAGGAGCAGGTGATCATCAAAAGAGGAAGGGTCCAGACAAGATGGACCAACAGTGGCTGAAACAAAACCTTTGCAAGGTAATTTGGCGGTGGAAAAAATAAAATGGGCAAAGACAGAAAATAGTTTCAAAGGTTTATTTCAGAGCTCCTGGGCAAGGTTCATGGGTCTCTAGATTGGGCCAAAGAAGTCATACTGCCTGGGATGGAGGGAAAGGGTTTTTTCGTACTCGTCTGAGGTAAAGGCAGTTGAGGAATTTTCCATTGTGGTTTGGCTATTTTGCAAGGTGGACAGTTAGTAACACCAAGACAATGTAACGATGTAGCAATGCTTATCTGGATCTGCCACCCATCTGTGTCAGGGCTTTAAGGGCCATCGTCAGGAGTTGTTGCGCACCGTTGCACACTGCCAATGTTTGTTGAACACAGTTGCTCCACTTGCTGGCCCCACAAGTTCCCATTTCTGCCTGACATTCTTGCCTTTTTGGTGATAAGGGACATTGTCGTCTGTCTGGCTGCTTCCTGCTGGTAGGTGGCATTGTGGAGTTTAGACACCACAGCAGGCAGAAGAAAGGCTGGTGAGCAAGTGGGTGTACGAGTGGAGAAGAAGCTGATTCACTGTGACACTGGACAGTCCTGTATGCACCACTGAATAAATCTGAGAAAATCTGGAGCTAAGAGACAGAATATAGAGATAAGGATTATTGGTGTTAGTAGGGGCAACAGCGAGGTGGCTAAGGGGGATTGCAGTTGTCCAAATGGGGAGTAATTTTTCCTTCTGTGACTTTAGAGGTCTTTGCTTAGGTGGGTCAGTGTTTCTGTGTTTTTCTCTATGGACCCTGATTCATTGATTTAATAACAGCACTCTTCTCTGAGGAAGAGGCAAGTACTCTCTTTTTCAGTGGTGAGAAAATCTAAGGTCCGCCTGTTTTGTAAGGTAACTTGGGCCAGATAGGTGAGCTGGCGCTGTAACAAGGCTAAGGAAGCTGAGGTGGACTCCAGGATTATCTGTAATTAGTCTTTGAAATCTTGTGGTGAGATGATGGTGTGAGCGAGCATGCCTCCAGCTACTCCAGATGCTGCAACGGAAGAGGCCAGGCTTATACCCACTATTACCAGTAGGAATGTTGCTCTTCTTGACCTTTGGATAAGGAATAACCATGCAAATTCAGACTGACCATACAGGGTGAACTGAGGAACTACATTAAGTAGAAAACAAGGTCTTGCTGTGGAAGAATTTACATACTGAGGTTTATACAATAAGGTTATTGTGCCAACCTGGCCAATAAACGCAGGTGGGATTAATTGAAGGATGGCGAGATAAATGGCTCGGTGAGTCTTGCCTTTCTAGTTCTCAGGTCTCTTGCTCTCTGGTGATGAGACCAGGGTGCAGCTGCCTTAGTCAGTTCCCTGCTTCAGCTAGCAAGGGTCACTTCTTGCAAGACATTCCTGAGGAGAAGCCACATGGACCTACCCCAATGCAGCCCTGGATGCTGGAGCAGCCATGTGGAGACCCCTGCCAGTGCTGAGAAGCTTAAACTCTCACTGATTTGGCTTTTGTCCTGCAGCTGGTGTCGTGTGTGTTTTCTGAGATTGAGGAGGACTTTGTAGATTGGTGTTGGACATATGGACTAATGTACTTATGGGCTTGGACAGCATTGGGTTGGGATGTGTTCTTAATGTACACTTACCTTTTACATAAAACTCTCATCTATCTATCTATCTATCTATCTATCTATCTATCTATCTATCTATCTATCTATCTATCTGAGTTTCCGTGGATTTGTTTCTCTAGTCTACCCAGAATAACACACACATTTAGTTAAAATTCCATTGCACCAAAAGAATTGTCTGGGGTTGGAGAAAATCTGAGAGCTAAGTATTATTTTATGTTCACAAATTCCTTGCAGAGAAAAGACATCTATATTCTGCTCTTCGAAGTAACAGACTGGTTGTGGCTGTATGATTTGCTTCCTCTGGCTCCCATAGTGGGACCTGACTCAATGGAGTGGTACATTCTGTTAGGGTTGCTTTTGTGGGAATGAGCCTACTGAAGTTGAAGGGTACTGTGGCCAACACAGGTCTTTGGAGGGGGTGCACAGGAAGCAATGAGTGGCATCCTTAAATGCTTGGGTTTGATAAAGGAAAAGTAGAATGTGTTGGGTTATTTGGACCCACGAGGACAAGGTGGTAGTATCAGATTTGTGAGGTATTTGATCTTGAAGTCTTTTGTTTTTGATCTTGAAGTCTTTGTTCTGCCTGGAGATTTGTACCTGGGCTTGAGAGGCTAGGACGTATTCCCTGTAAATACTAAGGCTACCTGAGGAAAGTGTGCTGTATCCAATATTGTATAGTTTGCCTTTGATTCCCTCTACCCATCTATAGTCCCAATGTAAAGTGGTTTCAAATTTGGTTAAAAAGTCGCAGCCAAGCAACAGGGTGGGCTAGGAGGGTATAACTAAAATGAATGCGTAACTGGCTTGTTATCCACTAGACATGTGAGAGGCCCAGAGGACAATAGGTCAGAGAGATGCTCGGTCATCAATTCCCATGAAGGAGACCTGAGAAGAGTGTAAAGGACCACAGAAAGAAGGCAAAACAGAGAAGGCAGCTACTATGTTGACCAGAAAGGACAAAACCTTACCTGCTACCTTGATTGTTATCCTGGACTCAGCAAGGGTGACCAGGATCAGGGAGTGCAGGCTCCATCAATCCTCAGCAGCTAGTTCCACTAGCGTCAACATTAGGACAGGGATTGGAGGAACTGGCCTTCAGTGACTAGGCACTGAAGGAAAGTCACTCCTTGCCAGACAAGGCTTGGTAGGTGGACGAGATTGGGGGCAGTGGTTGGTCGAGTGACCTTGCTGCCCACACTTGAAGCAGGTTCCTGTAGGTGGTTTGAAACTGCTGTTACCAGGGCCTGGGAAGGGTACTGACGTCTTCTTGGCTGCCGAGGGTCTCAAGGCTGTAATCAACACTTGGGCTTGAAAGTTTGCCTTCTGGCAATTTTGGGATTCCCTGTCTGCCTCTGCCTGCTTCTCTCTGGTATTTAAAAGCCATATTTACCAGGTCCTGGACAGGGCTTTTCTAATGTCTGGAGCTAATTGAGTAATGAAACGTGTGGCAAGCACAGTGGCCCCAGATAAGTGTATTGAGTAAGAGCTTCAGTCAGGTGATTTAAGAATGTTGCCATGTTTTCATCTGACTTTTGAGTAATTTCCCTGAGCTTATCAAAGTTGACTGCTTTTGGGAGATTGCCTGGATGTCACCCAAGACTTTCTGGAGCATGTTTTCTCTGTGGGCCCAGCCGTTCCAACCTGCCTGAGTTTCGGTCTGATAATTCCAGCCTGGCTCCTGTCTAAGGACGGCCTCACTGCTGCCCGCAAGCATAGTAAGGTCAGTTAGGTGAACCTGGTCTGCATGCTGTTGGGCAGTGGTAAAAACATGCTTACTCTCTTTCATCTGAGGTGAGAGTGAATGAAAGGACTCCAAAAAGATCATGCCATTATAGATCATAGGCTTGAGACAAATAGCGCTCCTTTTTGATGTAGGCAGTGGGATCATTGGAAAAGGTACCTAAGCGCTTTTCAAATTGGGACAAACCAGTGAGAGAGAAGGGAACATGGATTTGCACGATGACTTCAGTGCCCACAACTTCTTGGAGATGGCCGAGGAGGGGTTGGTGTGACCGGACGTGATTTCTAACAGGGGAAGACAAAGGAGAGGGCTTAGGGTTTGGGGTGGTCGAGGGGGAGTGGAAGTGAGGGGTGTTCAGGATCTGGAGGAGGCCTTACAGAGGAGGCGGATAAGGAGTCAGGAGGTTTAGAAAAAGATGAAGGGGGAGTAATGTCAGGGACCTGATTGAGGAGCAGCAGTTCTGTCTGAGCTGGCTAGTGTTTCTAGTTAGCAGAGTGTTGGGCTATGATAACCTGAGTAGGGTGACAGGTAGTACAGAGAGAGGGACAGGAACAATGAGAGAAAAAAGCTTGCTTGTAAGGGATCTCAGGCCAATTGCCAGTACACTGGGAAAGTTACTGAGATCAGTTAAGATGTTGAAATCAGAAGTACCATTTTCTGTCCATTTAGATACATCATCTAGTTTATATTCATTGTCTAGTTTATTTTACTGCAATTCAGACCAAGCCGAATTGCAGTAAAAAAACAAAGTGTTTGGGCCAAAGGTCTGGCTTTAAGTGAGTGGGGGTGATGGGGGCTGGTGAGGAGAGGTTAGCTAGGAGAGCCTCTAAGGGCATGGAAGGATCTGGATTGTGATGTTTGTTTCCCATGTGATGGGGTTCTTGGTAAGAGACTGGGTTAGAGTTAAGAGTATTGGCTTCCTGAGTATCCAGCTGGCTTCTGGCATGGAGGGAGGAGAAGCCCAGCAGCTTCCCAGGTCCCTGGAAAAAGGAACAGAAAGAACCAGAATCCCTGAATATCTCTGACTTTTGGATGGAGACACTCTGATGTGAGCTCACAGTTATAATGCACAAGAGCCTCTGGTGGAAGGACCCCATATCAAAGGACTGTGGTTGAAACAGCAGAGGAAAAAAATTGGTAAGGTACTCACTCGTAGGTGCAGCTGATGGCAGCTGAGGGGTCCCAGTCCAAGGGAAGGATGAATGAAGGAGACAGAGGGCACAGCACCTGACTAAGAGCAAACAGGGCCCGTCAGGACACATCTAGCCCTCCCAGGTTCCAGCACCAATTGTTAGGTAATTTGGTGGCAGAAAGAAAGAAAAAGGGCAAAGAAAGAAAATTGTTTTACAGGCTGATTACAGAGCTCCCGGGTGAGGTTTTTGGGTCCCGAGTTGGAGCCAGAGAAGTTGTGCTGCCGGGAAAAAAGGGGAAGGGGTTTATAGTACTGGTCTGACGTAAAGTCAATTGAGGAGTTTTCCATTGTGGTTTGGCTGTTTTGAAAGGTGAGCAGTTAGCTACACAGTAACAATATTAACTGTGTTAGTCTGGGTAGACTAGAGAAACAAATCCACGGACACACATATGTGTATAAGGGAGAGGTTTGTATACAAGAGGAATTATACATTGAGAAAGCATCCCAACCCAGTCCAGTCCAAAGCCATATGTCTGATATTAGCCCATATCCGGTACCAATCTATAAAGTCCTCTTCACACTCAGAAAACGCATGCGATGACACTGACTTCAGGATGATCACAAGCCAGTGGGTAGAACGTCTATGGGTCCAGTGGTGTTGTGAGCATCTCAGCGCTGGCAGGGGTCTCTCTGTGGCTTCTCCAGCTTCTGAGGTCTGTTTCTGTCCATCATTTGTCTTCTGCAATGTCTCCCAGGGAGTAGCAGAGAGAGAGAGAGAGAGAGAGAGATCTTCCACCTCCAAGGAGGAAGTTCTAGATTTCCAAGAATTCTCAGGAGAAGGCCATGCCCACACAGAAGTTTCATTGGCTATCTCCAGATTGACAGCCTAGACTCAACCCCCACACCCTTAGTCCTTAAATCGACACCAGATTAGGTGGCTACCACAGACCACTCCTTGTTAATTTACCACTTTCACATAACTCTTTAGCCATATATAATTTTCAAACATTAATAAAATCACATCTGTGCCTAATAGGATAAAAATAAAAAGCATAAAATTCAATATGGGCCACACTCATTTAAACATAACATTCCATAAACAAACAAAGCAAAAAAATCTCCTATGCCTAACAATTGCAGTTAGTACCATAATGTGTTAGTCTGGGTACATTAGAGAAACAAATCCACAGAAACTCATATGTATAAGAGAGATTTTTATATAAAGGTTAAGTGCACATCATGAAATCATCCCAACCCAGTGATGCCCAAGCCCACACGTACAACATTAACCCTTATGTCCAACACCAATCCACAAAGTCCTCCTCCATCTCACAAAAGATAATCAATGATGTCAACTGCAAGAGGAAAGCCAAATCAGTGATCGTGTAAGCATCTCAGCACTGGCAGGGCCCTCCACGCAGCTGCTCCAGCACTCAGGGCTGCATCAGGGTAGGTCCATGTGGCTTCTCCTCAGGGATGTCTTGCAGGAAGTGAGCCTTTGCAGCTGAAGCAGGGAACTGGCTAAGGCAGCTGCACCCTGGTCCGAGTTTTATAATCCAGTTATAGCAAAGGAAATTAAAAATAAAAATTTAACAAAGATATTAGAAAAACAAGTATGTGTCCTGAACACACTTTCTAAAGCATTTGGTTTTATAAGCTAGAGTACTTTCATTTGAAGTCCTAATACTCAAATAAATGGAAAGAAAGGATATTACCCTCCCAGGTTACTGCAAATCTGAAAAGAAACAAACTCACTGACATCAAGTTGATTCTTTCTCATACAGAACTTATAGGACAGCGTAGAACTGCCCCTGTGGGCTTCCTAGGCTTAATATGGAAGAAGAAAGCCTTGTCTTTCTTCTCTGGAGTGACTGGTGGCTTTTAACTGCTTATATTTTGGGTATCTCAATGTATAACCATTATGCAACCCGGGCTCCAATTATTTTGAATTTTTTTCTCCTAAACGGTAGCAAACAAATAAACAATACTTTGAGTCTCTAATTATTTACACAAAGATGAAAGTCAATGCCAGGATATCGACCACATATAACTTACACATATGCTATATAATATTTGCTGAAAATAAACTATAAAGTATTTTATGCTCAAGGCTTGAGATTCTGCAACCCTAACTAAGGCTTCCTTCTAACACATGTTACAGTGATGACGTGGACAAAATGTCCACTTAAGTCAGAAAGTGAAATACTGTTTGCTGTTAGAAGTTAAATTAACCATTGTTTTTTCCTTTACAATAAAAAATATCACCAATGTTATAAAATGAAAAATTATTTACCCAAGGTGAGTTATAGAGAAGACAATTATGTTTTACCTACCAGAAGCCTTTAAACATCCGAAATGTTGAATTCGAGACAAATAGGCAAAAAGCTAGAAAAGTTGATGAGAATAATTTAGTAGGTTTCTTAGTGTTGTACTCTTTTGGTTTTGGCAACAAATTTGATATATGTTTTTATTTTTAAATGCTAAATAATATTTGTTGTATAAGTGAAATGAGACACTTGGTGACTACGGAGACATTGTCTCCTGAACCTGCCAAAAAAAAGCTGAAGAATTGCCATGAGTGATGATGGAGAATAAGTCCTTGCACATGCTGAAAAAATATAAAAAATAAATTCCGTGTGTATTCCACATCCCTTAATTCACAGCTGGTTAGACTATTAAAGGTACTGTTTTTTTCCAATATGTGTCACACTGAATGGAATTTATGAGTCTAAGTGTAATACTAACATCTATTTCCCTCTATTCTTCAGATTCTGATCATCTTGTTTTCATTTTCCAAGACTGTCTCATCCTCTCTTTCTCCTCTAATTTTTGAGGCTATACAACTTTTTGTTCGGTATTTGTTATGAAGTAAAAAAATAGTAATAATTGGTTGGGGCACGAAGGGCTGGTGAAATTACTGGATTTGACAAAACAACTTTGCTAAAGAATAATATGACATAAAAGTTGACATGTAATAGGAAAAGGATGGATGAACAGAGAAGTAGATACACATATATAAACAGATGATAGGTAGATAGATTAGGATATATAGAGATGCATATTGATTCAAAACACACCTTTATATACACATCCACATGTCCGAGGCAACTAACCTACTTTTTTTTGTTATTACTCTTAAATGCATCACACTCTGCCTGGGATTTTTTTTCTTCTTCTGGTATATTCTCTCTTAAGTTCGTCTTAAAATATAATTTTCAAAGATCAAGTTGATCTATTTGTTCCAATATTTATATCTGCTAATGTTATCAACCTGCTGGGTTTTTTTAAACTATAAATTTGCTTTTACTTCCCAGTCAATGCCCAAGTTCACCTATTTATCTAATGCTCTTGTTAGAAATTTAGAATTCAAAATCAGACTCCTTATTTAATTACCCTAAAACCTCTTGTAGATTCACTTAACTTCTCTGGGCTTCAGGGTCTTCATGCAACAGAGATGGTTTTTACTATTCTCTTGTGTACCTTGGAAGAATATGAGTTGAACTGAAAATTTATATGAAAAAATGTATCATATATGAAATGCAATTAAATTTAAAGGAATTATTAAAGGTCAAGCATTATGCAAATCATGTTTAAACTGGTCATTTCAGTCAACTGAATGATCCATTCTCATATATAAAGTAGTCAGGCAGAGTAAAATAATTGTGTTTGGTTTTCTTTGTCATATATTTTCAAATCTATTACAATGCTAATATATTTATTTTAAAAAATCCTCGATTACTATTTTTTTAATTAGTTACTTTTCTGCCAGTTCTGTTAAGAGAAATAATAGTCTTGAAGCATTCATGCTAAGGATGGTTATTATGTTTCAAGTCCTGGGAGTATAATGAAATGTGAATTTGTTTTCTTCTTTTGCTTGTTTTTAATTAAAAATGATAATCCTCAGTACATAACTTGGGCATGTGAGATATATGTTAAATTTATAACATTTATATAATATAAAACTGATTTTTTTTCAAAGAATCATTATGGATATCTGAATAACACAAATGAGTTAATGAAAGTCCTTATTCATTTAATAAAATGATGTACTTTATAAAGCTAAATCTTTATTGGATCATATATTGTTCAGTTATATATTTGAATATGAGCAGTTTAAATTTTAACATACCATAATAGGATTCTGAATATGAAACAAAAGGGAATTAACTCTGATCTTAATTTAATTTGTAACAAACCAAGGGTTAGTATATTATCTATAAATGAAATAAAATAAACAGACATTTGGGAACTAGAGTGAAAATGGACAACCTTAATATTTGGAGACCCAAGACATTTGCATATTTTCACTAGTGTTTTGAGAATAATAGAGATTTGCACATGTTTTTTATATTAAAAACAATTTCAATTGCCAGTAGGAATGTTTGTAATTCCCAAACCCTCATAGGTAATGTAAAGTTCCTTGGAAGAAACAAAAACAATCTTTTCCTGTTTTTTTTAATCACTATAAAAGTCATAGGATGAAATATATTTTTATGAACAATTTACAAAAATGATCTTTTACTAAGATAAGTTCACAAATATTACTACAACAAAAGTACAGGTGCATTACAAAACTGTGTACTATTTTCTACTTCCAAAAAACAATAGAAATGTTTTGTTATGCTACATATTTATTTACCATGTGTATTAGAAGAGAAAACAGAAAAGTTAGAAAGAAACTAATAGAATCATTGTAGTCAAATTAGGTTAAATGAGGTGCTATTCGGTAATGAGAAATTTATCTTATATACATGTAGAGGTGATAATATTTAGAAAAAATGTTTACCTATAGTCATCATAAGTATATTACTAGCACTATTCCTCAAAAAGTAAAGCAATTTTATTTAAACACTCTTGCTCAGATATATTTCCCATAATGTATCCCCAAAATTCCAAATAATGTCCAAAGAATCAACTTTTATTCTAAATTGTGATTGTCACCATAGTACAGGAGTTCTGAATGGCATTCTCTCTGAGGTTTTCATGACCCAGAAAGAAGGCTGTAAGATGTGCTCATGAAATCTTGGTATAGCTCAATGAAGGCATAAATAGTTCCTTACTGTTTTGCCTAAAATGTTTCAAACTTATCTCTATGCCAAACTTTGGCAATAAAAATAAATATTTATTAAGAGACACATAGCTTAAGTTGAATATAGAGAATTTCTTATATATTGCAAGCCAAGATTCTATCTCCATATTGTAATATGAAGTAGAAGTATAAAAAGGGGAAAAATTTAATGTATGGTCTCTGCTTTGAGCCTCTAGTATATGCCCATGAAATGAACAAGATGCTTCTGTGAAACAATGGCAAAGTAGAGACAGATATATATATGGAAATCAATAGAAATATTTGCCTGGGGTTTCACATTGGCTCAGACACACCTGCATTTTTCTCACTGGACACGCTTTGGATTCACAGTTTCTGTAGTCTACTGTGTTACTCTTCTTTTACTCCATAGGATGTTTCATTTAAATAAAAGTTCTCTTTAAAATACTGCCCAATAGAGTAAATATAGACAGGCTAATAATGGACTAGATCTTCTGTTAATAAACAATTGTTTTAATTTTAACTCTTGGTTACTCAAAATATTATAGAAGAATATATTTAAAATATACTATTTTGAGGAAGGAAACTATTATAAATATAATTATATATTTTATTATTTAATAAATCATGTTTTGCTCATTATTTAATAATATATATTAAAATTGCATGGATATTAATTACATAGATCATTCAATACAAAAACACTGCCCATTACCAACCCATTAAAAGTCCTTCATAGGAGATTTATCACCAAGGTAGAACAAACTAGAAGCAATAAGCTTCTCAGACTTCTCTATATGTTTTGTTAGCATAGCAAATATCAAAATGGATTATAAACTTGTAAATAAGATTCAAAGACAATGGCTTAAGCTTCTGAGGAAAATAATAGCTCTAAATTATTAAATGCCTGCTTTGTGTCATGATTTTATTTAACATTCCAACTATTTTATATAAAAGGTACTATCAGTTCTATAGAAATGCTAGTATAACTGACTTTTAGAGGCCTTGATTAGATAATATAATTTAGCCATAAATCAATAGAACTTAATAATTTTGAACCATGCAGCTGATTTATTCAAATGTTGGTAGAAAAATGAGCTCTTATGTCCAGAGTAAACAATGCAATCAGTCCTAGTTAAATGTCATGGATAACATGGTACCCAAATGTGGAGTGTTGGTCAAGGGTGGTGAGTTAAGGTGTAGGATTAGTCTTACTAATTAAAGATTTAGCATGACAAAGAGTTCATAGAAACTGGAAACAAAAAAGAGTTTAGCAAGTTCCTTTTGCCAGATTGTCTGAAAGTCATTTTCTTCATTTAAAAATCAATAATCACAAGATAATATTTTTATTTATTTTCCCTTCACACTGTGTCCCTGAGAAAAGACAGAATATGTTTATCTCCTTCAAACTAATAAGATTTGCTATCTTCAAGACAATTTGAAGATTATATATAGATAGAGATAGATATATAGATAGAGATAGATATATAGATAGAGATAGAGACAGAGATAGATATAGATGATATAGATAAAATAAACTATATGTGATTTTAAAAGAAAATATTACACCAAAAGGGAATAATATTATGTCTTAAATTCAAATAGCTAGCTATTTGAATGTGAATCAATATTGGGTATTAAAATTCTAAGTACTTACTAATTTTAGCTCTGATAGGTCGATAGAGTCATGCAAATATCTTCTGACACTATCTCAACAATCTCAAAACCAAATAAATAAACATAAAATATTTTTATGTATATTTAAGTCTGTATATTCTATACATAATTTTTGATGTATATGAATTGCTACTTTGATAAATCCTCTGTGAAACTTTATACATCGTTAATTTTGCTCACTTTAAAAGAAAACAAATGGAATAGTAATCCTTGATTTTCCTTATTTACCTGAAATATGTGTAGTTAAAAAAAAAGAATTGGAAGTGATGTTGATATTCATGGATTCCAGTTAGTCATATTTCATTAGGGAAACAGAAATGCACAGCAGCAAAACGACTTACCCAAGTTCACAGAACGGAACAAGAATCGGAACCAAATATTGGAGATCAATGTGAGATATTTAGGAGCCCTGGAGGCTAGTGGTTACACCGGGCTTCGAACCGCAAAGTTTGCCATTTGAAACCACCACGTACTTGGAAGAAGATTGGGCTTTCTAAGACATTACAATCTCAGACACTCACAGGGACAGTTCCACCCTGTTTTATAGGGTCACTGTGAGATGGCATAGACTCAATGGCACTGAGTCATGAAAAAATTTACAAGAACGACTCCAAACCCCTTCCTTCCCACTAATAGGCATAGTCTTTTCTATCTCTTGTATTTCCTCAAGCCTCATAAATGGCTACAGCCTCTACTAAACAGAGAACAAATTGAAGTTCTCACAGATTTTCTTTTGATTCAAATCACAATTAATTCTCATGGAAGCAGCATTTAGCAGTAAGACTGTCACTTTGAGGACTAACATAAGCCTGATTCTAGTACAGCATATGTGTGGTGAAAAGCTGGACAATTGAATTAGGAAGACCTAAAAAGAATTGATGAATTTCAATGATAGTCAGGAGTAGATGTAACATGGACTGCCAGAAGAACAAACACATTTGTCATGGAAGAAGTACAACCAGATGGTTTCTTAAGCAAGTACAGTGAGACTTCACCGCATACGCTTTGGACATATTATCAAGAGATTCCTGTGAAAGGCTCTCATGCAGAGGGTCAATGTAAATGAGGAAGACAATCGAGGAGATAAATTGACCAAGTAGCTGCAACATTGAACTTAAAAATAACTATTGTGAGGATGGCAGAGGGCTAGGTAGTGTTTGGTTCTATAGTTTATAGGGCCACTATGAGTCAGAACAATATTCATGGCCTCTAACAATTATTTATTAGAAAATATGGTGAAATTAGATATTTCCAAATGCTTGTTAATGGAGGCTTTCTCTCTACCTGCTCTTAAAATCGCAGGAACATGTAATATTGTGCACAATTTGAAGGGTCATTGTCCTCATTGCCTGAACCAGCAGCCTGCTAAACATTTCATATGAGTAAGGCTATCCTAGAACATTTCATACTCAGGGAGTTTCCCCTTTCCTTCCAAATGGAAAATGCAAGTGTTCATCAAGACAGGATCGATCAAGTCAACTTAGAAAATAATAAATATCCACACCAATAGAATAAGTAATTATGCAAAGAATTGTTGCTTAAATTCACTACATTTGAGAAGTAATTTGTTATGAAAGACAATTTAATGGAGACAAGTGTATTTATGAGATTAATATTTTTTAATGTTCCCACAAGGCATTTTTATAGTTACCAAAAATATCAGCTCCTCTATATTGATTATGTTGATAAAACAGAGTAAAAGGAGAATCTCACATCTGAATTATTGTATAGCTACTTAAAAGATTTTTAAAATTCTAAACTTGTAGCGCTGTTAAGTAAACCAATTGAAAACAAAAACATAAATTCCATTAAAATTACTTTTTACCAAATATATGTAAATTATTTTAAAAAGAAACAAGTGATCTAAAGTTAAAGTGTTAAAAAAAGTGTTAAAGTGTTAAAAAAAAGTCAAAAGTGAGCCTAATAATCTGCAGTGAGAACATATAATCTAATTTAATGATAAAGAAAAATAAAATATTTCTGATAATCCCGAATTACCAATATGAGCAGCAACAGCAAATACACGTTCGGAACAATTGATGAACTGAGTTTAGACAAATTGGAAAATGATTTTTTTATTATATGCTTATACATGTTTTCAAAAGCAAAATCAGCACTACTTAACATAATTAACACTGACTGAGATGAACATTTAAATAATCAAGACTTTATAATTTAGTAATAACTCTCTAAAATAAAATAAACTATATGGAGACATAAAATGTGTTTAAAACAGAAAGTAAAGTGTATGACCTCTGGCTTAAAACTGAGAGGTAATGATTTTGGTGACTAAATGTTTTGAGGCAAAATAATTATGAAAATTTACATGCGATTACTGTTTTTCAACAGCTGGAGGGTAGCTCCCTTGGAATGCCAGGATAGTTTCTTTGGAAGGGAGCTAAATGATCCTGAGATTCAGATTCTGAGAACCAAGGCATAATTATATATGTGCCATTCATAACTTTAACAATTAAGAATGATAAAAGTAATGTTAAAGCACTTTTTCTAATGAATACAAATTGTACTTGCTAACATTGGAACTCAAAGCAGGTGATATTGTTAGGGATATTTCTCTATTATAAAACCAAAGAAAGTCCCTTTTCATTGTGTTGATTCCTCTATAGCAGCAGTTCTCATCCTGTGGGTCACGACCCTTTGCGGGGTGGGGGTGGGGGGGGTCAAACAACCCGTTCACAGGGGTCGCCCAATTCATAAAAGTAGCAAAATTACACTTATGAAGTAGCAACGAAAATCATTTTATGGTAGGGGGGTCACCACACCATGAGGAACTGCATTAAAGGGTTGCAGCATTAGGAAGGTTGAGACCCACTGCTCTACAAGGTTTCTGAGATTGTAAGTCTTTGCAGTGCAGACAGTCTTGCCTTTCTCAAGAAAACCTAGGTAGATGACCAATCTGGCAGCCCCACAGTGCCACCGGGGCTCCTTATAAATTTGCATGTTTTAAACAGTTTCATTGGCATATATTCCACGTATCACACAATGCAGTAGTTCAATCAAATTAATGAGTTGTACAATCATCTCCAAAATCTACTTTAGAATATTTACTTCCCTTTTGTCATCTGCTCCCACCTCCCCGCAAATTTCCCCACCAAACCTTTCAAGAAACCATCAAAGCAGTCCCTGTTTATATAGCTCTTCCCATGCTATATTTTCATATAGAGATAATCCTGGAAAACAAAATACAGAAAATCAAAACCAACAAACCAACCACGGCACTCTGCATGACTGCATGATAGCAAGCCCGTTCACATCCCTCCCTGTAGTATTTCTTTTTTATGGACTCAGGAAAGAAGCATGGCACCTTTCACAAGGAGTACAGACATTTTATGCTTTAGCATTATAGGTTTAAGGATATCAATGCCTTTATATGCATAGATCTGATGGTCCAAGAACTTAAGTATTCATCGAGATGTTTGAAGCAATGCATTAAAAAATCTTTGCAAACGCAAAGTGCTGGGTAAGTGAAGAACATCGGAAGGTGAGTGGAAGACGACAGGATTTAGAAATTACATTAGGAGGAGGAGGAGGAATATTTGCAAGTGATTTTGGAAATAGCTTCTATGAATTTGGAACACACTAGTTAATTGTATTAATGTTGCTATTTATGAACAAATTTTAAACATGCAAATAATTAGACATATTCCGATTTAAATATCATTTTAAGTTAAAAACCATTATGAATGTTATACTGCTAGTATTTCAGATACCAACAGCATCATCAAATGATGGACTGGTTTTAGTGAAGCTTCAGATTAAGACTAGCAAGAAAGGTTTGGCCATCTATTTTGAAAAGCTAGCCAATGAAAATTCTAAAAATAAAAATAGAATATTATCCAATTTATGCAATCTGTCAATGATCATGGATGTGAGGGAGAGCCAGTCAACACTTCATGTTGTTCCTGTTCATGCTCACAAAGCTCAATGTGTAGGAGACAGTGTGACAGCAACTAACAAGAGCAAAGCATTCTCTGTTAGATTCTGGGGACACGAGGAGTTACGTACCCTGTCTGATCAGTTGTCAAAATATAGATCTTCTGATTATAAAAAAAATCCTTTTACTCATTTAGAATATATCTTTCATTCCTATGAATACATTTGTATTATAACAGTCAGATTTTCAATAATAGAATATTGTATGGAAGAGGAGATAGTCTCATTTCAAATCCAGAAAATCACGTTACATTTACCAAGCCTCTTCACTCTTTCCCATTAGTCTTTATGATAGTTTGGGGATTTTTTGGTCTGTAGAGTTGTGTGTGTGTGTGTGTGTGCACGTGTGTGCGCGCGCATTAAGTTTTGAGATGAATTTATGACTAAAGACTCCAAGTGCATGTCCTTCCTACCCACCCCCACCCTGCTTTGCTTTTTTTTTCTTTTTTCCTTTTTGCCATGCAGACCACTATTTAGGTTTGAGGAATGTTTGTTTTTCAATGAAACATATTCTATATGTTGTATACATTTACGTAGCACATCGCGATAAATGCAAAAATACCCAATAACCTGTTAAAACCTTCATAGAGGTGGTTCACTCTACCACCTCATACTTCCTCCCCAATTGCCTGTTTTTTTCTCTCTCTGTGTTCCTACTTCATCCCTGTCTCCTTGTAGTCATCAAAGTCTTGTCTTTTGATGTATAAGCCCCATTTACTTTTTCCTTATTATAATGGTGTTATTAAATATTGTTTAAAGGATTAAATGCAAAAAGCAGTTAAATATCAGATGGTTATGATAGTGCAATAATGGTTAACTCTGTAAGACTTAAAAAAATAGTTTGCATTTTCAGATTCTTTGTCTTGGTGTCTCTTCTTGTTAAATGTTGTTGTTCCTGTTGCTATGGTCTTTAGGTGTCATTGAGCTGGTCCTACCTCACGTTGACCCTACTTCCAAAAAAAATTTAACCAATGCTCAGTTTTGTGTCATCTAGAATTTTTATTATATTTGAACACATTGTTTTACATTTAGAGTAACCATCCTAATATACCTATAACTGTAGTCCAATTTTTTTAAAAAAATTGAGGACAACAAGTGTTTGAGAGGGTGTGGTGAGATTGGAACTCTTCTCTGCTGCTGGTGGGTTTGTAGACACAGATGACCAATGCAGAGACAATATGGGGCTTCCTACAACAGATGGCAACTGAAAGACTATGCGACCTAGTGACGCCATTGTTGGCCACACACCCAAAAGAACAGTTCGCAGTAGTACAAAGTTGGCAACAGCCTAAATTCCTATCAGTAGATGATGGATTAACAAATAACAGGTATACACACAAATGGAATACTGCCCATCACTAAAACCAGCGAGGAAACCATGAGACACCTCATGACTTGGAAGGGTCTGGAAGACATCTTTCTGAGATTAGTTCATCAATCACAAAAGGGCAAACATTGTATGGGTACACCGCTGTAAGAACAAGCAGCAGTATGGGGCAAGCTCAGGTTCACAGGGCATCCTGTCTGCTGGCCAGGGGGTCAGATAGCCTGGTGGAAAGCCTGACCTGTGCTAATGAACCACACACCATCCTCTCAGGGTTTGAATCTTGAAGGTCCCCTTGCTGGAGAGTAACCCCCCCCCCCCATCAGCTGTGATCAAATGGATAGAAATGTTGTCGACTGCGTGGCTGCCTAGCAAAACAGATGAGTGGACATACCGCTCATTGGTATGAGGAACACTGAGGCGAAAGGAAGCAGATATATCTCATGGGAAAACAAGTACAGAACTGTTGTTGGGAAAATGGGGAAGGCTCACTTCCAATGAGATGGAAGAATGACTGAACATGGTTTAGGGGACCGAGATGGGGACTGTCCCTGGTAGTCTGCTCTGAATGCGCCTTTCTGACCCTGGCTTCTGGGCACTACACTGGGAAGCAAGGCCCTGTGCCGTGGAATGCGGTGGCCTTGGATCCTGGATCTTCAAGGTGCCTGGCTCCAGAGGCTGCATCAGAAAATCCAGAGGGCAAACTGGACTCAACCTGAGGAAAACTTGCAACCTGAGAATTTAACACAGAAAACTCATGGTGTCTGAGGAAGGGAGAAGACAACTCTACCAACATTACGGAACTACTGGTAGGCGAACAGACATGATCTTGCTACATCAATGGTGCATATGCTATATTAAGATGTATATTATTCTTGAAAACCTGTGACTTACATTCTCAGGGAGTATTATTGTTAATTTTCCCTGACAGTTAACCCCAATCATTTATGTAAATAGCGTCAAAGCACGAAAGGACTGATTCTGTACAAGTGATTAATTCAGGGACTGCAATATGATGTTAGCTTATATGCGCCTAATATCCCTTTCTCAATAAGGCTTTAAAATTTAGTACCAGGAGTTAATCAAAGACAATATTAATGGAAGATTGTTATCCCCCAGGGGGGGGGGTGATTGGTAGGACCCTCTGCCATAAAGCTACCAAGGAGATGTTGAAAGGGAGCCAGAGGCAAATAAAAAAACAAAAACAAAAAAAACCCATAGATGCAGGAATGGGTTTGGGGGTCACACTAAATCCTAGCTACAATTTAAAAACAAAGAATTCTTACATGATGACCTTGCTTGATTTTAACCCTCAATAAAGGGGCACGGACAGTATGGGTATTGCCACTAAATGTCTTTAAGAAATTAGATGGTGCCTGGTTAGCAGATAAGATTGTTTCTGGAGTCTTAAAGGCTTATTTCCAAACAACGAAGTGCCCAGGGGAGAAGCACACCAACATCAGTCACCGAAGGACTAAAAATTATCTAATCAGAAGCCGAAGAAGGGAATAGTATCTGAGCCTAAATTGTGAGAGTGGTTTGCAGAAGGCTATGGAGGACAGTGGGAGCCCATGATACATACACCTCCGGTGAGTTTCTGCTTTGCACACTAGAGGTATGAAATGAAAGTGGTTACAAACAGAGCCCAATGGAGAGGTGACAATAGACGTTCAAAATGAGAAACATGCCTTTAACAGTTAAAACCTTGTCAGGTGACACCACCCACCCACCCACCCCCATTCTGATGTATGTTAGGCCTGAGCTGGTTTTCAACATTTTCTGCATTTTTGTTTTCTTTGTTCATGTTAGGGTCTATCTCACATGCCATTTGGGGCCACTCTCTTGAATTTTTGTCATATTTTTTTCTGTTTCTCAGTATATGAAACCCAAGCTAGATGAACCTATGTGGTGAGAAGTACAATAGGTTTCCGGGTGGCACAGTGGGGTAGGGGAGAGGTAAAAGGTAACTGATGTCAAGGAGTTCAGGAAGGAAATTAATGTTTTGAAATTGATGTGCTGGCAATCGCTCACTGCTGCTTGATGTGATAGAGTGATTTGACACCTGTAGTAATGCCCATCAAAATGGTTTTGAAAAAAAAGAAAGAAAATAACATATTGTACTAAGAAAATTCGCAGCAAAAGATCTCCTTAAAGTTTTAAGAAGGCAAAATGTCACTTGGAAGCTCAGGTGTGCCCTACCTAATGTGCAGTATTGACAATCGATTCAAATGCAAGTGAGAGGTAGATGATGAATAAAGAATACCTTAATCGAAATTGATACACTTGAAATATAATAAGCAAATCTTTATTGTAAGAAGTCCAATCAATGCTTCTAAGAAGTGGTGGTGACGAGATATGTTATCAAGAGGGACTGATTCCTGGAGAATGGCATCATGGTTGTCAAGGAAGAAGGTCAAAGGAGCAGAGAGCAGCAGCTCAGATGGATTGGCATGGCAGCTCCCGCACATTTCAAACACAGGAATGATGGTGAGGATGGCAGGGCACCAAGGAGAGTTTGACTCTGTTGTACATTTGGTTACTATATTCCCCAGCCACTGTGATGGCATCTAATAACCCAAAATGAATATGATATTTCTTTATCGGTTGCCTACTTGGTGTTTCCATTATTTGAAAGAGTTGTCAAATGTAATTGGAATGGACATGTATATGTGTGTGTACACGGGACTGATTAAACTCCACTGTTGTTGCCATCAAGACAGCTGTGACTCATAGCAACCCTATGTTCAATAGAACGAAAGCATTCTCCGTCCTGTGCCATCCCCATGATGGTTCTTACGTTCAAATCCCACGGTTGCAGCCACTGTGTCAACCCATCTCCTTGAGAGTCTGAAAAGATTGCTTAATCATGTATACCAAAAAAAGACCAGATTTGTGGCAGACAGGGATTGGTTTTGTCACCAAGACAATGCACCTACTCACGCAGCCATCTCAGTGTCCCCGATTTTGGCACACAAAAAAAGCATGCCCCACACACCTTACTCCCTGACTTCAATCTGTGATTTCTTTTTGTTTGGGGGAATGAAATAGGACAGGACTTAGATGACGTAGAAGAGGTGAAGAAAACAATGAGGGAGCTCTGACAGCCATCCAAACAGATGAGTTTGCAAAAATGTTTCCAAGTATGGCATCGCAGATTTGACAAATGTGTTAAGTGTAATGGAGAGTACTTTGAAGGTGATAAGGCTGTTTTGTAAAAGAAAAAATGTAAATACATAGCTTTGAAAAAATAACCTGGGTTTTTTTGGGGGGGTGGTACTTCCTTGTATTTTAATTACCCTTGATGGTTTAAGGGTTTGGATTTTGTGTATGTTAACTACAAGTTCTGTAGTTCAATTCCACCAGTGGCTCTGTGGGAGAAAGATGAGACTATTCACACCTATAAAGGCGTATAATCTCAGAAACCTCCACGCACAGTTCTTTGTTGTTCTACGTTCACCAGCAGTTGGAATCATCTGAATGACCATGGGGTTGGTAGGTGCATGAGTAAGTGTTTAATCTCTCCACTTTGTGTGCGCAGAAAGAGAGCAGGATAACGAAAGAGAACTGAACACAAGAAAGAAGAAAAGGAAGGAGGGAGGAAAAAAGGGACAGATAGAAAAAAAGGAGAATTAGCTAGCAGAAAAGAGTGAACCACAAAGTGAGCATTATAGACAAAAAGAAGTAGGGTAATTTGAGAAGTAAATTATGAATGCTTTAATTGTTTGGGTCCATAGAAAATGAAATCAGATATTTTAAAAGACCCATTTTCACTCATTTTTGAGCTTTGATCCACTGATTACAATTTGCAAGGACTAACTTACTTTCCTGATGGAAGCAGCCTCCAGACTGTCCTGCCTCCAGAGCCTGCGCAGTTTCCAGCTGTGGATGCAGACAGATCAAAGCCCAGGATGGACTCTCCACAGCACAGTCTATCTGGAATACTAATAATAGTCTCTACTACTTGTAAAGAATCAAGTCATTTTTCTCCACTCCTTCAAATGATCAGGGTTTCCCTGTACATGATACTAATTGATTCAATATGCCGGAGGAATGTCTGAATTTTTCCCAAGCTTTACACTTGCTCATTTTTTATAATTTACATAGTCTACCTCCAGAGGTTGTTTTAATTCAAATCAGGCTATTTTCTCCCTAAAAAATGAAATGGTTACAACTTGTGTACAGATTTATATACTATGCACTTTATTGTGTTTCAGAATTGTATGCATGGATGTATCTTTTCACTCTTGCTATTGTTTACCTTGATTATTTTGCCCTTTTTGATAAATACTGTGATATTTAGTGTACTCCCTTTATAAAAAGTGTTCTGTTCTATTCGATCCATCTTAAGATTTTTGAATTCTGTAGTTCATAATCTTTACACCAATGACAATAATTTTCATTAATCTGACACTGCCATAGCTGTTTGCTTTCATTTTGTTTCTAATTTAGCCTTTTTACATTTATTTGTTCACTTTTTAATGAATTTTTTTGAAATTTTTCATCCAGAGAATTATTTCATTGACTTTCATTTCTTCTGGATTGTAGAGGATGAAAGATGCATCCACATGGAGATTGTATTCACAATATGTCAGAAGGCAATGAATGCAATTAATGAGGCAAACTGACAATTAGTGGTCAAATCATCATTAATTGGATATCTAAGATGAACAAAACCTATGTGATTTGAGAGACAGATAACACATAAAAAATCATGTGAAAATAAAAGGAATTTGAAGCTCCCATAATTAATAAGCAATTCTTTTCTTTTGTGTTTTTATATTATAAATAAATCATTTTATTAGTGGCTCTTACAGCTCTTATAACCATCCATACACCATTGTAACAAGCACATTTTTACATATTGTGTCATCAGTATTTTTAAATATTTTCTTTCTGTTTGGAGCCCTTGGTATTGGATCCTGTTGTTTTCCCTTCCTCCCCATCCTCCCGCCCTCAAGGACCCCTGATAAATTATAAATTATTATTTTCATATTTTACAACACCCGCAATGAGTTAAGGTGAGCATTCACTTTGGTTACAATGAGCTACTAAGTTTTACAAGTATAATGAATTGATTTGCCTTGAAGAAGGAAGAAAGAAATATCACTTTCTTATCAAAAAGGTTTTGAATGTATCCATGAAAAATTTTGTTTCTAGCTTTAAGATTCTAACTTGATTGAAATGAAAGGGGTTAACTCCAAAGGCATATGTCATTATGTGGCATTTCATGTATGACACTATTGTGTGCTTTTTTTCTTTGCTTTTCTTTCTATAGAATGATGACTATGATAGAAAAATTATCCCAATGTTGACTTCATTTTTTCCTCTAGGATAATGGAAATTGATAGAAACATTTTGCATAGCAATTCCCTCTGTGGTTCTGTAACTTGAGAGTAAAGGAACTAAGGTCAAGGAAGTATTTTCTTTACTTATACTACTATTTCTAGGAAATACATGGAAAATTTTTATTTACATTATTTTATTTCCAGAATAGAAATAGGGAGCCACTTTGCATGTGGCTGTTGAGCATCATAAAAAATATCAATATCAACGGCAATGTTTGGGGAATCAATAATAAATAAAGAAACATATAGATGGCTAAATGAAGCTCATAGGGAAAATTTTCTAAATACTTTTTGTTCCTCAACCTTCCCCAACCATAGAAAGAAAATTCTAAGTAAATTCTAATCTATCACAAATTACTATCTGGAAAAACTACTGTACTAAGAACATTGATTTAATATTATTTAAATTAATTTGATATTTCATTTATGAGGAATGATTGACTATAATTGTTTCAAAACTATAGTATTGGAAGTATATGAGAATACTATTAATATATATATAGTATGAATTCTCCATTTGAAAATCCTTAAGCAGTATATACAAATTTCTATTTTTAAAATTATGGTAGAGTTCATAGAGCCACAGCTACTTTTTAAAGGAAAAATACTTTTATCAGAATTGGAAAATGTTATTGACACACATTACCATATCCTTGTACCATAACTAAAATGGAGACACCTTGGTTCTTTTGCAGATAGCATTGCAAGAAATCTCTGAATACTATATTCAAAAGTCTCTTATATTCGTAGTGTGGGTAATATATCAGAGAAAAGGCACAATATTTAATTAAGATCAAATACACACTAATATTCTCATACTCTTCACAATATCACCTGCCATTTAGTATTTATGTAATAAATTATATATTAGGCAGAAATTATATGTGTATTTGAAATATGTTGAAATATTATTTTGTATTAAATCAGAGAGAATCTAATTTCAGTTATTTCTTAATGATAGAGAAATAACATAACTAGAATTTGTCATTGGACAAATATTTTAACAAATGCAAAAAAACAGAAGGCAAAATTAAAAAGCAAGGTATCATCTTCTATTAGAGTTAAATCAAAAAGTATTGCTAATAGTTTCGGTTTATTTATCCCAAACGAAACTCTTTAAATATGTCTCTGCAATCAGTGCTTGACTAGAGGCACATTCTCACAGTCGTACAGTTACCTTAGTTATTTAGGGTGTGCGCAAAATGGTCAATCAAAATACTGGCGTCTAAGATCTACAGGCCAGTAAAATTCAAAATGGAAATGTTATTTCAGAAAGTTGTTCTTAGGTATTTCAATGGGGTACATCAGACAGATTTCTGAAAGGTGTGATCATAGTGGTTTATTTATGAAGACTCTTTAAAAATCATTTTATTAGGGGCTCATACAACACTTATCACATTCCATACATACATCATTGTGTAAAGCACATCTGTACATTCACTGCCATCGTCATTCTCAAAACATTTGCTCTCCACTTAAATCTCTGGCATCAGGTCCTCATTTTCCCCTCCCTCCCCACTACCCCCTTCCTCATGAGCCCTTGATAATTTAAAAATTATTATTTTGCATATCTTGCTTTGTCCGACATCTCACCTTCACGCAATTTTCTGCTGTCCACCCCCCAGGGAGGAGGTCATATTTACATCCTTGTAATCAGTTCCCTCTTTCCAACACATTCTCCCTCTATCCTCCCAGTATCGCCACTGACACCATTGGTCCTGAAGGGATCATTGGACCTGGATTCCATGTGTTTCCAGTTCCTATCTGTACCAGTGTACATCTTCTGGTCCAGCCAAACTTTCAAGGTAGAATTTGGATCATGATAGTAGGAGTGGTGGTGGGAAGAAGCATTTAGGAACTAGAGGAAAGTTAAATTTTTCATCGATGCTGCATCGCACCTTGACTGACTCATCTCCTCCCCTAGACCCCTCTGCAAGGGGATCTCCAGTGGCCGAAAAATTGGCTTTGGGTCTCCACTCTGCTCTCCCTCTTCTCATTGACTATGGTAAGATTTTTTTTTGGTTCTGATGATGCCTTATAACTGATCCCTTCAACACCTTATGATCGCGCAGGCTGGTGTGCTTATTCCATGTGGGCTTTTTTGCTTCTGAGCTAGATGGCCGCTTGTTTACCTTCAAGCCTTTAAGACCCCAGACACGATATCTTTTGATAGCGGGAGACCATCAGCTTTTTTTTCACCACATTTGCTTATGCACCCATTTGTCTTCAGTGATCGTATCATGGAGATGTGCACCCAATGATATAATTTTTAATTTTTTGATGCATGATAACTGATCTCTTTGGCACCTTGTGATCACACAGGCTGGTGTGTTCTTCCATGTGTGTTCTTCCATTGTTGCTTCTGAGCTAGATGGCCGCTTGTTTACCCTCAAGCTTTTAAGACCCCAGACACTATATCTTTTGATAGCTGGGCACCATCAGCTTTCTTCACCACATTTGCTTATTCACCCCCTTTGTCTTCAGCAGTTGTGTCAGGAAGGTGAACATCATAAAAGAAAGTATTCTTGCATTGAGGGAGTACTTGAGTGGAGGTCCAATGTCCTTCTGCTACCTTAATACTAAACCTATAAATAAAGGCAAATAGATATATTTCCCCATCCACATATATAAATATATTTGCATATGTGCATGTCTTTATCTAGACCTCTATAAATGCGCTTTGCCTCCCAGCTCTTTCCTCTATTTCCCTTGACTTTCCTCCTGTCCCACTATCATGTTTAGTCCCCAGCTGGGCTTCAGCAATTCCTCTTGGTTACATTACCCTTGATCATGCCCTACCAGGCCTCCCACACCCACCTCACTACCAATTTGGATCACTGTTATTCCCTTGTCCCTGGGTTCGTTAACACCACTTCTTTCCCACCATCTCCCTCTCTCCCATATCACCCCTGGAACTGTTGGTCCCATTGTTTTCTCCTCCAGATTGTTCATCCAGCGTATATTATTTAGAAAGACCTGTGCAAAAACAAGATAGAGTAAAACCAAGCATCAATATATAGCAAAACAACAACAATAAACCACTGACAAAGAATAAAACAAAACACAATAAAGAAAAGCTTGTAGTTAGTTCAAGGATTGTTTGTTGTCCTTTAGGGGTGTTTTCCAGTCCAGTCTGTTGGGCCACCGCGCACTGGCCTCAAAGTCCACTTTCAGCATTCCCTGGGGACCTTGCCGCTCCATTCCCTTGCTGTTCCGCGGCACTCCCCCAGTGCTTTGCCTCCGTGTAGTGGGATAAGATCTGGTGCAATTCCCATACTGTGTCTCTGGTGCTGTCTCCCGCAGGGCCATGGGTCAGTGAGGGGCATCATGTCTCATAGTGGGGCTGGCCATGTGGTCCTCTCTGTGGACTGGCTGCTCTAATTAGGGTCATCGGCCTCAAGGTCTGGTGGGCCAGGATGTGCTGCACTCTCTCCTACTCCCCCTTCATCTGCTCTGGTGTGCTATGATCAGATATGTCCATCTCCCAGAGCTTCAGATTCAATGCAGTCATTTGAAATAAATTCTTCTGTGGGGAGGGGCAGGCATACACTTAGTGTTTGGTACTGGGGCTAGCCCCCAGACCTTTCCACTTGTTTTCTACTCCATGCAGGAATGTTGCATTCACACCTGGGGCACTGGGTTGGAGTCTGGTCCCTCTTTCCCTGAGGATATATAAACAATACCCTTCCCTTGAGTGGGTTAGCACCCCGTGCCCCCACTACCCATTTCGTCCTTATTTTTATGAGGATGTTCTAAGCAAATTAAAAACTATAGGTGAGGAAAAGGTTGGAAATTTGATCAAGCATTTATTTTCTTTTGAAACTTTTTATTATAGGTTGAGTGAAAATTTGCAGAATGTATCATTAATTTTACATTAAGATCTTTTCTGTACATTTGTTTCATCTCATCTGTTGCAATCCCTTCAACATATTATCATCTATTCCACTTCTTATCAGTACTTTCTGTTTTTATTTAAATCATTTTATTGGGGGCTCATCCAACTCTTATCACAATCCATACATACATCCACTGTGTCAAGCACATTTGTACATTGGTTGCCATCATCATTCTCAAAACATTTGCTTTCAACTTGAGCCCTTGGTATCAGCTCCTCATTTGTATTCCTCCCCCTATGAGCCCTTGATAATTTATAAATTATTATTATTTTGTCATGTCTTCCACTCTGACATCTGCCTTCACCCACTTTTCTGTTGTCTGACCCCCAGGGAGGGGGTTATTTATAGATCCTTGTCATTGGTTCCCCCTTCCTACCCCACCTTCCCTCCACCCTCCTGGTATCACCACCCTTACCACTGATCCTGAAGGGTTAATCTGTCCTGGAATTCCTGTGTTTCCAGTTCCTAGATGTCCCAGTGTACATACTCTGGTCTAGCCGGATTTATAAGGTAGAACTGGGATCACGATAGTGGGGAGTGGGGAGAGGAATCATTTAAGAACTAGAGGAAAGTTTTAAGTTTCATCATTGTTACACTGAATCCTGACTGGCTTGTCCCCTCTCCACAACCCTTCTGTAAGGGGATATCCAGTTGCCTGCAGATGGGCTTTGGGTCCCCACTCTGAACTCCCCATCATTCACAATGATATGATTTTTAGTTTTTTGATGCCTGACACCTGATCCTATTGACACCTCATGATCACACAGGCTGGTGTGCTTCTTCCACGTGGCCTTCGTTGCTTCTGAGCTAGATCGCTACGTATTTACCTTCAAGTCTTTAAGGCTCCATACACTATCTTTTGATAGATGGGCACCATCAGCTTTCTTCACGACATTTGCTTATGCACCCATCATCCACAGCAATCATGTTGGGAAGGAGAGCATCATGGAATACCAGTTTAATAGAACAAAGTGTTCTTGCATTGAGGGATTACCTGAGTAGAGGCCCAATGTCCATCTGCTACCTTAATACTAAACCTATAAATATATGCACATAGATCTATTTCCCCAACATCATATATAAATATATTTACATATGTACCTGCCTGTATTTATACCTGTGTAACTACCAGTTGCTTCCTAGTTCTTTCCTCTATTTCCTTTTACTTTCCTCTTGTCCCACTATTATGCTCAGCCTTCATTTGGATTTCAGTAATTCCTCTCAGTTACATTACCCTTGATCAAGCCCTACCAGACCTCTTACACTCTCATTGCCACAGATTTTGGATCACTTGTTGTTCCCTTGTTGCTGGATTTGTTAACACCACTTTCTTCCCCCCACATCCCCTACTACCATGTCCCTCCAAAACCATCAGTATCATTGTTTTCTCCTCCAGATTGTTTATTCAGCCTTATCTAGAGAGATAACAATATGCACAAAAAGAAGGCAGAGAAAAACAAAGCAACAAAATAAAACAACAACAACAAAACTAATGAGTGGGGAGAAGAAAAGCCTGTAAATAATTCAAGGTCTGTTTGTTGACCTTTAGGAGTGTTTTCTAGTTGAGTCTGCTGGGGTGCTACACCCTGACCCCAAAGTCTATTTTTGGTGTTCCCTTGGGACTTCCTTGCTCTGTTCCCCTTGCTGTTCTGTTGCATGCCCTTATTGTTTTGCCTCAGTGTGGTGGCGTCATATTGGCACAAATCCCACACTGTGTCTCCAGTGTTGTCCCCTGTAGGGTTATGGGTCAATGAAGGATGCAGTGTCTCATAGTGGGGGTGGCCATATGTTCGTCTCTGTGCATTGGCTTTCTGTTTTCATTTCTTTTGGTCCCCCTACCTCTCTGAAACTTGCATTTGGGTAGATGTTTTTTTTGTTTTAATCTTAAATAATTGATTAGTTTAACATGTGGCTAGGTTTAGTTCTAGATTTGAAGGCTGACTAAGGGCCATAGTCTTGGGGCTTCTATCAGTCTCTATCTGACCAGTACATCCAGTTTCTTTTATTATTTTATAATTTTTTCTTGCCCCCCCTGCCCCAATCTGTCAAGAACCTTCCACATGATCCTTTTGCAGAGCACTTGGTACTGGTAGCTGTGTCCCATTTTTCCCCGCTTGCTCAGGGTTGTGAAGGTTGATGTCTACATGGCTGGTTATTTCATTGGACAAAATGTAGGTTTTCAACATTCTTCTTTCTTCCAGATAAGAAGAGAACACTACTTGTACTTGAGATGGGTCTCATGAACTTTTAAAACCCCAATCACTATTCCCTAAAGTAGGATGTGAAACATTGTCTTCATAAACTCAATTGACCTTGGTGTTTCCTGAGAGTATGGTCCTAAATTCTTAGGTCCAGAGACTGACTCATTCCCTCATGGCATTTGGTTTCATCAAAGAAAATTTTATTTATCCTACCACATTCATGGATATGTTTCTTTTTTTAAAACATTTTATTAGGGGTTCATACAACTCTTATCACAATCCATACATATACATACATCAATTGTATAAAGCACATTCACACATTCCCTGCCCCAATCATTCTCAAAGAATTTGCTCTCCACTTAAGCCCTTTGCATCAGGATATATTTCAAGGAAGGCAAATCTAGCTCTATAAATACCCTACAACCCCTTGTATATTCATAGGTGTACTCTCCTTATCCCTCCCACACCTGTTCAGCCTGTGTGTCTATCCAAGCAAAAGCATTGATGTGTGTAATTACTGTCGCTTGATGCTTTTGGACAAACGACACAGTTGTAGTATACACCAATCTTCTGTACAAGCAAGGTGCTGTCAAGAAAAGGTTAAATTTTGTTTATGATGGACTATCCAAAATTTTAGGTGTGTGTCATACAAAATAGAGCTAACATTATGCAAGAGTGAATGCATGTAAATTGTTGTTGTTGTTTATTCCCATCAAGCGGGTCCAACTCACAGTGACGCTGTGCACAGCAGAATGAAGTACTGCCCAGTTCTGCACCATCCTGAATGTTGCCACTCTGTTTGAGCCCATAGTTGCAGTCACTCTGTCGATCTGTCATGTCAATGGCTCTCCTCTTTTCTGCTGCCCCTCCACTTTTCCAAGCATGATGTCCTTCTCCAGGAGGAGGTCTTTCCTGAAAACATACCCAAAATGTGTGAGACAAAGTCTGGCCTTCTTGTCTCTAAGGAGCATTCTAGCTATAATTGCAAGACAGATTTATTGTTCTTTTGGCAGGCAATGGCACTTTCAACATGTTTTGACAGCACAATTCATATACATTGATTCTTCTCTGAGCTTCCTTATTCAATTTCCAATTTTCACATACAATGGGATGGGTCAGGTGCACCTCAGTCCTCGATGTAGCATCTTTTCTTTTCAACACTTTAAAGGAGTCCTGGAAAGCAGATTCACCAAATGCAATGAGGCATTTGATCTCTGCCTGCCACTCCCAGGAGCACTCATTATAGCTGCAAGAAAGACAAAACCCTTGGCAATTTCCATCTTTCCTGCTTGCGAGTGGTCCAGCCGTGAGGACTTGGGTATTCTTTAAATGGAGCTGTGATCCCTAATGAAGGATAGAAGCCTTGATCCTCATCAACAGACGCTGCATTTCCTCATTTTCAGCAAGCACGGCTAGATTTTCTGCATATTTCAGAGCCTCCCTCCAGCGCCACCATGTTGGTTCAGCATTCCTCTTCAAAGGTTCATTCACTAGAGAAACTCGATGAATGTCTATAAAAGTAGAATAATGCTTTTACCCATCATTCAAGTGAAACAAACAGTGTGTTTTGTTATTTCTGTCTACTTGTTTGTTTATCTGAGGCTCTCTGAATGAAGGTTTCCTGTAATAAGAAAAAATATATACGTAATTCAAAAGAGGATAATATCTCCTACTCTTACCTAGAAGTAAACTGCTGGCACCTTGAGAGTTCAAAGTCTGCTCACATTTAAATGGGAGGCATTTCAGTGTTATTGGTGAATCCAATGTAAATAATAGTAACAATAATAGCCAATTGAATTTGATGAGTTAATCAACAAAGGTAGAAAGAATTCAGATATTCAAAACTTTCAAATTTATATTTGAATCAAACAAATGATAGGAGCAGAGACTAAAACCAACGAAATAACCTACATATTTTAGCCACATTAATACATACCTTAGATACTTCTAAAGGGAATTTTAATAGTTTAACAGTTTGAATATTAATATGATTTTGAATATTTGATCACAATAGTTATTAAAAGCCATCATCCTAACACAGCTTCATTAAAAATATTTGAATGCAACAGCTGATTATTTTTATCTAAACTACTTTTAAAACAAAAAATTTATTGCCATCTAGGACATTGAATGAGGGCCCAAAACTATGGTCTGGATTCTGTTTGCAAAGAACAAAAAAGTTCTCTTTTTTAATAAGAATTAAATTCCAGAAATAATGATTAAGAGGAACCTCTATAATAATTTAGGGAATCTGGTGTCTAAGATATCAAGAAAAGGGTGGGGAACAATTACACAACAGAGAAGGCACAATGAAAGTATGATAGTGCCACATGCTATTAATTCTAAAGTAATTAGGTAGAGCACAGGGAAAGACTCAAAAGTTGGAATGTTCTTATATGGTTGCCAATTGAATTGTTTTTACTCTCTTAAATTCACCTGGTATATAGAAAACTAAAAACGTGCTTTATACCTTTTTGCCCCCCCCCCCACTGGAAGTTTTCACAGGTGAGATAGTTATTTTGCCCACTTAACCTATAACACATGTGGGATCAATTGAAAGGCAAAGAGATAAATGGCTCGGTGAGCTTCACCTTTCTCGGGCCTCTTGCTTTGTGATGGTTGGACCAGGGTGCAGCTGCCTAGCCAGTTCCCTGCTTCAGCTGACAAGGCTCACTTCCTGTGAAATATCTCTGACGTGAAGCTGCATGGACCTACCCTGATGCAGCCCTGGGTTCTGGACCAGCTGTGTGCAGACACCTGCCAGGGCTGAGATACTTACATGTTCACTGATTTGGCTTTCCTCCTGCAGTCAGCGTCATTGCGTGTGTTTGGTGAGATTGAGGAGAACTTTGTGGATTGGTGTCAGACATATGAGCTAATGTTGCACTTATGAGCTTGGGCAGCACTGGGTTGGGATGCTTTCTTAATGTACACTTACCCTTTATATAAAACTCTCTTATAGATACGAGTTCCGGTGGATTTGTTTCCCTAGTTTACCCAGACTAACACAACAGGCGAATTATCTAAAAAGTAAGTGACAACAAGAATTAAAAATATGTACATATTGTGATAAACAATGAATGATAAAACTAGCTTCTTATTGTGGAAAATAATGATGAACTTTTTAGAATAATTCCAATTAAAATTTATAATAAAAGGCAGAACAAAGTAATCAATTATTAGGATAGAAGTAGGTTTTTGAAAACATGTCTATTAAATTTATTTTCTGATACCATATTGCTGAAGGGAGAGGTAGCTAATCCAATTTATCTTATTCCAAATACTACTCACATCTGGTTAGTTTTTTTTATAGTTCTATTTTATTTAATTGAGCCTTCCCCACAAGGAAGTAACAATGGCAAAGGAATAAAAATATAGCATCCCAGCAAAAGTATAGTGAGTATTTTGAAATGAATGAAAAATATGATAAGCATAGTTCTAAGTTTTTATATAGAGAGACAAAAGAAGCATTACTATGAATGCATAGAACATACTGTGCACCAATGGATGCTGAAAAAGAATAAGAATGTAAATTTGTGATTTCCATATTGGGCTGTTGCCAAGTCACCCCCCTTAGAAAGAACCCTGATTCCAGGTGCCATTTTAAGGACCATTTACTGAACTCAACCAAAATAATAAGGAATCTGTTCTGATGAACCAGTGCAAACCCGCTGAATCCTACCACTTCCCAAAGGCACCTGGTGACTTTTATGCCAGTTTGCGTTGAAGCGAAGTGTTCAATGTGACTCTTCTCACCAAAGTATTTTTAACTCCCACTGAGAAACGTTTTTTTCCTCCTGAAGGATCTGAGTAAGAGAAGGTGAATAAAGATGTTAATAGTGTGATAGGATTCAATTGTGAATGATTGTTAACAAACATATATATGATTCTAAAAGCTTAAAACTCTGAAGAAAGGATTGATCAAAGTGAGCCATCTCAGCAGCAGAGGGAGGACTGTCCCTCCCAGGAAGAGGGAAGCGCAGGAAGTGAAGCCTGTTCTCTGAATCTGGAGACCCTGCATAGGGAGGCTCCCCGATCCAAGGACAGAGCACTGAGGGTGACCCGAGCAGCAACACAGGGATGGCAAAGAACAGCAGCAGAAATGGGAGCCCAGGAGTGGGACTGACAATTGGGCTTCTGATTTCATGTTCTTCGAAAAGATGATTTACTTTGATTAGGATATTTGCTCACCGAATAAGGTGTCTTTAGGCACTTAATTGGGGAGCTAGAATTGGGCACCTAGGATTGAGCCTTATGATGGAGTGACTTGCCCTTTGAACCTGTATTTGCAGAGCAAAAAGAGCTCTGCCACATGGCCTGTGCAAGCCGAGGACATGGGAACATACTGCTATGAGGCCAACAAAGCGAGGTAAGTGGGCCCCTGGGCCTGGTTGAGAGCAGGCTGCCCTGTCCGGACAAATTGTCCCAAGTATTTCTGATCCTGGATTGTAACCTGTAAATTCGCCTTCTAAGCTTCATAATTTTGAGTATTGTCTGTGAATCATTGAACCCAATAGAGAATTTGAATGCATTATTATTGAAACAAAATATCAAACCCAGCAGAGATGTAGAAAGTGTTCTGGGAAAGACCAAACCAAAACCAAACTCATAGTTTGGTTTCTGAGATTACAACTCACCTTTCTCCTATGGGAGGAATAAGTAGCATTAAAAGCGTTGAGGAGGTAGCAATCGGAGGCAGGTGGTGCAGTAACACATCCCAATGAGGCGCATTTTAAAAATGGCTACTGAGGGCATCCCACAGGGTAGTTAAATTCAAGGTAGAGCGTCCAGCTCAGAATTGTATAATGAGTATTTTGTGACCCCCTAAAGGGGTAATCTGGTTGGATTTTTCAAAGTAAGTGGGATGATCTTGGGAGCTTAAGAAGAAATTATAAGAAAATAGAGAACTCCATTGCTTATTAAAATATCAGAAAAGTTACACAAAATGCCCCCCCCCCATTGTAGCAATGCTCCTACTCATTTGAGAGGGTAGCATGGGCTTTCCATGAAAATTCCCTCAGTAAACCTTGTCCTGTTCACCCTCTGGTCCTCCAGACTTGGTTTTCTTTTCAAAATTCAAAGATCATTAAAAATGAACATTATTTCCATCCCTCCGAACAAAGAGAGAAAGGTAGGTGGAACACCACCTTTAGAAGTGCCTAGATGGAGGATCTGTCAAGAAGCAGTTGCTTCCCATTTAATGTTTGCATATAATAGAGATTTGCATTATTTCGTACTAATACTTCCTGACATATCCTGGCACAAGTCAAATAGGTTTTCTGTTTTCATTTATTGTTCTCTTTCAGATTCAGGAAAAAAATTACAGACACCTGATATTGACTCAAATCTCAATATTCAGAAATTTAGAGATGATTCACTCATCTCTTGGCTTTTTGTCTTTGGTTGGATTTCCTCATCTTCTATATCAGATCAGATACTGCTAATGAAAATAGAAATGGTTTATATATTTTTAATTATGGCTTTTAAAAAATATTAGTTCAGGTCTTCTCAGAACACTGGTACCACTTTCCCCTAACTCAAACAGAAAACACTATGTGATTTTCATTTATTAAAAGAGATTTTTCTAGTAGCAACATATATCCAGTGTGTCTGCATGTCTCAGTTTCCTAGAGTTCAGTCGACATTGAAAGCAGCAGATTTACTGCAGACTTCGTGCAATTATACGTGACTATGGGAACAGAGATGGCCCTGGTCCAGCAGGTCATGGCACCTAATGTAACCCACACTGTAAAGTATTTCCAATCCTCGCTCATTTCTAAGACTTAATATGATGTTTGTCATGCTGACTGACCAAAGGCTCTCTGCTCACTTTCCTTCAGACAATCCGTAGTGAATGCAAATGAGTGAATGCAGAAATGTGGTGAATTCACTACAATCTGTAGTGAATGCAAATAGCTATCATGACAAGCAGGTACAAGAGGGAAAGTTAAGCTCTTCCTGCAATATCCAGAAATAATTGTATTTTAATTGTGTTTGAACCATTCCATTTTTGAAGATATAAATGGAAAGAAGTCACACGTATAGAGATAGCTTTGGTTCTGAGTATCGATGCTGCACAAGGGAGCCTGGGAAGAAGATCTTTGTTTCATGAGGTTACAGCCCTCAGGAGCAGTACTTAACTTTCTTAAAAAGAACAAAGGAAAGATATATTGTTGTACAATTATTATCAGTTATTAGTTGAATGAGTATTCTTAAATGTTTTTATGTACATAAGAATTATCTTATAATTAATGTAATATGTATACATATAACAGAAATTAATTTAAATGTTATTGAATAGTTTCTGGTTGATGTTATAGTAAGAAGCTCCATTGTACTCTCCTGCTTTTATGCGACCATGTTACAAAGAAAAACCAACAGAATTCCTTTGCACTTTAGATAAATGCACATGTGCCTAAGGCTTCCGCAAACATTTTAAGAAAAGTGAAATTGTATGTTTACTGTACTTCTCCAATTTTTAAATTATGATCTAAGTATAAGGCTAATGGTTAGACCTTTCTATAAAATGTAATAGAGGAAATCTTTAAACTAGAACCCACTCAGATTTGTATTTATAATAATAGTCCATGCTGAAAAAAATGATTTTACCATTAAGTATGTTTAAAGATATATATGATTTATTATACTAATACTATAGAATAAATGCATTATGAATATACAAGTCTGTTGAGTAGAAAGAAAACTATTAGCATTAGAAGATGCTACACTAGTAAAATTGAAGAAGCTTTGAGAACCCAGAATGTAACTAACTTAAAAGCATCCTCACTTGAAAAACTTTCCATAAAGTAATAGGGTGTTGGAAAGGGGACCAAAATAATTTACACACAATAACAAATGACGTTGAATATGTAACAAATAGGTAACAAAAATACATGCCAAAAAAAGGATGATGAAAAAAGTACTAACTTACCTAACTTTAAAACATAATGATTTGACTATATAATGAAAGTCTAAAGATGATAAATGCACAATTTATGCTAGGCAGTAAATATATAAAGCACAAATGGCATGAGTTAAACAATCTAAAATTGCTACACATATAGTAGGATTTAAAAAATCATGTTGATCTATCATGGACATTGAAGACCAGGTTTCTCAATGGTAGAAAGAAAGAGTTTAAAATAAAGAAAAGGGAAGTGTAAACTAAGCACTCTGCCATTAAGTTGAATTCATTATTTAAATATTTTTGCAAATGGATAAATTCAAGGCTTATTTTTAAATGTTGAAAAGCATATATTTCCTAAATCTGTTCTCTGAGAAAAGACTCAAAGCAGCAATGCCCTTTTAGAAATGACACCTCGATGATAATGAACAGAGATAGAATGCAAATCTCTGTCAGCACAGCTTTTCAGAAAACAGAAGGGCATCTCCGAAAAATTAAAGGAAATGCTGATATCAGGGGTGGGACAGGGAAAGTACACAACTGGGGCACGTTTTTCTGTAAACAACAGAGAAGGACTATCAAAAGTCAACTCTGGAATAATATGAGTTATAACGTGACATTAATGGATTCCAATCCAGCAAAAAAATAGTCAGTGTCTACAAGTCTACAGTCTAATTAAATAATCTTTTAAATGAATATAAAGGAGATCCCGTCTGTAGAATAAGATTACAAATGTGGAAGGAATTATGAAAATTAAAAATAAATCACATGATAGTTAAAGTTTATTGTGCCAACCTGACGGATAAACACATGAGGGACTAATTGAAAGGCAGAGAGCTAAATGGCTCAGTGAGCCTCACCTTTCTTGTTTTCTGGCCTCTTACTCACTGATGGTCAGACCAGTGTGTGGCTGCCTTAGCTAGTTCTCCGCCTCAGCTGGCTAGGCTCACTTCCTGTGAGACATCCCTTAGGAGAAGCCATATGGACCTACCCTGATGCAGCCCTGGGTGCTGGAGCAGCCGTGTGGAGAGCCCTATCAGTGCTGAGATGCTTACACGTTCACTAATTTGGCTTTCCTCCTGAAGTCCGCATCATTGCAAATGTTTTGAAAGTTTGAGGAAGACTTTGTAGAACAGTGTCGGACATATGGGCTAATGTTGGACTTTTCTGGGCTTGGACAGCACTGGGTTGGGATGCTTTCTTAATGTACACTTATCTTTTATATAAAACTCTTTCTTATAGACTTATGAGTTTCTGTGGATTTGTTTCTCTAGTCTACCCAGACTAAATCACCAAATGGCATACAATGTGATGATAATTCTTGCAGACAACATCAATGAATATTAAAATAGCAACCAGCTATATAAGGTGAAATAATATACTTGCATAACTTTAAAAGTATCACTCTGCAAGTTAATTATTAATTAAAATGGAAAGGAATAACTTGACTAGAGATAGTTGAAAGACATCACGTAAGCCAAGTAATAAAAAATAACAGCATAATATTAAGACAGTTCAGTATGTTGTATGTCTTGACATGATTCTCTGAGGTCACAAGATCATTTAAGGGGTAGTCTCAATATAATATTTACAAATCATTAAATAAAAACCAACAAAACCATTTAAATGTCCAATATTCATAGTGCCCATTTCTTGGGGGGAAAAATGAACTGTCTTGGATTGGACACAATGAATAAATACAGTGTCAGATTCAAGAATGGATACAATACTAGACAAAGGGCATCATGATGTAAGATCATTTGTGAAATTGGAATATTAGTTCATAATACTGATGTTAATATTTGGTCTAGATAGTTGTAGTACAGATAATTTGGAGTCTCTGGTTAATGCAAACAATTAATGTGATCAATTGGCACTGAAAAATTTGGAAGTTTGAGTCTATCCAGGGTTGCCTCAGAAGAAAAACCTGTAAATAATAATCTGTGAATCATAATTCTATTCTGACACATGTGGTCATATTACACTTACTGCACGTGGTTTACTATTGTTCTGTAAAGAAGAACACTCAGAATATCTTAAACTGAAAGAACTATAGAGAAAACTCAAACCTTATGAAGAAATATTGAAAGAATATATGTACAAAATATAACTCAGGAACATTCAAAAGAATATGGAAGGAAGGCACACTATCACTATACCAACAAAACCTCCAAATTACTCAGCATTCAACAGTTTCAGGAGAGAGCACATGAGCAAGACCTAGTGGTGCTGAAGGAAGAAGTCTAAGCAGAACTTAAGCATTAGCCAAAAACAAAGCTGCAGGAATTGATAGAATACCCGTTAAAATGTTTCAGGAACTGATGAAGTCCTCAAAGTACTGCTCATCTATGCCAGGAAATTTGGAAGAAAGCTGCTTGGCTAAGTGGAAGCAATGCATATTTGTACCCATCTCAAAGAAAGGTGACCCAGCAGAATGCTCAGATTATAGAAGAATATTGTTGATATCACACGAAAGCATTTTTCTTTTCTGAAGACGCTTCAGCAATGGTTGGAGCAATACATTAGCAGGGAGCTGCCAGAGGTTCAGGCCAGATTCAGAGAAGGTTTGGAACAAGCCATATCCTTGTGATGTCAGATGTAGTTTATAAATAAAGGGAATGCCAAAAATATGCTTACCTGTGAGTGTGTGTGGTTTTGCATGGTTTGTTTGATTTTACTCTGCCAAAGGGTTCGACTGTGTTGATCATAGCAACCTACGGATAATCTAGTGTTTGAAAAGAATGGGAATTTCAGAAAATTTTATTTTGGTCATGCAGACTTTGAACACAGATCAAAAGACATCTGTGCAAACGAAATGAGGGTTTCAAATCAGGATAGGCATGAGTCAGGGTTATAGCCTCTCACTAGACTCATTCAGTCTGTATGCTGAGCAAATGATCAGAGAAGCAGATTTACATGCTGAAGAATGTGGTGCCAGGATTGGAGGAGGGCTTATCAAACTGCAATATGCAGATTGCTGAAATTTTGCTTGTGGAAAGTGAGGAGGACTCGAAGAACTTGCCTCAGAAGGATTCAGTCTTAAGTAGGGATTGCAACTCAATGTAAAGAACACCAAAATCCTCACAACTGGAATGATAGGTCATTTCATGATACATGGTTGATATTGTCAGGGAATTGGTCTTGCTTGTATCCAAAAGCAATGCTCATGAAAACAGCAATCAAGAGATCAAAAGACGAGTTGCATTAGGCAAATCTGCTGCACAAGAATTCTTTACAGTATTGAAAAGAACGAATGTCAATGAGAGGCCTAAGGTTTGCCTGACAAATCATGATATTTTCCATTGCCTCATACACATGTGAAAGTTGGACAATGAATAAAGAAAACGGAAGGAAAATGGATGCATGTAAATTGCTGTGTGGGAGAAGAGTATCGAAAGGACCATGAATTGCTTCAAGGACAAGCAAATCTGTCTTGGAAGAAGTAAGAGCAGAGTGCAACTTAGACATAAGGATGGAGGGACTGGGTCTTATTTTCATCATGTTGTCAGGAGAGGTCGGTTCCTGGAGAAGGACATCATGTTTGGTACAGTAGAAGCACAAGAAGTGGACGAAGACCCTCAGGGAATGGATTGATACAATGGTTGTGCTAATGGGTTCAAATATGGAGACAATTGTGGTAATGGTGTGCAGGACAGGGCAGTATTCCTCTCTTAATCACATAGGGTTACTATGAGTCTGAACTGACGAGATGGCGTCTAACAACTACAACAACACATATGACAACATGATCATTTCTCCTCCTCTGCTGTGCTCTAGAATAGATCTATACCATTCCCTCGTGCCACAGAGAGAAGGCAGAACAACAGAGTAAGCAATACTAACAATTCACTTCCCACTAATGTTGAGTTCTTTTATCAGTGCCTTACCACTAATGTTGAATTATTTTGTTTTATCAATGATTCTGGTGATATCTGGAAGTAAGTTATACAAATATAATAAACTTGATTTACTCTGAAAATTTCAGAAAAGTTAATGGGAAGTTTGATGATACTAAAATTTAATAAAATATGTCACTATTTTTATTCTGCTTTATCTTAATTGACAAGAGTTTTTTTGGGTTGATTTTTCTTTTAGATTGTAAAATGTGGTCTATTTTTAATCCATGGGATATAAATTATAGAGAGTTTATTTTGTGATTTTGATTGGCAATAGAAACCAAAGAATGGTTATAAAAGACAGGGTCTTATGAAGTGCCGACAGGACTATCACAATATTTTTGCCACCTCTCTAGGGTAAGCACACTTAAATTGACTTTTATTACACTGAGATGTAACAAATTCTTAGTGTTGCTGCATTTTGTCTGATTGGAAGAAAAGCTCTTTTAAAAGTTTTCATAGATTGAAGTTTGAAGCTTTCAGGTTCAGGAGAGACCTTTGAAATAAGATTGCAAAATTAGATATCATTCATATTTTTCTTTTACTTTCCAAAAAAATTCTCTTGAAAATATATTTAAAGGTAAATCACATAGACATGTATCTATATTATGTAACTAAGATACAAACAACAATTATATTCATTAAGAATACAATTATGTTTCAAATTATGAACATCTTGTGAAGGATGAATAGCAAAGCAATTAAGAGTGATTAAAGCTCCTTTTCTAGCTCCCATTTTGCAAATTATATTACATTAGATGTTAGTCAATGTCATGTGAAAAGGGGGTTTCTGTATTGTGTATACTTTCTAATTGAGATATTATTTACCTACTATGCCAGTATATTCGGTTTTATTATTTTAAAATTTATATCCAATTGCTATTTACTGAATTCCAACTTCCCCATGTGTGTCATTATAGATATGTCCTACCTAGATATTTAATGTGCACTATTTTTTGGAAGTAGATCACCAACTTTTTTCTTTTGAAGTAACTGAGTGAATTTTAAGCTCCAAACTCCTGGCTGAAAGCATGGTAAAAGTTTCCACCAATGAATTTACTTATATTTAAAGTAAAATTAAACCCACTGCCATCAAGGATGTGTCAGCTCATAATGATGCCATAAAAGGTTCCAGGATTGTATATCTTCTCAGGGTAGACAGCCTCATTTTGCTCCTCCTGATTTGCTGGTGAATTGGAACCACTGGCCTGAGGTCAAAAGCCCAATGCTCACCCCACAGCACCGTCAGGACTGCTTTTACTTAGACGTAATGTTTTCAGGATGGCTCACCCTTATTCAGATTTCCAATTGCATACCTGCCTACTCAGCAAAAGATTATTCTGACTTCAATTTTATAACACAGTTTTAGCTGTTTTCCCATGAATTTAAATATAATCATACAATATGCACTCTTTGTGCCTGGCTTTTTTTAATGTAAAATATATTTTGTGAATAGTTCTTATTACTTAATTTATCAGTATTTTCCCCCTCATGTTTTCTTATGTCCCGTTTTATGGATATGGCGCAATGTATGTATCCTATCTCATGTTGATGGACATTTAAAGTTATTTCCAATTTAGGATTATAGTAATTAAAATCAGGGTTAAAATAAATAAAATTGGATATGACTATATTTATAGTGGGAATTAGAGTGCATTTTGACTATCTCCAAAATGAAATAACTTTGATGCTTACTTTAAAAATTTAGTAGATAGGATTCCTTTATATTTAACACAGTGTAGTACTATATTTTAATTGTCAATAAAAATTATGTCATATTCACTTATTACTAGACATATTTTACTTAACCTTATTTGAATACCAAAATAATAATTTTATTAATATTAATATATAAATGTAAATGGATGAGATACTTCCCTAAATATTTTCAGGATAACTAAAAAGCTATTTTAAGTACAGAAGCAATTAAGTTCTGAAATCTTCCACATATGAATAAGAACATTTAAATTTCCTTCAAAATGTTTCCAATTAGACAGAAATTTTATTTGGAGACAAATGGTTATATACATTGCACTACATAAACATACAATCATGGCTTTAATTTAAAACCATAAAGAAAAACAATGTTTCAATATTTTCTTCCAAATTAAAGGGAAATATTTAAAAGAAAAAAGAAAGCATTCCTTAAAAGAAAGTAACGCACCTTTATATACAGTACACATACATTATTTCATCTCAGTCTTCACAACATCTCATATAACACTTATCTCTATTTTACAAACAAGAGAATTTGACTATGATTGATTAGTGGTCATACCTCAGGTGGCAAAAGGCTTCCCAATAAGTCCAGGAATTGTTTTCGAATATCCCAGTTTTCATTCAGCTCTGTATTTCTTCAAGATAAATATAACTAGGAGTCCACATATTCATCTTTCATTCATCATATATGCAGAAACCATCTACCCAATTAATTGTTCTTGTACAAGTCCTGAAGATATGGGAATGAGGGACATATTTCAGGGAGCAACCTACTAAATCAATAAATGTTTGTTTTTAAAAATAACTGCTTTAGCTTCCTATAGTTGAATTTAATTATATTATGATCATCAATGTATTGTTAGATACATAATCAGAGAATTTTTTTAAGCTCTAGAAATTACTTAATATCCAATTCAAATTTGATGGTCAACAACTCTTACATGGTGGTGGTTGTGATAAAAATATGACCATCATATAGTATACTCATATTTGATATTTAGTGAAGACTCATTGGTTTCATTTTCAGCTTCTATCTTCGTTTATGTATTTCTGCAGAATATAGTTACTTAAAGCTCTCCAGGAACAAAGGGATTTCTGGAATTGTTTTGCAGTCAAATGGCTAAAATAATTGGAGCTGTTTTTCTGTTCCCCCAGCATGCTGAGGCTGAGCTAGCTAAGGATTTACCCTATTTTTTAAAAAATAAAACCTTAAGGCAAGGTAGGATTGGGGACATGATGATTGGGAGGGGAGGAAGCGTTCAGGAACTAGAGGAAGGTTTTGAGTTTCATTGTTGTTACACTGAACCCTGAGTGGCCCATCTCCTCCTCACTACCCCTCTGGAAGGGGTGTTCAGCTCTCTACAGGTGGACATTGGGTCCCCATCATGCACTCCCCCCCTTTCACGGTGATGTGATTCTCACCACCACCCCACCTTTGATGTTGGAGACCTGGTCTCCTCTGTCCTTCATGGTCACCTATGTTGGTGTGCTGCTTCCGTGTGGGCTCGGTTGCTTCTGGGCTAGATGGCCGCTTGTTTGCTTTCAAGCCTTTAAGTCCCCAGACGCTATATCTCTCAGTAGCCGGGCACCATCCGCCTTCTTCACCACACTTGCTTATGCACACTTTCGTCTTCAGCCATTATGTGAGGAAGGTGATCACACAATGATTGTTTTTGTTCCTTTGTATCTGCTACATGGTCCATTCAACACCTTGTATTCACATAGGCCATGTGCTTCTTCTCTGTGGGCTTTGTTGCTTCTGAGCTAGATGGCCGCTTATTTGCCTTCAAGACTTTAAGACCCCAGACGCTATATCTTTTTTTGATAGCCGGGCACCATCAGCTTTCTTCACCACATTTGCTTACACACACGGCTGTCTTCAGTGATCATGTCGGGAAGATGGGTATCCTGCAATGGCTGCTTAGCAGGGCGAGGTGCTATTGTATTGGGGGATTATGCATGAGGAGGCCCAATGTCCATCTGCTACCCTACTACTGAACCTATAAATATATGCATATAAATCTATTGCCCCCATAATCATAAATATATTTACATATGTACATGTCTGTATTTAGGCTTCTCTGTATGCACTTTGCCTCCTACTCCTTTCCTCTATTTCCTTTCGCTTTCCTCCTGACCCATTACCATGTTTGGCCTTCATTCTGGGTTCAGTAGTTCCTCTCAGTTGCCTTGCTCTTGGTCACTCCCTTCCAGTCCTCCCCTCCCCTCCCTCCTCTGGTTTTGAACCATTCGCTGTTCCCTTGTTCCTGTGTTGGGCGACACCTCCTCCCTTCCCCAACCTCCCACGCTCTCATGTCCCTCCAGGACCGTTGGTCCTGTTGTTTTCTTCTCTCATTATTTGTCCAGCCTATCTTGTCTAGGTGGACCTGCTGACATAGTAATATGTGCATACAAATGGATATGACTTTGACTGCACCCAAGTGGCCCATAAGAACATGGCTTTGACAGAAGCAACATCGACACGCTGATAAGCAGAAAAGCCACTAACATACAAAATTTACAAGGTAAAAACCTGGTTGTACCAGAGGATGTACAGTGGTGCAGTGGGGATCTGGAGGCACAGGGAATCTAGGACAGGTGAACCCTTCAACACCAGCGGTGGGAGTGGCGACACCAGGAGGGAAGGGCATGTAGAAAGGGAGAACCGATCTCGGAGATCTATGTGTAACCTCCTCTCTGGGAGATTGGCAAGGGAGAGGCAGGTGAGGGGAGACGCCAGGGAGTGTAAGATAAGATATAATAATTATTTATAAACTATCAAGGGACCAGGGGTGGGATCGGGGAGGGAGGGGTATGGGGGGAAAAAAAAGGAAACCGAGCTGATTCCAGGAACCCAAATGGAAGGTGAATTATGAGAGTGATGAGTGCAACGAATGTATAAGGGTGCTTTGCTCAATTGATGTATGTACAGATTGTGATAAGAGCCTTATGAGCCCCAATAAAAAGATTTAAAAAAAAAGAAAACCAAGAAAATTATAAAAATAATCAAAGAAAATACAGGAAAAACTTAAGAATTCAGGAAAACAATGCAAGGCCAAAATTGCAAAATAAATAGATAATTTAAAAAGCATACAAAACAGCAAATAGAAATCAAGAATATTGTACTAGGCTGGGTTGACCAGAGAAACAAATTCAGTGACACTTAAATATGTGTAAGAAAGAGTTTATATCAAGAAGTAATTATGCATCAATAAAGCATCCCAGACTCATTGAAAAAAATTTAAAAAAATAAAACCTTAATTTTTCTGAGCTCCTATATATCCAAGCTCTTACACTTCCCAGAAGTGTGTATGTTCTTCAAGTTGCCGACCACTCTATTCTCATCCACATTCGTAGGTAAATGATTTCTGCTTCTCAAAGGGGCCTGATTTTTTGTTAATCCTTTTCACAGTTCTTCAGTCTAGGCCGGAGGACTTCAATAGTCCTGGAGAAATGGATGAGTGATGTGTGCTGTGAGTCAAACTGTAAATTCCATGGAAATCTATGAACTTTCTATGATGCATGTAAAATTGCCCTGTTAATCTATTAAAATATTATCCTACAATGAAACTATAATGAATCTTTATATCATAACCTAACTTGACTTCAGAGATTGCTCAGAAAAAATATGGAAAATTGAATATTGAACATTGATGTAAAGCATAAGTAGGAATGAACTGTGTTAAAGAATTACATGTGTGTGAAATTGTCTGGAACTGGAAAAGTGGTAGTTTGGAGAAACTTTAAAGAAGGCAAATGGGATGAGGACAAGAAGCAGTGGTTTCTGAGAAGACTATCCACAAAGCAGGACTCCTGTGATGTATAACTTTCAAGAACATATTGTCTTGTTGCTCTGAAAGTCATTTTTGTTTTAATTAGGGAAGGGATCTAATCAGACATGATTATCTAAATGATAATTTGATAAAATGAATAAAATGAAGGGAAAGGAATGAAGAAAGGATTCTGTGAAACCAGAGGTCATAGAGAAATCTAGTTATTTGACAAAATACAAAATGATAATTATACTTTCCAGGAGGATTTGCATACTTAACAGGTGCCATGGAAAGTTGTCTTATCCTTTTGAAAATTAACAGAACAATTATTCCAGTTCAAACCTAAACCAACCTCACTGGTGTTGAGTCAATTCCAAATCATAGTGACCCTACAGAATGGATTAAAATTGTTCTTTGGGGTTTCTTGGTCTGTCAATCATTTTGGAAGCAAAGAGTTCTCAAATTTCTCCCTCAGAGAGGTTGGTGGGTTTGAACTGCTGACCTTGCACTTAATAGCCCAAGTGTAATCCACTAAGTCACAAGGGTTCCTTAGAGACTTTTAAAGATTAATTTTAAAAAAATAAACAAAAAGAGTCCCTGCTTGGTACATAATGTTAAGTGCCAAATTACTGACTTAATGCTTCAAGAAAGATGTGGTGATTGGCTTTCAAAATAAAAGCAAAAAAAAAAATAGCCACTGCCATCATCTTGATGCAGACTCAACTTGACCTTTTAGGACAGCATAGAATTGCTCCAGTGAGTTTCCAAGACTATAATTATTTATGGAGTAGAGGCCCCAACTGCTGACCTTGAAGCTTAGTCTTCAGCCCAATATAAAACCACTAAACCAAAAGAGCTCTGAAAGAAAGAAAGAAAAGAGATAGAGAGAGCACAAGAGAGAGAGAGAAACTTGGGGGGAAAAACAGAGATTTACTGTATATATTCGAATATAAGCTCAGGTACCTAATTATTACCTGGGAAGCCAGAAAAACTGATTGACTCGAGTATAAGCCTAGGGTGGAAAATGAAGAAGCTATTGGTGAGTTTCAATAATCAAAACAAATGAAAATAAAATTACTAAAAATTGAGACATCAGTGGGGTGATGTATTTAAATATTTATTTTAAATAAAAAACATAAATGAAAGGACAACAAGTAATTTAACATTAGTAAACCAGCACAGTAAGTAGAAAATAGGTTCAACAAAAACAATAAGGTATATCAACAATGATACCTTAAGAGTACTATTCCCTGAGCTCAATCAGCAACCAAGCTAAAATGTAGAGTTAAAAATCCTTCAAAACTGGATTCCTCATCATCATCTGTATCCCAATGCAGAACTTCAGATGGTGTGAGGTCATCATAGAAATTGTCCTTGCTGGGGTACCACTGACCCGTGTATAAGCCGAACCCCAGTTTTTCAGCACATATTTTTGTGCTGAAAAACTCAGCTTATACATGAGTATATACGGTATATCAAGAAACTGATCCCGACTGTTGTCTTAGTGAGATAGTCAAAGTCTAGTCACCTTCCAAGTCCTTGGGTCAGATATTAGGGCGGAGGCTTCTCCTTATTTGAGTAGCTTCACGTCTGATAGACCCAAGACTGGTAACAAGATAACAGGCTGGTGGCTTCAGAGGCACATGAATCTAAATTTGGCAGGTCAGGTGGCAGGTTACTAATGATTCCCAGCATTGGCGAGCAGTATGGCAGGCAATTGGCTAAAGTCCAAAAATTGGAGATGCAGGTTTCAGACTCAGCAAAAAGCAAGCAAGCTTACCCAGGGTCCACTTATAAGGAGAGCAGGCCACATTCCAAAGAACCTTCCTTTCAAACGATTGCTTCAGGGCTATGACTTTTGTAAGGATACTGCACCCCACTTAATCTTCCTATAACTGATAGACTGTTCATAGTGGACTGCATTATAAATTTGAGTATATTTTTTAGGTAAAATAGTTGGGTACTATTAGGCCTTGACTCCTAAATCACTGAGAATCCTGGTTAGTCAAGATGACACAAAAATTATTATACACAGCCAGTCTGATGCTAGAACTCACATACTTGTAAAGTACATTGTTTTATATCTACTAAAATAAAAGGCATCGAAATAAAGTACCACTGCTTTCTAAGACTCTAGCAAACAATGGTAAGCATATATAAGAGATCTATGAAAAATTAAAATGAGAAAACACAGCTCTCTTCAGATAATATAAAAATATATAGAATGCAAACAAAAGTAGATCTCATAAAATTTTACTGTAACTTTCTGAAATTTTCTAGGAAAATTTCAATTGTTTGCTACCTTATTACTTTGAAAGATTAACCTATGTTAATGATGCTCTCTCAGTGATAAAAAATATTTTAACACTACCAAGTATTCCTTCAAAATTACTCAATTTGATGATAGTGTATCAATTTATCCCTTAATTTATTATGTATGAGTATACTACTATATATAACAACATTAATAATATTTCAAATAATTCTGAACATCTACCTCATTGAAAAGAGAATAAAATTTGTTTTTGACTGCATTTTTATTTCATATTTCATTCAATATAGGTTAAAGTTGTCATTTTCTTCAAAGCTAAAATAAATAGAGTGCAAGAGGAAACCAAATAATTTGTAAAAATATTCTGCATAATAAATGCCATGTATCATCAAATATTCAGAAGTAGTTGAATGTGCCACTCTTGCCATTTTAACTACAACCAAAAAATATAGGATGTCGAATCTCAGAGGCATTCTTGTTTAATAACAACTATTGAAAAGGAAACCGCAACATCTGCTGTTTGGGAATTTCGTCTCCATGAAATCTGTTGTTTCCAAACTGAGAGCAGGAGGTGAATGTTTTCCTTAAAAGATGTTGCCTATTTCTTTCTTTTTCATTTGGGACTGATATTACTATGAATTTAAATTTGACCCTGAGAAACTAGAAGGAGAACAAAACAAAACACAATACTTCCATTTTCATTACAAGATGTTAAGGATTGTTAGAAGCTCTTGCTAAGTACTCAGTATTTTGCAGTTGATTTAATAATTCCAGCAGTAATTCAGCATCCTTACTCAGTTTCTGTCTCTGAAGAAGCTGCTAGTCAATTTTCACATCCACACACACCATTAAATCATCTCTTTAGAAAGGTACAAAAGCACACAGTAAAGCATAAAAGAGAACAAACACACACATAACTAAGAAATAATAACATTTTGTCATAGTTGAATTATATCATTTTATATTTTTGAGAGATAAATCAATACCAATCATACTGTGATTCTTTTTTTAACACTGTGATTGTTTATGTTCCTCTCTCCAGTCATATGTACCAGCAGTAATAACTGTAATTAATTTTGAGGCTATGATTGTCCTTATATTTTATAATATATGAATACATACAAAATAAACATATGCTGTATTTTAGCAAAATCACATGTGTATTTTGGTTTTTTGAATATTGCACTGTGTGCTCTACTAATATGTTTGTGTATACAGACGACTTTCATTTAGTTTTCTGAACAATGGCCTCAATATTAAGTCTTCATCTTGTTGCTGTTGACGCTGAGTTTTGGTTCCCAGCAGCAAACCATCAACAGCCTAAATTTCTAAAGCAGCTCTTCTCTTAGCAGAATTCTTTCCCCGCTCAGCAATCGCTTTTCCAATGTCTAAAGTGATAACCATTTCTGCTGTGGAAACAGTCCTCACCAAGGTGGTTAGCCCCAACTCTGGGGGCTTATGATTCTAAACCTCAGGAAAGAGAAGCCACTCAGGCAGACAAGGAAGCCCATGCCCGTCACACTCAATCTTCTAGGTCCTACATACTCAAATCTTTTGAATATCCAACTAATATGGACACCACTGGATGAGCATGGGAACCATAGAGGCAGAGACGTCATGAATCCATCCCTTACCTAAATAAGATGAGATGAATAACCACTGTGGGGCTTCGCAGAACGGGGTGATTGCCCACCCACACTCACACCATTCAGCCACCATTGGGGAACCAGCTTGTGCTCCTGTCAACTGTGCATGCAGTTCTCAGCCTGGTGCTCCACCTGCCTCGGTGTGGCTTACCTGAGCACAGATTGACTGCCAGGAACTCCATCACTCTCAGGGATGGCCATGAACTGGTCAATTATTTTCTGATTGCTATTATATTACCAAATGCAATGAATGACTTTTTGAATAGGACTTAAACCTTTATCGTAACAATACAATCGCAAGTTAACTTTGGGGGGCTGTTAAATGAGGGTAAACGCAGCTGAAATTTACTTCTGGAAATGTCACAAGACATGCAATAGATGGACTGGTGAGTGATGCCAGAATCAGTTACATAGTTTCATCATTTGTGCCGTGATATGTATGTGAATGTGACTTGTGGGTGCATGTGTATCACTTGAGGGGGAAAAGTCATTATCCTCCTTACTGAAAGACCTTATTTGTGAACCGGCTCACTCACTAACATTTACTTGTATCCCCATACCTATGGTGTTTCTGTGGTCATTTGCAGAACACACTGTGTTCTGAGAGTCAGAGCAACCCAGCCCTATTCATTTCGCCATGAATGATGGTTTGGGATGCACTAATCAAGTGTTCACGGTTTCTAATGAGATTCCACTATATAGATACAGATAGATTTTGCATTGTCATAATAGGGTTTCAAAACTGTATAAAATGTCCTCTACTTTGTTGACTATTACACCTTTGAGACAAATCTGTATTGATGCTTAAGGAGGCTTCAACACGTTCTAGGAAAGCTTTGACTCTTTTAATTTTACTTTTCCATGAAATTGTTGAAGCTTGCTTTTGCATGTATTTGTGCGTATAAGTGTGTATGTGTAAGTGCATGCTTGTGTGTGTGTGTGTGTGTGTGGTGCTAGTAGCAGTGCCGAGTAAGTGTGGGACTGCTAACTGCAAGAGCCTCTTTCAAACCCCATTGCCAGTCCCTGGACAAAAGATGAGATTATCACTATGTAATAGAGTAGCACTATATAATAGAGCGTATTAGATGATTGGGAGTGGGTAAGTATACATATGCATAGAGTTTCTAATTATACAAATCTTTATGGGAGTAGTCTCATCCTTCTCGCACTGATAGGCTTGAAGAGCTGGCCTTGCTGTTAGCAATCCAATACTTACACCACAGTGCCTCCAAGGTGCCTTCTTTTGGGGATATATCATAATATCATAAAGCTTATTTATAATACATTCTTTTGGGATGCCTGTAAGTGTAAATTTTAAGTCATATCGGTCAGTTCAAAATAATAGTGACCCTACGTAGAACAGAACTGAATACTACCCAGTCCTGCACCCTCCGAAGTTTGAGCCCATTGTTGAATCCATGGTATCAGTCTATCTCATTGAAGGTCTTCCTGTTTTTGTTGACCCTCTACTTTACCAAGCAGGGTACTCTTCTAGGTATTGGTGTGTCCAAAGTATGGGGGATGACAGCTCTCTAGCCTTTTGTCTATGGAGCCATTCTAAGTTTACTCTCTCCAAGACAGATTCCAACGCATAATAATAAATTGTTCTCTGGAGTAGTTGTAATATCCTACCAATTCTCCTCATATTGATTCATCTTACCATTTTGTCTAAAATGCAATGTTCAATATTGCCTATTTCACTTTATACTCTTGAATCAGAAAAATATAGAAATTCTTATTACAATGGTAAGCATGCTCTTTTTATTTTGCATTTTTATTTATCTCAGTTTTAGATAGTTCTATTAATATTATACTCCATAAAAAATTCCTATGACTCTAAGAAAACTCTCATTTTTTTTCCTGTAATAGAATATAACACTTATTCAAATTAGATTTCATCTTTTTTCCCCAAACCTATTACTTTAAAAAATTGGGGGGGCATATACTTCATATATCATAGAATTTAATCTTTCAACCAAATAAGAAGAGTTGTGAATATCTTACCACATTTGGTTTCAAACCATTTCCTTCGGACACGTTGTTAGTTCCCCGTTTCCCCCATCCTTCCCTGCCATGATCCTACACAATTATAAATCCTTTTATCATCTCTGCAGACATCACTATTCTGGATTTCATATACAGATAATCATAAAAATGCAAACAAACAAACAAAAATTTCAACAACAATGACTAAACAAAACACACAAAAAATCTAAATTGAACGTAAAGCAGAAAATATTAAAAATGGAAACAACTTTAAATGGATTAAAATGGAGATCAAATGTTAATGTAATAGACTTTGACCTAATTACATCTGCCATGATTGATGTGCAATGCTCTTTGTCGGGGAGCACGGCTATCCAGGTCCCGGGACTGTGTGCAGAGAGATCCCTGGGAGGCTTGCTCCATGTGGAGATCCTGAAAATGGGATTTTGGTCTAGCCGTGTCAGCCATAGCCTTCTGTAAATGGTGTGTTCCAAATTTAAGATCTGAAAATTCCCTCCTTCGGATTTGGATTTTAATATTTATAATCCGTGGTTGACATGAATTGGTGTGCTTTTTCCATGTGGACTTAGTTGATGCCTCACTTGGATGGCTGCTTGTTAAAAGTCAAAGCCTTCAGACCCCAGACACTAATTCTGTCTGATAGGTGGACACTATTCTGGGTTTGTCAGCACAGCAGTGTTGTAGCACCGGATCTTCCTGTGGTCTGGTCCTGAGGTGGGGCATCAAAGAGGGCCATGTCACAGGAACAACTTGCTCTTCAATTGGGGCTAGAATTCAGTGGGAGCTCAAAACTTATGTATATGTCTCTGGCTCACTTTAGAGATATCACTATAATTTTATGATAGAGAATGTTTAAATTCATTCAGTTGGCATATAAGGTAATTATGTTGATAGTGTAATTACTTTCACCAATGGTTTAGAATTTTAAACAGTTTTGAGAAAACAAAATCATACAAGTGTAGGCTGGCTTTAAACCACAATGCATTACTTGTTGATTATTTTTTATAGCTTCAATTCTTAAGTGACTAGAATTCTTTTTTTTAAACATTTTATTAGGGGCTCATCAAACTCTTATCACAATCCATACATATACATACATCAGTTGTATAAAGCAGATCTGTACATTCTTTGCCTTAATCATTTTCAAAGCATTTGCTCTCCACTTATGCCCTTTGCATCAGGTCCTCCTTTTTTTCCCCTCCCTCCCCGCTCGCCCTTCTCTCATGAGCCCTTGATAATTTATAGAGTATTATCTGGTCATGTCTTGCCCTATCTGGCACCTCCCTTCACCCTCTTTTCTGTTGTCTGTTCCCCAGGGAGGAGGTTACATGTAGATCCTTGTAATCGGTTTCCCCTTTCCAACCCACTCACCCTCTACTTTCCCAGTATCGTCCCTCACACCCCTGATCCTGAAGGTATCATCTACCCTGGATTCCCTGTGCTTCCAGCTCCTATATGCACCAGTGTACAACTTCTGATCTATCCAAACTAGCAAGGTAGAATTTGGATCATGGTAGTTGAGGGGGGAGGACGCATTTAGGAACTGGGGGAAAGCTGTATTCTTCATCGGTGCTACATCGCACCCTGACTGACTAATCTCCCTTAGACCACTCTGTGAGGGAATTTCCAGTGACCGACAAATGGGCTATGGGTCTCCACTCTGCACTTCCCCCTTCATTCCCTATGGAAAGATTTTTTTTTTATGATACCTGATCCCTTTGGCACCTCGTGATAACACAGCCTGGTGTGCTTCTTCCATGTGGGCTTTTGTTACTTCTGAGCTAGATGGCTGCTTGTTCACCTTCAAGCCTTTAAGACCCCAGACACTATATATTTTGATAGCCGGGTACCATCAGCTTTCTTTGCCACATTTGCTTATGCACCCGTTTGTCCTCGGTGATCATATCATGGAGGTGTGCAGCCAGTGATATGATTTTTTGTTTTTTGATCCCTGATAACTGATCCCTTCGGGACCATGTGATCACACAGGCTGGTGTGCTCTTCCACGTGGGCTTTGTTGCTTCTGAGCTAGATGGCCCCTTTTTTATCTTCAAGCCTTTAAGACCCCAGACACTATCTCTTTTGATACCGTGGACTTCTACTCAAGCACTCCCTCAATGAATGAATACTTTCTTCTGTTAAATTGGCACTCTACGATGCTCACCCTCCCAACACAACTGCTGAAGCCAAAGCGGGTGAACAAGTGAATGTGGTGAAGAAAGTGACTAGAATTCTTATTGACATTATTTTCATAAACAATATGTGTTGGTAATAGAACACATGTTTCAATAACACGCATTCACAAAAACAGAACCATTGCCTACCAAACTAATCCATGTCATAAGAAGGCAAGTCAGGCATTAAAATAGAAAATACATATGGTCTCCCCAGATCACCCTTCACTGGGCATCCCCAAAGCAGGACCATCTTCATTCCAATCTTCTTTTCTGCCCCCATTCTTGACTCTTTCTTTTATAGTCTATATAAAATAGATCACCCAGTCCTATTAGCTATACTTCAAAATACTCTTCAACTAGCATTAAGTGGCTTTTACATCTCTATCATCTCTAGTGTCAATCCCCACCTTTCAAAATACCACAAACTGTTTACATTTTGGCAAACTCTGCCTTTGCTAACTCACAGTATATTCACCAAATAATAGTGGTCTTCTGAAAGGTACTTTTCACCATGTACATATTCTCATCAAAATCCTTAAATTCACTGTAATTTAAATCCAGAAGCTAGAACATTTGATATTGCTTTCTATTATCTTAAAAACTACTTACACACCACATCTATGAACTTAGTTTATATGGTTCTAGCCAACATTGAAATCTTTATCATTCCTCAAACACAGCAGGTCAGTTTCCTTAACAAAAATAAATCTATTTATAAATATCTACTTACTTTAGAAATGAACTTACGGTGTCATTTCCTTAAATCATTGAATAAACATAATTTCAGCTCATTTACACATTTCTATTGGACGATTTGCCTGCTTTTGAACATTGCATTGTTAGTGCTAATCAAAGTATATAGCTATCTTCTATATGATATCATGTACTTAAGTAAATGTTTAAGGATATAGCCATTCAGTCTTTACAGAATGATATTTGACAATGTTCAACTGCATCAGGTAGATCTGCGATGCATTAGGCAAAGGGTTTCTTCCATAATATAAGCAAATCAGCTATTAAAGCTTTATTGCTTTCTGAATAACAATGTTTATTTGAAGATATTTTCTTTATATTTAAGTACTCGAATATAGCAATACCAGCACTTCTCGCTAAGTAACATATTTTCAGTAGGAGGAGAGAGGAGAAGTGTGGTGTGTGTGTGTGTGTGTGTGTGTGTGTGTGTGTGTGTAAGAAAGAGGGAGAGATTCAGAATGGATTATAATAATATCAATGCAAGTTTATTTTTTTATGCAATCACTTGAAATACCTGCTGTGAAACAATCATTAATTGTACAGCACACTGCGGTCCCTTATGCAGCTTTGCTCACAAGACCTAACTCATAAATGTAGCCATAGTTTCTTAAATTCAATAGCATGTACTAGTCCCCATCATCTCCTGTCTTTAAAGTAAGTGAACCGCAGGCTTGATTTTGATCTTAAAGGCATAGAAAACTTGGAAAATACGATCATAATTTCAAATTAACTCTTTCTCTTTAGGTTGAAAAAAATGCATTGAATTGCATAGCTCCTTTTAACCACAGGTGATATTTCATAAGCTTAAAGTAAAAGGGCACTTTTACATAATTTTGCATGCTCTCATTCAGCAGGTAACTCAAACCTTCATAATCCCCAAATGCTGCACTTCAAAGTTACGTTCAGGAAAAAAAAATTGGAAAGAGCAGCTTCTCTCTCCTATTGATTTAAAACATCACTAGCTTATTTTTGGTACACATGTGGAGTTACTTTCTTAAAATAAAAAAATTAAAAAAAAACACAGCATCTGGAATATGGCCAGACAGCAATACAGGAAAGGATTTTCCCCAGAGGGAGTTAAAATTCATTATCTGAGTTTCAGGACACACATCTTCCTTCAAAATTTGGACATAGCTTTGCTTCTCTGTGATTAGTAGTAGTAGTTTGATACAAAATAAGTTATTACTTAATTGGAAGTGAAGTCTGAAGAAACAAAGCAACCATGCAGCATTGAACTAAAATTGATTAACAGTTGAAAATAGAAATAAATTTGCTGCTTAGTTAGATGTAATATTTAGAATGAGCTCCAGAACTGTTTTTTTAAACAGACAATGCATACAAAACTGTACCACTCATTAAAAATAATATTAAATAACACTAAAATATTATAGTTAAGTAACACTTAATGTTACTAATGTTTTTAACCCTTTTGTATCTTATATTTTTAACTCTTTGTTTTCTTCTCATTAGTGGTTAGATTTTTTCACCTAAATTTATTTCAAAAAGATAAAAGAAGTATGATATTATTGTGGTTAGAGACCATTTCATGGTAATAAATATCTTAAAAATAGATATATCTTTTGGATGCGTAAACCACACATACCAAAAATGAGATTAATGTTACAAATTAGGGAATAATAATCAATATGATCAGCATATTTTACTTTGAAATATTCAAAATGATTTTTATTTTCCAGATTGTTTTTTATATAAGTAACAGTTTTTTTTATTCTTTGATAAAATAGTAAAAGTAAAATAATCTTGATTGATAATGAAATGTGTGGATTTAAGCAAATTTATTATATATATACATATAACCCATATTATGTAGACATAGATACTCATAAGTGAAACAATACCAGCATGTGCAGAGCACTCAGAAACTAAAAGGAATATGATGTTAAAGGCTCAATCTTTAAGCAAAAATAAGTGTATTTTTAATTTTGAACACAGAAGATAAGGAACTTGATTCTCTCCATTTTTATTAATCAATAAAAAGTTACAGAATTTCAGCATTGGCTTAAATGAAGAAAGAGAAAGACAGAGGAGATAGGGGGGTCACTTTATACCACATATGAACATCCCTTGTCATGTGAGTCTTAGGTCCAAAGAAGATCTGGCCAATTTTTGTGTCTGCTTGTTTGATAAAATCAGGTATTTTGAACTTAAATATAAATGATTGCCAGTAAAATAAAAGTGTAAATTTCTGCTTTGAGGAGCAATGGTAGAGGTCAGTGGGATTACTCTGCACAATGAAGTGGAGCACTGGGAACGGCAATCTATCAGTGATCAGTCCAGCAGGGTTCAGAGAGGCAGGCATTGGAGAAATGAGATGGAATCACTGGAGCATCACAAATCCTAGGACATATTTTTATGTCCAGCCATACGCTTTGTCCTGATGCCAAGTATGAAGCTCTAACTGATTTCAAAGACGGTATATGAAAGATAGAGAAGAGTAAGGTTTGTCCTAGCTCAGCAATTCATGATCCCTCTAAGGCCACTGGTTTCGAAAGAATATGGTATTCTTGGCATCTCAACAGGATAGAACCAGCCACTCCTTTTTGTCTTATTTCCATGTGGCAGTGCAAGCATGTATCCAGTTTACAATAGTGAATGATTCTGCACATCCAGAAAACTACAACTTTTCCTCTCTTTACTCAGAGAAGTCATAAAAGCTAAATTAAACATAACTATCCCAAGGATTATTTTCAGCAATGTTAACATTACAACAAGGGAAATAAATGGAACAATAACATTTAAATAATTTTATAATATTAAATATAATAATGTTTAGGAGCATGACTTAGTAATTTAAAAGTTGTGTGGCTTTTAAAAATATTTTTATGTGTATAGAGCATAACTCTAGCAATAATATTACTAAAACATGTGTGTTTCCCATTGTAAAGGTATGTAAAGCTTTCTAAGTAATATTTTTAAACAGAAATGCATCTTTCTTCTCTAGATGATCATTTTATTTCCATGTAAAGACATTATATTTTATATGAATGAGTTTGGCTATATTCCAATAAGCCATTATTTTTAGACACTGAAATTTGAATTTCATATAAATATCATTCTGAGTTTTCAACCACTAGAAATTGTAAAAATTACTCTCTTAGAATGTACAAAAAATAAAAAATTGTTTTGGATTTGGCCTGTAAACCAAGACTTGCTGACCCCTGCTCTCGAGCTCTGTTGTATGTATGAAAGCCATAGCCCTGTGTTGCTATAGAGCAATTACACTTCATTTTTCTAGATTGTGTATAATACAGCAGAATGTAAAGACAATATGAAAATAAAACAAGTGCTGGATGGAAATATAACAAACTAATGCAAAAAAGAAAAGAAAACAATTATCTCATTGCTAATTTTTATATTGATTACATTTGGAAAAAATTATTTTGCTATTCCACCTATTGCCATCCCATTGATTCTAACTCTTAGGACTGAGTAGAACTTCTCCTTAGCCATTTCCATGACAATAAATCTGTACGGGAGCAGACAGCCTCATCTTTCTCTTATAGAGCATCTGGTGGGTTTGAACCACTAACTGTGGTTACCAGACACAGTTTAACCCACTGTGCTATTAGGGATCCTATAATTTTTCTAAACTCTAAAATTCACCGGCATTTTGTCAATCTGACTCCTAGCTCCCTCTGGTGTGTTTCGGAGACTGTGAGTCTGTACCGGAGCAGCAAGTCCAGGCTTTCATCCCCAGACTTGCTGGTGCTTTCAAATGGCACCATCAGAGCTCAGGTCAAATATATTACTGAAATTAGGTTCAACTATCCTTCCTGAAAGATAATTCTTACAAAATGTACAGTCTCACATGTAGATTGTGTCATGTTTCTATATCATACGATCATTTCATATATTTCTGTGGCCCTGATTTAAAAGGCACAGTAGTTTGAGAGACATAGGTGCTTACTATAGATTTGTAATGAGATATTTAGCTTGTCCAGTAACATAGAGAAATCATGAGAGAAGATATTTTAAAAATTCATGAAGGTTTGAAAAATAAATGTATATTTTCCAGATAGAAGAGGAAACAAGCATTCTAGACGGAGATAAGTGACATGGTGTGGCATGTCTGGGGATTGGAAGTTTGTCATTACTGCTAGATAATAAATGTCATACGGATATGGCAAAGGATGCTGTTGAACTGATTAACCAAGGTCAGGTCATAATGTGTTGTCTTTGCCAAGACGAGAACTGTATCTAAAGTTTGTCGTCCCTGGTGAATGTAGGCAGGATTGGACTGTAAAATAGCCACAAAATATGATGAGTCTGATGCATGGAAGGAAAGAGGGGTCAGCTGTAATGCCGTGTGTGCAGCCTGTTTCCTTGGGTGAACCATCATGTCACTTCTGAGAAAGAAAACAGGACACTAGAGAGTCTGCTAAGTTTGGCATATTGACAGGTGTACTTATTGACTTGTAGTGGTGAGTGGTGCCGCAACTGGCGGGATAGAGAAAATGTGAGCACATGTAAGTGCAGAGCCATAAACAATCCAATGGTTGCTGGTGTTCTTCCTGTGAGGGGCCATCGAGCTAGTCCCACCTCATAGTGACAACAAATAGAACTTTACCAACCACCACTGCGCCCTGCCCAGCCTCACAGCTGCTTTTATGTTTCAGATCATTGTTGCAGCCACTGTGTCAATGAAGTGAAAGCAGTCTGTTGTTGTTTTGATACAGTTTAGATTGCATGTTATAAACCTGACAGTACTAGCAAGGGCCTTATTAGTAGTATGATGGTGTGTCATCCAGTGAGTTCCGACCCATAGCAGCATTGTGCACAACAGAAACACTGCTGCACACCTGTGGGCCATCCATCCTCTCCTCGCAATTTTTCAAATCATAAAACATGAAGTCTGCAGAATACCACACCAGTGAGTGGTTAATCACTGATCAAGGGATGCCTTTAATAGCATCCCCCCCTAAACCACGACCATTTAGTTGATTTTGACTTAAAAAGATATGTCATATTGTTATACATATTAAGATTGAGCATGACAGTAGTAAGGAAAGAATCAACTCTGATAGAAAAGCATTTCTTGCTAATACATTGCTGACAGATCTTGTGCTTAAAATTTATATCAAGATCCACTCAATGTTACGTAAGTCACCAAATTTAATTGACTCACCTTCTGTGGTAGGTATATAATCATTTTTCATTTTGAGACAATGAGTGAAGGGGTGGAGTCTAGCCATCAATATGGTGCTAGCCAATGAGGCCTGTGTATAGACATGGCCTCCTCCAGAGGATTCTGGGAACTCCAGTACACCTCATTGGTGTTGGGCGACTCTCTATCACACACATACAGCTTAGTGTCTGCGAGACACTGAGATACTTACAATGCCCTGAGATACTTACAATGCCATTGGATCTACAAGATTTCCCACCCACTGGCCTGTGATCTCCCTGCATTCAGCATCATTGCATGTGTTTCATGAGTCTAAAGAGGACTTATAGAGGACTTTATAGATTGGTATTGGACCTATTAGCTAATATCAGACTTATGGACTTGGTCTGGATTGGGCTGGAATGTTTTCTCAATATTCAATTGCTCTTGTATATAACTCTTTTCTTTCCTATATACATATGTGAGTGCCTCTGGATTTGTTTCTCTAGTCTACCCAGACTAATACATTATTGCAACTTGTAAGTGGGGAACCAGAAAAATAAATCTTAAAGACGGAGAGTGGATGTTTGTTGACCTCTCCTTTATGGTAGTTTTTCTTCTTTGGCTAACCAAAGGCCAGATATGGACATGCAGTTTACCATGTCATTTTCTGGAAAGAATATGGGAAGTTAAAAATCTGATGATTTTGTTTAGTTGTGGTCTTTGGTTATTCCTGTGTGAAATGACAAAAGTGAATGTTGTTAATGTATATTTTGAGCTCTGAGGTAGAAATCGCCCCTTGAATTTCTCAAAGCTTCTTCCAGAAAATGGAGGACAGAAGGTCAAAATGGCTGACAGAAAGCCTGGCTCTGGCTTGATTCAATAGAGGCTTTATCCCATATTTTTGTATCAATGGAATAATTTAGATGAGGATTAAGATAAGCTAAAGTAGGATTGAACTTCACTGTTTTAAGAATTGAGTTTAGGATCTAATTCTATTTTGTTTATACTGATTTCTTCTTCTTATAGTTATTAATAAAAGGATTTATAGAAATAATTATTGGGAAGTATGGAAATAGAGAGTTTGTAAGCCCACTTACCTGGAGTCATTGAAATGTGATCTATAGATGGGTTTAGGACATGCCTGCAAAGAAGGCTCTGAAAAGATTAGGCCCTACCAGTGGAGTACTCAGGATATTTGTATTCCAAGCGACTTGCCCAGTGGGCTGTTGAAAAAAGGAACTCTTTGGAATTTGAAGGTGGAAGTAGATTTTTTTTTCAGAAACTGGAAAATATCTGGAACCATGAAGAACACTCCTCTCTAGGACTGAAGGTTAAAGGGAGCCTGTGGACAAACAAATGCTGAACCACCTGGTCCATTTATTGAGTGGAAGTGGGAGAAAAGTGGCAATAGAGACACGGGTGGAGTCTGGACACTGACACCTGCAGATCTGGTTTACAGGGACTAGAAAAGAAGATAAGAGCAGGTTAACTGAAGTTCATGACAGCACAAGGGGCTAGGCTTGTTGAGAATTTGTAAAGGGGCCATAGTCTAAAGGCAAGGCGACCAATGGACATTCTGGTCATGCTAAGTGAGGCAACCCACATTGAGTTGACCAGAACCTGACCAGATGAAAAGATTTTCAGCCTGGTTCACATTGCTGCAGACATTATGGACAGCCAGTCTTGATTTGACTTTGCTTATGGGTATGGATTTCACAAGGCTACAACTGGAATGAAGGTTCTTCAAGTCAAAGATTATGATTGTATCCTCAGAGTATTGGGTTGATATAAATGGGCAGAATAGAATTTGGATACCCAAAATTGGGAGGATGAAGGCATGAAGTGGTGGCTTACAAACTCTCATAGGTGCGGAGATATATTCATAGGATTATAGGATTAACATTTATATGTTACTTAACTGCAATTGTTAGGCATAGAATATTTTAATGTTATGTTTAAATGAGAGTTGTATATATTGAATTGTAATCATATTAGTTTTATCTTGTTAGGTACAGATATGATTTTATTATTTTTGCTTCAAAATTGTGTATGGCTAAAGAGTTATGTGAAAGCGTCAAATTGACAAGGAGTGGTCTATAATGTGTTAGTCTGGGTAAACTAGAGAAACAAATGCAGAGGCACTCAAGTATGTGTATAGGAAAGAGATTTATGTACAAGAGCAAATGAACATTGAGAAAATTACCCAGTCCAGTCCAGACCAAGTCCATAAGTCCAATATTAGTCCATATGTCCAATACCATTCTATAAAGCCCTCATCAGGCTCACAAAACACATGCAATGATGCTGAGTTAAGGAAGATCACAGGTCATTGGGTGAGAAGTCTTATGGATCCAGTGGCATAGTAAGCATCTCAGTCCTGGCAAGTGTCTCCAGGTGGTTTCTCCAGTTCCCAGGGATGCATCAGGGTAGGTTCATGTGGCTTCTCAACAGAAATGTTTTGCAGGGACTGAGCTAAGAAAAAAAGAGAATGAGAGAAAGTGAGAGAATCTCCCACTCCAAGGAGGAATACTAGAGTTCTCAGTATCCTCCAGAGAAGGCCAGGACCACACAGGGGCCTCATTAACTATCACTTGATTGGCAGGATAGACTTTACCCCTTCAGTCATAGTCCTCTCAAATTGATAAATGATTATATAACTATTACACCTACCTATTGTCATCCAATTGATTTTAACTCTTAGGACAGAGTAGAACTGCTCCTCAAGTTTTCCCAAACTGTACATATTTATGGCAGAATTTTAACTATTCTAACCAGTAATAGTGTAATCTGATGGCTATACTATTCTGTGGATGGGATTTTCTTTGGTTTTCAAGAACAGAATTCTCTATAGAGGAATGGTCAAAAAAGTGTAAAGGTGCATATTTTTATTGTGGTATGTAATTATTCCAAATACCTATTGATGCCTTTGCCTGGAATAATGTGTTAACACAATGACACCCCTCCTCCACTTTAAAAGTATTAATTCTCTTCCTCCTATTGGTTAATGGCATGATCATATTTCTCTAGCACACCAAGTTGAAAGAAGCAGATGTCATGTGTGGCACGTCATTCTCCTATAGAAACTCTAAATGTCATCTTCTTAAATCTTTCTCAAGTCTTTATCTCCTACAACCCATTCTGGTACCACTTTTTAATTTCTTCTCTGTTTTCATATCTTTCATTATTTCTTCAACACATGTCAGAATTTTCCCTCTATCTTATTTTAAACCCTTGGCTGGCTCCTAATACATTGTTTATGATAGATTGTTCAAAATGTGTTCTTCATAGGCAGAGACTACCGTGAAGAGCACTTAAAAGGAGGAATATTGATCTATTTCCTGAGCTTAATTTTTAAACTCGAGTCAATATAATTCTTCTCTTCTCTCCTCTTTCTCTGATACGTAAGATTTTCATTGATGAAATAGTTCCACTGCTTAAAAACTTGTCCCTGGCTACAGAAAACAAATTTAACCTATTTTTTCTCTTTTATCTCCTATTATAAAAGAGTAAACATTTGCAGAAAACCCAAAATGTAGTACATTCTAAATATGGAGTTCAAAGTAAGACAATTCAGTGTTAGAACACTTAAACTTTAGGTCCTATTAAGAAACTAAGAAAGAAGGTTATACTTGAGAGAGAAAGCTGGAAATAAACATCTTTGGGTAGAACTAATGGAGTTTGTTTATTTTTGAAACTCATATGTTGGCCTGCTTTATAGATCTGCCTAATATAATTACATATGTTCTTAAACCAAAGTTAATAAAAAGTGTTCACAATGAAGTCATAATAAGGCTGGGAAGAATTTAAGGAGTATGATCTGTGAAGGATTAGCCAATAAAACAATGGAGTTCAGGAAGAGATCTTGCTGGTTTTGGAGAGGAGGGTTTCTTTGAGTTTACAGATAAACTTGGAAAACTGAAAAATATTTCTAAGGCTTACTTGAATATCCCTCAAAAAAAGTTAATGAAGGCTTTCTACTATCACGATATCATAAGTATTTCCGTTTAAAATAAGCCAAAGTCACTCTAGTTTTCACTAAGCTTACAGAGCCTTTG